>NC_064615.1:1105938167-1106602167 GCF_023898315.1 Schistocerca nitens | reverse complement strand
GAGTAGCAGGGGCTTTAATGGCAGCAGGGCATGTGTGGTGGCAGCGGCATTTTCATCTAGAGCAGCAGTTCGCCTGACACCTGACACCGTCTGATGTTTTCAATCTGCACGTGCTAAGAAGATGTCATTCGTATGAAACACAAGCGAAACACAACTGACTTTCGGTTCGCTCGAATTAATGTTATAGACATCAGTTCCATATACCTGGATTTTGAGAGGCTTTCCATATCCTCCCGTTGCTTTCTAATAAAAAAAATGTGTGCCTGCGGACGATCGTCTCAGCTGTTGCGGCTGGTTTCGTATTTTACTACCAGGTACGTTACAGTATACAGGGTGTTACAAAAAGGTACGGCCAAACTTTCAGGAAACATTCTTCACACACAAAGAAAGAAAATATGTTATGTGGACATGTGTCCGGATACGCTTACTTTCCATGTTAGAGCTCATTTTATTACTTCTCTTCAAATCACATTAATCATGGAATGGAAGCACACAGCAACAGAACGTACCAGCGTGACTTCAAACACTTTGTTACAGGAAATGTTCAAAATTTCCTCCGTTAGCGAGGATACATGCATCCACCCTCCGTCGCATGGGATCCCTGATGCGCTGATGCAGCCCTGGAGAATGGCGTATTGTATCACAGCCGTCCACAATACGAGCACGAAGAGTCTCTACATTCGGTACCGGGGTTGCGTAGACAAGAGCTTTCAAATGCCCCCATAAATGAAAGTCAAGAGGGTTGAGGTCAGGAGAGCGTGGACGCCATGGAATTGGTCACCGAATCTGTTGTTGAGAAGCGTACGAACACTTCGACTGAAATGTACAGGAGCTCCATCGTGCATGAATCACATGTTGTATCATACTTGTAAAGGCACATATTCTAGCAGCACAGGTAGAGTATCCCGTATGAAATCATGATAACGTGCTCCATTGAGCGTAGGTGGACGAAACTAAAATGAGCTACAACATGGAAATTAAGCATTTCCGGACACATGTCCACATAACATCTTTTCTTTATTTGTGTGTGAGGAATGTTTCCTGAAAGTTTGGCCGTACCTTTTTGTAACACCCTGTATAATAACTGACGGAAACTCATGTATTGAACTCAAACCTGGTACGCATCAAGGAGATGTGATAGGACCTCTCCTGTTCTAGACGTACTGTGTATGAATGATTTAGGAGACGGTCTGAGCAGCTCCCTTAGGCTGCAGATGATCCATCGTTGACATTATGTATACGTCAGTCTCAGAATATCGCCATGAGATAAAAAACTTTTCTGTAGGTTTCCTCTCAAATTCCGTTCTTTCAGAGGGATAGCCGGGGTACAGATAGCTGTGGTAACACATATCAACAGAGGTGTCCTGGTCAGCAACTAGAATTGTGAATTATTTGCCGCCAGTATATGTTACTCCTCGGAGGTGAGATATATAATAGCACTGGTCGGTTAAGTGAGTGCAGTCGAGCTTGTGCTTCGTTATACCTGCAATTTGTTTCCAATAAGGAATGTCTAAGGACGTACTCCATTCATATGCAAACACCGTTTAGGATGATCATTACAGGTTACAACTGAAGCTCAAAGCACTCATATCTCATGCTGCTCTGGTGAGAACAGAAGTTCGAGGTAACAAAGAAAAAGGGAGAAAAAGGACGAGAGAGAGAGAGAGAGAGAGAGAGAGGAAGAGATGTGAAGGATAGGAGAGAACGAAAGAGAAAATACGATAATTATCTGAAGTAACTACTTGAAGATTTACCTACGCTGCCAGAAATATGTCAACTTCTAGATTTCAGTAAAAAATTAAAATTTTCAATGAGTCTGTCCTGTGAAAGCTTCTTCATCTCTCAATAATTACTTCATTTGAACATGCCACCATATTTATGCATTGGTCTCCAGCTCAGATCTTTATCTTCCACGTATCCCTCCATAATCAAGTTGACTATTATTTTATGTCTCTTGATGTGTGTTATCACCAGTCCCTCTTTTTTCTGAAGTTGTGGCATAGATTTATTTCCTCTCCAAAGCAATTTTACAGACCATTCCAATATTTAGCATACTTCTGTAACAATATAGTTTAAAAGTTTCTGTTCTCTTCTTTCTGAACTGTTTATCGTCCACGTTCGTTTTTCGTGTAATAATACACCACGGGGAAAATAATACAGGAAAGACTTAGTAACATTTGTATCTGTATTCGATGTTAAAATTTTCTACTTCTTAGAAATGGTTTTCTTGCTATTTTCCCTCTGCATTTTAAATGCTATCTACTTTGCCCATCGCTACTTCTTTTGCTGAAAAATTCTCGTCTACCGTTTTAGCATCTCATTTCCTAATCTCTTTCTGAGTTACTATTTTCTATTACACATTATTTTTTGATTCTCATTTTACATCCTCTTTTCACTAGTCTATCCATTCGTTTCAAATGCTCTTCCAGATCCGTTGCTGCCTCTGGCAGAATTACAATTTCATCGAAAAGACACGAAGTTTTCGTTGCTCCTCCCTGAACTTTAACTCGCTGTCTTATTTTTCCTTTCTCTTCGCCCAATGTACAAATTGAATAACATGGAAGAGAGGCTACAACCTGTGTCACTTGCTTCTCTACCCCTTCATATAGTTCGACTCTCAGTCGTAGGGTCCGTATTGCCTCCTACGCGTCTCCGGAACTCAGACTGAGGTACTCCGAGGTCGCTCTCTAGTAGTCTTCCCATTCTGATGCAAATAAAACGTACCAGTGCTTTGCAACAGTGATTTGTTAAACTGTTCGGTCGGTAATATTCACACCTGTCTTAAACTGTTTTTTTTTTTTTTTTCGAATTGGAGCTACTCTATCTTCAGGTGTGACGATATTTTGCCTGTCTCGCAAGCCCAGTGGAATTATTGTTTTTATGCACCGCTTTCCCAAAGGTCTCAGTGATTCTACATCTACATCTGCATCCATACTCCGCAAGCCACCTGACGGTGCGTGGCGGAGGGTACCTTGAATACCTCTATCGGTTCTCCCGTCTATTCCAGTCTCGTATTGTTCGTGGAAAGAAGGATTGTCGGTATGCTTCTGTGTGGGCTCTAATGTCTCTGATTTTATCCTCTTGGTCTCTTCGCGAGATATACGTAGGAGCTAGCAATATACTGCTTGACTCTTCGGTGAAGGTCTGTTCTCGAAACTTTAACAAGAGCCCGTACCGAGCTACTGAGCGTCTCTCCCGCAGAGACTTCCACTGGAGTTTATCTATCATCTCCGTAACGCTTTCGCGATTACTAAATGATCCTGAAACGAAGCGCGCTGCTCTCCGTTGGATCTTCTCTATCTCTTCTATCAACCCTATCTGGTACGGATCCCACATTGCTGAGCAGTATTCAAGCACTGGCCGAACAAGCGTACTGTAACCTACATCCTTTGTTTTCGGATTGCATTTCCTTAGGATCCTTCCAGTGAATCTCAGTCTGGCATCTGCTTTACCAACGATCGACTTCATATGATCATTCCATTTTAAATCATTCCTAATGCGTACTCCGAGATAATTTATGGAATTAACTGCTTCCAGTTGCTGAGCTGCTATATTGTAGCTAAATAATAAGGGATCTATATTTCTATGTATTCGCAGCACATTACACTTGTCTACATTGAGATTCAATTACCATTCCCTGCACCATGCGTCAATACGCTGCAGATCCTCCTGCATTTCGGTACAATTTTCCAATGTTACAACCTCTCTGTATACCACAGCATCATCCGCAAAAAGCCTCAGTGAACTTCCGATGTCATCCACAAGGTCATTTATGTATATTGTGAATAGCAACGGTCCTACGATACTCCCCTGCGGCACACCTGAAATCACTCTTACTTCGGAAGACTTCTCTCCATTGAGAATGACATGCTGCGTTCTGTTATCTAGCAACTCTTCAATCCAATCACACAATTGGTCTGATAGTCCATATGCTCTTACTTTGTTCATTAAACGACTGTAAGGAACTGTATCGAACGCCTTTCGGAAGACAAGAAACACGGCATCTACCTGTGAACCCGTTATCACCTCTGAGTCTCGTGGACGAATAGCGCGAGCTGGGTTTCACACGACCGTCTTTTTCGAAACCCTTGCTGATTCCTACAGAGTAGATTTCTAGTCTCCAGAAAAGTAATTATACTCGAACATAATACGTGTTCCAAAATTCTGTTCGACGTCCCTTCTTGAAAACGGGGATGACCTGTGCCCATTTCCAATCCTTTGGAACGCTACGCCCTTCTAGAGACCTACAGTACGCCGCTGCAAGACAGGGGGCAAGTTCCTTCGCGTACTCTGTGTAAAATCGAATTGGTATCCCATCAGGTCCATCGGCCTTTCCTCTTTTGAGCGATTTTAATTGTTTCTCTATCCCTCTGTCGTCTATTTCGATATCTACCATTTTGTCATCTGCGCGACAATCTAGAGAAGGAACTACAGTGCAGTCTTCCTCTGTGAAAGAGCTTTGGAAAAAGACATTTAGTATTTCGGCCTTTAGTCTGTCTTCCTCTGTTTCAGTACCATTTAGGTCACAGAGTGTCTGGACATTTTGTTTTGATCCACCTGCCGCTTTGACATAAGACCAAAATTTCTTAGGATTTTCTGCCAAGTCAGTACATGGAACTTTACTTTCGAATTCATTGAACGCCTCTCGCATAGCCCTCCTCACACTACATTTCGCTCCGCGTAATTTTTGTTTGTCTGCAAGGTTTTGGCTATGTTTATGTTTGCTGTGAAGTTCCCTTTGCTTCCGCAGCAGTTTTCTAAACCACGGTGGCTTTTTTCCATCTCTTACGATCTTGCTTGGCACATACTCATCTAACGCATATTGTACGATGGTTTTGAACTTTGTCCACTGATCCTCAACACTATCTGTACTTGAGACAAAACTTTTGTGTTGGGCCGTCAGGTACTCTGTAATCTGCTTTTTGTCACTTTTGCTAAACAGAAAAATCTTCCTACCATTTTTAATATTTCTGAGAGATGTCGCCACTCTATCGGTCTTCTATCGACTTGAGTCGTTATTTTCTCTTATTATGATATTGCCCTCAAGTTCGTTTTCTTTGTACAGTCTTTCCTTATATTCTGTACAAATCTGAGCCTAGCCTTCCTTGTTTAGTACTGGCATTATCTGAGCTCATGATATTAATAGACACGTTTATAATATCTCCAAAAGCCTCTTTGAATTCCCTATTGGCGGCATTTATTTTCCGCATAGTCTTGCATGATTGTTCGGTTTTGTATGTCTGGTCTAGCCATTGTTTTTCCATTATGCAGTTTCTGTCGGTCTCATTTTTAGACGCCTGTGTTCCCTTCTGTCTACTTCAGAGCTGTATTTTTTATGTATTTCATCCATTCGTGAAATAAATTTAATATATTTTGTGTAATACAGTTACTCCTACTGGACTACGTCTTGTCCAATTTTATCCAGTGCTGTCTTCCCTATTTCTTCTCTCAAAGCTATTCATTCGCATTTCTTCTTTCAGTTTATCCAGGTTGTATGTCGCTTGTTTTGTACCTTTCTGCAATTTATTAAGTTTTGTGGTGTCACCGCCAGACACCACACTTGCTAGGTGGTAGCTTAAATCGGCCGCGGTCCATTAGTACATGTCGGACCCGCGTGTCGCCACTGTCAGGATCGCAGATCGAGCGCCACCACACGGCAGGTCTCGAGAGACGGACTAGCACTCGCCCCAGTTGTACGACGACTTTGCTAGCGACTACACTGACGAAGCGTTTCTCTCATTTGCCGAGAGACAGTTAGAATAGCCTTCAGCTAAGTCCATGGCTACGAGCTAGCAAGGCGCCATTTGTAACATTGCATGTATCTAAAGAGCCTCACTTGTATCGCCACAATCTCCAGATGTCTCATCAAGAACGATGTACCACAAGGATGAAATAAAGTTAAGCAGTCCAGAAGCTACGTACTTTTCTTTATAACATTCATTACGTATCCTGTTTCAGACCTCACTCCATCCTTCGTGAGTTAGCGCGTGCATCTTGGCCGCCTCTTTCAATTAGTGTGCGTAGTGTTGGCAAGTCTGCCGACACTACAAGTTTAATCTGAAATTAGTAAGAATCAACTGTGATGAGATTCCAAGTGTGGCTTTGGAAATGTTTAAAATTTGGTTACGAAATACTTGTGTTACCACTATGTAATGTATCTGAAAACTATCAGTGTATCGAAGCCTCTTGTACGTTAAGAATATCTTTTCATTGTGGTTAAATTTCATATTGTGCTCTGTGCAAGATTCCTCCAGGCAGCATGCTGTTACATACCCTTTCCCTAGTCCATGTTCTCCTACTATTTTCGCGTCTCTGCATTTCCCTTTTATCGAATTCCATTCTGCGGTCACAATTATTAAATCTTCACCCCTCTTGACTATCTGAATAATTTCCGTTAACTCAGTATACATTCTTTGAATCTCTTCATTATCTGTGGAGCTAGATATCATATAATCTTGCACTACGACCGTGGATGTTGACCTGGTGACTACCACGACCAAGGAAATGAGTTCACTGTGCTGCTGATCCAAGTTCCTATTTTCTTATTTGTTACAAGGCTTAGTACGGCATTAGCTATGTTTGATTTTCTACTCACCGGACCAGTTGTCGTATTATTCCTGCTAGCAAACTTCACTACCTCCGACTATACCTCACGTCGACCACTGTATTTCTGTTTTCAAATTCTATAGAGTACCAGCCCAATAAAGAACTCTAACGTGTTGTGTTAAATCCGATGAAACACGAAGTCACACGAACTATATGTTATAGAACGGGATGAAGTGGAAATCTCATGACGTCTGAACTGCTATACTAAGGAGTAAATTATTTCTGTATTACAGCGCAGCGCTTGTGTTTGCTTTGAAGACCTACAAGTGTTGTTGGGATTGCCAAGCAGTTGACAGCTTTGTAAACGGCACGACTCAGTGGCCACTGGGAACTTTGGAGCTCGCTGGGTTTCAAAGGTCTCATCCACACGTCGGGTCGATGTAGCACCTATTGTACACTTCCTGAGGTGAGAGCTACATTTCAAGGAGCTTGCCTCCACGTCGATCAGCGACACCAGGCCGTATCGCACCTAGTTCTACATAGGTAACGAGTACATTCTGTACCGTGTGTACTCGGTATTCTCGAGACATATACCGTTTACATTTACTGACAGTCTCCGAAAACTAAGCCTTTGTCGTTAAACTGGTGAAAAGCCAAATACCTCATGCTGCGTTCTTACGAACAAACTTACAGCTGCTGTTGTTGTGCTACGTGTTCTAACGCTTATTAGTTACTCAAGAGGTAGCCTGTTGACGTGTAACGTCTCTTCCAAAGGGTGCTCCAATGACCAGTTGTGCGATCAATGATAGACATTCCGCCAGCCTATTCGCTCACGATTTTTCCCATTGAATGTTTCGGTTGAATATGAACTGTGATTTCGTTGCTGCAAACTTTCCCAACCATTTCTCTGACGGGGTGATAATAACGTTAATGAAGTTTCTGCTGACGGTATAAATGAGCACACAACTTTGCAGTGACGCATTTGCGTAATTAGATGGTTCGCCGTCTGTATAACGTGCTGATGATTTAATTAACGTAAAGGTAGCAGGTAAATATAGAAAAACGGTACTTAATCTGCGTCGACTTGCTTTAGTTAATTTGCTCGTTCGGGAAAGTGTCCCACCGCTAACCGCATGACTCCACCGAAAACATATTGGACGCATCTACTGATAGATAATTATGCTCTAGTGCCAAGGTGAAATCGGAACATTGGATAATGCTTTCTAAGTAGGAAGTGGGACGAGTTACAGATTCGGAGAAAACGTAATTGCCGCCCTTTAGAACAGAACGGCACCTACAACGTATAGTTGGTAAAGCGTTGGAACACAAGAGTTTTTTTTTTTTTTGACAAAAATAAGTGAGCAAGAAATCTGTCCGGGAAGAGCAAGGCTGTTAGAAAAGTATGTTGGTGTTTCTCGTCCTCCTGTTTAGAAACCAGGATTTTCCGGAAGGACCTCTCCTGCGAGGTGACTGACCTCGTTCCGTTCGTCAGCTCGACGAGGATGGCCATTGTGGTCTCGATTCTCGAACCTATTGTTGCTCTCGTACACCCTTCCATTTCTAGCGCTCTCCAGAATATCTGAGGAATCTCCCTTACACGGTCGTACTTACTTGTTCTTGTTGTAAACAATCGTCTCCGACCGCTGCCGACGAAATAAACAATTTCCTCTCATGCAGACCTGGATGTTGCTTTGGTCGTCAGTTCATCCAGATTCATTCCGGCGCCTTCTTTCATGTCCTCCGTCCGATTTCTCCGTGGTATACCTCTGCGTCTGTGACTTCACGTTCTGATACGCATTACAGATTTTTAAAGCGAGTCTTCTTGTCTCATGTTATGCCCAAAGTACGTTAATTACATCTCGAGTATGATGAGCTCTGAAGAGCTCAAGAATCGTCTACGTTTTAGTTTCTCCGGTCTACTGAACCCTCGCGGCCCTTCTCCAATTCCGCATTCCCAAATAATTTTTTTGCTATCTACTTTTTTCGTTGTTCATGATTCACATCCGTGCCAAATTATGGGGAATATGAAGTTTAAGCCGCTTTTTCGTTGCCTTTGGTAATTTATTTAGTCTAATTGTAGCGGCTTTTCCAAATTAAACCCTTATTTCCACTGTGTGGCAGCTGCTCGATCTTGTCGTAGACACTGAAGTGGTGGACCGCGTCATGATGAACGCTTTTTCTTAGAGACCAAATGTTCGCTGTCGCTTTCCGGCTCCACTAAGCGTCTTTTCTAATGGGCTGTACTCCAGAGAGTCTGCAGGTCGTAGGCATTCTGCGATGTTAGTGTGCAACGTGTGTTGCCTATAATCCAGTCATGGGCTCTGCGTGAAAGATAGAAGGGGATTGGCTGAGAATCTAAAATATTTTTCTCCGCTTAGATATGTTCAGTTTTAAAGATTCCTTGGTGGAAAATCACTCTATCACTTTACTGGGGTTTTTAGTACGCAGACGCAGCGCACCTGGTTTGTACAGCCTGCTATTTCGGTGAAATCTCGTCATCTCAGGGCCGGTCAATTCAATAGAAGCACGCACGGCGAAGTGTCAGCGAACGTTTTGGTTTCTAACAAAAGTCGTTCCTCATAACGTGATCCGTCACACATAGACGTCTGAAACATCCCGCATATTTATCGACTTCCTCAATGACTTCTCGCTATAACATTGTCTGCATCCTGTTACCAAAATTATTTTTGTTTTCTTCAAATTTAGGAGTATACAATTTTTTGACTTTTTCATATATTTATTTCAGCATATTTTTAATGTCTTCTTGTGTCCTCTGCACATCCCAAGAGTTGTTGATCAAATGTCCTAATCCGTCCGCAGTTTTAATTCAAGTTTCCCGATCTGCAAAATGGTTCAAATGGCTCTGAGCACTATGGGACTTAACTTCTGAGGTTATCAGTCCCATAGAACTTAGAACCACTTAAACCTAACTAACCTAAGGACATCACACACATCCATACCCAAGGCAGGATTCGAACCTGAGACCGCAGCGGTCGCGCGGTTCCACACTGTATCGCCTAGAACCGCTCGGCCACTCCGGCCGGCTTCCCGATCTGCAGTTCTCATTACGTAGTCACCATACAAATTGAGAAGGTACGGAGTTATAAAACGTCCCTGTCCGAGTCCTTTCCCTGTATCGAAAGTTTCTGTATATTATTTCCATATTTTTACTGTTGTTTCTTGGTTTTTCTACAGATTTCTTGTTAACTGTATTTGATGCTCTGGTATTCTCACAAAACCTAGTAATTCTCACTTTCTTTATGTAACTTACACGGTCAAATGCTTTGTTCGTAAATAAGTGTTGCTGAGAGCTTTTTGACGTGTTTTAGTCAGTTCTGAATGACTTTTTGGAAGAGAATCTTGCTAACATGTGGTATCAAAGCTATTGTTCTGTAATTTTAGTACTTTTTTGGTTTCCTTTCTCCTCAAAATTTGTATGCAAATGTTTCTTCCTTCTCCGTATGGCAGACACAATTCAACGGAAATTTTGTGCACAATACAGTTATTTATTTAAAACTTCATTTTATGTATTTTTAATACCTCTATTTGGGTGGCATCAACTATCGAGCTGTTCTTCCAACAGCTTTTTTGGGTCCATCCAGCCTCCTGTTCTTCACTATGGGTTCGGGTTCCATATCACTCGGCGTTGTCTCTTGATTGTGTTTCACACATTTACGGTACTTGCACAAGATATTACGTACAGCCTGTTCAGAACCTCTGGAAGACTGACACCTGGTGGCGCTGAGTATTACGTTGCCACGTCCAGCCCAGAACACACGCGTTTTCTTTCATTTTATTCAACTGGCCCAAACTCGCAAACGACTCGATATACAAAGAACTTACGTCAGTGTCTTCTGGAGACGCTGCTTTAGGCTTTCATTTCAGACTTAACTGCGATAGCAAATTTATAACAGGTTGTGGAGAACATGTACGAAAATTAATTTCCTGACTACATCACCAAATTTTCGCCATGGTTGAAACTTTTCTCGTAGAATTCAGGCCACCACGGCGGGTATTTGCGCTGTTATTGATATTTTATTCATGGGAATATGACCGTAGTCCACGGCATAATTCTCTAACGTCCCGTCTTCCATCGCTGGAGACAGCGTCAAACCTTTTATCGCCCCAGAAATCTTTCACAGATTGCTGATTAGCTAGAACCAGTGATGATGTCTGCAGCAGTGGAGGACGGAACCTTCGGCAGAGAACCATGCCTTGGACTACGGCTGTTTTGTCATAAATCAATTAACAGCAGTAATAGAAACTTTTCTGTTATTGACTTACAGTTGTTACTTCACGCGAACGAAATCTTTATAAGAGTAAATTATGTTTTCAGTTGCTGCAAACCGGAACTCTCTCGTGTGAAAACCTCACAGGTCGCATGTATGATTCCACTTGGAGAACGAGAGCGCTAGGTTAACAATTAACTCGTTATTTCATTTACTCAAAAGACTTTCTACTTATCTCTAACAAAACTTAAAAAATATGTTTGTTAATCAAACTATGTCACCTGTTTCACAGAATGTGTGCTCGAAAGGAGCAAACAAGCGCTAAGGAAGACTTCTTTCCTCCATCCTTATCCTTGCCCTTCTGTCACCATCTTTCTCCCATTCTCCGTTTCTCATTCTCAGCACCATTATGAAACACGCACACGCACACACACACACACACACACACACACAAACTGTGCCTTTTCTTTATATCTCTATCTTCATATCTGCACGCTTTCTATACGCAAGTAGTACAGACACAACAATTTTGCAGCATTAATGATGATGATGATGATTGGTTTGTGGGGTGCTCAGCTGCGATGTCATTGCGCCCGTACAAATTCCCAATTTTTACATGGTCCGATTTTTTCACAGTCCAATCCAGCCATTGTCACAAATGATGATGATGATGAATTGATGAGGACAACACAAACACTCAGTCCCTGGGCAGAGAAAATCCCCAACCCCGCCGGGAATCGAACCCGGGACCCCGTGATCCAGAGGCAGCAATGCTAGCCACTACACCACTACATGGAGACATTTCTTTTTTTTTTCTTTTTTTTCTGCAGCATTAATTTGTCTTTAATTTCATACATTTTCATTGAAGTCTCATGATACGATATAGGTTTTGCTTTCATGAAATGTCAAGTAGGTTCTCCGGTATGACTTATAGAAAGTTTTTATTAATATCCATGTGTCTCATTTATCCGAGGCTAGTTTAATGTCCAAGCAACACACATCATGGTTTAGCATGGCAAGCTGAGAGGGGTGCCAAGGGCGTGAAAATGCAAGATTATGCAGTGCGTCTTACAACTGGTAGCCAAAACTTACACCACACTGACACATGAGCTATAGAGACATTAATAGGAAGGAGACTGATTTGAATTAAGCCTAAACGTAAATAAGGCAACTGCTACAAGACAGCTACAAGTGTACAAAGCTATACGAAGTCCAAATTTTCCGGAAACACTGGGAAAAGTATATCAATGTACACAGAAAGCGCATTGTGTAACGAGTGCTGTTCTTTTTTATGGGCAGACATGCCAATGGTAACTGAGTAAAAAAAAGGAAAATAGCATGAGATCGACAACTCTCACCTTATAATTAATTTGACTTTGAAACTTAATTGTTATGTTATAAGAAATGGTAATGTTTAAGACACAAGTGAATTACAGACAATGTCTACAACTGGGCAAAGATGTAAATCAGTAGCGAAAGTTGAAAACCTGAGCCGAACCAGAATTCGAACCCGGGTCTCTTGGTTACCAGGCAGTTGCTCTGACAAGTAAGCCATTCACAGACTACGCTAGTACGCCTCCCGTCTGACCCAAATTCTAAACTTATCTGCATGCTACGAATGTAGTGCCCCTTGCTAATTACCTTCATTACTTGCAGCATTTCGCTGACTCTCGTAAAAGTTCGAGCCTGATGTGCATCCGCACCGAAGAGATCAATCACCGTCTTTGCCACAGTTACACTGAAGCGCCAAAGAAACTGGTATAGGCATGATGAGATATGTAAACATGAAGAATACGGCGCTGCGGTCGTCAACGCCTGTATAAGACAGCACATGTCTGGCGCAGTTGTTACATCGGTTACTGCTACTACAATGGCAGGTCATCAAGATTTAAGTGAGTCTGTACGTGGTGTTACAGTCGGTGCACGAGCGATGGGACACAGCATCTCCAAGATAGCGATGAAGTTTGGATTTGCCCGTACGGGTATATCACGGGTGTTCCGCGAAAATCAGGAATCGGGTAAAACATCAATCTCCGACATCGCTGGGCCCGGAAAAAGATCCTCCAAGAACGGGACCAACGACGACTGAAGAGAATCGTTCAGTGTGACAGAAGTGCAACTCTTCCGCGAACTGCTGCACATTTCAATGCTGAGCCATCTACAAGCATCAGCGTGCGAACCATTCAACGGAACATCGCCGATATGGGCTTTCGGAGCCAAAGGTCCACCCGTGTACCCTTAACGACTGCACCATACAAAGCTTTACACTTCGCCAGGGCCGGTCAACATCGACGTTGGATTGTTAATGACTGGAAACATGTTGCCTGGTCGGACGAACCTCGTTTCAAATTGTATTGTATGGAGACAAGCTGACGAATCCGTGTACAATGCATGTCAACAAGGGACTGTTAAAGCTGGTGGAGGCTCTGTAATGGAGTGTGGTATGTACAGTTGGAATGATATGGGGCGTTTGGCACGTCTAGATATAATTCTGACAAGTGACACATACGTAAGAATCGTGTCTGGTCACCTGCATCCATTCATATACATCGTGCAATACGGTGGATTTGCGCAATTCCAGCAGGACAATGCGACAACTCACACGTCCACAATTGCTACAGAGTGGCTTCAGGAACACTTCCGCTGGCCACTAAACTTCCCAGACATGAACATTATTGAGCATATCTGGGATGCCTTGCAACATGCTGTTCAGAAGAGCTCTCCACCGTTTCGTACTCTTTCGGATTTATGGACAGTCCTGCAGGATTCTTGGTGTCCGTTCCCTCCAGTACTACTTCAGACATTAGTCGAGTCCAAGTCACTTCAATGTGCTGGCGTGGATAGTAGTACTTCCCTACAGGCATTGCTGTAATTATAAAAGTGTTTAATAAGAAGTAGTCTCTTACGATTGCAGTTTAGTTCTGATAAAATTTCCATACCGAAGTGCATCGTTATCCAAGAGCAGTGGGATCTGTTTGAAATCTGGACCACTAAAGACCCCCGGTCGTTCTGAGCCATATTTCACGGCACAATGGGGTCGGGGCAGGACTGAGGAAGTCCCAATTCGGACTGAGTGGGAAGGGAGCAACAGGACTGACATTCTCCTAATAGCTGACAAAAATCTCTCCAAAACTTTGGTCTGACTGGAGGATTGGAAATGCTTCAATTTATTTCTGGGACAAAGTTGTGAATTATCACAGACTAAAATTTAAAAAAAAATATATTGATGTGTATGTGTTTAAGTGTTTATGTATGTGTTGTCTGTTGGTTGTGTGGACTTGTGACATGCACGACACTCCGTGTTCGAACCGTAAAATTATTCGCTAACGTTTCACTACCGACTGCAGTGGACAGCTGTAGAAATGAAACATCGGCACCCGTGTTCCGACCGCGAACATGTGGCATTATTTGCTTTGATGTCGAATGCATGTAATACCTCTCTAAGAGGTTTCTTAATTGTGGACTACAACTAATCGGTCGCTAGAATCCGTAGTTTTGTGCTAGGTAGAAACTCATATTTTAATTTATTTAACTACCTCTTCCTTTCCACAAAAATTATTACATTATTTGTAAATTGAAAGCTAAGATAAGAAATTGTACTCATAGACTTCACATTTCAAAGTATGATCCGCTGAGGTCCTCTTTATAAGTTTGTTGAAGGCGAGAGTCCATCATATGTTCGGTTAAACGGGTGCTGATGAGCCTTTTGCGGGCTGCAACACGTATTAGTACGAGGGACCCCACGGCCACACGAATACACAGGCACCCTTGCCAAACCCTGTGGCCCTATTCTGGGCAGCGGACAGCAGGTGTAGGGTGTGGGGCAGGGTGGATGTGCGGAGCGGCCCTTTGTGAGGACGAGGTCCTCGACCGCGCACCAGGTCAGCCACCCCTACTGGTGGGGGTGTGGAGGGAGGGTGAGAGGGTGAGTGTGGCCGTGATAAATAGGCGGCGGCGGCGGCGGCCGAGCGGGCCAGTAGCGGTGCGGTGGGGGTTACGACAGAAGGGGGGGGGGGGGGGTAGGGACCAGGGCGCCCGTCTGCCGGCGCCCGCTGTAATAGCGTACCAATCTTCTGTCCATCTAAATTCTGCTGTCGCTCGTGCGACACGTCGTATTCTAGCTGCTGGTCTAAAGTTTCAGAGGTGTTTACTGGTGTTTAACCACATCTGGTAAATGCTAATAACGCTACTGCTAGTTCAATCTTTCGAATGGGAGATATTTCCGAATAGTGTTTTAGCAAGATATCGGCGTTCTTGGAGAACCATGGCTCGTACGAGATATAGAAACCAATCAAAACCTGATTTCGCCTCGCTTTACCGAAAAAGAAATCTCCGTTATGGGGATAGAATTCACGAAATTCTCCTTCAGTTGGTTCCCATGCATTTACGTCAAAAGAAAATGGTACCTTGCGTACAGGTAGCCCCAGGATTGAGAGAAACTAACACTTTAAAAACCGAAAAACAACGTACAAATATTGGGCAACATTGTTATTTCATTTTTTTGCCGTAAACGAGCTTTCGCCTTTCTAGCCGATAGTCAGCTGTCTTAGGAGTGAACAGATAGTCCACATTATACCAGCGACTGAGTCTCGCTCTACAGATACTATATCGAAAGGTTTTATTTCGAAAGGTGTAAGACATTTGAAGATTATGCATCTATACGGAAATAAAATCTGAATCATCTGACATTGCTACAAACGAAGAAATATTACTGACTAATATAATGAATGTTTTAGTCTTCATTCATATAACTAAAAACCTATAACCGCCATGTTAGATTGATCTCAGTACATTAAGCTACAGTCGCAGGTTCGAATCCTGCCTCGGGCATGGATGTGTGTGATGTCCTTAGGTTAGTTAGGTTTAAGTAGTTCTAAGTTCTAGGGGACTGATGACCACAGATGTTAAGTCCCATAGTGCTCAGAGCCATTTGAAGTACATTAAACTTCAGAAGTCATGCATATGTCAGTTACAGTCTCTGCACTATACACAAACTGATATCGGCATGCGCGTGACAGAATGTTAGTTGTGGAACAAATTATGTTAGAGTGAGTTTTGTTAGTGTGGCTAGCCTGCATCAGGGACAGGTATGCACTCAGAGTGGGTTGGGTTGATTGGGGAAGGAGACCAACCATCGAGGTTATTGGTCTCATTGGATTAGGGAAGAATGGGGAAGGTAGTCGGCTGTGCCCTTCCAAAGGAACCATCATAGCATTTGCCTTCAGCGATTTAGGGAAATCACGGAAAACCTAAATCAAGA
The DNA here is from genome assembly GCF_023898315.1 of Schistocerca nitens. Lineage (NCBI taxonomy): Eukaryota > Metazoa > Arthropoda > Insecta > Orthoptera > Acrididae > Schistocerca > Schistocerca nitens. The sequence goes on along the minus strand of NC_064615.1, from coordinate 1,106,586,132 downwards.
TGGCCAGATATGGGATTGGACCATTATCCTCCCGAATGCTCTCAGTGGCAAACCTAATATTCTTCTTTGATAGATCATTAACCTATTGTTCTGCTAAAAGGGTCCTTCCTTTTGACTATTAGGTACTTAACCTATTGTTCCCGCACCCCCTCGCCCTCCCCACCCACCTCACAGGAAACCTCCCCCCCTTGCTGCTACAGGTATACTTTCAGGTCTGACTTATTGGAATAGCCCATCCCACTATTGTCAATTAGATTGATTACTTAATTAAATTGATAAATTAATGAACCTCTCTCCCTCTGATAAAACCTCCTCCCCTCCCACCTCTTCGCGGAAATTGGCGGGAAAGAGATTATTTGATCTGTCATTAGGAAGCAATTCCATTGCAGTGTATGGAATATTGTTTAAACAATTTAAAAATTATGTGGAATATTGTATATTTTGACAATTTAGGGGATTCACGGCAGTATATGGAATATATGGAAATTGGTGGCTCTTTGGTGGAAACTAAAGGGTATATTGTTTATTTATAAAATTTTAGTTTGTGGGGTTTGGATTTCTCTTGCTCATCATTCTCTGCTGTTTGGAAACATGTAGGTCTTGTAAGAAGTAATTGCATGGGGCAAAAATGTTGCATAACCTAATGTTTGTCACTGTAGGCTGGGTGTCTTAACCTAATGTTCGGCCCTTTGGCGGCACTTAACGTATTGTTCTGTTAAGTGGTTTTCCATGTTACCCCCATTTCCTTAAACTATCCACCGCCTTTGATACCAAATTAAGTGTTCTCCCACCATTTTCTGGTACACTTTTCGAATTTCACATCTTTTGGACGCTATTTCTGGCGCATTTTTCTCTGTCACCCACCCCTCTAAACTATTGTACTGCATTTTACATAAAACTTATGCAAAATAAGCTAGTGTTCTGCACTTAGCCTGCTGTTCTGCTTTACGTCACCCACTCATGCACTCCCCCCCCCTTAACTATTGTACCTCTAACATCATGCTGACATAAAAATGTATGCAAATTAATTAAATCTATATTCTTCATATGTATAGGGTAGTTTATTCTAATTATCAACATCCTATTGGTCGGTGAAATCGATGGAATATAGTTTAAACAAAACATTGCTAGGAAAGAACACATCCCACCACCCGATGCCTGATGCCGATGCTGCTGACTCCGCACATGCCCCCAGGAGTTGGGGTGCATCATCAGCAGCTGCTAAGTGATGACGTGGTGGTCAGTTGCTGAGCAATACACAGGTGTCCTTTCAGGTCCCGCAAGCATGAGATGGCCGCATCCCTTTCATACATGACACCTGAGACATTCCTGTCTAAATACATCTTCACCTAGTCACCATTGCTGGCACGATACCTCTCTACCTGTGGATACTGATGTCACATGACGTGCCTGAGAAATCTGTTTCAATGGGTCCCAGAATAGCACAAGATGCACTGTTCCTAGCAATCCTAACAGGACAGCCTGATCGCGACTGAATTTACCCATCAAACTGCCGCTGTTGCGGTGTGGGAGCACCATCTACCATTGTTTCCTGCAGATGATACTTTCAGCAGCAAAACTATTTTGTACAGATCGCCACATTGCACTGACAGTTAAACCCCACAAAAGTTGTCTACAGATCATCAAATACATACAAGACTCACAAGAATGTTGGGAACCAGGAACTTATTTACCAGTGTAACTACAATTAAACATTACGATTGCTGCTGCTGTCTGACACCGATCGATTTATAGGTAATGTGTCCTCTTGATGGCTGTGGTTCTCGAACAAATCTCAGCATTTATAGCACACATAATTTTCCATGTAAAAATCTCTCTCATACGCTCACAGTTATCGATGCACTGAATCTATACATCCCTCATGTTAGGATACACACTCATTTTCTTTGATCATGCCAAAACATAGGCCACAGTAACATTGCACTGCAATATAGACACAGTTTACAGAAACAGTGCAGTTATCTTTTATATCTGTACAGCGCCCAAAAAAATTTATGGTATGTCTACACTCACACCGGCTATTTATTCCATTTCTCCTCAGTCCTAGCAAATTATCTGACGAAGTCTTTGGATCAGCGCTTCTGGAAGGTGCTGTATCCTGCCAAGATTCTCTCAGACAAGTGTTATGAAGGGCAGGTGTCCAGCACTATGTGATAATGAACACCGCACCTGATGATCTAATACTTGGAAGGACATCACTGACGCAGGTTGGTGTAGTGTATCCACATCACTATCGACAGAACAACAAGGAAAATGCAAGGGTGCGCTTAGGGGTGCCAATGAGGGGACATATTGTTTCAACTGCATTGCCCATCACGTTTGTAGACTATAGCAGGTTAAGTTGAACACTTGTATTGCCACATTGTGCAGCTGTTTACGAAATGAATCTTTCACCACTTATGTTCAGATAGACCCCTCAGTGCACTGAAATCAAAATTCGCTGTGTCCAGTCTATCCTCCCATTACGACTAGACACACGTAATTTTTTTTGTTTTTACATGAATAGTAGTTCGATTACTTCCACAAATGTACATCGGAACATAAGCCACGGTACCTTTCCATTCAAGCAACAGCATAATATTTGTATCAATTACAGGTGTATAAAAAATTATGATATGTCCACACTGGCACCATCGACGTCTCGTTTTTGCACTGCAAAATAGCCTCCCGCCGTCATGTATCTTTCGATGAATAAAGGATGTGATTAAAATTTAAAGAAGAGCTAGAGTCTTTTCGGTTCATCGATTTGCGCATTCCGTGCATAGCTTCCACCACCAATTTCACACAATTTTCCCCTGGCTAAGCAACCATTGTGAGTGCAAAATATACTAGGACGCGTTCATTCAGAGCTAATGTTCATGGGTGGTGTAGGTGGATGGAGAAACTGCAAAACTCTCGTAGTCTAAGCCCATTTTTAAGTTCATGTTACTAAGCACCGTACCTGTTTAACACTGTAGAGCAGGTGTGGGATCACCACGAGATGGATCTGTTGTTTCAGGTGGCAGAATTGACAAAATTGTGTACATGGCTGCACGTTCAGAGACCTTGAATAGTTACAATTGAAAGAAAAACAGCTCTCGGTCACTATTTTTAACAAATTAACCTGGTTTCGACACTGCTAGGAGTGTCTTCTTCAGATTTTAAAACAAAGATCGGTCTATATTCTATAACATGGTCACAGAATAATGACTAAAAACGTATGATAGGGTATAAGTACAGAATCATTGTAAAAGACTGACAGCACTTATTTGTCATTTATAAAATAATAAATATGCCAAAAGGGCATTAGTCACAAAGATGTATAAAATAAAGAAAACTGTGATGGCGAGCCACTAAGGGCTGCTCGTTACTTGCATGTTGCAGGTTGCAAACGTGGGGCAGGTTGCAATTGTGGCAGAATTGAGTTTGTTACGAAAAAAATAAAAGAGTCTGTTAGAGCATCAGGTCTAGAGAACCAGCAAATGTGTCTTCCACTCATCATTTATCTGGTAGATAGAGACACCACAATCGATGTTCCCTCAATTCAATGAAGGCGCGAAATTTTGCAGACACAGTTAACCGGACAATTTACATGGTAGGGAATAATGGTACAGCGCAAACACACGTCCATATTGAATCTTCTCAAATTTCCATGCGATCACGAAAGTTGTCCAACACATACTGAGTATTAGTTCGCTATTCGGCCGTCTAGAGGACAACAAGGTTAAGTCAGCTACGTTCCTGGATCCAGACAGGCTATGCATCTTGCAACTGCCCCACAGACTCTGCACTACCATCCCTGCAGCTTTGTGCATGTGATCGTACCAGTTTAAGTCGGAACTGAGTAGAAGTCAGAGAAAGCTATACTACCACCTTGTACAACCCACGTAGCAACAGGCTAAGCTGAGTTAGTGTGACAGGACTGTGTTTTGACCATTCGATGGAAATGGATACATGTTGTCGTAGCTTTGCCAGCTGTGTATGATGTGTACGGTCTGCGCCAAATGAAGCCTGCCCCTGCAACATGAGGTAGTTTAAAAGACAGTAGGAGAACTGGGAGGAGGACAAGGATTTTAATACTGCATTGTCGTGCATCCCCAAACTTCTTACAGATACTTCAGTCTGAAGCAGGTCTGCAACCCTCAGGTCTCATTCACGTCTATCAGCTCAACGTTCTCATCATTATTCTGTACCATCCAACATAGAAAAATTACGAACTATAAAAGCTACACTAACTTCATCCAATAGAGAACTCCTCAAGATTTTTGCTGCATCTCTCTGCGCCCATATATCGAAATCAAATACTGTCTGCATGCTGACATCGGGCACATGTGACGATCCTATTAAATATAAAGGTACTGATCCATTGCACAGAGAAGTGTAAAGCTACATCGCCTGTACTGTAAGATGATGACCATATCCCACAAACTATCCAATACGTCGCAAGAGACGCCTCCTGTGACCCTATGTCTTTCTTTGAACCATTTCTTTTTCTGCTGTGACACATTTTGTATACTTCCATATATTTTGTTTTTCTGTCAGGCTCTAAACTGACATTAACACGTTCTGATCCATAGCTTCTCACAGAAAACTGGACGTTCATGGTGTGAATCATACTGTTACTCCTGCTACCAAACCACACAACACACAATGGGTCACTTTATGATTTTAAATAAAAGACAGTTACAACATAAGGAAACTGAAAGAGTTTGGCTGTATTGTGGAGCGTTTCCAAACTGCTGTCCGAAGGTAACTGACGACCTCTACATTTAAACTCAACTGTCACTGTGACAGAATAGCTGATGGCTCTGCGTCCCGACTGATTCCTCATATTGCAATCATGTATGGAATCACTGTTTTGGTGATAGCCATCCCCAGAAGGTGTTGCCCTTCGACCAAAACTCTTTCTCCCTCTCAAACAAGTGATGTCAGTCAATCATTATGTGGTAACCAACAGTGTACCAGTCAATGGATGGGGTGGAAAAGACACCGTCGATGTACTGTAATAAATAGCATCACAGTTGATATTGTGAACAATTTTAGCAATTTTACAGTAATTTCAACACCGACAAATGATGCGACAGCATGTTACCCAATTTCAGTGTCATAGAAAAACTGCACCTTCTCTACTTTGTGAGTATTATTGCGAATGTAGATAGATGACTGTGCAGAACGTCCATTCATTTTTAACTGTCGAACATATACATCATCAAAAATAAACCAGACAACACTCTTCATATTTCTAGCACCTCGAGCATACTGCATAATTTACGATCTATCTCTATGCAGATAGGTGTCACAGAGCATTCTCACGGTCTTAAAATAAAATTAGAGACTGAAAGACCCCATCCAACTCTCTTTGACCAACCTGCTCTGCAGTACCATCACTGATTTAAGCTGGGTTGACCAGAAGTAAACAGCTACAGTCTGCATCTCGTGAATGAAAGGACATCACTGAGTACTCGCCCATCCAAGTGCATAAAATTTCTCCAGACGTGCCCATGTAGAGGAGGTTAGCACCCCTTATTGGTGTATAGTAGTAGATTTGAAAGTGTTGTGATGTAATAGCGGATGGTTAAGAAGAACAAGAAACAGGTGGTTTTTTTTGTTTTTTTTGTTTTTTTTTTCTTTGCATGATGGAGCTCCTGATGGATGGAGTTCGAAGCATTTTACACAGATAAACTATGCTATCAATTTTAAAATATTGTTCTAGTTTGCGGGATCAGTACCAGGAGGGTACTGGTAAGAGAGAACATAAACACATGCACTCCTAAGTCAACACAGTTCTGCTCTTAAAACAGGCTATAATGTCAGATCGCTTTTGTTTCCAACCTATGAATCATGTGTAATGCAGCGCTGTTAATATTCCAGTGTAAGAAAAATGTTTCCAGCGCATGACATACATACTTCCTGGAGGTTTCTCTGCGATAAACTATGGTAACAAACTGTAAAATGAAAAAAAAAATACTTCCTTAAAATATAGAGTCTGTGTGATACGTGCACAATGTAGCTTTCCAGAGATGTATAACATCCAATGTTCGCATCTGATCATGGTTCCGAAATTATACTGTGCCTGTATCATAAACGCATAGCAGGAGTATCCGACATGTGAAATTACACATCATACCGCCACTAACTCTGTAAAAAGGACATCGGTCAAGCAGATGTATACATGGGGATTGCAGTGTCTCACAAACACCTGTCGCTAACTTAGCATCATCTTAGTTATGAAACTGCAGTCTCTATTTTATACCCAAGATGCGACAAGGGAATGGAGCACATCGCAAGAGGAGACATTACCTATGCATCGATTGGTGTCAGACTGCAACAGCAATCATAATATTTAATTGTAGTTACGCTGGTAAATATGTTCCTGGTTACCAATATTCTTGTGAGTTTTGTATGCCTTTGATGATCTGTAGACATCTTTTGCAGGGTTCAACTGTCAGTGCAATGCGGTGATCTGTACAAAATAGCCAGCTGGGGTGGCCAAGCGGTTCTAGGCGCTACAGTCTGGAACCGCGCGACCGCTACGGTCGCAGGTACGAACCCTGCCTTCGGCATGGATGTGTGTGATGTCCTTAGGTTTAAGTAGTTCTAAGTTCTAGGGTTCTAGGGGACTGATGACCTCAGAGGTTAAGTCCCATAGTGCTCAGAGCCATTTGAACCATTTTTTTGTATAAAATAGTTTTGCCACTGAAAGTGTCATCTGCAGAAAACAATGGCGAGCAGTGCTCCCACACTGGCAGCAGCAGCAATTTGATAGGTAAATTCATTGACAAACGGGCAGTCGCATTAGGATCACTAGGAACAATGCACCCTGTGCTATTCTGGTTAGCATTAGAACAGATTTCTGTAGCACAACCTGTGACGTCAGTATGGACAGGCAGAGAGCTATTGCACCAGCATGGTGACTATGTGAATGCGTATTTCGACGGAAGTTTCAAGTATGAAAGAGATACCGCCGCCACATGCTTGCGGAAGCTGAATGGACACCTGAGCATGGCTCAGCAGGAGAAGGCTGCTTCATCACTTCGCGGGGGTTGATGGTGCACCCCGACTCCTGGGGCATGTGCGGAGTCGGCGGCATCGGCATCGGGTGTCAGGTGGTGAGATTGTAACGTGCGCGTGGGGCACACAATTCTCGTTAAAGCCTGTACTATGGTAAGTGAGCGGGGTTCACCTTATGAGAAAGGATTTTCGTATAGATATCGACCGCGTGTACCTGAATGGTGGCAAATCAGACTTACACCCACTCTGTAATAACAATGATCCGTCAAGCAAGTTCTAAATGCAACTACACGTCAGTATGGACCAAAAGCAACACTGAAGATGCTACCAATTTCATAATAATTCGGTCACCAGCCTAATTAGGCATTAACTGAGTTTCTTCCCTGTACAAGTTGGTATATATTCATGCAAAACAACAAGTAGTAACACTGCGTAATATAGTAGAATTTTAGAACCAGAAAATCTATTGAACTGATAGTTTCACGCTCTGTACCGATATGGAAAAACCATGAATACACAACACTACACTATAATGTATAATAAAAAAACTTCGTACTGTCTATTTATCTGATTAAAATCGGGCATAGGTTACCCTAGAAATAGCACTTTCGAGCAACACTCAAAATGTCAATTTTGATAAAGATAAAACACTGATAAATTTTGGCTTTTATATTGACTTTAACTTTTGCTGGTCAAACCAATTTAGAACACTTCAGAATTCAAATGAATAAAAAAAGGGAGAGGGAGGGGGGGACCCTGAAACTGTTATGATCACTGTACTAAAAAAATTGATTACCGAATTTATTATGCGTTCAAGATTTTCAGTATACGAGTTACTACTCTTTTTATCTTATTTACTGCTCATTTAAATACCTTTATATCTGTCTCGAAATAATTACACTTCATTACTATATCAATATTAAAGTTATCTTTCAACTTCGTTAGACCTTCGTTATTCATTTAATGGTTCATTAACAAAACAGTTCTTTAAACACCATTCTAACGTAGCTAGGTCTGCAAGTAATTATTATTAACACAAATTTTAATTTTTTCATTTCGGGACACTCGGATTGCACAACATTTGGAAAGGACCCTGTCTAGGTTAGTTGTGAGGATAATTAAATGATGGGAAAGTTCTCGTAAAATTTAGGTTATTATTGAACAGTTCACTCTCTGGTCCATACAAATACAGTACTAAAAGTTTCAACCTGCTTGTATCGATGCGGCGGTTGGCGGGCGGCGAGATGGCGAGGCACAGAGCACACATACAACCACAGCTATGGCTCTTGGCGTATCGGCACTTTAATTCTTCTTAGCGCCGCAATACTTTTCCATTTAGTGCCTATGGAATTTTGGGCGTTGGAACGGCATACCCGAGGCTCAATGAAAGTACGTCTTCCAGGAGAGCCTCCTCGCTCTAGAAGGTGTTGGTCAAACCAGTGCCAAACTCCAACTACTACTGCTGCTGAGCCCGTTGCGCCGTGCAGTGCCCGTGCGCATTTTCCCGCGCTCGCCTGCCATCCATCTTTTACTGCTCCCTTACTGACAGGGTATTCACCCGAGGTTTTGCATCTACATATCCTAACGCATTGCCTACGTATGGACCAGACGCACAGTTACAATTTTAAACATCTTACAACAGTCTTAACATTTGTTACATTTCAATTCTATTACAATATTGCTTGACATTTGACATAAACATTAATATTCACATTGAAAATTGTTTACAGTTTTCTTAACACAATGACATGAAACAAAAAAGAAATGAAACCAGAACATCAATTAAACTAGTTTAACGAAAAATCAGGTGGAAAAAAAATTACTTATATGTACAGTAATACAGCGTCGTTGTTGTTACAAGATGTGTTTTATACTAGCGATCTTTTGTTCAAACTATGTTCCATCGATTTCACCAACCAATAGGGGGCTAAAAATTAGAAAGACACCATCCCATACATGTGAAGAATATCGATTTAATTAATTTCCATAAATTTTTTATAACTGTTGGATTAGCGGTACAGTAGTTAAGGGAAGGGTGTGCTTGAGTGGGTGACATAGGGTAGAACAGCTGGTTAAGTGCAGAACACTAGGTTAAGTTGCATAATTATAATGAAAAATGCAAGTGCAATGGTTTATGGGAGTGGGTGACAAAGAAAATGCGCCAGAAATAGTGTTGTAAAGCATGTGAAATTCGAAAACTGTACCAGAATATGATGGGAGGACATAACTAATTACTTTATTTTGTAACAAAGGCGTTGAATAGTTAAGGAAATGGGGTTGACATGGAAAACCACTTAACAGAATAACAGGTTAAATGCTGCCAAAGGGCCAAACATTAGGTTAAAACAGCCAGAGTACAGTGCAGAACATTAGGTTATGCAACATGTTTGCCCCATGTAATTACTTCTTACAAGACCAACATGTTTGCAAACAGCAGAGAATGATGAGCAAGAGAAATTCAACCCCCACACACTGAATTTCTTACAAATAAAAAAGTGTATCCTTGAGTTTCCTGTAACAACATCCTTCCTCTCCACCAAAGAGTCTCCAATTTCCATGTATATCATACCTGTTCTAAATGCCCTAAATTGCTTAAATAAAAAATATTCTATACATTCTCTAATTTGTTTAAACAATATTCCCTACACTGCAATCGAATTCCCTCCAAATGACCGATCAACTGAGTCTTTTCTCGCCAATTTCCATGAGGAGGGAGGGAGGGGAGGGTTTTATCAGAGGGGGAGAGGTTAATTAATTGAATAATTTAATTAAGCAGTCAATCTAATTGATAAGTGTGAGAGGGGCTACTCCAATAACTCAGACCTGAAAGTGTACATGTAGCAGCGAGGGCAGAGGTTTCCTGAGGGGTGATGAAGAGGGGGAGGGTATGAGTGAACAATAGATTAAGGACCTGTCAATCAAAAGGAAAGATCCTTATAGCAGAACAAGAGGTTAAGGACCTGTCAATCAAAGGAGAACAACAGGTTAATGACGTGTCAGTCAAAGGAGAACAGCAGGTATTCCCCTGAGTGCATACCTGCCCCTTATGTAGACAACCAGCACTAACAATATGGGCTGGAATGTAGTTTGTTCAGCTACTCATGCATACCTATTACGTTCGAAAATGCTGCTCATCAAAACAAAATTTTTCAGTGCTCATACCTCGGGCTCTACTGGTGATAAAAATGTAGGATCAAGTGTTTTTGGATAGCCATGGGCCAATTGACATTTGCATACCCAAAAGAAGGGCTGTATTAATGTCACTATCCTACAGTACTGGCTCAAAGCACGAATGTTACATGCATCCTCCTGCTTGGTGAAATGGAGCAAATTCGTTTATTCTTTTTGAATTTGATCTGCAATTGATGTGGTCCATGCTGGGCTTCAGGTATTATTAGTTCATGAGAGGTTTCTCAGAAAAGTCCAGGTTTTTTTTCTTAACTATGTTGTCACTGTCACCAGCTGGCCAAATATTAGCCGAGAATTCAGACGGCTATGCCCAGCTAATGGGTGTAATTTTCACGATCTCGAACAACCTTGAAAAACTTCATCATGTCTTTATTCGTTTCATAGATACAGTGGTTGAAAGGTACCATACATATACACGTAAAATACGCACGTAAAATATGGTATGAGCCGAAAACTTAGTTTATAAAGTGACCTGCCGGCCGGTGTGGCCGTGCGGTTCTAGGCACTTCCTGCCTCGGGCATGGATGTCTGTGATCTCCTTAGGTTAGTAAGGTTTAAGTAGTTCTAAGGTCTAGGGGACTGATGACCATATATGTTAAGTCCCATAGTGCTCAGACCCATTTGAACCATTTTTTGAATAAAGTGACCTAACAGGAAGAAAAATGCTGTAAAGTTTCTCCATTATCATCTGGAAATCCCACACTGTAGCACTGAAGCACATGCATTTTTCACGTAAAATCCGTTCTGAGGTGTAAAATTAGTTTTGCTCATTTCAGTCTCGCATAAGTAAACTGTCTAAAGTTTACTGAAAGTATGGAATCAGCGGAAAAATGCTCGTATCATAGCATAAAAGAACGTGAATGTGTTCCTGATGATTTACAGGAGTCTGTAAACTAAGATATCAGCAGCCTCATTCAAAAGTCCTCAGCAGCTTAAAAATTTTCTCAAAACGTTTGGCTTGCGACTGTATTAGTGCATTTTTAGACTATGAGAGAGTGACAGTGGCAAGAGACTAAAAATTAGATAGTATACTGTGGTTGTGTTATAGAAAGAGTGAGGGAGCACTGGAAGGGTGAGAGAAAGAAGGGACACCTAGCAGCATATCTTAGTTGACAGTGACAGAAGGGTGCTAGGAAAATAAGGAACGACCGACTGCTGGGGAGAACGGGAGTAAAGAGGGAGACAAACTGGAAGTGTATGAAGCTTGTAATAACGAGAGACAGAGTATATGAAATGAGAAGGAGGAAGAGAGAGACAGTAACTGTGAGAAGAGACAGCAGCAGTAGGAAGGAAGTAATGAGATATTAACAATACGATAGAGCAAGAGTAAGACAATGGCAGCGAGAGGAGAATGTAGCAGTAGGGCAGAACGAAGGAGACTGTGACTGCTACTTAGAGATAATGACAATGAATTGGACAGAATGAGTGAATGGGAGGGGGCAGGTGGGAGTGGATGGGTATGAGAGACTAGTGGGTGTGAGTGAGTTGCAGTTAGGGAAGTTTGTGGGAGTTTGGGTGAGTTGAATGTTAAGAACAGAACGGGTATGTTTGCATGCCAAAATGTTTGAGTCAAGGAAGGCATGATTGTGTTACGATTGTGGACGAGGCCGTAATCAGTTACTATTGGTTGGCCTTTTCTATCACACACAATTTATTGATAATAAATAATAAATTAAAATAATGGCAATAGTTTAAGAATTATTTCACGGCTGAAAGTCTTAATGAGCATAAATTAAGAATGGTTCAAACTTGTTGCAACATACAATTACAGTTATTAAATATAAAAGACAAATCACCAAAGATCATAAAGCTCACTGCTAAAATGCAATTACCAAATTAGGATTTTAAAACAAGTAACCATGATCATGGCTGAAAGTCTTAATGGCAATAAATTAAGAAGTGTTTCACGGCTGAAGGCCTTAAACGCAAAGAATGGCAGTTATTAAAAAAAAATCTAACAAACATACTGTCAAACAGCATTGTAACAGCAAAAGCTAATTTAAAAAGCAGGTAACTGATCACGAAACAGGTGAGACAAAATGATAATAAACTTGGTAGCACAGCTGTTTAGGCCGGCCGAAGTGGCCGTGCGGTTAAAGGCGCTGCAGTCTGGAACCGCAAGACCGCTACGGTCGCAGGTTCGAATCCTGCCTCGGGCATGGATGTTTGTGATGTCCTTAGGTTAGTTAGGTTTAACTAGTTCTAAGTTCTAGGGGACTAATGACCTCAGCAGTTGAGTCCCATAGTGCTCAGAGCCATTTGAACCATTTTGAACAGCTGTTTAACTTGCTGTAACGAGAAGAGTGGCAATTATATTTAAAAAATTTAGAACATACAATAAAACATCGAATATAATAACAAGGTTGATTCAAAAGGACAAGCAACTCATCCCCAAACAGGTAAGACAAATGATGGTAACTTGGTAATACAATAATAAAATAGTAACACAATAATAAAACACAAGGGCTAGTCACAGACGGTGCACCGGCAATCGACCTCTGAGTAGATCAGGCGAAAAACACTTTAGCGAGCAATGGGGAAGGCAGCCAAGAGTTGCATTCAAAAGATGGTAACTCAGACTAGTGGCAGTCTAACGAATGACTAATGATAATCCACTGAAGCTAACTAACGTCCGATACCCAATGCGAGGATGGAACAACACGCCAAGGCTGAAACCGGCTGTCAGCACTACGTCCTCAGAATGCTGTGTTTAGAGCCTGCGAAAGGAGAAAGGAACCACTACTACCAGAGCAGAAGAACCTACCGACCTGCAAATCAAGGAAACTGTCAAAACTACAAGCTCTACCGGACAGCAGCGGCAAGGCAAGGAAACGTACACTGCCGTTACATACACTACCCTCCATGGCAGGTAACTGGGACGTTAGCGGCCACTGGGCAGGAAAAATAGGCTGGTTGAACTTAACAAACAGAAACACATAGAATGCAGTAATTAGTAACAAGAAGTTGAGGAGTGCTAATTAGATCGGCTTTCCCCAAGCACTCCATTCGCTGCTCTTCGTCTCGGTGACTGCGAGCAGAAACATGAACTCAAGTCACTGGAGAATCGCGAGATCTCACAATGGTGGAGGTTTCACTACTCGGATTAAAATCCACTCAACTTCAGGCTTGCTAGAACCGATTGACGACTAGGTCGTGTACCCTCGCGACCACAGCCCTTCCATCCGGCAGTGCATGCGTGCCGCCAGTGGCCCCGGCGTGTTCTCGCGCTGCGCGGACCTGGCTGCTCGTACATCCCCAACCGAACTACTCACTCACACGACACGGAAGAACAACAACGTCACCCCAAAGATAGGGCCATAGGTACTACATATCGATAACGCCGCTGCTGCAACTAGCGGCCAGGCAACGCTTATGAAACCAAGTGGTGCCAGTCAACACAAGAAGAAGACAAACAACCGCAACCATGTCAACTGAACGATACAGTCTGGCATCCAACAGGGGACGGAAACCTACAACAGCACCAACGTGGGCCGCAGCACGGCCCAAATGTTTTTAAAAGAGCTGGGGGTAGGTAGGATGAGGCAGCTGGTACCCCACTTTTCATTCAGGCTTTCAAATAAACAGGAATATAGGCGCCTTTTTTGTGTTCCGATAGAAGCATTCATTCGAAGATTTTCTTGTTTTCCCTGCCAAAGCAGGCATCTGGCTCATAAGAAAAGAAATGTATAGGTTACTAAAGATTAGGTTGTTGTTGTTGTGGTCTTCGGTCCTGAGACTGGTTTGATGCAGCTCTCCATCCTACTCTATCCTGTGCAAGCTTCTTCATCTGCCAGTACCTACTGCAGCCTACATTATTCTGAATCTGCTTATTGTATTCATCTCTTGGTCTCCCTCTACGATTTTTACCCTCCACGCTGCCCTCCAATACTAAACTGGTGCTCCCTTGATGCCTCAGAACATGTCCTACCAACCGATCCCTTCTTGTAGTCACGTTGTGCCACAAACTCCTCTTCTCCCCAATTCTATTCAATACCTCCTCGTTAGTTATGTGATCTACCCATCTAATCTTCAGCATTATTCTGTAGCACTACATTTCTAAAGCTTCTATTATCTTCTTGTCTAAACTATTTATCGTCCGTGTTTCACTTCCATACATGGCTACACTCCATACAAATACTTTCAGAAACGACTTCCTGACACTCAAATCAATACTCGATGTTAACAAATTTCTCTTCTGTTGTGGATTGGCAGGAGCCAACCCACGGAGTTTGAAGGAAGCCGAAAGGCACGCGTTTTAGCTCACGCAGGCTGGCGTGTGGTCTGGAACAGGACAAGGAAGTTAGACTAGAAAAAAAGGATGTAGCTGGTGGAATACTTAACTTTAATCCATTAATGTTGAACGTAGCTCTTGTCTGTACATTCTTTACAATATCAATAGCAACTGATAATGGCGCCTTGCTAGGTCGTAGCAAATGACGTAGCTGAAGGCTATGCTAACTATCGTCTCGTAAATGAGAGCGTATTTTGTCAGTGAACCATCGCTAGCAAAGTCGGCTGTACAACTGGGGCGAGTGCTAGGAAATCTCTCTAGACCTGCTGTGTGGCGGCGTTCGGTCTCCAGTCACTGATAGTGGCCACACGCGGGTCCGACGTATACTAACGGACCGCGGCCGATTTAAAGGCTACCACCCAGCAAGTGTGGATTCTTCAGAATCGCTTTCCTTGCCATTGCCAGTCTACATTTTACATCCTCTCTACTTCGACCATCATCAGTTATTTTGCTCCCCAAATAGCAAAACTCCTTTACTACTTTAAGTGTCTCATTTCCTAATCTAATTCCCTCAGCATCACCCGACTTAATTCGACTACATTCCATTATCCTCGTTTTGCTTTTGTTGATGTTCATCTTATATCCTCCTTTCAAGACGCTATCCATTCCATTCAACTGCTCTTCCAAGTCCTTTGCTGTCTCTGACAGAATTACAATGTCATCGGCGAACCTCAAAATTTTTATTTCTTCTTCATGGATTTTAGTACCTACTCCGAACTTTACCTTTGTTTCCTTTACTGCTTGCTCAATATACAGATTGAATAGCATCGGGGAGAGGCTACAAACCTGTCTTACTCCCTTCCCAACCACTGCTTCGATTTCGTACCCCTCGAGCCTTATAACTGCGATCTGGTTTCTGTAAAAATTGTAAATAGCCTTTCGCTCCCTGTATTTTACCCCTGCCACCTTCAGAATACGAAAGAGATTATTCTAGTCAACATTGTCAAAAGCTTTCTCTAAGTCTACAAATGCTAGAAACGTAGTTTGCCTTTCCTTAATCTTTCTTCTAAGATAAGTCGTAGGGTCAATATTGCCTCACGTGTTCCTACATTTCTACGGAATCAAAACTGATCTTCCCCGCGGTCGGCTTCTACCAGTTTTTCCATTCGTCTGTAAAGAACTCACGTTAGTATTTTGCAGCTGTGACTTATTAAGATTAGGTAGTTTACCTTATAAAGATTAGGTAGTTTACCTGAAATAAACGAATTATATGCCTCGGATCGGATTTTACGTGCGAAAAGAAAATTTGCGTGTGCTCAACTACTACAACTCGGGGTTCTCAGATGGTAAAGGAGACACTTTACAGCATATTTCTAAGCGCTACTTCACTTTATAAAAAACGTTTTCGCCTCACACCGGACTCTACGTGTGCATTTTACGTGGAGAAGTATTGTAAATTTGAACCTCTGTATCTCCGAAAGCGATAAAGATATCAAGAAAATGTTCAAGGATGCTGGAGTTCGGGATCATAGGAATATATTGTAAAAGTTTCATTCATATTCTGGGATTTGGTCAGCTGGTGACGACGAAAATGTAGTAAAAGAACTCCTTACGTGGGGTTTTCCGAGGCACTGCCAACGAACTTACGGTGCCTCCATAATCCCCGTCAACCCCACAGTAGGGCACATCAAATGCAAAAAGAGCCAACGAATCTGCTCAATTTGTTTAAGCAGCAGGAAGTGTATACGTACCTTGACCCTGTACTGTAGGATAGATGCAATGAGACGATATTTCTTTTGGGTATACAGATGGTCCCTAACCCAAGGACTATCCAAAATAATTGACCCTGCATTTTTATCACCAATAGAATGCAAGGATAAGCACCGGAAAGTCCCGTTTCTATGCGCAGCGTTTTGGAACATATTACATACTCACGCTGTCGCATGCATAACAATATTTAATATTTTTGTACTACACTGGTGACAAAAGAGAGAAACACCAAGCAACGGACGTGGAAACAAAATGAAACCTTACTTGTTGAGAGGGTACGAGATGTTATCTGAGTGAATACAAAAACGGCTCGATGGTAGAAGTAACCTGCCGATATGAGCCTGCTTACGAGTGTGACGTTGCACCTTCTCTGACCACGATGCACGCAATCACTCGCCTGAGAAGCCTTACAAATCAGCATATTGCACGGTGACGATTACACAACCAACTGTAGCCGCCTATAAACTCTGTCTGGTGCTGACAATGCCATCCTCCCTGAAGCCATGTGGCCCACAGCTGTTGCAACTGGACCCGTATATATCCTACATACTGCCATTGGGAGGGTTGACGGTCTGGCTGGTGTCACTCTTGTTCTGTCGGGGAAAGATCGTGATCACATATCATATTTACGCTTAAATTATTTCCTCTTTCCTTTCTATGGTACTCCCATAACGTTTTTTTCCTTGTGTAGCCCCTCTACATCTACATATATATAATCACTCTACAATTCAGAATTAAGTGCGTTGCGGAGGATTCATCGAACCACTGTCATAGTATTTCTCTACCGTTACATTTTCTATAGCTGCACTTGCGAACAGCGCCGTGCAATCTTTAATTTTCTTTATTTTATTATAATGATAATTTCTTCCTAAGCAGATGGGCTTCAACGAAATATTCTCACACTCTGAGGAGAACGTTAGTGATTGGCATTTCATGAGAAGATCCTGCCGTGAAAGGCGCCTTTGTTTTAATGATTGCCACCCCTACTCCCGTATCTCATCCCTCTCTCTGTCTGCTCTACTTCCGCGATAATAGGAAACGAGATGACCTTCTTTGAACTTTTTCGATGTCCTCCGTGAATCCTGTCTGATGCGGATCCCACACCGCACAGCAGAAGAGAGCGCACACGCGTAGTGGAAACATTCTCTTTAATAGACCAGTTGTATTTTCTAAGTGTTCTACCAATAGAACGCAGTTTTTGGTCTTTCTTTCCTAACATTATCTATGTGATCCTTCCAATTTCAATAATTCGTAATTGTAATCCCGAATTATTTAGTTAAATTGACAGCCTTTAGATTTGTGTGATTTGTCGTGTAACCGAAATTTAGCGGATTCCTTTCGGTGCTCATGTGATTGGCTTCATACGTTATATTATTTAGAGTCAATTGTCCCTTTTCGAATAATACTGCTACTTTTTCTACGTCATGTTGAAATTGGTTTTGATCATTTGACGACTTTACAAGACGATAAATATCAGCGTCTTCTGCAAAGAATCTAACAGAGATGCTCAGATTGTCCCCAGAATCGCTTACGGATTCCAGAAAGAGCATAAGGGCTGAAACACTCCCTTGTTTTACTCAATGGCTTTCCGTCAGTTATTACGAATGTGACTTTTCTGACAGGATATCAAGGATGCCGTCGCACAACTGAGACGATACTCCATAGGCACGAAATTTGATTACCTACCTCTTATGAGAACGGTGTCTTTGTATTCAGCTTTTCCTTCTTTGCAGAGTACTGGCTTGCATGCAACCGAATGTGAAACAGTATGTCGTGAAGCTTATCTTGAACCTGGCTATTCTTTAAGGCCTAACTGCAGATAGTGCGATAATATGTTTTGTAGGCACGGAAAAAAACAAACATACAGAGGCTGGATTTGTCCATTGATTCTAGGTGGTGCTCGCTGCAATGTCACAGACTTTTCAGGAGGGACAGTTTCTTCTGAAGAAGAATGGTTTTTATACGCAGACCTCGAAATGAGCAAAAGCAATTTATTTTGGCTAGTTATTGGACAAAACTAGTGCTCATACCATATTTGTAGTTCTCTTGCGCCCATTTTTCCACTCTTGATTGCTGTGACGTAAATATTTCGTACTGCCCTTGCAAGATCACGCACACGAGAAAGAATATAAGGTGGCAGAGCACCTCCAACTTCTCGCAGTACAATAAATAACTTTCCAGCCCATTTATCATCCAGATTAACAGTCGGAATAATTGTATATGGATGCATTAAGGCTTTCATGTTAGATGATCTAGATACAAGTCTTTTGGTATCTCTGATTTCCTGCGTTCCTTTCATACGCACTTCCACTTCAAATCCCGATAGGTTGGAGTTGAAAACGAATTCCTTGGTGAACGACTGGGATCAGTTTGTTTGTCTCATCTATAAATTTTAGGGCCTTCGTAGTTTGCTATGGATCTTCAAGTTGACGCATTGTTTGAAATTTTGTTACCTTGCGTCTTCGTATTCAGTAGCACTGTCTGAAGTTATACAACCATCTTGCTTCCCTTGAAATGACTGTAATATCTGTCACGCGCTGTTTGGTGTGCATTACGTAGTAGGTCACTATCGTGCGTATCATGTAAAATTGTGTCGAGCAACCTTGAAACGAGCAAACAATAGTTTTCGTAATGAGGTCGCCTTGTGCTCCTTTAAATATCTGTAGTTTTTCTTTTGCACTACACAGTCATACTGCTGCGGACTCTTTTGAAATCTGTTCAAAAATTGTTTTATTTTATTTTATTTATTAATTTTTGTTGTTGCTATGCTGTGGATTATCTTCCAAGTACGTAATTACGTTCAGTCGTTTACTACGATTCAGTGGAGGCGGGATTTGACTCCCTGTCCGGTGAGGACGATGAACTAGATGGCTCGACACCTGTTCCGGTATCGCTTTCGCTTGTTAAGCACGTGTCGTCATCATTGTACTCGTCAGGTACATTGTCCGCACTGTCGAGCTTATACGACACCACACATTCCACTGACTCATCTTGCGAAAACGCTGATATTTCATCTGCTACTTCTTTTTCACTCTGCGAAATTCTTTGGGTTCCTTTCTGTCGAAATGTCAATTTCTGTAACAGTTTTTGTAGATATAATGTAATGTTTGCTTCGTTTATTTCTCTGCTACTAGTACTGTAGCACTGTTGTGAATTACTCGTCTACTAAACAGTTCAATGTTCTTCCTTAGCTTCATGCTGTGCTCACTATTTTATACCTTCATTCCCGCCACCGGCTGCCAATAGCAGTCAATACTGTTCGTGGTAGATGATAGGAGTGTCGAATGCCGTAAACGTTATTGGCCTTCCGAGACATCGGCCTCGAGGGGTTCCTTGTTAGTATTGCGGCTGTAGGAACGACGCATGCAAGTGGTCAGCCGTGGACGGGCCTCGACTAGAGAGAGGTGCGTGGCTGAGAGTGAGGCAGCAGAGTCCCTGATTGCGACAAGTGGCCGCGATTGGCTGCGGGGAGGGGACGGCCGCCACGTGGACGCCAGCGCTCGCGCGCACAGCAGGTCGCCACGTCCACACGTCCGACAAGTGTGAGAGCTGCACGTAATGGGGAGTGGTTAATGCGATTCTCTGGCACAACACTCGGAACTTGACGTTCCCCATTCACGGTTTTCGCTTCCTGTCTGACAACACTGCCGCTCATTCCACACTAAATTATTTAACGTTTATGAAATACATTGGTCAGCCAGAACAGTATGAGCACCGACTTGCTATCGCTATAAACCGACGTAGGCGATAGTAGCGTCACATGACGAAGAACGACTACTAGTCAGGCATACAGCCGGAGCATTTAGTATCAGTGAGCGTGCTGTCCTTGTGTCAATGCGGAAGGCACTCGATCTATCTGAGTTTGTCCGAGGGCAGATTTGATGGCCCGGAGGCCTGGCACGATCGTTTCGGCAACTCCACGAATCGTCTGGCGTTCGAGGAATGCTGTGATTAGTGTCTGTAAAACGTGGCGAAAACGAGGTGAAACGACGTCCAGATGTCGTTGGAAAGGGTGGCCACCCCTCAGTAAATACAGGGTGTTTCAAAAATGACCGGTATATTTGAAACGGCAATAAAAACTAAACGAGCAGCGATAGAAATACACCGTTTGTTGCAATATGCTTGGGACAACAGTACATTTTCAGGCAGACAAACTTTCGAAATTACAGTAGTTACAATTGTCAACAACAGATGGCGCTGCGGTCTGGGAAACACTACAGTACGATATTTTCCACATATCCACCATGCGTAGCAATAATATGGCGTAGTCTCTGAATGAAATTACCCGAAACCTTTGAAAACGTGTCTGGCGGAATGGCTTCACATGCAGATGAGATGTACTGCTTCAGCTGTTCAATTGTTTCTGGATTCTGGCGGTACACCTGGTCTTTCAAGTGTCCCCACAGAAAGAAGTCACAGGGGTTCATGTCTGGCGAATAGGGAGGCCAATCCACGCCGCCTCTTGTATGTTTCGGATAGCCCAAAGCAATCACACGATCATCGACATATTCATTCAGGAAATTAAAGACGTCGGCCGTGCGATGTGGCCGGGCACCATCTTGCATAAACCACGAGGTGTTCGCAGTGTCGTCTAAGGCAGTTTGTACCGCCACAAATTCACGAAGAATGTCCAGATAGCGTGATGCAGTAATCGTTTCGGATCTGAAAAATGGGTCAATGAATCCTTTGGAAGAAATGGCGGCCCAGACCAGTACTTTTTGATGATGCAGGGACGATGGGACTGCAACATGGGGCTTTTCGGTTCCCCATATGCGCCAGTTCTGTTTATTGACGAAGCCGTCCAGGTAAAAATAAGCTTCGTCAGTAAACCAAATGCTGCCCACATGCATATCGCCGTCATCAATCCTGTGCACTATATCGTTAGCGAATGTCTCTCGTGCAGCAATGGTAGCGGCGCTGAGGGGTTGCCGCGTTTGAATTTTGTATGGATAGAGGTGTAAACTCTGGCGCATGAGACGATACGTGGACGTTGGCGTCATTTGGACCGCAGCTGCAACACGGCGAACGGCAACCCGAGGCCGCTGTTGGATCACCTGCTGCACTAGCTGCGTGTTGCCCTCTGTGGTTGCCGTACGCGGTCGCCCTACCTTTCCAGCACGTTCATCCGTCACGTTCCCAGTCCGTTGAAATTTTGCAAACATAAATACGAACTCCCTATAAGCATCTCGAAAACTTGCAATAAGTTGCTGCAGATTTGGCTTGTAATACCACAATTCCTCTAAAACAATGACAGCAGCAGAATAATTTATCTTATTTCCATAAAACGTTAAAGCTAAATCGTCGATTCGTTGCTGTGTGGTGGGAACAAGGAAGGCCAGGCGTAGGTCGTCCGGATAATTGCGGATATGGTCCCAGTTTCCATAAAAAAATCCCAACGCAGACATTAGCTGTAAATAATAACTTTTATTTAGAATGTAACCGTACCTTTACGTTTACGGAAAGTCATATACACTCTGTTCCTAACTACAAAGGTTAGATATTTTACTTCACTTTGTACAACATCATTTTTCGCTGGTTCGTCACCAGCTATTTCTAAACCAATATGAAAAGATTCACACCTTGAAAAATTTTGTTCTTACACTTACACTGTATCTCCAGATCGGTCCATGATTTTACTTTGCTTATATCTGTACTTGTCTCTGGCTTACAGTACGTAACAAATTTAAATCGATTCCTCCTACTGTACTTCCGCCAAGTAACGCCAGATGAACGTTCCGGTCTTAAACTGAATGGACCTAACTTATTACTACAGGCAAGTTCCCAGTCCGTTGAAATTTTGCAAACAGATCCTTTATTGTATCGCTTTTCGGTCCTTTGGTTACATTAAACCTCCGTCGAAAACTTCGTCTTGTTGCAACAACACTGTGTTCTAGGCGGTGGAATTCCAACACCAGAAAAATCCTCTGTTCTACGGAATAAACCATGTTGTCTACAGCACACTTGCACGTTGTGAACAGCACACGCTTACAGCAGAAAGACGACGTACAGAATGGCGCACCCACAGACTGCGTTGTCTTCTATATCTTTCACATCACTTGCAGCGCCATCTGTTGTTGAAAATTGTAACTACTGTAATTTCGAAAGTTTGTTCGCCTGAAAATGTACTGTTGTCCCAAGCATATTGCAACAAACGGTGTATTTCTATCGCTGCTCGTTTAGTTTTTATTGCCGTTTCAAATATACCGGTCATTTTTGAAACACCCTGTATGTCGGACGTGGTAGCCTGGGTAAACTGCTGAAACAGAACAGGCGGTGAACTGTTACGGATATAACACCAGACTTTGATGCTGGGCAGATTAAAGTGTGTCCTGAACAAAGTGCACCGAACACTCCTAATGATGGGCGTCCGCAGGAGACAACCCATGTATGTGCCGATGTCAACACCGAGGCATCGGCAACTAGGACTGATATGGCAGGTGACCATCGGCACTGGACGCTGGTGCAGTGGCAGAGCGTTCCGTGGTCTGATGAATCCCATCATGCCGATGGAGGGGGGGAGGGGGGGAGGGGCTCCATTGTGCTCTGAGGAACATTCAGTGGGCACGCATGCGTCCAGTGGGGCTCGAGCAAGGCACCGTGACAGCCAAGGAGTATCGTACACTAGTTCACGTACACCCCTTCATGACGATCATGTTTCACGATGGCAGTGGCATTTTTGAACAAGATAATGCGCCATATCACAAGGCCAGGAGTGTGACGGAGTGGTTCAAAGAACACAGTGGTGAGTTCCAATTGATGTGCTGGCCCCGCAGCTCGTCAGATGTGAGTCCAATCGAACACATCTGCTATGTGACCGGTGGCGTCAGAGCCCATTGCCTCCTCCGCGAAATTTACGGCAGTTAGGTGAGCTGTGTGCGCACATGTGGTGCCAACTCCCTCCAGCTACCTACCAAGGCTTGACTGCTTTCATGCCACGGCGCATTGCCGCTGCTATCACTGCGCCAGACACTTGTTGTCTTATATAGGCGTCGCCGACCGCAACGCCGTATTCTGCCTGTTTACATCTCTGTATTTGTAAACGTATGCCTGTACCATTAATAATTGAAATACAGAGTCTACCGAAAACAAAAATGCCCTGGATTGTCTGTGGTGTTGTCCGAAGGATGAGACCCCACAACAGGGGTAGTATCTCACGACCGAACGACAAATAAGAACAGGCGCTGTGTGACGGAGCAACGAATGAGAGACGTTGGCCTAGACACACCGTCAGGTGATTCCATACGCCGCCGCTGCTGGAAGATTAGTTACGTCAGAGCGCAGTGCTGTCTAGCCCCAGTCTACAGTCATCACCTACGACGGCGGAATCGTCTTACTTTAGATCAAGCTGCGCGAGTGGTCTTAGAGATATCAAAGTTAATAATCGCTTGTACACTGAGATGAGACTATCAACCTGTACTTTGGCGACTGATAAATTATCCAATAAAGCCACAGTAACAAATACATAAGCCACATTCCTGTCGATAAAAGTATTTCAGACTCTTCAACTTTTAGTAAGATGATTAAATACTTTGTTTGTATTTTAGTATCTGCTTCACATCCTCCAGCAATAAATGTATGCTTACTAGGATGCACTACAATGCCGATGCTTATGTCTCAAGTGTCTTTTTTTCTCCCATCTCTATATAATCTGCGCATTGCATTCCAACGCAATGTTTCGTCTGCGATCGAGAGGCCAGTGTGCTCTCGACATTCGTTATGATGTGACGTTACTATAATAATATTGTTGCTTATTACGTCTGAATACTACAAGTTGTTAGCCAGATTTACGTGAAACAACACTGAGTAAAGCTATGGGCCTAGAGGACATCAACAGAACGCGTCCTAGTCAATAAATGTACATACAGTGAAGCGCCAAACAAACTGGTATAGGCATACGTATTCAAATACAGAGATATGTAAACAGGAAGAATACGGCGTTTCAGTCAGCAACACCTATATAAGACAACATGTGTCTGGCGCAGTAGTTACATCGGTTACTACTGCTACAATGGCAGGTTATCAAGATATAAGAGAGTCTGAACGTGTTATTATAATCAGCGAACGTGCTGTAGGACACAGCATCTCAGAGGCAGTGATGAAGTGGGAACTTTCCCGTATGACCATTTCACGAGTGTACCGTGAATATCAGGAGTCAGGTAAAACCTCACACTCCGACATCGCTGCTGCCGTAAAAAGATCTTCCAAGATCGGGACGAAGACGACTGAAGAGAATCGTTCAACGTGACAGAAGTGCAACCCCTCCGTAAATTGCTGTAGATTTCAGTGCTGGGCCATCAAGAAATATCAGCATGCGAACCATTCAATGAAACATCATCGATATGGGCTTTCGGAGCCGAAGGCCCATTCGTGTACCTTTGATGACTGCACGATACAAGTTTTGTGCCTCACCTGGGCCTGTCAACACCGGCGTTGGACTGTTAATGACTGGAAACATGTTGCCGACGAGTGTCGTTTCAAATTTTATCGAAGGATGGACGTGTTCGAGTACGGAGACAATCTCATGAATCCATGGACCCTGCATGTCAGCAGTTGTAGGTTCTGTAATGGTGTGGGGAGGGTGCAATCGGAGTGATATAGGATCCCTGATACGTCTAGAAACGACTATGACAGGTGACACGTGTGTAAACATCCTGTCTGATCACCTGCATTCATTCATGTCCAGCGTTTATTCCGATGGACTTGGGCAATTCCAGCAGTACAATGCAACACCTCACACTTTCATAATTCCTACAGAGTGACTCCAGGAACACTCGTTTGTTCTTTTGTTTACATTATTGTCTGCACCAATTTTTGTTCCTTGGCATAGGCTGGAGTCTGCCTATCCTGCGGCATACTTTTGCAATCCTTTTCTTATCAGCGCATTTTATGGTATTTTGTTCCCTATGTTCACTAAGGTTGTACTTACAGCTCCGAGTTCTATGAACAGAGGAAGTTACATTCGGAAGTTGTGTAACGAATCAAATGGCGCTAAACAATCTGAGATCATCAGTCCCCTAGATCTAGGTGCTAATTAAACCTTCTAACCTAAGAGCATCAAACACATCCATGCCCGAGGCAGGATTCGAACCTGCGACCGTAGCAGCCGCGTGGTTCCGGACTGAAGCGCCTGGAACCGCTAGGTCACAGCGGCCGTCGTTGTGTAACGTCTGTACCATTATACTCACACAGCTTCCTATCTCGTATATCTCTTAATGCTATTTTGTCGTGAAGTTGGAGGCGGTAAGAATCGGGAAATTGAACTGAACTGTGTTACACGACATTTCCCAATTGATAATAACCATTTGTCTTCACTGTTAGCCCTCTTTACTTTATACAAACATCACAGAATACCATATGCGATTGATTTCAACTCAGCTATCCGATCCGCGATTATTTTGCGTGAGTAAGTTTCTTATCAGCCATTGGCAAAAGTGGTCTCAAAGTAAAAGTCTCACAATCGACCCCTACAAACCTTTCACTACCGCTCGCCCTCATATCGTCCGACCGACTCGTACTGCCCGCGGTGCGAAGAAATACAGCGTTTTGACCAGAGATGCAGTTTTACTGATCGCTACAACTAGCCGTCCACACTGCTCTCTGGACTCGTATGCATATATCGATATTCTGGCGAGCCATAAGAGAAGAAACCCTACAAAGCGAAGTAATTTCTTCGCAAAACAGAGTTTGCGCACAAAATTGTGAATTCTGCCCCGTCATTATTTGTAGTTTCCGTGTCAGCGCTGTAAATTTCGAAGTACACGGTAAGCTATTGTCAGTAACGCAGTTTTTCATGACTGCTTCCACGCACGCATCTGTAAATAAATCGTCGTCTACCTTAAAATTCCCTCCTACCAACGTACGTGTTTTATTGGGGACTAAGTACGTGTCGGCTCATCTAAACTACGACTAATCAGCATTCCATTTCCCAGGTCACATCCACTTCCCTTGGATGGTAGGCGACACTAAGAAGAGTTATCGACTTTGTTACAGCATCCTGTGTTTTTGTCTGTGCGTTTGAGGCCCTAAATTCAGGCTCACGTACCCACAAAACAATCCTGTTTTGTTGAAGGAAAATGAACTCGCGGACAGGTCGTCAGCATACGACAAATAACTGAGAAATCAAGAGAGTTCTGAGTTCCCGTTTTCATCTGATCCCGTGACTAAAGGAAAGTCTTTGACACGTCTGGGAAAAGTTGTAGCAGTTTCTTGCAGAGTTTGGAGTCCCGCCACACTTCACGGAATTGCTCAGAAGTCTCTACAACAATGATGTCGCAGTTGTGAAGACAAGTGCAGCTACGCGTGATTTCTCCATTCTATTAAAAGGTGTCAGACTAGGTTGAGACCTATCCGGCCAAGTGTGCAACATATTTGCCGAACATGTCATTAGGATATTTCCTGATGGTCAGACTTCTTACGCCGTCCTTCGCATGCTGCGTGGTTCTTTAGTGGATAGAGGAGAGAGAAACAGATGAGGTTCAGGAACAGAGAGTTCAGGTACTAAATTATTGTACATCTAATATCAAATACAGAACTTTCTTGCTCAATTTGCAGTGTCAGTTGCTAACAGTAGATTTCAATGTATAAAGAGATAAGATACAAAAGATTTATACGTCTGTCACTCTTCAATACAATGCCTATTCTGAAGATGCCGAGCCCTGACCACTATGAAAGTCTGTAAATGATGTTCAACAGGAAAACCGAGGAAATTTTGGAAATTTGTGGTAAGGTATTGGCTCTGAGCACTATGGGACTTACCATCTATGGTCATCAGTCCCCTAGAACTTAGAACTACTTAAACCTAACTAACCTAAGGACAGCACACAACACCCAGCCATCACGAGGCAGAGAAAATCCCTGACCCCGCCGGGAATCGAACCCGGGAACCCGGGCATGGGAAGCGAGAACGCTAACGCACGACCACTAGATGCGGGCGGTAAGGTATTATGGGACCAAACTGATGAGATCATCGGTCCGTAAGCTTACACACTACTTAATCTAACGTAAACTAACTTACGCTAAGGACAACACAGACACCCGTGCCCGGGGCAGGACTCGAATCTCCGACGGAAGAAGACATGCGAAGCGTGTCAAGTCGCCCTAGACCGAGCAGCTACCCCATGCGGTAAACACAGAAAATGGGGGGCCACTGCTTGAATGTTTGAACTTAAGTACACCCACCGCTGGATCTCTGGAGAGGGGATAAAAATAAAACGAGCGAATAGCATCGTTGGCCGGGAGGCACCATTCGGGGAAGTCCGTCTGCCAAGTGCAAGATGCCAAATTGGGCGACTCGCACGCCAGTGATGAGAATGAAATGATAATGAGAACAACACAACACCCAGTCCTGCTGGCATCTCATTGGCAGCGGCGTAATCGTTCGTGGAAAAGCCCTCGTGACGCGGTGGCTGCTGTAGGAAACATGGGGCGTAACTGGCAGGAGTGTAGCCGACCGGATAGCGGCCGATAACGCCAGACTATAAACATCTGAATTGGTAGAAGAACCATTAACATCCTATGATTTGCTGATGATACCATACATTTAGCCAGCAGTATATACGAACTAACAAAAGTAATCGACGTTATTCTATAGTATGTATTAGGCATCAATCTTAGCAAGTGAGAATTCATGATAATCAATCGAGGACGATTAAGCTAACTGGAAGCCATGTGTTCTTTTATCTATCGTGTGTTAACCTTCCATGAAACGGGAAGCTAGAGGGGTGAAGCTATGACGAGCGGTTATGAAGAAGTTCAGCAAGATCTGAAAGAATAGAGCGATGACGAACTGTACAAAGGTCCGGCCAGTTGAAAAACTAGTGTTTATCGTCTTCTTTCCTGGATATGAGACACGGACGTTTAAGGCCAGACATAAGTAGTGCCCTGATGCAGTTGAGCTTTGGTGCGTGGCGCTGCACATAAAATCGACAGAAAGAAAAATTTATGTGTTCACTGCCGGGCAACTCAGTAAGTGCCTTTCATCTAGTGTCAACCAAATATTCTCCAAGCCTTGGGTCTTAGTGTGAGAAGATACAGAGAAAACGTAGAGAAAATAATTATGGAAGGAAAGATCGAGGGCGCGGGACAGTGGGGAAGACTAGCTAGCAGGTTGAGAAGGTCTCCAGCTATCTTTTCAGCAGGCTCTAAGAAAAAGTGGTCACAGTTCGGGATGGAAAGTGGTGATTGGTGGTGTTCAGCAATGGGTGCAGCGACTTGTGATGATCATGATGTTTGTGTACTTTTGCTTCCTGATACGATATCGAGTTTATGTGCGTTTTTCGTGGAGTCTGATTTTGGAGGAAATATGGCTGACGGGATTTTACATCCTGTGGCGTTTGTCCTGTAGCCATCATCAGCAACACGTTTATTGCGCGGTCCATTACTGTACTGAAGACACACCAACGGCCGCCCAGGGGCGCGCTCGCGCACACAGAGTGCTGCCTTCCGTGTTATGGCCGCTGTGGGATCAGAGACAATCACCTTCCAGTCTGGCGACCGCCACGCCTCTAAACGTGGGAGCTGCCTCCAAAGCGGCGCTACGCTGTTCCAGGAAGCCCACCTATAGAAGTCCCAGTGCTGCCCTACCTGCGTAAAGAGATAGGATGCCTCGTTAAGTGAAACGTGTTGACCATCACTGAATTACCAATACCGTGGTGTGCTCCACCGTCTGTCTGGTGAAGGCGATCAGAACGCGCGTCCAGTTCGTTCGTTACTCGGAACCTTAGCAGTTGCTCGGGAGAGGCGCAGAAAATTAACTCGTGGATCGAGTACGGGAGTTCATGGGTGAGCCTACTCTAGAATGCACTTAGCGGAATGGAAATAGGTGGAGTGTGATACTGATGAACTGAAACGACAGCTGCACGTATGAAAAGAATACGTCTAATGAACACATTATTTCACCATCGTAATATTTTTAACTTTACGTTTCCTTCCCCTCTTTCTGAAAAGTGTCGTAGTATCGGAAAACCAGCGGAAAAATGCATCTACCGGAGCACGAAAAAACGTTTACTTTAGATGATTCCGACTGAAAAGTGGGGTGCCAGCTGTCTCAGTTTACCTTCCTCGGCACGTTTATAAATTTTCCCAAAAATTTTTTCATGCGAGTATATTTGCGCTCTTTTTAACATGCAGCTCACCCTTTATTCCCACAAGCTCCCCTAACTAAAACCATCTCACACCCACCAGTCCATCGCTGTAAGCCACTGATATCCACTCACTCCCTCTTGACCATACTCACTCAGTCAGCCCAGCTCATTGCTATTATCTCTTCTGTCTCACACCCACAGTCTCCTTCGTTTTGCCCTACTAATACCGTCTTCTCCTGCTGTCACTCTTGCTCCCTCTCACTTAATGCAACTTTCTCATTCATTCCTTGCCACACCTGCTGTATCTCCTCACTTCCACTATTCCTCTCTTTCTAGTTGTCGTTGTCATAGACACTGCCGCTCATTATCACTGGCTCTCACCCACTTCCACTTTCTCCTTCTCTTTATCCGTCTCCCACTGACACTGTCTCCATCACTGTTTGCCTGGCACCATTTTATCGTTGCCAATTATGACCCACTACAATTGTCCCTCTCATTGTCTTACAGTGTCATTCTCTTCTTCGCTCTTCCTATACCGTAGCCAATGTGTGCCACCTTGCAGTATTTATACTTTATCGTCTCTTTCCCACTGACACTGTCTCCTTCTCTCTCTACATAAAAAAGTGCAACTATGTTGGCAAGCCAAAATTTTTGGGATAGTTTTTAAACATGATGAGGAAGGTAGAATGAGGCAGCAGGTACCCCACATTCCAGTCAGACCCTCCTAACAAACGGCTACATCTACATCATATTCCGCAAACCACCTAATGGTGTGTGGTGGAGGGTATTTTCGGTACCACTGTCTGATCCCTCCAACCCTGTTCCACTCGCGAATAGTGTTTGGGAAGATTGATTATCGGTAAGCCTCTGTATGGTTTCAAATTTCTCGAATTTTCTGCTCGTGGTCAATACGCGAGATGTATGTGGGGGAAAGATGTACGTTGTCTGACTCCTGAAAAGTGCTGCCCAAATTTCAATAGTAAATCTCTCCGTGATGCACAACACCTCTCTTCTAACGTCTGCCAGTGGAGTTTGTTTAGCATCTCCGTAAAGCTCTCCCGCCAGCTAACGATCCCGTGACGAAACGCGGCGCTCTTCAGTCCCAGCCAGATGAACAATATTCAAGAATCGGGCGAATAAGCGCCTCATAAGCCACTTCCTTCGTGGATGATTTCCTTTCCCTTAAAATTCTTTCAATGATTATGAGTCTGGTGTCTGCTTTTCCCACCATCTGTTTTATGATGTCATTCCAATTAAGGTCGCTCAGGATAGTTGAGCCTACTTATTTTCCGGCTGGTGCCCTCTCCAGCTGTCAGCAATAGTGTAGCTGTACTGTACTGGATTTCTTTTCCTGTATTGTGCTCCAAGACAGGATTTTTCCTTCGGTTCTCTTGTTTTCCCAGCAGGAGGGCTTCTCACTCATACGAGAAGTATTTCGTGGCTCAGTATAATTTCCGTAGTTTACAATGTTACAGCATATTTATCGGTGCAGCTTCACTTTATAAGCTCTGTTTTCGCCTGAGACCGGATATTATGTGCGTACTTTACGTGTACTTATAAAGTAACTTTGATAGCAAACCAGTGAAGATACCAAAAAAAATTTTCTAGGGTATTCGACATCGGGTTCTTAGAAATCCGTAGGTCGGTTTTCGTACCCAAAAACCATGTTTTTGGGATTCCTCAGTTACTGCCTATGGACTAAGTGATAGTTTCATAAGCCCTTCAAGGCGAACCATAGGCAACATCTAATGCGAAAAGAACCGGCCGTTTTGCTCCATTTGCCGAAGTTGGACGAAATATATAATATACAGACTTTTATCCTGTGCTTTAGGACAGGTACAGTAAGACTATTCTTTTGTTGAGTATAGAAACGGTCCCTATCCCAAGGGCTATGTGAAACACTTGATTCCACCTTTCTGACGCCAATGGAAGAGGAGGTATGGGCCTTTGAAAAATCCCATTTTTATGGGCGGCGTTTTGGGAGATATTAGGTGGCTCATGCTATCGCATGCCTGTCGATAGCCAGAGTACCCGTTCATTGAGAATACGCCTAAGAGAAAATTTTTTATCGCGACAGTCATAATTAGTGTATGAAGTTATCTCCTTGCTTCTGAGTTAATGGTTCTAGTAACTGACATTCGTAATACTGGCATCGAAGGCAGTCTTCCACCATTGGCCTTATCTTGGGCGCGAATTCTCCATGTCTTCTATTAGATCTCTGCGTGCACTGACTTACTCACTGAGAAGACAAAAGTCATGGGATATCTTCTAATATAGTTTCGGATCTCCTTTTGTGCAGTGCAGTGCATTGACTCGACTTAGCGTAGACTCAACAAGTCGTTGGAAGCCCCCTGCAGAAATACTGGCGTAAGTGTTGGCGCTGAAGGATTTTGTGCACAAACTGACCCCTCGGTTACGTCCCATAAATGTTCGATGGGATTCATGTCGGGCGATCTGGGTGGTCAAATCATTCACCCGAACTGTCGAAATTGCTCTTCACTCCAGTCGCGAACAGTTGTGTTGTTTGGGAACCTGAAATCCATAAATGAGTGCAAATGGTCTCTAAGTTGCCGAACATAAACATTTAGAGTCGATGATCGGTTCCTTTGGAGCAGATGGCACAATCCATTCCATGAAAACACAGTTCATTGTATCGGACACTTTCGTTGTAAGTCCCACATTGATTTCTGTAGTTATTTTACGCAGTGTAGCTTGTATGTTAGCAGTGACAACTGCAGGGAAACGCCCCTGATGTCGGTCGTTAAGTAAAGGCTGTCAGCCACTGCGGTGTTGGTGGTGAGAGGTCATACTTGAACTTTGCAACCATTTGTGAAATGGAATGTCCCATACGTCTAGCACCAACTACCATTCCGCTATCAAAGTCTGTTAATTGCCGTGGTGCGGCCACATCCCCGTAGGAAACCTTTTAACATGAATCGCCTGAGTGCAACTGACAACCCCGACACTGCACTGCCCTTTTATGCCTTGTCTACACTATACTACCATCACCTGTATGTGTGCACATCGCTATCCCATGGCTTCTGTCACCTCAGTGTAAAGAGGCGAGAGAGCTTACAGTTTGCTCCATCATGTGAGTAGCCGTCAGCGGCGACCTCTGGCTCTGTACGTAGCACCACCACCTGGACTTGCGCCGAATCACGAACGACCTGGAGAGACCGGGACGCCCCCTGCTGTCAGCCTAGACTTACTGAGTGTAATCGGGTACCTCTGGCAAAGCGGCGACGTCGCACCCGCGGTGGTCTAGCGGTTCTAGGCGCGCAGGCCGGAACCGCGCGACTGCTACGGTCGCAGGTTCGAATCCTGCCTCGGGCATGGATGTGTGTGATGTCCTTAGGTTAGTTAGGTTTAGGTAGTTCTAAGTTCTAGGGCACTGATGACCACAGATGTTAAGTACCATAGTGCTCAGAGCCATTTGAACCATTTGAACGCCGCACCGCCGTCTGCGGTCGCCGTAAACGCTGCCGATCTGTTCGGTATAATAAAAGGACGCCGAATGTTTCTTTGAGCTGTTGTTGAAGAATTCGTAGCATCACACCAAGATCCACTCAATGTCCGCGACCGGAATATACTCGCCCTTAGATACACGCGGCCCGCGAAGCACATTCAAAAAATGGTACAAATGGCTCTGAGCACTATGCGACTTAACATCCGAGGTCATCAGTCCCCTAGAACTTAGAACTACTTAAAGCTTACTAACCTAAGGACATCGCACACATCCATGCCCGAGGCAGGATTCGAACCTGCGACCGTAGCGGTCGCGCGGTTCCAGACTGAAGCGCCTAGAACCGCTCGGCCACAGTGGCCGGCGAAGCACATCAACTGACGTACTGCACCGCTGTTTAAGACAGTGGATCCGTATCAGCTATCGGCAGTAATACATTTACAAACTTCATAAGGGTCTCAAGGGCCTCTTTCACCCACTGTACGGTATGACACAACTGCCCCTACTCAAATGTCGGTGATACATTTCCTGTATCAATCTTAGCTCCATACAGGAAGACATCAAGATCTTACTTGAGGACTGGTCTAATGTATAAGTCGAGCTCCTCGTCCAGACTGAAGGTCCAAGGGATGTCGACCGATCGGCGTGTCATCTTCTGGCATGTGTCGTCCTACAGATGCGGCGTGGAGGGCCGTGTGGCCAGCACACCGCTCTCAGGGCCCTTTTGTCGACTTTATAGACCTTGGACCCTCTGTTTCTGAATCAAGTAGCTCGTAGCTCAACAACTACCATGACGAGGCTCAGTGAACACCATACCAGTCCTTATACCAGTGTACCAACGGAAAATCCCCGGCAGTACCTGGAAACAGAACCTCATCTTCCGCATGGCAACCGTTTATGTTCACCACCGTTTTCTTTGGTTCCATCTATCTGTGCCTTCGTTATTTTTCGGCATCAGTTCTCTGTGGATGTCACATGACACATTTCAAATTAATTTATTTAATTCCATCTGTGAAAACACTCAGTTTTTTTTCCTCGTTGCAGTAGTTTGCCAGTCTATTTGCAGTCGACTAACCGTACACGGCGAGGTACCGCGCCACTGCCACTCCACTAAGGAGACGGACGGGACTGATGCATAGAAAGAAAATGTGTAGAAAACAAGAGAGCGGTAAGGAACAGAGTCAGAGTTTAGCACGATTCTGCGAGTGTTACTAATCTACTGGCTACTTTGCCGTTGGTAAAAGCAAACAGCGGATCACTGACATAGATCTCGATTACGTAGGTATTACAATTACGAACAACCTAAATTGGAAAGAACACACAGGAAATGTTGTAGGGGAGGCTAACCAAAGAATGCGTTTTATCGGTAGGACACTTAGAAAAAGTAACAGACGTGTTAAGGACACTGCCCACACTCCGCTTGTCCGTCCTCTTTTAGAATACTCTGCGCAGTGTGGGATCCTCACCATATAGGGCTGACGGAATACATCAAAAAACTTCAAACGAAGGCAGCGTTTTCTATTATCGCGAAGTATGGGAGAGAGTGTCACAGAAACGATACAGGATTTGGGCTGTAAATCATTAACAGAAAGGCGTTTTTCCTTGCGACAGAATCTTCTCACGAAATTCCAATCACCAACTTTCTCCTCTGAATGCGAAAATGTTTTGTTGTCACCGACCTACATAGGGAAGAACGATCATCACGATAAAATGAGGGAAATCAGAGCTCGTACGAAAGATATAGGTGTTGATTCTTTCCGCGCGCTATAAGAGATTAGAATAATAGAGAATTGTGAAGGTGGTTCGATGAACCCTCTGCCAGGCATTAAATGTGATTTGCAGAGTATCCATGTAGATGTACACTGGTGTCTTAAGAGTGTCACAGTCTCAGTTTCTCTTCTGTTGCAAAGATCAAACAGATATCGCGTATACACCTCTCTACTGGAATCAAGTGCGGTCGCCCCATTCCCGTGGTGTCACTGTTCAAGTCTCAGAGTCTCGCCGGATATGTCCATGTTTACAGACTGAGGTACGCGGTTCAGCTTCGAGTGCCTCCCATTAAAGAATATTATAATTGTCTTCCTTTCAGTCACGTATGTGCATAGTGCCTGAGACGAACAAGATGTGCCAAATATGGAGCTGAACATGATACAAAGCAGTGTACAGCACTTAATATTAAAGATTTGTGGGACTGGTACCATTGATACCTTGGTGGACCTTCAAGTAATAGTTTTTTTTATAATATGACGTGGTGAAAAATCTTTGAAAACTCTTATATCAAGTGAGACAAGCAGCGGAAGCCTACGCGGTTACAAAGCGCGACAAGTTTACTTGTATACTTTGCTCTGGTGCACAGTTAACCACTGATTGCTCATGTCCAATAGTTTTTTTTTATAATATGACGTGGTGAAAAATCTTTGAAAACTCTTATATCAAGTGAGACAAGCAGCGGAAGCCTACGCGGTTACAAAGCGCGACAAGTTTACTTGTATACTTTGCTCTGGTGCACAGTTAACCACTGATTGCTCATGTCCACTATATTCTAAATTACGGCAAAACTTGTTTCAGGTCATTCGACCGCAGTTTGTTCATTTATATTCCGAATTCGCAGTTTCCTTTCCGCACCCGAACAACTCATTTCCGCCCAGCGTCCGACATACAGCAATAAGCGCAGCTGCGCCGAACGGTGCCTCCCAATTCGGCGAAAGCACTCCTACCTAAACACTCATTTGCGAGCACGGTAGACAGCATGTGTTGGCAGGCAAACTAGGACAGAGTAATTTCGTAATGCCAAATTTGGCTGGCAAGCTCTATCTATCACTACAACGAAACTACAGCCTGGATTCGATAGTTAGGCCATTGTTCCAGCCAATGATTAGCAAGTTCCAATTTCTCGATCATACATAAAAACATTAATAGACGATATCGTGGGAACGTATTTTCTCAGATAAGATGAATTTGGTGCGAACCACCAGCAATCCTACTTGTGCGAGAACATTTTACGAATACACATCTATTGCAACCAACCTACCATTTACTGTTCCCCAGTGAAATGAGAGAAGTCCAAGAAACAAATGTATTGACATTATAGCTCGTATAACCGACTTCACGCAAGAACTGCAATAATCACCGAAACTTGTTTAACTTACAACGTGAATATTATTGACCGTCAGCACAATATTTATAGTTAAGACAGAGGTGATGTCATGTTGGAACTGCCTCCAATTAATAGCCAGTTAAACAATATATGCACTGATACTTTATCACTTGATATTTTAACGTTACAAAATATTACGTGCTTTAGGATCACTTTACATTCACCTTTTCGAATTCACTTATGTTTCTTGGGTCTCGCCCACGCGTCTCGTATGGGGTGCCTAAGGGATGCTACGTTCTCTGAATGCTATACAACAATTCAAGCAAGTAACATTAGCAGTTTTACTTCTATAAAGCAGATTGACGATACTTTACTGTACAAAGGTGTGTCGGGCGATGGGCGACATGGAACATAAATCCGAATCCGTGCTACTCACTATGTTCAAACTAACAAGCCTGTTACACAGTTTGTAGACCGCTACTGTTCATGTAGCACTCTGTTAGACCGTGCTACTCTCCGCAAATACTGTCCACTAGTGTCGGGCCGAGGTTGGCGGGAGCGGTGCTTATTTTCAGTTTCTTCAGAGGTCGCTCCTGTTGCCACGTGGTCGCTGTGAGCGGGCTACTGGCAGGCGTCGCCACAGCGCCTTCTTGCGTTCTTCCTCTTCGTTCCGGCGCTTGTGATTACTCCAGGGCAGTACTGATTTGTTTAAGCAGTTAATGCAGCTCCACAGTACTCCACTGCAGCACTGATGGTCCTCTTTCACCACTTTATCTTTGTAATCGCGGTGAATGCCCCTGTGTGACGTCTCACGTAGCGACCATTTCTTCTCCAAAATCTCCAAGAACGTTCTTGTTGCCACTCGGCGTCGCTATACCACTCACGGTAGGCTTAATTGCAAGCGTACAAACTGGCATGTGTGCCACACAACAGTAACCAAGATTTTCAAATCTGGAGAACCCCAAACCGACTTACAAGGCTGGCATAGTCAGTATGAGAACGGTGTCCGCAGAGCACCCTGAGATAGACCTCCCAGGATAGCGTGTTCTAGTTACCACTGTCGCATTCTCTGTTCTACTTCTTAATGCTGTCCCGCTAGAGCAGGGCTTAACAACTGGCCGGTTTTGAGGACGAGTACTCGCGTCTGCTCAGGCCCGTGCTCGCGAGCAGCTGCAAGGTCGCGGAGTGGGGAGGGAGGGGAGGGAGGGGAAATGCGCGCGCACGTTTGAATAGGGCCGCAGCGTGCCTATTGAATTCGCGCCGACTGTGTAACGTTTAAAGTACTACCATCAGCTCGTAACAGTCACTTCGCTGGTTAAGAATCATGAGAAGTCGCCGTTGTGTAACCCCAACCATGCTTCCGCAGTTCAACCCACATTGGGAGGAATTGTATCTGTTTACTGAAAAAGATGGTGTTGCAAAATGATTAGTATGTCACAAAACGCTGAATTCTTTTACGAAATTTAATTTGCAGCGACGTTATATGTCGTACCACGCGAAAGACTATGGACGTGGAAAATGTGATTGGCCAGATCGTGCACAGGAAGTTATTAAACTTAAAAGGAAGATATCCGAAGAAGATCTGGACGACGAAGAAAAATCAACTGAGGCAGCTCTCAGAGTGAGTTACAAAATTGCTTTATTTTTAGCAAAATCCCTGCGCCCCTTCACTGATGGCGATTTAATAAAAGATGGTTTTGTAGTTGCAGCGGAACATTTGTGTCTATCTCAAGCTGAACAGTTTCGGATTGTGCCATTATCTGACATGACCATTATGCGTCGCATACAGGACATGGCAGACGACGTCCAGAGCCAGTTTGCAAATATCTGTAAAGATTTTATGGCTTATTCTCTAGCTCTGGACGAAAGTGTTGATATCACTGGAACAGCGCAGCTTGCCATATTTATTAGAGGTGTTAAAAGAGATCTTCAGGTGAGGGAGGAGCTCCTCGATGTAGTAGCCATTAAGAACACTACAACCGGAGGTGATATTTTAAGTAGTGTTGAAGAAAGTGTTGAAAATATAGGATTGTCGTGGAATTCTTTAGTTTCGGTGTCTACAGATGGTAGAGACATACACTAAGCTAATAAAATTATGAGGCACGTGTACATTCTCCTTTATTTGTTTCATTTGTCGCAGTAATAATTCGTGAGTGATATCCCTGCAGGTGGCCGCGGATTTACATCGACTGGCGGCAGCTGTTGTGTACCCCACGTGACTCTCCCCACTCTCCGCTCTGGTCCGATAGTGGGGGTAGCGTGCTCGCGCTGCTCCGTGCTCGCGCCTTGCTGCTCACAGCTTGCTCCGCGAGCACGTATGTTGTGAAGCCCTGCGCTAGAGCTAAGAGAAGGTTATCAATCAGGGCTTTGCGAACCGATATGTTTTGTTCGAACTTTATATTTATTAGTCATATGACGACTCTGGCCAGGAAGGCGAAAGAACAATCAAAGAAGGCTTACTATAAGAAGGTGTGCGTACATTTGGGCACCTGGTAGCTTCTTTTCGCAAAAATCATGGTTTTTAAGGGTCCTAGACAGGACAATGACAGATCGAGCAAGTAGAGGACACGACGAGTCTTTTATAGACTATTACCTGCAGCTGGCATCCAATCCTGTGTCAGTAATAAAAAACTATCCAGCAACAATTTGCTCACAGCTCTATCTCTCAAACAAATAAACGTTTCGCTACCTAAAACAGGACGATACAGCTCCTGGAGTGGATAATATTAGTTAATCTGTGATATTTCTTGTGAAATGAAAGTGATAATGCTGGAGCTGCTAAACGATTTTTTCGAAAACTCCTCGCACATGCCCAGTGGAAGGCAGTGTATTGTCTGTGCGCAAATTTGGTAGGGATCTTGCTTCTGCGAGGGACTTTTGCGCCAGTTCTTTGATTTGTTGTCTCTGCAATATTAAGTGCAACATGGCTAAGAACAAGCTGGAATTGTTTGTAGAACACAATCAAATCCTTTATAACAGAGTGTTTCGGTTTCATAAAAATCTCAGTGCGGTTGAGGCCCCTTGCACATATGTAACACTAGCGAACACAGCAAGATTCGCAATTCCTAAGTATGTATGGTAACTGGATACACGTCCTGATCTTCTTCTCCCTTCTCTCTGTGTCCATCTCCTTCTCACTCCTCATAAGCCATTCACACAACTTTCCCAATTTCCTGTTAAAACCGACTGCCAGGAAGAAACGAAACAGCACATAGCTGTGTATACAATTTTTTTAATATCGTTATATTTATATAATAAATACGCAAAAACTGTTTCTTTATTTAAGTTTCCTGTTTTCGATACTGCCCGCTGCAAACTGTGTATGATGTTTAACTTCCGCGGGACTCTGCACAAATAGGCCATAAAAAACGTATAGTCAACAGAACAAAGCAGAACTCCACACATAAAAATCGTTACGAAAAACCGGCGTATTACACAGAGGAAAAGGAACTTGAAAATGAGACTCATTTCCCAAAACGCGTCGTGTAAGATATAAATGAAAGACTGGTAGTAGAAAAAAAGTAGTTTATAAACAAACCCATTGTTTTCACAGTCGCAGGATTGCACTAATAATTTCTAGTGAATCAAACAAGAATGAAAATACAGTTTTAATGGTGTAAAATTAATGTTTATCGTTTATTGAAGTGGTTTAAGAAGAAATATTAAAGGTGTGTACCACGTTTAAGTGTTAATAGATATATTTCATTCTGGGGGTATAGCAGGATGGAGGGGGAAAAAGACGATAGAAGAGCGATGTAAGGAAGGTCGCCGGGTTGTGGTCATCTAGTTCTCGTCGTCATTAATCTGACAGCTGGAGACAGAGTAGATGATGCCCCATTTTATCTAACCCACCACGTTACAAGAAGCAACCACAGGGTGTTTCACAAAGTTATACCGACACTACACAGCGCGCCCTGTGAACAGTGGTAAAGCAATGCGCAGACATGCCCTGGGAAGTGTGTATTTCCCATAAAATGCGTCAACACTACGTGTAATAGAGATATTAGTTACTAATGACACTAACTCAAGAAACGCGTAAGGACAGACTCTACACAAATCTCTTCGCATTGTCCTACACTCCTAGAAGGGAAATTCAATCTTGCCCTGTACGGCAGCCGTAGCATTCTTCCGGGATAGGCAATTTCCTGCAGGACAACTGCTGTACGCTTTTCAGTCTACAGACAGAGTACACCTTCTCAACATTTCCTCTGACGTGGGCAGAAGGAAAAGAGCTTAATTGAGCTTGTGTTTATATAGTAGATTTATTATCTGTTTATTATATGAGTAATTTTTTGCAGTTGTTAAGTGTTTTATATGTAAAATACTTGCCTCTAACCTATGGCAGAGATGTGGTGTTGGTGAGAAAGGGGTTTGGTTGGTGAATGTGGCATCTTGTTGCTGTCTGTTGTTCACAGCATATAGTGAAGCTGTGCAGTCGTGTTATGGTCAGTTGGTAGTGAATAAAAGAGTGGCATAAAGTTACTGAACTTCTCTCACAATGTATTGTGTTACTGGTAGACTGCATAAAACTCATCCATTCAGGAACTGATGGCACATGTCCAGTGAGCTGCACTGTGTGGAAACACTGTCCATACACCCACAACATATTCTGCAAGGTAGGTGTCAAGATATCTGATGAAACAGGGCTGATCGAGTTCAAATCTACAACAGTAATCTTACGCATTGCTTGACTTGCTTTGAAAGATCTGAAATCCCATAACA
The DNA here is from genome assembly GCF_023898315.1 of Schistocerca nitens. Lineage (NCBI taxonomy): Eukaryota > Metazoa > Arthropoda > Insecta > Orthoptera > Acrididae > Schistocerca > Schistocerca nitens. The sequence continues at coordinate 1,106,545,567 of NC_064615.1, read as the reverse complement.
CCTAAGTGACCTACTGCTGTCGCAGTGGGAGACAATTTAAGCTGAGGCTGGAATGACGCTTTTGACACCCCTCATGCTCTGAAAATCCAGCCAGTGATAATGAAGACAATGAACTCTACCTTTTGGAATACCTACTGAGAGCACGTTACGTTTGGGGCAGCCCTTCAGTGTGTAAGTCTTCACAGCTCCAGCTTTTGAACTTTTTTACCTAATACCTCATTTAACAAATGCAAATAAGCGTTCGCTTAATGAACTGAAAAGGACTCCAGCATACAAAGAGGAACTCAGTGAAGTTCATATTTCTACTGATGTGAGATAACTCTACAGGAAGTGCTTGGGAGGTGTAGTCTGTCCGGAAAATGAAAAGCGAGTAGCGCTTTTGGTGGGGCAAGGTGCTATCGAAGAGAAACTCTAAAGCAGCCGTATAGATTAACTAAGAATCAGTTTTCCCTCTAGCAGTGTAAAACAGTGTGCAAAGCTTTAGGCAGATTCCGCACATTTGATTTTCTTGCGTTAGTATTAACAGTAACTCAAACACGTATTCCACGTAGTGTTATTGAAGTTTATGGAAAATAAACACTCCCCGGGGATGTCTGTGAAGTAGACAGAATGGTGAATCACCGACTCGCTCTTCAGTCTGCATAATTATGAAGGAAGGAAGTGCACAACCACAAACCCCAGTCAGGGGACCATCAAGGCGACAATTATTGAACTATATGAAAAGAAATAGCTGCAAAATACTAACACGAATTGTTTACAGACGAATGGAAAAACTGATAGAAGCCAACCTCCGGGAAGATCAGTTTGGATTCCGTAGAAACACTGGAACACGTGAGGCAATACTGACGACTTATCTTAGAAGAAAGATTAAGGAAAGGCAAACCTACGTTTCTAGCATTTGTAGACTTAGAGAAAGCTTTTGACAATGTTGACTGGAATACTCTCTTTCAAATTCTAAAGGTGGCAGGGGTAAAATACAGGAAGCGAAAGGCTATTTACAATTTGTACAGAAACCAGATGGCAGTTATAAGAGTCGAGGAACATGAAAGGGAAGCAGTGGTTGGGAATGGAGTAAGACAGGGTTGTAGCCTCTCCCCGATGTTATTCAATCTGTATATTGAGCAAGCAGTAAAGGAAACAAAAGAAAAATTCGGAGTAGGTATTAAAATTCATGGAGAAGAAATAAAAACTTTGAGGTTCGCCGGTGACATTGTAATTCTGTCAGAGACAGCAAAGGACTTGGAAGAGCAGTTGAATGGAATGGACAGTGTCTTGAAAGGAGGAAATAAGATGAACATCAACAAAAGCAAAACGACGATAATGGAATGTAGTCGAATTAAGTCGGGTGATGCTGAGGGAATTAGATTAGGAAATGAGGCACTTAAAGTAGTAAAGGAGTTTTGCTATTTGGGGAGCAAAATAACTGATGATGGTCGAAGTAGAGAGGATGTAAAATGTAGACTGGCAATGGCAAGGAAATCGTTTCTGAAGAAGAGAAATTTGTTAACATCGAGTATAGATTTAAGTGTCAGGAAGTCATTTCTGAAAGTATTTGTATGGAGTGTAGCCATGTATGGAAGTGAAACATGGACGATAAATAGTTTGGACAAGAAGAGAATAGAAGCTTTCGAAATGTGGTGCTACAGAAATGGTTCAAATGGCTCTGAGCACTATGGGACTTAACATCTATGGTCATCAGTCCCCTAGAACTTAGAACTACTTAAACCTAACTAACCTAAGGACAGCACACAACACCCAGCCATCACGAGGCAGAGAAAATCCCTGACCCCGCCGGGAATCGAACCCGGGAACCCGGGCGTGGGAAGCGAGAACGCTACCGCACGACCACGAGATGCGGGCTTGCTACAGAAGAATGCTGAAGATTAGATGGGTAGATCACATAACTAATGAGGAATTACTGAATAGGATTGGGGAGAAGTTTGTGGCACAACTTGACCAGAAGACGGGATCGGTTGGTAGGACATGTTCTGAGGCATCAAGGGATCACCAATTTAGTATTGAAGGGCAGCGTGGAGGGTAAAAATCGTAGAGGGAGACCAAGAGATGAATACACTAAGCAGATTCAGAAGGATGTAGGTTGCAGTAGGTACTGGGAGATGAAGAAGCTTGCACAGGATAGAGTAGCATGGAGAGCTGCATCAAACCAGTCTCAGGACTGAAGACCACAACAACAACAACTTGAAAAGAAAGCAAATTAGTTACAAACTACGCCGTGACCACATTTTATTCAGCATGTAAAAGACTGTAAAGATATTCTGCTTTAGGTTATGACATGTTCGGTATGCCTGCCATCATTGGCGATGATGCGGCGCAGACGAATAGTCAAATTTTGCGTGACCCGCTGAAGTGTCGGAACATCGATGCTGTCGATGACCTCCTGAATTGCTGTGTTCAGCTCAGAAATGGTTTACTGGTTATTGCTGTACACCTTGTCGTTAATATAACCCACAAAGAGGAGTCGTATGTGTTCAGATCCGAAAAATATGTCGGCCAATCGAGGCCAATGTCACTAGTCTCTGGGTACCCCGAGAGCCAGAAGCGCTCCCTAAAATACTCCTCCAGGACATCAAACATCCTCCTGATTTGATAGGCTCGAGCTCCTTCTTGCATGAAGCACATCTTGTCGAAATCAGGGTCACTTTGGATAATGGGGATGAAATAATCTTCCAAATCCGTCATGGCATCAAGGAAAATAACACCGATTATTCCGTGACTGGAAACTGCATACCACACCGTCATCGGTTGAAGGTGGGGAGACGTCTCGATTGCGAAATGCGGATTCTCAGTCCCCCAAATGCACCAATTTTGCTTATTGACGATCCCATTCAAATGAAAGCGGGATTCGTCGCCAAACCAAACCATTTTCACGTCGAAGTCCTGTTCGTCAGTTCTGTGGACAACAGGGTTGGCAAAACACAACCGCTGTTCCATGGCGCTCGGGCTTAATGGCTGATGGGCTATACGCTCTGTCACGCTGTAGCATGACATTTTCACGTGCAAATGGCCGACAGCAATAAAGCGCACGCGCACATTAATTTCCATCATCCCCCGCGGCCAACTGCGCAGTTTGAACGTCCTAAAGAAAATCTTTCAGCAGTTATGAGGATTTTATTTCGTATAATTGACTAAATGTCGCCCTGTGTTTTCCGTCACCTACACTCCAACCCTGCCCTCTCTACACTGTCGTACCCCCACAATCGTAATTTACCCGTTAATACGTCTCTACTGCACCTCGCCGTGCACACATATGTAATTTTGTTCTTAATTCACTTCATATAAAAGTAAACGTTAATTTTATACTATTAAAACACTACTTTTAATAATGTGGGATTCTTCTCGTTCCCTGCAACGCAGGTAATGTTTGTCCTAGAGAGGAAATGAATAGGACACTTTTGTAGGAAATTTAGTGTAGTGTAATTTTTTGCTGGGAAACATTTTCTATAGAATCCTCTGTTCTCTAATTCTTCAAGAAATAGATAAAAAAGTGGCGTCCAAACGCAACCTGGAACCCTAAGTTCACAGCCAACTGGTGGAGATTTTTGGTGTGCTAATCATGATGTTCCCTCCTAGCACTGTACAAAAACATGAGACTACACGATTTCAGCCGGCCGGGGTGGCCGAGCGGTTCTAGGCTCTGCAGTCTGGAACCGCGTGACCGCTACGGTCGCAGGTTCGAATCCTGCCTCGGGCATGGACGTGGGTGATGTCCGTAGGTTAGTTAGGTTTAAGTAGTTCTAAATTCTAGGAGACTGATGACCGCAGAAGTTAAGTCCCATAGTGCTCAGAGCCATTTTGAACACGATTTCATGATTTGTTTCCTCTATTCGATTTGTTCTGGTCTTTTTGGTCTGAGCCATCAGCGAGTCAAATCTGGCATTTTATTACACTAGAAAGTTTGTCAGACGGGAGAATAGAAGCTTTCACTTCCGTAAGAAGTAGTGGCGTGGGAGCCAAAGGCAGTCTGCTGGTGCAGCCCCTCGCATCGGCAGAATGCGATGCGTCAGCACTCGATCTCCCCCCTCCGCCCCTCCCACACACACCCACCCGCCCACCCACCCACCCACCCACACACACACACATACGCACACAAACACGACGTGCTTCGAGCAGGTCCGGGGCGTCACAGACACACGCGGCGCTGGCGCAGAGCGGCATTTCGCTGCCCCGCGCACACTCTCTCTCTCTCTCACACACACACACACACGCACGCACGGACGGACGGACGCACAAGCGCGTCATCGCCACCAATGGGTTTTGTTCGGCCGCTAACGACAAGCCTTTGGTGGCGCTTAATTGAAAACGTGATTATGGAAAACGGCATTATACAGCGATACATTCGTTTGCGGCCTTGTTTAACACGACAATGTGCATCAAATATGAAATCTTTTGTCCGGCTGTTTGCACAATCACATATACACAGGAGGATACTTCATTTCGATTCGGGGCCCGGCCTCCGTATTTGCGGTGCGCCGGCCATTATTGCGATAAGCGATGGACGCTGCCTGTTCGCTGCAGACGAGTTCCAGCCGAAAGCTCCATGTGCGACTTCTGCCGCCACTGGCTGTCTGAAACTGTGATTCACAGTTCGGATCGTGTTTAAAAAATTTCCCAGAGAAACTGCCTTTCTGTCGCCGAACACCAACAGTTGCCACGCGATAATCACGTAAAAAAAACGGGAGTGACGCATCACTAAATTCAGTCACTAAGGAGTTACAGTGCGGACCATCCACTGGTTTTACGCACACTGCTGAGTATTGTCAAAATAAGCTGCAAAATTCTACACAGAACAAAGTGATAAAACGGATTCAATGGGTTCGCGCCCTAGAAAGGGAATAGATCACCAGTGCGACTTTTAATTCAATATCGGTAGCAGAATGAACCCTTTTAATGATCAAAAACGCTAGCAACGCTTCATCACTGCTCGACAGAAGGTCCACGACCCTGAAACAAAAGAAGTGCAGCTGTGGAGCTTTTATTTCCAGCGGAATATGTTGTATCAACTACGGAGTCATACAAAAAATTCCAGGATGGCCGAGCGGTTCTAGGCGCTACAGTCTGGAACCGCACGAACGCTATGATCGCAGGTTCGAATCCTGCCTCGGGCACGCATGTGTGTGATGTCCTTTGGTTAGTTAGGTTTAAGTTCTAGGGGACTAATGACCTCAGAAGTTAAGTCCCATAGTGCTCGGTGCCATCTGAACAAAAAATTCTGCTTTTAAAATAATGGAGACCACTTGTTGGTTTGATTGTCCCTAACTCAGCATATAAGAAATTTCACAAAAAAAAGAAATAGAGATCTGTCACAATTACGCAGCAACGCGTTTTCAGTAACTGCAGAGGCAACAGTCTGGACGTTTGACTGTTCTGGCCGTATAACATAGCCAACACGGCCTTGCAATGTTGGCACTGTGAACTGTTTGATGCAAGCGGAAAAATGCAGCCGTTATGTCCCAACGAGGAATGGTCTGTATTTAGGGATATGCTGGAAACAACCAAAGTGTAGTAAACGTAGGCTATAAAATGCATACCCTGCTAGCTATGGGAACTTCTTCATCTTCGATGCTGTGAAACATGTCTCTTCTACTGCAAGCTTTTTGCGTTCCATATTTTGAGATGAGGTGTTATGCAAGGAAATAAGAAAAACTGTCAAGTAAACATGGCCTCCTTGAGAGCTGCGAGCACTTGTTCCGTGAAAGAGATATGTAGTGGAGTATTGGAGATGAACGAGTGCTCATAGCCCTTAAGGTATGCAATTGAGAGCTCACGCTAACGGAATATTTTTTGATGTTTTTATCCATAGTATCACCGCTCAAAATATGGAAAGAAAAGAGCTTGCAGTAGAAGAGATGTGTTTCACAGCGTCGAAGTTGTGTAAATGGTCATAGTTCTTAAGGTAGATATGTACACACATCAGAAAAAGTTTTGCATCACCTCGGTTCCGAGAGTTCCGGAACCTGTATAAAAAATTGGTATAGAGATCAACATAAACATCATTTCAGCTCTTTTTATTGCTCATGAAAACCACACTTTGTAAGTTGTATCACCATACAGCGAGACTTTCAGAGATGGTGGTTCAAATTGCTGTACACACCCGTACCTCAAATACGCAGTAGCACGTCCTCTTGCAATGATGCATGCCTGTATTCGGCGTGACATACTGTCCATAAGTTCATCAAGGCACTGTTGTTTCAGATTGTCCCACTCCTCAACGGCGATTCGGCGTAGGTCCCTCAGAGTGGTTGGTGGATCACGTCGTCCATAAACAGCCCTTTTCAATCTATACGAGGCATGTTCGATAGGGTTCATGTCAGGAGAACACGCTGGCCACTCTAGTCGAGCGATGTAGTTATATTGAATGAAGTCATTCACAAGATGCGCACGATGGGGGAGCGAATAGTCGTCCATGGAGACGTTCTTGTCACATCCCTGAGTTTGATTATTCCACCTGGGACACCACGTGGAACTGAAAGACGGCGATTTCAAAACCTAAAGGCAGATGTGCCATAATTTTCTGGTTAACGACTCCACATTAAAAATGAAAAATTGCTGAAGGGAAGGAACAGAGATTACTGATACTTTCAAAGAGAGAGCTATGCAATGTTTAACTGAAACAGAGGAAAGGAATAAAGTAGACTACTGAAATAAAAAAAAATCATCTAGAATTTACTTTTATGCAGAGTTTCTATCTCACTCAAACACACACACACACACACACACACACAGACGGTAAAACACATTCCTATTTGAGACCTCAGGTTGGAGACTACACAATGCACAAAATTGAAAAGTGTTTGTAACACTCGTCTGGTCATTACCTAAACCTGATGACAGTCCCACTAACATTAGCTGCTGCCCCTGGTCCAAATACAAAAGTCATTGTATTAAAACGTGGCTAATGGTGAGCCGTACACTACAGGTTTAACAGACGGGATCTTCTCGTCGGAGAAGCAGCGACGCCGTTACTTCAAATGGTTCAAATGGCTCTGAGCACTATGGGACTTAAAAAAATTGGTTCAAATGGCTCTGAGCACTATGGGACTCAACTGCTGAGGTCATTAGTCTATGGGACTTAACATCTGAGGTCATCAGTCCCCTAGAACTTAGAACTACTTAAACCTAACTAACCTAAGGACATCACACACATCCATGCCCAAGGCAGGATTCGAACCTGCGACCGTAGCGGTCACGCGGTTCCAAACTGAAGCGCTTAAACCGCACGGCCACACCGGCCGGCACGCCGTTAGTGGACAGTGAGTGTCCCATGCGGAGGTGCATCCTCGTGACTTCATCACGCCGGAGTGACCAGTATGAAGAATGGGACTGTCTCATAGAGAATCACTGAGTTTCCTGCATGTCGCCATGGTCGTGGCTCTGTGAAGCACGGTATGCTGTGGAAGGCTTGTTGAGGTTTCCAGACAAGAAGGCGCTGTGTGCCAAGTAGAGTTCCGCCCGCAGTTGCCAGACGCCATCACCAGACGTCACCCGATTACATCGGCCGACAGCTTGGCCGCAGTGCGTCCCGTCTCCTTCGACATTCTTGGCGAAACGGAGGCGTCGGCGTTTCTGTGTCTAGAGACGATGCCGACTGCTTGCTAATGAGCTAAATCAGTTTCTGGAAGAAGGTGGCGACTGCCGTAAGTTGTCCCCTCAGTTACTATTAATATAACAACAACCAGACAAGCAATCCAACTTCAGACAATGCGCCGGCCGTGGCGGTCTAGCGGTTCTAGGCGCTCAGTCCGGAACCGCGCGACCGCTACGGTCGCAGGTTCGAATCCTGCCTCGGGCATGGATGTGTGTGATGTCCTTAGGTTAGTTAGGTTTAAGTAGTTCTAAGTTCTAGGGGACTGATGACCACAGATGTTAAGTCCCATAGTGCTCAGAGCCATTTTTTCAGACAATGCATTTCAGTGGAAAACAGGTTAGTCGTAATGGTACGGACATTTTATTTATACTATTTAATACCAAGTTGAAACAGTTGAGGGCGCTTATACCTGTTGCAGCATATCTCTTCTAGAGTACTATTCTCCAGGGCACCTAACTCAGATGAAATAATGTTCGAAGAGATTTCGGGATCGCAGCTGGTCGTCGTAACCTTCGCTTCACGATGTTCCGACTGGATGTCTGCCAGTCACCTTCCGGTGAACCATCGAAGACTGACGGACACACTGCGTCTTCTCCATGCGCCCTTTCTTACCCTAACGTTCTTGTGTTTCCTCTTTGCGTCAGGAGCGTTGACGCGTTTCAGTATCGCCTAACTAGCTGCCGAAGCAGGTTGTGCCAGCTGTTGGAGCGTCGTCGGTGCTGCTGGTTTCCCATACTTCAAACGAGCCTGTTGTCAGACAACCGCGACCCTTCATAAATCCGTCTGGCAGTCTGTCCATCTTATTCGATTGCTTACCACGGGGATTCCTGTCTCCTCAAGCAAGTCACTGGTCGGATAAACTCGCGGGAGGTGTAGGGCGAGTCACATAGCTCTGTGCCGACGTATGTCGGTATCGGCTGCATTCCTCCACACTGCGGACGCGTATTCTAGCACTGATCGGATCAATGCCAGATATAGCGTAATCGGGGAAGCGTCGATTGTGGGTTTATTAGGGGATGTAGCGCCTTCAAACGACCGTTCGCTGTCCCCCAGACCACACGGACGTGCGGCTTCCAGGTAAGATGCCTATCAAGCGTTACCCCTAGATATTTAGCCTTGCGAGACCAGGGGAGGGGCCTCCCATAATTCGCAACGACTGAAGGTCCATGGGCACTCAACGTCTCGTTATTATAACGTCCTGACTTTTGGTGGGATTAAATTTCAGTAGCCATTTAGTTGCTTAGATCCCCAGAGCGTCGCATGTATCATGTAAGCGGCAGCGAACGACATCGATCCTTAGGGAACGAACGCGGAGTGGGATGTCACCCGCGTGTAGTGCGAGTAGTTGGTGTGTAGCACGTCGGATGTGTACAGGGAGTACAGCAGGGGGAAGAGAAGCGACCCCTGCGCCACTCCCGCTCACACAGGCCTATTTGTTGATATGCCGCCTTCGGAACGAACGTGGAACGTCCGGTCACGCAAGTATGACGCGATGAGTCTGACATTCTCCCCTCCGCCTTATAAAGCGCGCCGAGAGTATTGTCTCGCGTGCTTCAGAGTCACGGTGACAGGACCACAGGCGCCGGCGGCAGCGCCCTCGCTGGCGGAACTACAAGGATCAGCTGTCTTCGGGGTTGCCGCTCGCCGCAGTCATCGTTGCGACTTGCTCCGGAGCAAATCTCGGAGATGATGGGATTCCACGCATTATCCATCTGGTAGCCGCTGTCACGGTTCATTAGATTTTCCGCGACGCGTATTTCAGAGAATTCTTTTATACTGGAGTACCAGAAAGATGTTTCTGTAGCCAAAATTAATGTTCTGTCCGTTGGAGATACAATGTTCCGCAATTGCAGTACTTGTTGGATGGCAAAAGGCGAATGCAACGTTTATGTTCTGTGCAACGTTCTTCCACTGTGCGTGTTGTTTGTCCAGTATAGGTCATATCACTCTGGCAAGGTATTTCGTAAATTCTCGCCTTCAGCAGTGACAAATTATCCCTCACCGATCTCAGCAGGTTCGAAATCTTAGGTGGTGGCGGAAATTCACTTTCACCTTAAAATTACTAAGGATTCTTGCTATTTTGTAGGAAATATTTCCAAAGAAGGGAAGAAAAGCTAGGGACTTTGGTGGCGAGTTCTCCTCTTTATCCACTTCACGGTTCTTGGTTTATCTGAGAATGCCCTGTTAATTTACCAGGTCCGGTATCCGTTCTCTCTGAACAGTGTCCTTAAATGTGCAAGCTCTCTGGACAAACTATTCACATCCGACACTGAATGGGCCTTGTGTACAAGGGTTTTAAGTACACTCATGCTTTGGGATTAGTGATGGCAACTTGAAGAATGCAAGTACAAATCAGTGTGAGTAGGCTTACGGTAAAAAGTGTATCCCAGAGGTCCGTCACTCTTCCGTCTGACCAAAATATCCAGGAATTGGAGGCAACCACCGTTCTATAATTCCATAGTAAATCGAATGTTCTCATGAATGGAGTTAAAATCCATCAACTTATCTTTTCCGTGGGGCCACACTATGATAATATCATCATTGTGCCTCCAAAAATCTGTTGGTTTAAGAACCTCTGATTCAAGTGTTCTTTCCTCAAAATCCTCCGCAAAATGTTAGCTTCCAGGGGAGTCATGGGGCTGCCAATACGACGCCGTCAGTCTGTTCAAAATATTCTTGGCTACACATCAAATGGCGAAATGGCTGCATGAAAAATGTAAGAAACCGGAAAAGAAGCGATTGTCGGAAGGACTGACACAGCATATAGAAAACTCAAAACAACCTTCACTGATATTAAAGATAAGGGTGGTAACATTGAGAGTGCAACGGGAATTCTATTGTTAAATACAGAGGAGAGAGTGGATAGGTGGTAGGCTTCTATGAGGGCGGAGATTTATCTGATGTCATAGAAGACGAAAAAGAAGTCTGTATCGAAGAGATGAGGGTACAGTATCAGAATTAATATTTAAAAGAGCTTTTGAAGGCTTAAAATCAAATAAGACAGAAGGGATAGATAACATTTCATCAGAATTTTTGAAACCATTGTTGGAAGTGGCAACAAAGTGACTATTCACCTGGGGGTGTAGAATGTATGAGCCTGGCGATGTACCATCCGACTTTCGAAAAAAATATCATCCATACAGTTCCTAATACTGCAAGAGCTGACAAGTGCGAGAATTATCGTACAATCACCTTGGTAGCTCATGCACCCAAGATGCTGACAAGAATAGTACATAGAAGAATGGAAAATAAAACTGAGGATGTGTTAAATGACGACCAGTTTGGCTTTAGGAAAGGTAAAGGCACCAGAGAGACAGTTCTGTCGTTGCGTTTCATAATGGAAGCACGACTATAGAAACATGAATACACGTTCTATGGATTTGTCGACTTGGAAAAAGCTTCGACTATCTAAAATGGTGCAACACGTTCAAACTTCTGAGGAAAATAAGCGTAAGCTACAGGGAGAGACGGGTACCATACAGCATGTACAAGAGCCAAGAGGGAATATTAAGACTGGAAGACAGAGAAGGAAGTACTCGGATTAAAAAGGGTGTAAGACAGGGATGAAGTCTTCCGCACCTACTATTCAATCTATGCATCGAACAAGCAATAATGGAAATAAAAGAAATGTTCAAGAGTGGTATAAAGATTCAGGGTGAAAGGGTACCAGTGATAAGATTCGCTGATGACATTGCTATGCCGAGCGAAAGTGAAGAAGAATTTCAGGATATGCTGGATGGAATGAATGGTCTATTTTACAGAATATTGACTGAAAATAAATCGAAGAAAGACGAAAGTAACGACAATGAATGAGGAGGTTCTGCGCAGATTCGGAGAGGAAAGGAATATGTGGAAAACACTGAGAAGAGGAAGGGGACGGTGATAGGACACCTGTTAAGACGCCGGCGAATGACTTGCATGTTGCTAGAGAAAGCTGTTGAGTGTAAAAATGTTAGAGGAAGACAGACATTGCGTTATATCCAACAAATAATGAAGGATGCAGCTTACAAGTGCTACTCTGAGGTGAAGAGATTGACACAGGAAAGGTATACGCGGCAGGTCGTATCAAACCAGTCAGAATGTTGATAACTTAAAAAAAATATAAAATTAAAGGAAGACTCATGTATAAAATTAACCAAGAATTTATCAACTGAAAGTGCTCAGCAGAACAGTGATTAATTTTAGACCTGCAGCAAGAAATCATTTAGCCACACAGATGCACACTTTTCGGCAGACAAATATCACACTGGAACTACAGACCACTAATACCAGTTCTCAGTAGACAAGAAGTCACAAGACCCCTTACACAAACACACAACAAATATAACTAGACCAACAGAGAAATAGGCCAAATACCTCGCGCAGAAACTATGGAGTTCCAGTGAATAAATATAGCTACTTGTACGAACTAAACATAATCAGACATGCCGCTATCAAAAATATGAACAAGTAAGACATGTAAAGTAAACAAAACAGGCACAAAACACACATAAGGAAACCGCAACACTGTGCAACAGTAATAATCACTCAGCAAGAAGTAATACACAAAACGCACCAAGATCAGACCGTCTCATGTAACAAGAACATATGGGACACACAGACACTTCGTAACAAACTTACATATAGAGTGTGAAACATTGTAAGGGAACAACATGTACAAGTTGCAGACACAATGGACAGCGTACTACAAAGAAGATGGCTAGAGTGTGACAAACCCCCTGAAATCTAGGTTGTGGTGATGTGGTGACACACTGATCTTTAGTGTAGCCCGAGGCGTAATTTATGTTGGAAGGTGATAATTTACTTGTAACTTGGCAATGCTAACGAGGGTAATGTAAAACAGATGATTCGGTAACAGATTGATCAGTAGGGTAGTCTAATGTTCGCATCATATTCCAACACACTTTTTCATATTTAACGCACTTTTCGTCATCAGATTTAAAACTGCAATATACCTTGCACTTTCATCCAGAATATATACACTCCTGGAAATGGAAAAAAGAACACATTGACATCGGTGTGTCAGACCCACCATACTTGCTCCGGACACTGCGAGAGGGCTGTACAAGCAATGATCACACGCACGGCACAGCGGACACACCAGGACCCGCGGTGTTGGCCGTCGAATGGCGCTAGCTGCGCAGCATTTGTGCACCGCCGCCGTCAGTGTCAGCCAGTTTGCCGTGGCATACGGAGCTCCATCGCAGTCTTTAACACTGGTAGCATGCCGCGACAGCGTGGACGTGAACCGTATGTGCAGTTGACGGATTTTGAGCGAGGGCGTATAGTGGGCATGCGGGAGGCCGGGTGGACGTACCGCCGAATTGCTCAACACGTGGGGCGTGAGGTCTCCACAGTACATCGATGTTGTCGCCAGTGGTCGTCGGAAGGTGCACGTGTCCGTCGACCTGGGACCGGACCGCAGCGACGCACGGATGCACGCCAAGACCGTAGGATCCTACGCAGTGCCGTAGGGGACCGCACCGCCACTTCCCAGCAAATTAGGGACACTGTTGCTCCTGGGGTATCGGCGAGGACCATTCGCAACCGTCTCGATGAAGCTGGGCTACGGTCCCGCACACCGTTAGGCCGTCTTCCGCTCACGCCCCAACATCGTGCAGCCCGCCTCCAGTGGTGTCGCGACAGGCTTGAATGGAGAGATGAATGGAGACGTGTCGTCTTCAGCGATGAGAGTCGCTTCTGCCTTGGTGCCAATGATGGTCGTATGCGTGTTTGGCGCCGTGCAGGTGAGCGCCACAATCAGGACTGCATACGACCGAGGCACACAGGGCCAACACCCAGCATCATGGTGTGGGGAGCGATCTCCTACACTGGCCGTACACCACTGGTGATCGTCGATGGGACACTGAATAGTGCACGGTACATCCAAACCGTCATCGAACCCATCGTTCTACCATTCCTAGACCGGCAAGGGAACTTGCCGTTCCAACAGGACAATGCACGTCCGCATGTATCCCGTGCCACCCAACGTGCTCTAGAAGGTGTAAGTCAACTACCCTGGCCAGCAAGATCTCCGGATCTGTCCCCCATTGAGCATGTTTGGGACTGGATGAAGCGTCGTCTCACGCGGTCTGCACGTCCGGCACGAACGCTGGTCCAACTGAGGCGCCAGGTGGAAATGGCATGGCAAGCCGTTCCACAGGACTACATCCAGCATCTCTACGATCGTCTCCATGGGAGAATAGCAGCCTGCATTGCTGCGAAAGGTGGATATACACTGTACTAGTGCCGACATTGTGCATGCTCTGTTGCCTGTGTCAATGTGCCTGTGGTTCTGTCAGTGTGATCATGTGATGTATCTGACCCCAGGAATGTGTCAATAAAGTTTCCCCTTCCTGGGACAACGAAATCACGGTGTTCTTATTTCAATTTCCAAGAGTGTATTTCAAATAATCGTATAACTAGTCGATGTGTATTCTGATGCATATTATGTGCACATATCGGACATAAACACGAAAAATTCAAGTGAGTGTCCACTGCATGAATTTTAGGGAGATTATTACCAACATTTTTCACAATTTTAACAAATTCAGAAAAAACAGGTTTATGTCAGTTAACTTGTAATGACTGTCATTCAGAATATGTGTGAGAGTCATGGATAACTTTTACAGTATGATTCCCTGAACGTCTAAGCACTGAGAAGCGGAAGTACATGCACCGCATTAATTTTGCAAATCACTTCATATAACACGCCTAATAGCAGTAAGCAGCAGTAATAATTCATAGACAGCTAAACCTTGCACCTATCACAACAGAAACAGATCCATTACAGTAACTTTAAAGAGAAACAAGCCAGAATTCTGACTTGAACAAATAATTTTTGAAGCTATAATATAGGCTTACAGTTTCTGATACCAGCAGTAACAATACGTACTGAACACTTACCACAAACCAATAAAGCATAAGATACACCACCCTTCTCACTTGAACAAATTACTTTCTTAACTTATAATTTACGCCTAAATTTTCCGCTGGAAATTTTGCCTACCAGCGGATTCCAATAAAGCTGCTGTTTCAGTCAATAGATTCGGAGGTATATCGTGACTATGATATATTCCATATTAAGGATCACACAAACTCCTTCTTTCTTCAACTAAACTTATCAGTTTTTCACAGACAACATTTTGTGTATGAGAACATCGGCCATTCCTACCGAAGAAAACAAACTGAATTGAATTTCGTCGATTGTCGTCAGAATCCTGTACGTTCGGTTGTGAGATAGACTGCTTCGTGGCCGAGAACGTACTGATGTACTGACTTGAAACGCTCGGCCGTATTATGTCCGATGTCGGCTGTCGGTGGAACCCACCGAAGTCGGTGCCATTGTTACAGCAGTCTAGGGAACGGAGCTCGCTGGCTGAATGTGACGTGCGCGCCGTGTTGCGCGGCCTGCGTACGCGCTAGGCGCTCATCTCTCTGAAAGCCTCTAAAGCGGCGCCTCGATCCGGGAAACGTGGCGTACACGCCTAGCACGCAGGCAGCCCGCAATGCCGCGCGGCCTCAACGCTGCACGGCGCGTGCGTAGGTGCACAGTGGAATTGGTTCGGTTTCAGTCGATTATGAGGAAACGCTGTGTTAAAATAAAACAAGAAAAACCTTAATTCATGCATTCGTTGAGTTGGCAGAGAGAGAGAGTGAAATGTCCCGGTATTAGAAAATAAAACTCTGCCGTAGCACCTCTCAAAATCAGCAGTTCTGATTTATTTTTCGTCAGAGGTACAAGTACGGGGTACCGGTACATACAGTCACATGTCAAACACTGCCGCAGTTACATCATATCTATTCCAAGTCTAGACGAAGTAGGTCTTAAATAGTGCTGGTATGACATGCCACACTAGGGTCGCCAGGTGTCCGGGTTTAGTCGGGAATGTCCAGCTTTTTGCAATCGTGTCCGGCCAAACACATACAAGTCTGGCCTATGTTACGCTTTTCAGCATTGGAGAAGAGAACGCACAACTAAGGCCTGTTAAAAGCTAATGACGTAAGTGTGAGGAGTAAGTACAAGAAGGAGTAAGGTGATATACAGGGTGTTAGAAAAAGGTACGGCCAAACTTTCAGGAAACATTCCTCACACACAGATAAAGAAAAGATTGGACATGTGTCCGGAAACGCTTAATTTCCATATTAGAGCTGATTTTAGTTTCGTCAGTATGTACTGTACTTCCTCGATTCTGATGATCAAATTGTAAATTTTGAAAATCAACATGTGTGGGCTGACGAGAATCCGCACGCAATTGTGCAATCACGTCATCAACACAGATTTTCTGTGAACGTTTGGGCAGGCATTGTTGGTGATGTCTTGATTGGGCCCCATGTTCTTCCACCTACGCTCAATGGAGCGCGTTATCATGATTTCATACGGGATACTCTACCTGTGCTGCTAGAACATGTGCCTTTATAAGTACGACACAACGTCTGGTTCATGCACGATGGAGCTCCTACACATTTCATTCGAAGTGTTCGTACGCTTCTCAACAATAGATTCTGTGACCGATGGATTGGTAGATTCCGTGGCCTCCACGCTCTCCTGACCGCAACCCTCTTGACTTTCATTTATGGGGCATTTGAAATCTCTTGTCTACGCAACCCCGGTACCAAATGTAGAGACTCTTCGTGCTCGTATTGTGGACGTCTGTGATGCAATACGCCGTTCTCCAGGACTGCATCAGTTCATCAGGGATTCCATGCGACGGAGGGTGGATGCATGTATCCTCGCAAAGGGAGGACTTTTTGAACACCTCCTGTAACAAAGTGAAGTCACGCTGGTACGTTCTGTTGCTGTGTGTTTCCATTCCATCATTAATGTGATTTGAAGAGAAGTAATAAAATGAGCTCTAACATGGAAAGTAAGCGTTTCCGGACACATATTTTCTTTGTTTGTGTGTGAGGAATGTTTCCTGAAAGTTTGGCGGTACCTTTTGTAACACCCTGTATATCATTAAGAAATACGGGGTGTCCAGCGAAGTAGTCTCCGAACTGAAAATTAAGTATTTTGCAAACTAAGACGATGGACGAGTATCAAGAACATTATTTTTGTTGTGAAAGTTGTAATAATTTTATACAGAAGTTATACAGAAATTTCGAAACAGAAAAGCTGCTACGAGATGGCCTGTAATCGCAAAAAGTACTGCCTATAAATAGTGCGTCGCAGCTCAAAGCTATCAGTTCAACCGGAGAAACGTGAAAGGAGGTTAGACTACCCAAGCGGGAAGTTGAAATCATGTATGAAATTCAACAACTTCTTTATGTGGTGATGGCATAAAGTAGGTTACAGCAACAAGGCGCCGTTTTCAGGTACGATTTAATGTACCAAAAGGAGCCGACGTGCAAACCATTCGCAAACCCTTCCCAACATTTCAACGGACGGACTGCGCTGCTTGGCTTGTGATACAGCGGGGTGTGTAGGCTCCAGAAAAACCGTAATTACTCCTGAAAATCTCGCCACAGTTTCTGGAATTATTCAGGCAAGGAAACCCGTCTGAGGAATTGCAGCAGAGACTAGTTTGAGACAGAGCCTACGCACGTTTCCATTCAAAATCCAGAGCCACCTGCCCATACCTGTACAAGCTGTGCCACAGAAGGCTGTCCATGCAAACCAGGTTCTCACACTGATTGAAAATGAAGAATTTGGTGTTGGGTACAACTGATCCACAGATGAAGCACACTTCCACTTGAATGGAGTCGTGAATAAATATAACTGATGATTTTCGGATTCCGAACACGACCATTTGTCTGAAGTGAAATCACTGCATTCTCCCTGTCGTAAACCACAGTACAGCAACTATTAGCAGTCTAACAACACTTTATTACATAGTCACAGAACGTACAATACAACAAGTCAAAGATACATTGTCCTAAGAGTAAACAGTCTCTCACTTGAACAAAGTACATCACTATGTGACATCTTCCCCACCCTAGTCGACCTCCAAAGGTACGGCCAGCTGCACAGGACCACTAATGATGTGACCTTCTGGTGTCCGGAGTATTATCGTCCTTACCATGCTGTCTCTTCCTGGTAGTACCTTTTCTATCCTGGCTTTCTCCCACATATGTCGCGGACGAAGGTCCTCTTGGATCAGCACGATGTCGCCAGGGCGAAAGGGGATGACTCGTCCCGATGGGCGTTTAACTTCATGGTAGTTCCGGAGCTCCAATAGGTATTCTTTAATCCAACGGTTCCAAAAACTGTCAGAGTTGCTGTCTCAGTCGGAATTCCTTTGTTAAATTCGTGTTCGCTGAAGGCTCTGGTCCAGTCGGAATAGTCGTAAGTTTTTCTCCCGTCAGAAAATGGGAAGGTGTGAGTGCATCACAATCATCTCCTGGTGTGATAGGACTGGAGTTCACCGCGGCTTCAATACTGATCAAGGTGGTGTTCAGTTGTTCCTCAGTGAGCTTTGCGAGTCCCAATACCTTCCGTAGGCAACGCTTTATAGTGCCCACCATTCTTTCCCACCATCCTCCCCACCAAGCCGCCCGGGAGACAATAAATTTCCAAGAAATACCGTGGTGGGCGAGGAACTGATAAGTTTTTGTGGTGGTTAATGCCTTCCAAAGTTGGGCTAGTTCCATATTCGTGGCGTGGAATGTTCTCGCGTTATCTGTATATATCGTGTGGGGTAGTCCGCGTCTTCCGACGAATCGCTGAAGTGCCATAAGAAACTTGTCCGTTGACAAGTCTGTACAGAGTTCGAGGTGTACAGCTCGTGTGGTGGCACATGTGAAAAGAGTGATATATGACTTGTGCGTTTCCTTCCCTACTTTGATGAATAGTGGGCCAGCAAAGTCTATTCCGGTTACAGCAAATGGTTTGGCAGGTGAAACTCGTTCAGGTGGCAGCGGTGCTTCGATCTGTTGCCCTCGTGGATTCTTAAAGATCTTGCATGCGAGGCCAGAGTGTAGGATTCTTTTGATGGCCTGACGAGCTCTAAGGATCCAAAATTCGGTTCGCAGTTCGGATAGTACAGAACGAACACCAAAGTGATGAAGGCGGATGTGTGTCTCTCGAATAACGAATTGTGTGAAGTGGTGGGAACCGTCAAGGAGTACAGGATGTTTTTGTCCCCTATTTACGCTAGTGCACTGCAGTCGACCTCCTAGACGTATCAGTCCATCTTCTAGGAAAGGATTGTATCGTGCGATTTTTGACTCTTTTGGCAGTGGTAAGTTATTCTGAAGTGCATGTAATTCGCTGGGGAAGGAATCTCTCTGGCCCACTCGAATCCAATACATTTAGGCAGCGGATAATTCGGTGGCTGTAAGTTCTCCTGAAGATTTATTTTTCTGACGAATGTTGTGTAGGAAGCGGAGAGTCCATGCTGTGATACGAATGAGGTTCCAGTATGAGCTGAATTTAAGTAACTTCAAAAGGCTGGTTGGCGTAGATATGGACAAGACTTGGTTCTGGGTTTTCTTCCTCTTTTCTTCGTGAGGAGGACGTACCATTGTTGGAGTATCGTTTGGCCAGCATTCAGGAGGGCGTGTAAGCCAAGGTGGCCCATGCCACCAAATATCCAGAGAATTCATTTGGTAGCGGAGGAGTCCACGTGAGAGGTGGTCAGCAGGATTGTCTGGTCCTGGGCAGTGTTTCCATTGCGCGGGAGTCGTGTGTGTTTGTATCTCAGTTAAACGATTACAGACGAAGGTCTTGCATCTGTTAGGATCACAGCGAATCCAACTTAGTGTTATTGTAGAATCTGTCCACAATATCGCATGGGCAATTTTAAAGTCTGTTGCGCGGCAAAAGTAACACAATAGTCTGGTCCCAACTACTGCCGCTAAAAGTTCGAGTCGAGGCAATGTCACCTTCTTAATAGGAGCAAGTCTGTTCTTGCTACAGACTAAATGGGTTACGACGTCATCAACTAAGACAGTACGAATGTACAAAGCTGCTCCATATGCCTTTTCCGAGGCGTCACAGAATACGTGCAGCTGAGAGTCTCTTCCACGAGCTGTAGCTATCCATCTAGGGACACGTATATGTGACAATGAAGGTAAGCTAGATATCCGCGTGCGCCATCGTGCCCCTAAGTCCCAGGGCATAAGTTCATCCCAGCCAATTACTCCGTACCATGTGTCCTGGAATAGCAATTTCCCAACAAGAGAAACAGGGGAAAACAGTCCGAGTTGGTCATAGAATTTAGCCGTACATTGTAAAAGGAGTCGTTTGGTGGCTGACTCTTCTGACGACCTTCTGATTATTTCTCTAGGATCGATACAGAAGTATTCACCTGCGGTGTTCCAGTCTACGCCTAAAACGTGAGTCTGGGTGTGGAGTTCTCGCCCTTCTGCCCTCCAGATAGTGTGGAGTTGTTCACAGTTGGTACCCCATTTTGATAAGGGGAGACTGATCAATTTCATTAGGGTTACAAGTTCATAGTATATAGTTATCACCAAATTATCACCTTCTACTGAGATCACAAAGTTGTCCATGTATGCAGTCTTGTTTATAAGTGGCGCTACGGAGGGAAATGCTGTCATACACTTGTCGGCAAGTTCTCTTAGTGTTGCATAAAGTAAAAATGGGCTGAAGGTCAGGGCGAATGGGAGTCTGTTAAAACGATATTCTGTTAGTTCGTTCGTCGTTTGTAGATATCCTGTTTGATCCTGGCTAATTTTGAACCGGAAAAATCTGGTCAAGTCTTTGTCCTTTTCGTTCAAGGTTAATTGAAGGAAAGCTTGTGTGATGTCCGCAACGATAGCCGTAGAATATAGTCTGAAACGCAGTAAAATTTCCAGAATCTCTGGTAATAGGTTCGGTCCTACTTCTAATACCTCATTCAGAGAAGGAGCATTGTTTTAGTGAGATGAGGCGTCAAAGACTCTTCTCCACTTAGTGGTTCCGTATTTCTCCTTCCTCACTGCATGATGAGAGAGATAAAATAGCTCCTTTCCTGAGAGTGGGGTGGGAGCGACCTCTACTTGCCCCTTCGTAATGTAGTCTAGCATAAGATCGAAATACATTTGCTTAAATGTCTCTTGACGTTGAAATCTTTCCCTAATGTGCTCGAATCGTTTTTCCGCGATCGGTCTGTTACTCGAAAGCACTGTATGCTGTCTTTTGGGAAGTGTAACCACTGCTCGATGATCCTTTATAGAGAAAGATGCTCTAAACTCTTCAAGAAGTCTCGTATCCTTGTTCTTCACAGGTAGATCCTGATCGGCAGTAATCCCTATAGTTTCCAAGACCCAAAAGCGTCTGAAGTCATTGTCCGAGTGCGGAGGAGATCGGTCTGAGCAAAATTTACCACGGTTGCGTGCACACAGGCTTGTGACCTGTAACCACTAAGTACCCAGCCAAACAGAGAAGGAACTAACACTAAGGTTTCAGAGATGCGTATGAGCGAATTGTGCTTCACTATCTTCCAATAAAAATCGCCTCCTACAAGAATCTCCACGGGAAGATCTTCTGTTGAATCGGTTTTCGGATCTGCTAGCGTAATCTTACGGGCATCTGGTAAACTCTTTATATGTTGTGGAACCGAAGGCTGGTGAGAAATAACTTGAGTACTTTCGAAGACAGTAAGTGGCACTGAAGAATTCTGCCAAAGCCCCTTCATATTAAACTGAACAAGCCTGCGGTGGCGTGAGCGTGTAGGGTTTGATTCAAAGGAACAAACGGTTAGTTCTTGCCGGTCTAACGTTTGCAGTTTCAGATTATCAATCAGCGATTTTGCTATGAAGTTGGACTGACTACCTGCGTCCAGTACACATCGCGTTGTCCTGCTCAATCCTGTAGGTCCTGAGACGCATACTTGGGCTGTCTGAAGGTACGTGTATCCGTGGGGAGCGACAGATACCTTTCCCACGGAAGTAACGTTTGTCTGACCTGCAGGACCCATAATATCCTTTCGTTCCTCACAAAAGGACTTATGATGCAGTCTTTTACAGTTAACACACCGAGCCTTTTCTTTCTTTTTACAATTTGACACTTTGTGCCCACGATGAAGACAAAGAAAGCATCTGTTTGCTAGTTTCAATTTATCTATTCGAACATTAACGCGTACGATCTTCTTACAGTCTTGCGCCCAGTGACCGCAAGATTCGCAAAAGACGCAGAATGGTCCCTTTACGCTGGTATCCTTCGGAGTCGATCTTTTAGATTTCGCGTGTACGTGAAGTGTGGACGCTGTGGGAAGGTTACCAGAAGTGCTGGAAAATTCACCGCGTATCTTCTGCATGGTAAGCGCCCCGTCTACTTCCTCGTTCAGAAACTCCATCAGTTGCAAAATGTCCCCTTCGGATATTCCCGTACGCTTGGCGTGAATTATCCAGCGGCGGCATATGTCATCCGGAAAAGCGCGTAAAATTTTCGGCGCGAGGACTCGGCCGTATCCGTTCATGTCTTCCCCAAGTGCCCGGAGAGCTTGAATACGTCGCTGGCATTCAATGAGTGTTGAATTCAGTTCCTCTGGGGTGGACAGCTTAATTGGATTTATGGCTTCGAGATAATCTAAGTGGGCTTGAATTATTCGATCCTTGTTGCCATAACGCGCTCGGAGAATCCTCTTCGTTTCTGCGAACGTCTCAGCTGTCACCGCAATACCGTCCACTAAATGCTTTGGTTCTCCCGAGAGATAGCCGCGAAGAAAGATGTGTTTATTAATTGTAGTTACCGTCGGATCGTCGTCAACCGACTGCTCCAACTGCTCCCAGAATCGTGCCCATGTCTCGATATCGCATGAAAAAGGCTCAAGCTTGATCGGCGGAAGTTTTACTGAAGCTGTGGGAACACTCATTGTTACAGATTGTACCGGCGGATTGTCGGGAATCTTTATGTCTGCTACCGATTTCGTAAGCTGCTTCTCTATTTCGTGAGACAATCGAGAAATTGTGAGTTTCGCAGTGTCTATATAATCTTCGCATTTAAGAACATCTTCTTCGTATTCGTCATCGTCTAACAACTCGTGAATATCCTCATCTAATTTAACGAGGCGGTTCAGAACGCTTCCCAGTCTGTCATTGTAATATTTATAATCCGCGATTTCCGATGTGTCTGACAACCTTGTAACTTACGCTACGAGTCGCGTAATGTTTGCTCTTTCTCTCATACGTTTTCCCTTTAGAGAGTGTAATTGTGCTTCTGGTTTGTGACCTGTCATGTCCACTCCGTCCGATTACTCGAAAGTTTAAAGCAGTGTCGGCTATCGATCAGCTGGTCCTAGAAGGGGGTTGTCTTTGGATCACTAGTCGAAGTAGTTCAATTGATGGTCGCTAGATGGCAGCACTAGTACTAAACAATCTACAGGCGTAGCGTAGGATCTCATAATTCGTTAAAGCTCTAATCTAACAGCTACAATAGCAGTACACAGTGGCAATAATGTAATCAGTTGCCTTTACAAATGGCACTACAAAACATGTTGCGTGATAATTCAATTGAACTTAGCTGTGTATGCAGGCGGTTGTCGTCGAAGAGCTTGTTGCGTGGGGTGACAAATCGCTGCAGTAAGCCCCCTCGTAGTATTGCCGCGTGACGTGCGTCCAGAATTCAGGGTTCACAACGGCAATAGTCTATCCCGGGTTTCGGCACCAAAATCTTATGTCGTGAACCGCAGTACAGCAACGATTAGCAGTCTAACAACACTTTATTACATAGTCACAGAACATACAATACAACATGTCAAACATACACTGTCCTCTGAGTAAACAAACAGTCTCTCACTTGCCGAAAGTACATCACTCTGCTACACTCCCAAAGCTACGGTTTGAGTTGCAGTATGCAGCATAGGCATTATTGGCCCTCTTTCATGCGAGAAACGATCACTAGAGAACGTTACGTGGCCGTTTTGGAACAGTTTGTTGCTTTGCTTGATTGAAAAGCCACCGAGTGGTTCATGCAAGATGGAGGGCAGACACATCGCACAGAATAAGTGTTTCGCTTTCTTGACGAATACTTCGGGAACAGAGTCAAAGCGCTGAATTACTGGAAATTTATTGGTACAGGGATGGACTGCCACATCACCCCTCCTCCTGAAGGCGTGATCTGAATACCTGTGACATCTTTTTGTGGGGCACATTGAAAGGCAGTGTCTACCGGAACCACCCCATACCACTTGAACTTGCGATCTCTGTGGCATCCGAATACCGTTTCGTTGAGGCACCTACAGGACGTGATGGCAAACTTCATTGTACGTTTGCGCCCTCTGTGTACTGCGATTGGTGGACGTTTCGAAATGATTGTGATGTGACTGCAAAGAGGGGTTGCAGATGACGAGTTTAATTATGCACGCTGACACTGTACGATCTGCAAAGCGTACAGTGCTATGTGTTAGCCACTTTTTGAACCGTTTCGAAACTTCCAAATAAAATTCATACAGCCTTCATAATAAACCTATTGTTTGTAGCATTCGATCTTATAGATGTCTAATTTTCAAATCAAAGACTATTTCGCTGGACATCCTGTATAATAGAGACCAATGCTGTTCACATGTCTGTGTCCTATGGTTCTCTGCTTGCCTATCATACATTGTCATAACTACGCTATGCCCAGGACGAGAGAGGCAAAAAAAAAAAATATATATGAATCATTAGTTAAAACTTCCGGCCTGAGAGGCCGTGGCCGATCTGTAAGACTTCTTCTTCCTGACATTTCGTTGCCAACTGCGGTCGACATCTTCCGAGGTAAGTGAACGACTGGCTGTCAGGCCGTGGAGGTCCCGCTTATATAGAGCGAATAGAGGGCACCACCATACGTCACGTGTGGCCGGCTGTAAGTCTATCTCTGACTAACTCATTATTTTCGATTGAAGGTAATCATTTGTCACATTGTTGGTGCAAAGCCGACCGCCATATCTTGTCTAAATTTATGCCTTCATCTTTTCTATTAAAACTATTTTGATGTTTCTGATTCTCTATAGCTTCTCTATACATACATGCATAACAGTGCTATGTCCTGACTAGCACGCTCGTCTCACTAACTTTTATTTCATGCTCACTGTCTTTAAAAACACGTTCCGTTACAACTGATTTGTCGCTATGTCCGAGTCGACAGTTACTAACCTTCTTGGTGGGTCTAGAGATTGTTTAAACTTGCAGTCAAGTATTACACTTAGAAACTGCGCCCATGTCTTGGGGCAGTGTAAGTCATAGCACGTAAGTTACTAAAAATATGTTACTCCAGTATTTGAGAATGACAACACGTAGCGACTTCCAAGAGCCCTTACATGTAATCTGAAACTTTTACCAGTTAAACCTCCCCCCCCCCCCCTCCCTTAAAGCAGTGAAAGGCAAGAAGACAATCGTTTATCCCACTTCTGTCGTTTTTGGATCAGCATCAGACTTCTACTTGTTGATATTCGCATGTTCCACTGCATACACTTGCAAAATTATGTTGATGTACGGGACAAATCTCAGATGACAATGCGTTATAAACATTGACATCCATGAAACAAATGTACTGTACATGGGATTTCGATTTTTTAAAGAATAAGTTGTAGGGTGGGCTGCTAGATGAATTACTACATACCGATCTACAGCAGTACGGATTTACAGCTGTAGTTGGTAAATGTTGAGTGTAGGAGAAATGCAACCACAGTCGAAATACAAGATGTAAAAGTTATGAAAGTTTACAGCCTTTCATACCGAGCTGGCCATGGTCTGCAAACTAGAGAAAATCCAGGAAAATACAATGATGGAAAAGAAATCGCAACACCAAAAAGATAACTAACGTAGAGTAATGAAATTTCTGCAATACATTTGTCTCGGTACCGTACTTATGTGATTAATATTGCAAGATCACAGGTTAAGGTAAGATCGAGATAAACCATTGCAGATGTGAAATGCTAGAACATTAATAACCAGTGTAACAGTCAGAATATTGAATGCAAGCATGCAATCGTGTATGCATTGCGTTGTACAGGTGCCGGATGTCAATTTGCGGGGATGGAGTTCCGTGACTGTTGCATTTGGTCCGTCACTACAGAGACGGTTAATGCTGTCTGTGGATGACGCGGGAGTCGTCTTCGAATGATGTCCCATGTGTACTGGGTTGGAGACGGATCTGGTGATCGGGCACGTCAAGGCAACACGTCGATATACTGTAGCGCATGTTGAGTGACAGTAGCGGTATGTGGGCTAACGTTATCCTTTTGGAAAACACTGCGTTGATGCTGTTCACGAATGGCAGCACAACAGGTGTCATCATCTGAGTGACGTACAAATTTTATGTCAGAGTGCGTGGGGTAACAACGAGAGTATTTCTGCAGACGTACGAAATCGCACCCCAGCCCATAGCTCCAAGCGTAGGTCCAGTGTCCGCAGCACGCAGGCAGGCTGGTTGCAGGACCTCAACTGTCCTCCTTCTAATCAACAGACGGCCATCACCGGCACCGAGGCAGGTCCAGCTTCCACCTGACAACACAGCAGACCTCTGCCCTGTCCCCGAATGACCTCTCGCTTGACAGCACTGAAGTCGCGAATAGTGATGGTTTGGGGTCGACGGAATGCACACTACAGGGGGCCCGAATCGGAGATGTCCTTGAAGGAACTGATTTGTAAGAGTTTTGTGTCACTGTGATGCCAACTGCTCCTCAAATTGCTGCTGCAAATGTACTACGAAGCGCCAGAGCCGTACGCCTCCTCGGTAGTGTCAAGTGGACCTCCGCAGCCCGACCTTCTTGGACCGTACATTCTCGTGGCCGCCGCTGCCAGCAACCGGGAACAGTGGCCACATTTCTGCCATGTCATTCTGCAGTATCGCAGAAACAACGTCCAGCTTCTCGTAGCCTTAGTACACGACCTCGTTCACAGTCGCTGAGGTGTGTCTATTTTAGCTTAAAGGGATTCTTCACTAAGATCAACTGACCACGTCCTGTCTCGAAGGTAACCAGCTCCCACGACCGGTACAGCGTGTATTTAAAACAAACCTAATTTGTATCCTCAAAACGGCGATTTTGGCGCGATACGGGAATAGAATTCATCTTTCAGATGTAGAAAAACGCCTACCAACTTTGGTTTATGTCACACAACTCCTTGGTGTTGCGTCGGTGTAGTTGCGGCAAGTTGAGCCATTGCTAGAATGTGTGTTACTCATTGATCCTTCTCCGACCACTAACATAAAATAGGCGTAGTGGCCACGCCCTGCTGTCAGTACGAAGACATAACAGTTTGTGATAAATTGTGTTTTCTTTGAATGCAAGAGCTGAGTCAGTTTTTCAAAGGGATCTCTCGAGATTTGGTCACTGCCTGCCGCTTTGCACTATCTCAGTTCCTGGAGATACAACCAGGAGTGTGCACGACACCACAGCCAGTTTTATAACACAAGATGAAATGAAAGGAAAGATGGACGTTGAAATAAATGAAAGAAATGAATTATATACTTCTAATACAAACAGGTTGTTTAACTATCGGTTTACATCCATCAGTATATCTGTATATCCGTAAGAATTTCATCCTGACGACAAATTTAAGGTTATGTGCCATAACATGTATTTATGAGTATGGTCAAATATTACTTTGACGTAGTTGCAAGTTCTTTGAATGTGTTATGCCTTCACAGTACGTATGCGGATAGCTAATAACAACAAAATTTTTAAAAATATTCATTGTAGGTATTTGTGTTTATCCGGACTGATGTGTTCTCGGTGTTCGAGGCTACATACATTAAACATTCCACGATTTTGTCTGTTGATTATATGCTTATTACTGTTTGTGTTGCCGTATCGTGTATGATCTACAGTGCTCTGTTGGAAGGGGGCGTTTATGAAGTAATAACAAAAGCATTTTTAATTTGAAACCGCTATCTCATTGTGTATTATATTTACAGTTACAATGAAGCACGGAATGGTAACAAAAGATGCTACTTGTCTGAGTAACATTCCCGAGAAGGTACTGGATAGTATTTTTGTTGGCTACACTGTCCGACAGAATCGTAATGCGGAAAAGCAGGAGACCAGTCAGGTCACGCAGACTAACCTTTTGATAATTTCCACCAGCCTCTCCTCCCACGTCACGGACGTGCCTCTGCTCCCAGTGTCTACACGGGCCGAGGCGCAGTGATTTACTCCAGAACGTCGCGTGGCCGTGGCCAGAACACACAGTGGCCTACTCTGGGTGGAGTGCGACGCGGGCACTTAATGTTCTCCAGGATATGAATGGAAACGGTTAATGGTGGACCCAGATTAATTCCCTGCTCTTATACATATATAAAAGCACCTTAAATAGGGATCACTAGCCTCGTCTTGACCCACGAGGCGGGGTTAAACTTACTAGTTCAGTGACAATAGTGAGAGCTAGAGTTTCAAAATTACCGCAGACTACTATAGACTATCGTAAGTAGGCGCAGACTATCTTAGTTTTCCTAGTAGTTTTGGTCAATTAATATGGTAACCCCGTCACTTCTACGTTAAGTGTGTTGCTCATCATTCGGATGTTACCTCGTTTCGAACGCTTTGTTTACGTATCCGATCAATGTCTTATTAGATTCCCCTAGAAACAGAAAGCAGTGAACCGTCTATAAGCGTGGATGTATAAAGCGTCGCCTAACCTACGGGACATTTTTGTTCTATATAGTTGTCCTCCTGTTTGTTACTTAAAACTAAGCACTATTTATAGAAAAATTGAAATTTTCATTGTTTTAATTCAGGTTTTATTTGAAAATCGTTGATTTATAACGTGTAAATGACGTTTTAGATTTTGTTCTTAAAACAATACAAACCGATTTTTTGTACGACTTCTGTTCAAAAA
Organism: Schistocerca nitens; assembly: GCF_023898315.1. Classification (NCBI taxonomy): domain Eukaryota; kingdom Metazoa; phylum Arthropoda; class Insecta; order Orthoptera; family Acrididae; genus Schistocerca; species Schistocerca nitens. The sequence goes on along the minus strand of NC_064615.1, from coordinate 1,106,517,261 downwards.
ATCCCGGAACCTTTGTGATTTCGGGCTAGTTGTGCGTCGGATTGAAATGGGGTTGGCATTCCTGCAAGTGCCTCTGTTTAATGTGTAACTGCCAAAAGTTTCATTGTCGTATGCGTGTTAGTTATTATTCAGCGCTGTATTGAGTAGAACGTTGTGCCGCACAGTTTGTGCATTTCGAGATGACAGAATTAGAGGGCCAACGCAGGAAACTCAGAAAATATTTACAGAGACATATCAACTGTTGAAGGAAGTCTACGGTGATGAGTGATTAAGCCGTACTCGGTGCTACGAATGGTTGACACGGTTTAAAAATGGCCAGATGGAAGTGAAAGGTGACTCTCTTTCAGGACGCCCTTCGACATCTACCAACGACGATGATGTCAGAACTTCAGTGGAACTGTGCGTGCCAATCGAAGACTGACTGTCCGAGAGATTGCAGAAGAATGTAATATTTCAATTGTATCATGTCATCAAATCGTGACACGTCAACTTAAAATGCATCGTGTCGCCGCCAAGTTAGTCCCACAGCTCATGAGTCAAGACCGGAAAGACCTCCGCCCCGCGGTCTGTGAAGAGCTTTTGGATCGCGCAAATTGAGAACGAGATGCTCCTTAAGAGAATCGTAACTGGTGATGAGAAGTGGGCCTACTGTTACCATGAAGATTCAACTTCCTAAATGGCTCGAGAAAGGCCCTCCAAGACACAAGAAGCTCGCCAGGTCGTCAGGTCAAATTTCAAAGGAATGCTGATAGTTTTCCTTGACTTCGAACAATTAGTCGTGCTACAGGGACAAACTGTTATTCGATGGCACTATCGGGTCGTTTTGCGACCCCTGTGGGAAAATGTGAGAAGGAAACGGCCTGAAATGTGGCCAAAAAATTCATAGCATGGGCAAAACGATAACGCATCCGCACATGCATCCCTGTTCGTGCGTGACTTCTGCACAAAACGCGAAATCGCTGTGCTGCCTCGTCCTCCGTACTCTACAGACCAGGCCCCTGCTGGCTTTTTTTGTTTTGTTTCCAAAGCTGAAAACCCCGTTGAAGAGCCAAAGATTTGCAACGATAGACGAGATGAAATAATATTCGGAGAGGGCGCTTCGCGTGATGCTTTAAGAGGCACACCAAGTCTGCTTCCAGAAGTGAAAACGGCGTTGGGAGCGGTGTATCAACTGTGGAGGAGAGTATTTCGAAGGAGACTAAGCACAATAAATAAAAGGCAAGCGTATAAAATTTTTTTAGACAAACTTCCGAAAATTTTGAACTCGTCGGTTGATACGTGTATCCGAGTTCTCGTTTGTCTCCTGAGATTTCCTTTGTCACGGTTCATGTGTGGAAATGTCTTTGAAAACTTAGTAGTCCAATCCTAGAATGGAACGGACAACCACACAAATTACAAATGATGGAAGGTGGAGGACGTGCAGGAGTTTACGTCTGAGGCGTTTGTCATCCTCCAGTCTTCGACGATCCTGCTCAAAGTTCTGTAGAGCATATGAGGTAGTTGAGCGCCAGCAGCTGCGATCTTCTGCTGTGGTGGACCAGTACCTAGGATCGATGTTCAAGGTTTTTAGATTTTTCTTGTACTGATCCTTGTAGCGTGTAAGAGGGGCACCTCGCGGCCTTCTACCTGTGTTCACTTCATTGTACAGCATTTTAAGCGGATCATCTCTCATCCGCTGGACATGCCAAACCCAGTTGGTGCCCAATAATGAGAGCTTGCATCCCATCATTTTCGCTTTCTCAGAACGGTGGTATTTGGTATAAAGTCATTCCATTTCACGTTCATTATGTATATTAGCCTCTGCTGGTTGAAGCACTCTAGTTTCTTCAGATCGCGGCCGTATAATGTATAGGTTTCGCAGCCATAGAGCAGCGTTGAGATGACAACAGCTTCATACACCATCAATTTTATGTATGGTGTTACGTCTTTATTCAGGAAGACACGTTTTCTGAGACGACCAAATGCTACATGGGCAGCACGTATTCTGTTCTACACGTCTTTTTCAGATAAGCTATTAGATGACAATATGTTTCCTGGATAAAGGAAAGATCCACTTGTTCCAAGAGTGTATCAGAAATGGATATGCTGAAATCGGGAAGAGAGGAGCCAGTGTGTCCGAGCGGTTCTAGGCGCTTCAGTCCGGAACCGCGCTGCTGCTACGGTCGCGGGTTCGCATCCTGCCTCGGGCATGGATGTGTGTGGTGACCTTAGGTTAGTTAGGTTTAAGTAGTTCTAAGTTCTAGGGGAATGATGACCTCAGATATTAAGTACCATACTGCTTAGAGCCATTCGAACCATTTTTTGGAGGAACCAGGGGCTGGCTGTGCGAGCACCTTTGTCTTTTGTATGCCTTCCTGAACAATTAACAGACTGCTACATCTCTCCAGGTGAATGAGCTGCAGAGGCATTGTCGTCAGCATACTGCAGCTCCGTTACGCGAGTGGTAATTGTGAACTTTTTTGAGTGTAGTCTGGATTGGTTAAATTGAACCTGTATTTTAGTTCTACCCCAGTGTTCTTCATAGATGCCTCATAAAGCATAGCTACCAGGTACAAGGCAAATAATGTTGGTACGTGAACACATAATTGTTTGAGCCCATTCGTTGTTGGGAATTCATTGGATGTTTCATTGTGGCAGATGACCTATCCAGTCATCTCATCATTGATAGGTTTAATCAGGTCAACAAAATGTTCAGGGCAGTCGAAGCATTTAAGACCATCCACAAAGATTCTCTGCAAGCTCAATGCAAGGGGCTTGGGTGGTACAGTGTGACAAGCCTTCCGGAAATCCAGAAATATGGAATAAATTTGAAATTCCTTGTCAATATTACTCAGCACTTCATGCGAATAAACAGCTAATTGTGTTTCACAAGAACGATGTTTTCTAAATCCGTGTTGACTGTGTGTCAATAGACCGTTTTCTTCAAGGTTATTCATTATGTCCGAACACAATAAATGTTCCAAAATCCTGCTGCATATCTACGTTAATGATATGGGCCTGTAATTTAGTGGATTAATCCTACTACCTATCTTGAATATTGGTGTGACCTGTACAACTTCCCAGCCTTTGGGTACGGATCTTTCGTCGAGCGAACGGTTGTATAAGATTCTTAAGCATAGAGCTATTGCATCAGCATACTCTGAAAGGAACCTGATTGGTACACAGTCTGGACCAGAATAAATAACGATGTCGGAAATAAAAGAAAGATTCAGAATTCAAAGTGAAAGGATATCAATATTATATATCCGCTGTTGATATTACTATCGCCAGCGAAAGTAAAGAAGAATTACGGAATCTGTAGAACGAAATGAACAGTCAAATGAGTACATCTACATACATACTCCGCAATCCACCATACGGTGCGTGGCGGAGGGTACCTCGTACCACAACTAGCATTGTTCCACTCCGAAACAGAACGAGGGAAAAATGACTGCCTATATGCCTCTATACAAATTTGGACTGAGATTAAGTCGGAAAAAGTAATGAAAAGTAACAGTAATGAGAACAGCCAGATTATTGATGAAATAGTAGACTAAGTTAAGAAACTCTTGCTACCTATTCAACAAAATAACCCATGATGGAAGGAGTAATGAGGACAGAAAAAGCACACTGGCAATAAGGCATTCGTGACCTAGAGAAGCGTACTAATATTAAACATAGGCCTCCATTGGAGAAGGAAATGTACCTTTGGAGCACAGCATTGTACTGTAGTGAAATATGGACTGTGGAGAAACCGGAACAGAGGAAAATAGAGGCATTTAAGAATCGGTTCTAGAGAAGTACGTTGAAAATTATGTGGAATAATAACGTACGGAATGAGGCTCTCCACAGAATCGGCGAGTAAAGAAATATGTCGAAAAGAAAAGACAAATAGAAGGGACAGGATAATATGACATCTTTTAATACATCATAGAATACCTCCCATGGTAGTAGGAGGAGCTGTAGAGAGTAAAAACTCTAGAGGAAGACAGAGACTGGAATACACCCAGCAAATAATCGTTTTTTCGAGGTGACGAGGTTGGTACAGAAGAGGATTCGAGCTGAGCCGGGTCAAACCAGTCAGAGAGGCCGGCATCGCGTCTCCAGGCTGGAAGTGGTCCTATGGCAGACAGAAACCAAAGGAAGAGCACACAGACACGGGCTGGAAATGGGGTGTTACAATGGGTCGGTCTGTACTCCTACATGAACTGCGGAATATCGATATCAAACATTTGTACCCTGTTCGCCGAAATAAAAGCACTGCAGCTGGAACACGGAGAGTGAGGGTCCAGTGCAGGCGATAAAGCAGCAGAGCAGCACCTCCGTACAGTGACAGCACGGGCGCGAGTCGTGCTTCGTTCGCATCGAGTGCGGACCCCCTCGCGATATCGGAATTCTTTTGGTGGCAGCCGGAGCGTGGCGCAGCTGCGCCGCCAGACGCTTCCTCCTCTCGGCGCAGACGCGCCCGTCCGCAGACCGCAGCCGCCTGCGGGCGCAATGGCGCGTAGCGTGGGCGGCGGCGGGGGAGGAGGGGGCGGGAGAGCGGGGTGCGATTGTCTCTGCCGATGAGCGACCGCTCCGCAGCTCCGCGGCCGACTGCCGCTGCCTCGCTGCTCCCACGCATCACTGTCATCTCAGTCTAGACCAGGGCTGCCAAAAGTTTCCCATGACGGAACACTGTCAGATTCTTAGCAATTTTATGGAACATCTTATTTACTATGAAGGTTAAAAAATTTTAAACAATTAGAAGAACTTGTTTTACTCAGTGATTACTTCAATTTTAAATCGTAACTGGTAGCACAAAAATCATCATAAAATTTAAAAATAAATACTCAGTATCGTCAGAATGTCGAAAGAGGAAACGCCATGATATTAGTAGTATTGTGCGGTGCGTTTACTTACTCTTTCGGAAAATCCTGTTCTAGAGATGTTACTTATCCTGTTTATCTGTTACCTAGTAACAAATATGCTGTCAGATTCCAAATAACGTTTGGGTCTTGCCTGAAATATTATATCACTCGCTTGTCTTTTTACCCCTCACCTACTACATTTCCGGGTAGGGGGTGAATCGGTAATTTCTGTACTCCTCCAATTAGTACCCTGGCGTACTAACAGTAACGGGAAAGCCTCGTTCCTCGATATAAATACTTTCGAGACAACTCATTTCAATTAAGTTCAGTTTATTCCCATGGATTTGAGACCTGTTATCTCCATCATGTTACACACTTCTAGAGATTGTAGACGGAACGTAGTAGATCAAGTCTTACACAGGAATCCCTGTTCGGAAACGTCATCCATCGAAGCTACGGAGCATCAACATCTGAGGTCATCAGTGCCCTAGTACTTAGAACTACTTAAACCTAACTAACCTAAGGACATCACACACACACACGCCCGAGGCAAGGATTCGAACCTGGGACCGTAGCGGTCACGCCGTTCCAGGCTGAAGTGCCTAGAACAACTCGGCCACCCCGGCCGGCTACGGAGCATCAAAGTTCTAAGCGTGGGCGCCGTTAATTGTTTGTATTTGTATATACGCGGTGGTTTTGTGACGATGTTACAACCTTTCTAGGATGATGGCGACCGAAATATGTATCAGCGTGTGGTGAGAGGCTGTGTACGGCAACCGAGATACTCTAAACTCATAAGCAAAAACCGTCCTGATACCTCTGAAAGTAGAGTGCATGTACTAGTGCTGCTGTTGCTAAGGTTGTAGGGTAGGCAAGTTTCAGAGGTGGTAGTGTGGATAAAGATAGGGAGCCCATGTGGCTCTGAAATCCGTACGTTAGGAGCTATGGGCACTTCTCCCAGTAGAGTGCTCCTAGCTGATCAGATATGCACTTTTGGGCCCATGTTTACTGAACATTCTTTCCTTGCTGTGGCCCATACTACTCCCTCTGAAAGTTTCCTACCCTACAATCTTAGCAACAGCAGTACCAGCACTTGTCAGTGGTATCAGAACGATTTTCGCTTGCAACTTTCAACACGTTCCGTTCTGGTGCAGGGACCATTACGTCAAACTGATATATTTATTCTTCTCGATTATCCTCGAAGGTTTGTAACTTCGTCACGAATACCCTCAGTATATACATACATCTACAGGTGGCGGCACCTATTACTTTGATGCTCTGTAGCGTCGGTGAATGTCGTTTGCGGACGGGGTACTTGATGTACTTAGTCCCCTCTATAACGTCTAGAAGTACGTAATATGAACTGTGAAACAACCTGTATATATGTACAGGGCGAATCACCTAAAACTAGCACGGAAAATATTTCGGAAATGGAAAGGGCTATTGTGGGATTCTCACAAAATGGATTGTTAGTCAGGGGTTGTATTGTTTGCTAATCAATGGACTGTAATAATTCTTAGAAAGCGCATCTCTTGTCCAAGCATACACTTTGTGAAATGGAACAATATCTTCTGACATTAACGAAATAAAAGTAGGGTTAAATAGAATGACTGTGATGTTTGTTTTAGTATTCTACTGCTAGTCGTTTACGAGATATCGTATTTTTAAAAGTTTCCAAACCGACACTTGTTAGTACAATTCACCCTGTGTAGTTACTAGGCACGGCGTTGTAATGTTTGCTTACAGTGTGCATGAGTTCCTTGAATGTTTTTCGATTCGCTTGTCAGTTAGTGTGCGGCAGTCCAAGCAATAGGTCGTGAGTGGACGATGGGATTTACCAGCGCAGAAAAAGCCGACATGTTCATGGCGTGCGGAGAGTGTACGAAGAATGGAGCTCGTTCTTGTACGGTGTATGCGGCAAGATGTCCCAAGAGACGTCAACCATCTAGGTAATTACTTATCAATCTTTTACATCAGTTACGTGACAGTGTTAGTGTAAAACCTGGACAACGTAAGAGAAGGACAGAAGAGGGGGAAATTAATGTTCTTATTGCTGTTGCACATTAGCTCCCACGCAGTCGCACGAGGAAGTGGCACGAGTCATGCAAGTGTCCTACGCATTCTCCATCAATATAGATTCGATCCCTGCCACATCTCTTTCCATCAAGAGCTGCATGAAATCGATAGTAAGATTGTGTTAGGTTCTTTACATGGTCATTAAGATACAACAATCCTGATGTATCGTGTTTAGTGATGAAGCCACATTACCATTCATGCTCAGGTAAAGTGCCAAAACATGCACTATTTGTCGGTTGACAATCGCTGATGGCTTCGTCAGGTGGAACTTCAGCGTCCATGGCGTGTAAACGTGTTGTATGGGATAGTGAACAATCAGCCCATACGCCTGTTTTTCATAGATGGAACAATGAACGCGAACAAGTATCGCATCTTCCTAACAGACCATCTTACACGGATGCTAGAAGATGTTCCTCTGCAGACTAGGAGGAAACTGTGGTACCAACGTGAGTGTTGTCCAGCCCATAGTGGACGGAGTAGTACAGCATGTCTTCAGAAAATGATTGCAAATCATTGGATTTCACGCACTATCTTGGCCGATCCTCGGGTTTGACGCTTGTAGACTTTTTTCTGTATGCAAAGGCTGTGATAAAGGCTGTCTAGAAGGACATACCAACCGCATCCGATGATATGCAACGACATATTACCCAGCCCGCACGGACCTTGCCGCTGAAATACCAGCAAGTGTGCAGCGGTCGTTCCAATCAGACTGGAAGCGTGTACCGCTGCTCCGATCATTGTTATCAACACAATCTGTGCTGGTCAGTGGTCGCAGATTCCACATAACTACTGCATGCACCTGTGTTGTTCTGTACTGTGTACTACTACAGGTACATATATAAGTGTCGGAAAGGGAACTTTCCAAAATACGATGTTTCAAAAACGAATGTTACCATAATCCTGCAACAAACACCACTGACATTCTAATTTACCCTACTTTAGTTTTTTAATGTAAATAGGTATTGTTACATTTAAAAAGTGTATATTTGCAAAAAAATACATTTTATACATATTATTGCAACATTTTGATTGGCTGACAATACGAGCCCCATGACCACCAACTCATTCTGCGAAAACCCCACATCAATAGCCTGTTCCATTTCCGCTGTATTTGCGGTGCAAGTTTCAGGTGATTCAGGGTGTATAATAAATACCGGATGACGCTCCAGAAGGCAAATAAAAGGACGCACGTATTTGAATGCAACGTAGTGTCAAAATTTCAAAGGAATCGATGAAGAACTTTCGTGTGTTCAAGAGATTTTAAAAAAGAAAACGAACATTTACATCTATGTAAATAAAAATTTAACTGTTCTTTTTTCAATATCCTAAATCTCCCAAATTTCTTCACCGGTTACCTTCAATTTTGACACAACGTTGTATTGAAGTACCCAAGTGTTTTTGTACATCTACTAGAACGTCACATATAACACTGCTAAACGCTGTTTTCTTGCCAATAATTTTTAAGTGCTTTTAGAACCACTTTGTATTGCTGAACGCGAATATGGTCTTAGTTTTGCTGGATTGGCTCCCGTTTTGTGGCAGTTTAACATTTATTGTTCAAACGTGTGTGAAATCTTTTGGGACTTAACTGCTAAGGTCATCAGTCCCTAAGCTTACACACTACTTAACCTAAATTATCCTAAGGACAAACACACACACCCATGCCCGAGGGAGGACTCGAACCTCCGCCGGGACCAGCCGCACAGTCCACGACTGCAGCGCCTTAGACCGCTCGGCTAATCCCTTGCCGCTAACATTTATTGATGAATATAAACACAGTGCAGTATCATATCTGAGTAGGCGTCTCCTGATCGCCAGTCACGTGATTACTGTCTCAGATAACATCTTAATGACATATTAACTGCTGTAATTAAGTAATTACGTTACATTACTTCGTAACAGTCAAAACAGTATGCCTAAATTCAGTGAGACTATTGCAATACCTCCTTCATGAATAGATGTTGGTTTGATTTTCTTCTTTACTGGTCTTCAGGACATTCGCGTTCGAGGTGCCGACAGTAGTCTGCCATCATGTATGTGTGTGTCCTACCTGGCTCGATATCTGTCTCCCATTATCTTAATTTCTTCGCCAAACGTCTCCCCTTGCTTCTCGCTGTAATCGCCTAAGTTATCTGAAAATCATGTAAAGTCGCAGTGTAGGAAATGCACTTTGGTACTCACATTAACACGCAACTTTTTAAGGGCTGCCAACATGTTCTCCACAATTTCTTTGTAATTGTCTGCCTTATGATTACCTAAGATTTTCACAACTAAGATATAACCACGCCAGGCCGACAGTTCTGAATCATTCATGAAATTTGTCTCGTTGGAATCATTCGTGAGTTTACGAATCCGTGGCCCATCAAATATACCTGCTTTCAATTTTTCAACGCTCAGTGCAGAAAAAAATCTGCATATATATTTGAAGCAATTTCCTTCAATATCTAGCGCCTTAACAAATTGCTTCATCAGTCTTAGCTTTATATGCAACAGAGGGAGAATTATTTTCTCTCTTCACCAATTGCTCCCGAATGATGTTGGCTGCACCTACAGTAAGACTTTCGCTTAAAGGCCATGTCAGTCTGCTCCAATGATCTTGTTTTGCTCTGCTGCTCCATAAGCACATAAAACAAGGGTACTTCGTGTACTCACACTGTTGACCAAGCGAGATGTTTGCCATCGTCAGATCACAACTAACAGACCATTGATGACCATTATAGCGTAATATCTGCAATATGAATTTATTAGTTCCATATTCCTCTTTCAGTTTTGTTGAGTGGCCAACGGGAATGCATGAAAAGATGTTACCGTTATGAACCAAAACACATTTCAGGCATCTGGTGGAGCTGCGAGTCTTTTGGTCGATATTCTTGTGATCCCATCTGAATGAGTAGACCGGTAATGTTACTGCAATGTACGAATTCTCCGTTTTGGCTGAAGTATTGCAGACGACCTGCTTTCCTTATACGGTACACTGAAATTTTTGCTTCTGGACTAAGACAGTTGGTTTCCTTTAGCGTGGATGCCGGAAGTTCTGCTCCATCCTTTGAATCTCTTACCAGATCATTTAGTTTCTCTAGAGAGAACAGTTTAGGCGTAGAAATTTCTCCTTCATATTCATTTCCACTGCTGATGCTGCTTTTGAACTCAAAATCCTGTATTTCTTAGGTTCTGACATTACAAGTTCAGGTTGTTTAGTAAACACCGGTGTAGGAACTTCTTCAATATGTGCCACAAGTCTTGGCTGATTCAAAATTTAGATACTCCCATTTACGTTTTTTGAATCGATTGAAACCTTTGACATCTACAACACAAAAGTAACAGTCATCATTGGTAAAACAAAATTTAAACATTCCCTCTGTCCAATCTTTCACAGTCTAAGACATTCTACACAATTTTAAAATAGTGTGGGGATCACATGGTCTACCTTGGTCTCCAAGCTGTATCCCAAAATATGCATGGTATGACTTCTTTAAAAAGTGTGTGACGCTCTGTCTTCGTTTTTGTAGGCAGCATTCACCGCAAACACGACAGAAGTCATTGGGGTTGTTTATCCATACTCCTGAAGCAGATAAAATAAAAATACAAAATAAATTTTAAAGAATTTAACTTAACGTTTAATTGTGAAATATTAAATAGTGTAAAAAGTTGGATAAAAATAAAGACAAAGGATACTGATAGAAAATCACCACCTATGGGAAAATATAAAAAAAGTCCAAAAACATAAATATCTTCAGAACTAGAGCCAATTCGGGAAAAGTCAAGCCACATTCAGGGCCTCTGAAATATGATAAATGTGTTCGAATATCTTTGTAATTTTTTTTTGAGCTGCGTAACATATAAGTATTTAGGTAATACTTTTATGGGAAGTCTATAGGAGAGTGAAAATGTTCGTTTGTATATACACTCCTGGAAATGGAAAAAAGAACACATTGACACCGGTGTGTCAGACCCACCATACTTGCCCCGGACACTGCGAGAGGGCTGTACAAGCAATGATCACACGCACGGCACAGCGGACACACCAGGAACCGCGGTGTTGGCCGTCGAATGGCGGTAGCTGCGCAGCATTTGTGCACCGCCGCCGTCAGTGTCAGCCAGTTTGCCGTGGCATACGGAGCTCCATCGCAGTCTTTAACACTGGTAGCATGCCGCGACAGCGTGGACGTGAACCGTATGTGCAGTTGACGGACTCTGAGCGAGGGCGTATAGTGGGCATGCGGGAGGCCGGGTGGACGTACCGCCGAATTGCTCAACACGTGGGGCGTGAGGTCTCCACAGTACAGTGGTCGGCGGAAGGTGCACGTGCCCGTCGACCTGGGACCGGACCGCAGCGACGCACGGATGCACGCCAAGACCGTAGGATCCTACGCAGTGCCGTAGGGGACCGCACCGCCACTTCCCAGCAAATTAGGGACACTGTTGCTCCTGGGGTATCGGCGAGGACCATTCGCAACCGTCTCCATGAAGCTGGGCTATGGTCCTGCACACCGTTAGGCCGTCTTCCGCTCACGCCCCAACATCGTGCAGCCCGCCTCCAGTGGTGTCGCGACAGGCGTGAATGGAAGGACGAATGGAGACGTGTCGTCTTCAGCGATGAGAGTCGCTTCTGCCTTGGTGCCAATGATGGTCGTATGCGTGTTTGGCGCCGCGCAGGTGAGCGCCACAATCAGGACTGCATACGACCGAGGCACACAGGGCCAACACCCGGCATCATGGTGTGGGGAGCGATCTCCTACACTGGCCGTACACCACTGGTGATCGTCGAGGGGACACTGAATAGTGCACGGTACATCCAAACCGTCATCGAACCCATCGTTCTACCATTCCTAGACCGGCAAGGGAACTTGCTGTTCCAACAGGACAATGCACGTCCGCATGTATCCCGTGCCACCCAACGTGCTCTAGAAGGTGTAAGTCAACTACCCTGGCCAGCAAGATCTCCGGATCTGTCCCCCATTGAGCATGTTTGGGACTGGATGAAGCGTCGTCTCACGCGGTCTGCACGTCCAGCACGAACGCTGGTCCAACTGAGGCGCCAGGTGGAAATGGCATGGCAAGCCGTTCCACAGGACTACATCCAGCATCTCTACGATCGTCTCCATGGGAGAATAGCAGCCTGCATTGCTGCGAAAGGTGGATATACACTGTACTAGTTCCGACATTGTGCATGCTCTGTTGCCTGTGTCTATGTGCCTGTGGTTCTTTCAGTGTGATCATGTGATGTATCTGACCCCAGGAATGTGTCAATAAAGTTTCCCCTTCCTGGGACAATGAATTCACGGTGTTCTTATTTCAATTTCCAGGAGTGTACTTACATCTAATGTACATAAGATGTAAACAAATGCGTAATATATAATGAGAAAACGTTATCACCAAAACTTTCGATAAGTTTATGACCGATTAACCTCAAATTTTTGCACAACACTAGTGAATTTAGACTATATATTTCAATATATTTAGTATACAGGGTGAGTCACTAACTGTTACCACCTACTCCGAAGGTATGATAGTAGCTGAAAATTTTGTGGGACAAATGTTGCATGGGACAACGGGGCCATAATATGACGTTGGTTTTTTGTTGCTGGGTGGGGTCGCTTCAGAGATATGAAGGTCAACTTTGTTTTTTAAATGGGATGTTGTAGTTTCGACTTATTTTCTGATAACAGCTGTCGAGACGAATCCAGTCATATGTAAGAGTAAGGGCTTTGCAGGTTAACAACGGTCACAACGGTGGCATGGACGTACATTTGCAGAAAGTGTTCGAAGTGATGACCATTGGTATCAATGCAGTGCTGCCATCTTCTTATCATGGATTGAGTGGTATTCCTTATCACATCAGCACTTATCGAAGCACATGCTCCGACAATTCTATCTCGCATATCTTCAGGTGTAGTTGGAACGTCTCTATAAACAATGTCTTTTACGAGTCCCCACAAGAAAAAAAAATTACAGAGGCGTCAAGTCTGGCGAAGGAGCCGGCCACGACACATCTCCTCCGCGTCCAATCCACCGATTTGGGAACTATTTCTGCATCTCATTTCTGGCCATCAGCGAGAAATGTGACGGACACTCATCCTGTTGATACCACATTCAGTTCCTTGTTCCTTAAGGTATTTCTTCCAATAACACACCTAATGTTCCTTGCAGGAAAGTGGTGTATTTCCTACCGTTAAGATTTTCTTCGACGAAATAGGGGCCTATAATTCTGTCCTCCAGAATCCCGAACCATACATGCACCGACCACGGTTTCTGGTGTGGAAATGGAGAAATCCACTTGGATAAGCGACTTTGCCGAAGGACAGATCACTATTACCCAGAGCCTGTGAATGAGTATTTCGAAAACGGCGACGCTGGTCGAATGGTCTCGCGCTGCTCTCGTGAGCGTCTACAGAAAATGGTAGAACGGCAGTGAAACCACCACTAGCCGCTAAGTGGTTGGACGTCCACGACTCTTCACAGAATGTGAGGTTTGCGAGGCTTATATACTTCGTAAAGTAGGACAGATGGCGATCTGCGGCACCTGTGGAGGAAGAGCACAATGCCAGTGGACGCACGTGTGTCTCGGAGCACACCATTGAACAAGGAGCCCCGGAACAGCCGACCGCTGTGTGCGCCCATTTTGGTCCAACGCTCTCGTCAATTACGATTGTAGTGGGCCAGAGGTCATCAAGATAGGACCTTTGTATCACTGTAAACGTGTCGGCTCGTCGAATGAATCACGTTCTTGCTACACCAGATCGATGTTCGTCCCCACATACGCCGTCATCTAGGCGAACGGCTGGTCGAAACGTGTACCGTAGGCTATTGGGAGCAGTGTTATGCTGTGACAAACATTCTCCTGCACTTGCATGGGACCTGTGGTAGTAATCGAATACACCAGGGCTTCACAACATATGTGCTCGCGGAGCCAGCTGTGAGCAGCAAGGCGCGAGCACGGAGCAGCGCGAGCACGCTACCCCCACTACCGGACCAGAGCGGAGAGTGGGGAGAGTCACGTGGGGCACACAACAGCTGCCGCCAGTCAATGTAAATCCACGGCCACCTGCAGGGATATCACTCACGAATTATTACTGCGACAATTGAAACAAATATAGGAGAATGTACACGTGGCACATAATTTTATTAGCTTAGTGTATGCCTCTACATTCGTATTAATTTGTGAACTATTACACAATAAAAGGTGTCACTGAAGTGTGAGATTCTCGGTTATCTTGTACTTTTTGCCCTTTACAATTGCGTCGATGTTCGGAGTAATTGTTCTTGTGCATCGTAGGCGCAGCGTGCAGTTTAAATTTTGATCAGACAATGCGTTTCTCAGGCGCGTCTTGTTACATTTCATTGCAGAGAACAGTTGTTCACAAACATACGTGGAACCGAACATTGATATTACTGTAGCCGCCAGTTTGTGCAAACGAGGAAATCTATCCTGAGGAAAGTGTCTGTAAAATTCCAAAATGTTTTTCTTGTTCTGACATTTGTCTCTGTATTCTCTGTCACACTGCAGGTCAATAATTTCTAGTTGCATCTCAGAACGAATCTCTTCAATATCCTTGAATATGGAGAGGAGAACAGATAAAAATGACTCTCTGGTGCTGTCAGATCTTGAAAGCGTTGATCAAATTCTTCCTTAAGGGCAACTAAACTATGGGAATAACGTTCACAGTCTTTGTGAACATCTTGCGTAGATGATAATTTAGGAAAATGAGCTAGATTTCCTGTTTCCAGCTGACTCACCCAAAGTGTCAATTTCATTTTAAAAGCTCGTATTCGATCTATGAAATGAGTAATTAGCAGATCTTTACCTTGTAGTGAAATGTTCAAAGCATTCAGATGGCTGGTTAAATCTGCTAAGAATGCGAGATCACATTTCCATGAAGGCTCTTTCAATTCAGGAACACACATGTTATTTATTTCCATTAACATATTTATCTCATCTAATAGGCAAAAAATCGATTTAATAATTCGCCACGACTAAGCCAGCGGACCTCGCTGTAATAAGGCAGGCTGCCACACTGGCTTTCTACATCCTCAAGAAAGCTTTTAAATTGCCTGTGTTGTAGCCCATGCTTCCTTATATAATTGGTTGTACGAACAACAACACTCATAACATTTTTTAGAGTGATACTCTTTGCACATAAGTTTTCCCGGTGGATCACACAGTAAACGCCCCATATTTCATTCGGCCCGGTCAGTTTTAGCATTTTCTCCTTCAACAGCGCAACGAAACCTGATTTTTTCCCTGTCATCGCTGGTGCACCGTCTGTAGACACTGAAACTAAAGAATTCCACGACAATCCTATATTTTCAACACTTTCTTTAATACTACTTAAAATATCACCTCCGGTTGTAGTATTCTTCATGGCTACTACATCGAGGACCTCCTCCCTCACCTGAAGATCTCTTTTAACACCTCTAATAAATATGGCAAGTTGCGGTGTTCCAGTGATATCAACACTTTCGTCCAGAGTTATCGAATAAGCCATCAAATCTTTACAGATATTTGCAAGCTGGCTCTGGACGTCGTCTGCCATGTCCTGTATGCGACGCATAATGGTCATGTTAGATAATGGCACAATCCGAAACTGTTCAACTTGAGATGGACACAAATGTTCCGCTGCAACTACCAAACATTCTTTTATTAAATCGCCATCAGTGAAGGGGCGCAGGGATTTTGCTAAAAGCAAAGCAATTTTGTAACTCACTCTGAGAGCTGCCTCAGTTTATTTTTCTTCGTCGTCCAGATCTTCTTTGGATAGCTTTCTTTTAAGTTTAATAACTTCCTGTGCACGATCTGGTCCATCACATTTTCCACTTCCGTAGTCTTTCGCGTGGTACGACATATAATGTCGCTGCAAATTAAATTTCCTAAAAGAATTGAGCGTTTTGTGACATACTAAACATTTTGCAACACCATCTTTTTGTGTAAACAGATGCAATTCCTCCCAACTGCGAAAGCATGGTTGGGGTTACACAACGGCGACATGATTCTTAACCAGCGAAGTGACTGTTAGAGCTGATCGTAGTACCTTAAACGTTACAAAGTCATCGCGATTTCAATAGGCAAGCTGCGGCCCTATTCAAAAGTGCGCGCGCATTTCCCCTCCCACCCCTCCCTCCCTACTCCGCGACCTTGCACCTGCTCGCGAACACGTGCCTGAGCAGACGCGAGTACTCGCGCTCAAAACCGGCCAGTTGTTAAGCCCTGGAATACACCATGTCAGCTGCCAGGAACCTGCTTGATATCTTCCCTGGTGGCGATGTCATCTTCCAGCAGTATAATTGTCCGTGTCTAGAAGCCAGAAACGTACTACAGTGGTTCGAGCAGCATGGGCTTGGCCACCAGATTCGCCTGATGTGAATCCGATGATTCCCAACTGGCTCGCTATAGAGCGTCATCACCGCGTACACAAATCAGTGGCCAGTTATTTAGGGGACACCTGCTGCCACACAGCTCCACAAATCTACCAGCGAACTGTAGAATCGATGACAAGTAGAATCGGCGATACATCACATTACAAAGATGGCGCAGCAAGCTATTAAGCAGGTGGTCGTAATGTTTTGCCTCGTCAGTGTGTATCACTATCGGATCGCTGTCGACTCGCTTGCCCTGCAGGTTGAGGACGTTCGTAGACGGTAAATAGTTCGCCTTGTGGCCGACAGGCGTACATGTCGGCGTGCTGCTGTGGCGAAGCCGCAAAACTCTTCGTGTCAACTTTCCACTTCCATTGATTTCTCGTTTATTAAGAAATGAGTAACGGATTGGGATAAAACTAACTGATGATGTTCCAAGTAGAGAGGATTAAAATGTAGATTGGCCATGGCAAGGAAAGCGTTTCTGAAGAAGAGAAATTTGTTAACATCGAGTATAGATTTCAGTGTCAGGAAGTCGTTTCTGAAAGTAATTGTACGGAGTGTAGCCATGTATAGAAGTGAAACGTCGACGATAAATAGTTTGGACAAGAAGAGAGTAGGAGCTTTTGAAATGTGGTGCTACAGAAGAATACTAAAGATTAGGTGGGTGGATCACGTAACTAATGAGGAGGTAACTAATGGGGAGAAGAGGAATTTGTTCTACAACTTGAATATAAGAACTGTGGTCGTACCATATTGATTTACCTTCGTCTGTCAATCTCAAGGTTTTCGCATTTATGCCCGAGGTGGACACGCGAATTTCCACCGGTTTTGACAATCTTTCTAGTCAACTGAAGGGTATGGTACTTCACTACAACAAAGTCACTTGAGCGCTCGTTTATTTGAACAGGTGAGCTCAATTTTCGCATAACTTTACTGTGGTCGTACCATATTGATTTACCTTCGTCTGTCAATCTCAAGGTTTTCGCATTTATGCCCGAGGTGGACACGCGAATTTCCACGTTTTCAGACATCAAGGGATCACCAGTTTAGTAGTGGTGGTAAGTGCTGGGAGGGGTGGTGGGGGGGGGGGGTTAAAAATCATAGAGGAAGAGCAAGAGATGTAATCTGCAGTAGTTACTCGGAGATGAAGAGGCTTGCACAGTATAAAGTAGCATGGAGAGCTGCATCAAACCACTCTTTGGACTGAAGACCACAACAACAACATTAACTTGAGTATATGAATAAACCTTGAATTATTAAGAAAAATTAGTTTGTTATTATAGCTACTTGTAGTTATTAGAACGGAATTAGTACAATGCCTAAAATGAAACAGGATTGTACCCGTTGAGCGCTCGTTTATTTGAACAGGTGAGCTCAATTTTCGCATAACTTTACTGTGGTCGTACCATATTGATTTACCTTCGGGTGTCAATCTCAAGGTTTTCGCATTTATGCCCGAGGTGGACACGCGAATTTCCACCGGTTTTGACAATCTTTCTAGTCAACTGAAGGGTATGGTACTTCACTACAACAAAGTCACTTAAATGTATCAGGGTGATACTGAGGCATTTAAGTCTGTGAGACATTCGTTGTTGGTGTTGTGTGATGTGACCTGTTGGTACAGCTGTGCCAAGTGAACACATACCTTACTATGAAAACTAGTCCCAAACGCATATCGAAACAAATTGGCTACCACACAGTCTGATGTATCACAAACAATACAATATGATATATGTGTTACCAGACAAACCCGATTTTAGGATGAACTAGTTTTGCCTAGGTCAAATTCGTTCATCCTGTTACTGATAGGATAAAACAGTTTAGCCTCGGTCGTATCGACTTATCCTAGTTTTAACTTACATGTTTTAGGATAAACTGGTACATCCTAGTCTGAACTAATTTGGCCTAGTCGGAACGCATGTCGCTACCTGAACGAACGGGGAATCCCCGAACCATCTTTGCCTCGCCCTTCGCGCCTCTCAACCACTCTTCGCTCGCTCTGTTCTTTGTTTTGAACGGTATTATGCATCGACGAGTGCGCGTGTTAAGTTGCAGGTTGCGTTTAAATGATTTTGTTATAATCACAGTATAATTACTGTGAGGCGTTTCATCATGGATGAGTCTTCGTGTAGTAGCCAAGCCAATAAAAAGCTGTTGAGAGAAAATTTTCTGGAGACAAGCCAATCAAACCCTGTGGAGCGACAATTTTCTGGAGGAAACTTTGCAGAGTGAAAACAAAAAGTCTTCTCATTATAATGTGTTATCAGTAGACGAATATACGGATTTGGTTAAAAAAGTAGAAGACGCGTAACATTTGGAAAAAAGAACATCATAACGAAAAAGAAGACTGAAACGATTTGCTGTTTTGAAAATTGGTGATGTGAAAAAACTCACGCAGCTCATGTAGCTGTGGATCTTGGTGGTCGCGATAGGATGTTAGCCGAGACATAAAAAGTATGCCAGTATCACAAAGGAAATGATAAGCCTCGATTTGTCAATGTGTGATGTTCGTCAACAGAAGAAGACAAAAAAGAGGGGAGGGCTAGTTTAAAAGCTAGTGCTCCATTCGTAAATGAATAGCCGATGCCAAGTCGATTTAATTGATTTCCAAACTCAACCAGACGCGAATTTAAAATTCATTCTAGTTTACCAAGACCATCGTTCTCCTTCGTGCGCTAACATCAAAGCAGGCTGAAGAAGTGGCTTATCATTTGAATGACATCTTCGTAACAGTAGGGGCGCCGTGCATTCCCCAGTCTGATAACGGCTGAGAATTTGTCAATAATGTTATAAGTGAACTCGCAAATCTTTGGCCAGAACTGAGAATTGTGCATTGAAAGCCAAGGCACAGCGAAAGTCCGGGCTGTGTTGAACAACCCAACGAAGACATTGAAAATATGATAAGTTCTTGGTTAAAGGACAACAATTCGACAAAGTGGTCGGACGGATTAAGGTATGTGCAATTCATGAAAAATCGAGCTTAGCACTCTGGCATAAAACTATCACCCTACACAGCATTATTCTGAACCGAACCTAGAGTAGGACTTACGAATTCCTCGTTGCCTCAAGAAATCATAAATGATATTGAGGATGAAGATGACCTAACGAA
The DNA here is from genome assembly GCF_023898315.1 of Schistocerca nitens. Classification (NCBI taxonomy): domain Eukaryota; kingdom Metazoa; phylum Arthropoda; class Insecta; order Orthoptera; family Acrididae; genus Schistocerca; species Schistocerca nitens. The sequence continues at coordinate 1,106,497,890 of NC_064615.1, read as the reverse complement.
GGCAATCGAAGATGACAGCAATACTGAACAGTACGAAGACAGTGACGATGATAACATTGTGAAAATTGACACAAACGACATTCAAAATGCTAAAAAAATGCGACAGAAGATTAAAAAAAAACAAGCTGAAAGAATGGAAGCTTCCTCTGACAAATCACATCCACCAGAGATTTTCACTCATTCTGGAAACATCTCCCAGGCTGTGGCTAAGCCATGTCTGCGCAATATCCTTTCTTTCACGAGTGTTAGTTCTGCAAGGTTCGCAGGAGAGCATCTGTAAAGTTTGGAAGCTAGGAGACGAGATACTGGCAGAAGTAGAGCTGTGCGGACGGGGCGTAAGTCGTGCTTGGGTAGCTCAGATGGTAGAGCACTTGCCCGCGAAAGGCAAAGGTCCCGAGTTCGAGTCTCAGTCCAGCAAACAGTTTTATTCTGCCAGGGAGTTTCATATCAGCGCAGCCTCCGCTGCAGAGTGAAAATCTCATTCTGGATCCATGATGTACATGTGAGAAATGAAAAATTGGACCAAGGCCAGGATTCAAACCCAGGTTTCCTGCTCACTACCTAGATGTGCTAACCACTGCGCGACAATGACAGAGTGGCTCTGCCTAGCTGCACGGACTAACCCAGTACTCATCACTCGTCAATCAATGGTTAGTGCTATTGCTTATTGATCAGGTGACCCCGATTCGAATCCCATTCTTAGAACGAACTACGAATATGATTCGTTGCACAGTCTGCATACAGACAACATAGATGTTTGAGACTTGGAAAGGTCTCTAGAACCATATAGTTCCATCTGCTTAGAGCATCTGCGCCTGTGTTTGAGGCAGCATCCCTCAGTGCTGAAATGTTATTCCAACACAGTTGGAGAGCCTCTGCAATCGGGTTCAAGTTTACGGGGAATACCAAGTTGGTTGAGGCGTGAACTGCAAACTAGTTTGAGGAGGGAGACGTGCTAGGGCAGTCCAACGAGTTGTGCAGAGATACGGCGCTAGGGTGGCGTAATGGTTAACGCATCTTCTTGATGGGCAGACGCTTTGATATCAATCTTCATAATCTTAATTCGTCATTTCAGTTTTCTTTTGGTTCCTCGCAATCGGCTTCTAATGAAAACGCATGATTATGGAGTTTCGTCCCAGATGTGCGACGTGATTCGAAGATTCCTCTCGGAAAGGTCACACTTCGTAGCAGTTAACGGAAAGTCATCGAGTGAAACAGATATCTGGCGTTCCTCAAAGAAGTGTTATAGGTACTCTGATGTTCATATGATGCTGTCCTTTAAGTTCTAGTAAGGTCTTCAAAAGATGGAAAGCAATTGGAAAATGATACAGGCAAGTTATAAGTATGGTGAGAAAAGTAGTAACTGCCATAAATAAAGCAGTGTTAGGTGACCCCCATGAATGTTACATATACGTTACGCGATAAATCTAGCAAATCTAAAGGCATTCATAAATATGTAGGAATAACAATCAGAAACAACTTCAGTAGAAACAGTCACTTAGACAATGCGGTAGTGAAGACGAGTCGAGGACTGCGTTTGATCGACAAAACACTTAGAAGACGTAACAGGTCTAGTAAAGACACTGCCTACACTAGGATTGTCCGTCCTCTCCGTCCCTGTGCAGTATGGGATGCTTCCCAGAAGGGACTGACGGAGGATATCGAAAAAGTTCAAAGAAGGGTAGCTCGTTTTTTCTTATCGCGATACAGGTGAGGAAGTGTCACAGATGCGAGGTGCGGTTTGGGATGGCAATTATTAAAATAAAGACATTTTTTGTAGTGGCGAGATCTGATGACACTTCAATCATCAACTTTATCCTCCAAACGCGAAAATAATTTGTTGAAACCCAATGACATAGGGACAAATGACCACTGAAATATAATAAGAAAAGTCAGAGACTGCACAGAAAGTGTTCGTTTATCCATCCTGTTCGAGAGTGGAGTAGTAGACAAACAGTGTGAAAGTGGATCGATGAACCCTGTGCCAGTCACTTAAGAGTGAACTGGAGATTAGTTGAAATGGCTCTGAGCACTATGGGACTCAATGTGGTGTCACCACACTTGCTAGGTGGTAGCCTTTAAATCGGCCGCGGTCCGCTAGTATACGTCGGACCCGCGTGTCGCCACTATCAGTGATTGCAGACCGAGCGCCGCCACACGGCAGGTCTAAAGAGACTTCCTAGCACTCGCCCCAGTTGTACAGCCGACTTTGCTAGCGATGGTTCACTGCCTACTTACGTTCTCATTTGCCGAGACGATAGTTTAGCATAGCCTTCAGCTACGTCATTTACTACGACCTAGCGAGGCGCCATTATCAGTTACTATTGATATTGTGAATCATGTACCGTCAAGACCGACGTTCATCATTATGGATTAAAGTTAAGTATTCCACCAGCTACGTCCGTTTTTCTAAATTCTAATTTCCTTGTCCGGTTCCAGACCTCACGCCAGCCTGCGTGAGCTAAAACGCGTGCCTTTCGGCCTCCTCTAGTAACACGGTCTTGGCTCTCCTGCCAACCACAACACTCAACATCTGAGATCATCAGTCCCCTAGAACTTAGAACTACTTAAACCTAAATAACCTAAGGACATCACACACACCCATGCCCGAGGCAGGATTCGAACCTGCGACCGTAGCAGTCGCGCCGTTCCGGACTGAAGCGCCTAGAACCGCTCGGCCACCACGGCCGGCGAACTGGAGATTAGTGATGTAGGTGTGGGTGTAGATAGGCCTAATGTGTGAAAGGCAGAAGAAGAAGAGAAAAATTTTAGTCTGATCTGAGGTATCACATCACGTGTAGATATTCCCCCCCCCCCCCCCCCCCCCGGCGCCATAGCAACAGAACTGCAAGGTTCGATTCGACGCCAATAGCGGTCACTCGGGATCGGGCAGAGCCAGTGGTGCGCATCCGCTGAACCACACATGCAGTGTCTCCGTACCACGAGCGCCCTCTGTCACCGAGATACAGGGCGGCCGGCGGCAACCGCTCAGCCCATTTGCGCTCGGAGCCGCTATGCCGCGACACCTTCGTTCGTTCTTCTTCCTTGTGAGCTGCATTCTATTTCTTGTTGCATCGTTTGTCAAGGTTTGGAGGTATGTCAGTGAAATTGTGTACCCCGCTTTACATTTACATATAAAATCCTTTGATTATATGTGTTCAACGTTTCTTTTAATGAAATTTGAAATTTTATTTTCAAATAATAATGTATGTTCCTTTTTCTCAGAAACTATTCAAGAGATTTCTACCAAAATTTCTCTGTTTCATCTCTTTATATGTTGTAAGCTTCTCTCATTAGGTTTGTGGAATAGGTCAAATAGGAGAATTTTCATAATTGTTGAATTATAATTCGATAAGTACAATTTTAAATTCATGCAAAATTCTAAGCGCTTTACTCCATATCTCAACTTGCAATCACAATTTCAAAATCTTCCCTTGAGACAACGTTTATTAGGTTTACAGAAATATGTGTACAAAATTTCATAATCCTAGCTTTCATAGAATCTGAAGAAAAGGTACATAAACTTTAAAAAACAAACGTTTCAGGAAACGCAATTTAAAGTTCAACCTAACTATTTTCCTTGTGTCATTTCTTCAGAAGGCACCACGTTTGTACTCCGGGTCGTCTTTCCTTTCAAGGCGTCTCTTCTGGTTTCTTGTTGTCTGTCTTCATTCCTTCACCAGGTCTTCAACTGACTTTACAGCTGCATTGACACCCTGTAAATCTATTTTTCTGCGGATGTATCTTGAAGCCCATTCTTTCTAATACCTTCATCCTTCCGACGTTACCATCATTAAATACAATAACTGCATCATAAATTGCAATTTTGACAACTGTAGCAGATGCAAATGTGTTTTTAGGGCATCGTTTCCATATGAGTGAACTTAGGGACTCATTTGGGTCATAAACGATGCAGCTAGTTTGTCATTGTTTATAATATACGGAACAGAGTCGGTTTATAAAACGAAAGAGTATGTATCGCGGCCTTCTAGATGCATCCCGCACACGTTTGGTTGAAAGTATTACACTGAATCGTTGTTCACTGAGCTGCTATTGAAGTGCTGCTTCAACACTTGGGCGTGGAAGGGAGGTCGCGTCACACTTTTAATTAATTTTCAGGCACTTCGGATGCGATTTCAACATTGGAACTTTGGGAACTTATTGTACATGGGTTGTAAAAACAAATAAAAAAAATGTCGAAAATTGCATTTTTGGTCAATTTCATAAACGTGCCCCCTTAGGTAAATCTTGTGTCTGCTGTGTTACTTGTTCACTAATCATTTCTGCTGCTGTCCAGCTTTCCTACGACGACAGCTGTGGCGCGACTATGTAGCCCACATTTCCTTACCTTTGTGACTTTAACTCGAGTTGTGGCACGAAGTCCTGGCCCACGCCGCCATATTGACGCTGTCCGCTGCTAACAGTGGGCGCTCCATCTCGACGTCAACAGCCAGGCCAGCCTGGGGCTCAGCGGTAGCCGTAGGCGGTGGCGCGGCGCGGCGCGGCGCCGGGTTATCGACGAGATGAGCGCCGGATTAGCGACTATTAAAAGACTCGCCTAGGCCGCCACGGCAACGGACGGCACGCCACGCCACGCCACACCCGCTGTTGTGCTCGCAAACAGGGCCGCGCGACGCGCTAGTGGATTCAGCCGCACGGCCCGGTCCGTATTTATTTACATTCCATTTGGCTTGATTACTGGCCAGGTGCGTCCCGGCAACCTCGCCCCTAATTTCGCCGATCATCCGTTGCAGCGTCGAGGCCGCCGTGTGTACTCTCCAGGTCCGCAAACGGGCGGCGTTTGCCCGTAAGCGTATGCGCCGCGAGTAATGATAACACCGACACGAGCGGGTGCGCGCACTGGTTTGACAGTCGTTCTTGGACGCAAATATTGGCACTGTGACGTGTGTGCTTGTGTGAGTGGTTGTTTAGAATGGAGGGAGTGCGAGGGGGAGCGAGGTGGGGGTGGGAGAAATTGTGGGAAAAAGAGACAGAGGGACAGGAAGGGAGACAGAGCATTGAACAGTTATGGAAATGCGGCAAGGGGCAAAAGGTTTGAAATTTGCGAATACGGGTGTGGTCTTTCTAGCTAACGACCGTATGTGCGTAACTCAACAATTAGCTCACTTTTACCAATGTATCTGTTTAATTTCAGGACCATGAATGAAACTCTGATGGTTCAAATGGCTCTAAGCACTATGGGACTAAACATCTGAGGTCATCAGGCCCCTAGACTTAGAACTACTTAAACCTAACTAACCAAAGGACACCACACACATCCATGCCCGAGGCAGGATTCGAACTTGCGACCGCAGCAGCACCGCGGTTCCTGACTGAAGCGCCTAGAACCGCTCGGCCACAACGGCCGGCGAATGTAGCTCTGCCTGTTCTAGAGGATTACGTAAATTGACCGTGGAGGGGACACAAAAGGAAAGGGGAGGGAAGGAACTAGTGTTATCAGCAGCATAAGGACTGTATGCGGAATCAGCGGCGATGAGTGGAATTGTGTGCCGGATCGGGACTCCAGCCTGGGACATTTCTGCTTCCTAGGCAGTTGCGTTAAGCCCTGCACCGCCAAGACACAGAGTTGATCGCATGCTATCTCTGTACAGTCTCCAGCTGACTCATATTCACACCCAGCGTCACCTGTCTGCAGTCCCCATCCACGCTCGCTAATTTTAGATTTCCGCTGGAGGTCGAAAGTGAATGTCGAACTGTACTGAAGGGTATGAAATCATTGCCTATTGAGGCCAGTCGATTATATGAATGCGTGGCGTCTGTTCTTTCGCAAATATCCGAAAGAAGAGACACCGGGCAGTCACTTAATGTCCTAAAAATAAAGAAACCACGGTCGGAAGGGCAACGGCACACCGTTAGAACTTGTATGGGGTCACAGACTTGCGACGTCTTCATATTGAAGGCGCTCACCAGCGGAACCTTATTTCGGATGACGGAGGCTCACCTGCATTCGGGTTCGGATGCCTTATCCAGCACACCCGTACCTGCCACAGCAAAACAGTTGGTCACATAGGTGTTGCGTGCATGACAAGGCAAACGCTTGCAGTGTCAGTTGCCGACCAATGGCAGGATGATCGGTGACGACAAGGAGTTGTGCTCCATGGCTTGGCACATTATTTTTGGGAAATTTGTGGTAAGGTCTCATGCGACCCAACTGCTGAGGTCATCGGTGAATAAGTCTACACACTACTTCATCTAACTTAAACTAACTTACGCTAAGGACAACACACACACACACACACACCCATACCCGAGGGAGGACTCGAACCTCCACACGGACCGTGACAAGGCGCTTTAAACCGCACGGCTACCCCGCGTGACTTCGCACATCTTCATTGTGTCTATATCTACATATACATAAGTATTCTGCAAGTCATCGTATGCGAGGGTAAAGCGATCGTCTAAAAGCTTCTGTACGAACTGCGATTTTCGTACCTTATCTTCGTGGCCTCACGCGAAATGTACACTGGCGGCAGCGTAGAATTTTTCTGCCACAAATGCCGCCTCTCTAGGTTTCCACAACAACGCCATCTGGAAAGAGCTTCGTCTTCCCTCCAGGGATTCCCATTTGAGCTCATGAAGCATCTCCTTAATGCCTGTATGCGTATCGATCCTACCGAAACAAACAGTACGCCGCTGATATACACTCCTGGAAATGGAAAAAAGAACACATTGACACCGGTGTGTCAGACCCACCATACTTGCTCCGGACACTGCGAGAGGGCTGTACAAGCAATGATCACACGCACGACACAGCGGACACACCAGGAACCGCGGTGTTGGCCGTCGAATGGCGCTAGCTGCGCAGCATTTGTGCACCGCCGCCGTCAGTGTCAGCCAGTTTGCTGTGGCATACGGTGCTCCATCGCAGTCTTTAACACTGGTAGCATGCCGCGACAGCGTGGACGTGAACCGTATGTGCAGTTGACGGACTTTGAGCGAGGGCGTATAGTGGGCATGCGGGAGGCCGGGTGGACGTACCGCCGAATTGCTCGACACGTGGGTCGTGAGGTCTCCACAGTACATCGATGTTGTCGCCAGTGGTCGGCGGAAGGTGCACGTGCCCGTCGACCTGGGACCGGACCGCAGCGACGCACGGATGCATGCCAAGACCGTAGGATCCTACGCAGTGCCGTAGGGGACCGCACCGCCACTTCCCAGCAAATTAGGGACACTGCTGCTCCTGGGGTATCGGCGAGGACCATTCGCAACCGTCTCCATGAAGCTGGGCTACGGTCCCGCACACCGTTAGGCCGTCTTCCGCTCACGCCCCAACATGGTGCAGCCCGCCTCCAGTGGTGTCGCGACAGGCGTGAATGGAGGGACGAATGGAGACGTGTCGTCTTCAGCGATGAGAGTCGCTTCTGCCTTGGTGCCAATGATGGTCGTATGCGTGTTTGGTGCCGTGCAGGTGAGCGCCACAATCAGGACTGCATACGACCGAGGCACACAGGGCCAACACCCGGCATCATGGTGTGGGGAGCGATCTCCTACACTGGCCGTACACCACTGGTGATCGTCGAGGGGACACTGAATAGTGCACGGTACATCCAAACCGTCATCGAACCCATCGTTCTACCATTCCTAGACCGGCAAGGGAACTTGCTGTTCCAACAGGACAATGCACGTCCGCATGTATCCCGTGCCACCCAACGTGCTCTAGAATGTGTAAGTCAACTACCCTGGCCAGCAAGATCTCCGGATCTGTCCCCCATTGAGCATGTTTGGGACTGGATGAAGCGTCGTCTCACGCGGTCTGCACGTCCAGCACGAACGCTGGTCCAACTGAGGCGCCAGGTGGAAATGGCATGGCACGCCGTTCCACAGGACTACATCCAGCATCTCTACGATCGTCTCCATGGGAGAATAGCAGCCTGCATTGCTGCGAAAGGTGGATATACACTGTACTAGTGCCGACATTGTGCATGCTCTGTTGCCTGTGTCTATGTGCCTGTGGTTCTGTCAGTGTGATCATGTGATGTATCTGACCCCAGGAATGTGTCAATAAAGTTTCCCCTTCCTGGGACAATGAATTCACGGTGTTCTTATTTCAATTTCCAGGAGTGTATTTCGATTACTTCCTTTAATCCTATCTGGTGAGGATCCCAAATGCTCAAACGGTACACAAGAATCGGTCGCAATGGCAACCTATATTCTGGATCCTTTACGTATAAGGTACACGTCCCAAAACTCTCACAATAAAACTAAGTCGAGCATTTGCCTTTCCTACTACAAAGCTGACGTGCTCATTCTATTGCATATCGCTCTGCAACGCTACACCCAGATATTTAATCGACGTGTCTGTATCAAGCAAGACCATACTAATCCTACATTAGAACGTTACAGAATTGCTTGTACTACACATTTACATTAACCTATATTTTTCTACCTTTAGAGCAAGCAGTCGTTCATCACACCAACTAGAAATTTAGTCTAAGTCGCCTTGTATATTCCTATACTCATTCAGTGACGACACCTTCCCGTACAACACTTCGTCATCAGCAAACGGTCGTAAGCTACAGCTCGCCCTGTCCCTTTCTTTTCGTTTTTAAGTCATCGGTCTTCTGAATTGGTGATGGTATCCGCCATGAATTCCTCTCCAGTGCCAAGTTTACTTGATACCTAAGTCCTCCATTATTCGGTGGATGCATTCTAGTCTCTGTATTCCTCATGAAATTGTACCCTCGACAGCACCCTCTAGTACCATGGAAGTTATTTCGCAATATCTTAACAGATGTCCTATCATCCTATCCCTTTTCCTTGTCAGTGTTTTCCACATATTCCTTTCCTCTTCTATTCTCCGCAGATTCTCGTTTCTTACCTTATCAAACAACCTAATTTTCAACATACTGTCTGTAGCACCTCATCTCAAATGCTACGATTGTCTTCTGTCCCGATTCTCCCACAGTCCATGTTTCAAAAAATGGTTCAAATGGCTCTGAGCACTATGGGACTCAACTGCTGTGGTCATCAGTCCCCTAGAACTTAGAACTACTTAAACCTAACTAACCTAAGGACATCACACACATCCATGCCCGAGGCAGGATTCGAACCTGCGACCGTAGGAGTCGCACGGTTCCGGACTGCGCGCCTAGAACCGCGAGACCACCACGGCCGGCGTCCATGTTTCACTACCAGAGAATTTTTGTGCTGCAAACGTACATTCTCAGAAATTTCTTCCTCGAATTAAGGTCTGCGCATGCTACTAGTAGACATCTCTTGGCCAGTAATGACCTCCTTGCCATAGCCAGTCGGTCTTCCTTGGTCCGTCCTGCCTAGGTAGCAGAACACCTTAACTTCATCTACTTCGTGACCACTAATCCTAATGTTAAGTTTCTCGCTGTTCTCATTTCTGCTACATTACTTTCGTCTTTCTTCGATTTACTCTTAGTCCATATTATGTACTCATTACGCATTTCCTTCCAGTCACCAGATTCTGTAACTCTTTTTCTCTTTCATTGAGGATAGCAATATCATCAGCAAATCGTATCTTTGATACCCTATCCTCTTAAATTTTGTTCAAAATGTTCAAATGCGTGTGAAATCTTATGGGACTTAACTGCTAGGGTCATATCCCTAAGCTTACACACTACTTAACCTAAATTATCCTAAGGACAAACAGACACACCCATGCCCGAGGGAGGACTCGAACCTCCGCCGGGACCAGCCGCACAGTCCATGGCTGCAGCGCCCTAGACTGCTCGGCTAATCCCGCGCGGCTCTTGAATTTTGATTCCACTCCTGAACCTTCAATTTTGAAAGTGGAGAGCCGAAATCTATTCTTAAAAGAGACAAACGTATCAGGAAAGAAACTCTCCCTGCGGAGATTAAAAAATGCGTCCCTCAGGAAAAAGCTAAGATTATGGACGTCAGGCGGCTCTTAAGAACTACACTGGGGAGACACATGGCCCCAGGAGGGAAAGTTAAAACTCTGCACTGATGTTTTTGAACAGAAGATCATGGAAACAGACCAGTGTCAGAACAGCTAGAATGAAGGACTTGATTTTGAGCTTTTATAAGACGACGATTCCCCCAACACAGCTTAAACGCTGTTTACTTTATTTTACTTTGTGATCGTTTCCTTGCAATATTTCATTTTTCCAAGATTTGTTTCCAAAGATTTCTCACTTTCATGACAGATGTTAAGACTGAATTCAGTGACTAAATCTGAATAACATTAATATTGTACTTTGTAGTAATTCATGTTTAGTTGTTTTATGTAAAGATTTCAATCTTCTTAAATATTTAAAATAAAACAGTATTTCAGCCCTTTTTTTCGTTTTTCTTCCCCTCGCATTATTTTATTATACTACAGAAGTGTACCATTCTACCGGAATTAATTTTTCGGCCGGTTTTGCAACCGACTGTATTCCATCATGGCCGCCGATGCGGTTGTAGAAGCGGCTAACTGGCCATTTCGGTTGCAAAACGGACTGAGTAAAAACTTTTACATAAAAATACTAATAAGGGATTAATGTAGGATTATAGAGATGTTTATGATTTGGTCGCTATGTTTTTTTTTTTTTCCTTTTCCTTTGAGGCATTAACCACCATTGTAATATTGCTACGTTTTTCGGCTTTTCCCAAAAACCTATTAAAACTGACTTAACCGCTTTTGCATCTGGGCTACTCATCTGTGGTCCCTTGTCGGTGAAATATTTTAAGCTTCCAGCTCAATGCAGCAAAAAATTGCGGCCATTTACTTCCTATGTTTTGATACTTGAAAACTCACTCATCAAAATCTATCAGTTGCTTCCCTTTCAATTAGAATGAAGATATTTGGCAACACGTAAAGTTTTACAGTACATATAAAGGGAAAAGTGATTGATACTGCTAATTAGCAGAGCTTGTTAATATAATCTAAAAATTAATAAAGTAAACGAAAAATTACAATAGCGAATGCGTAATTGCAGAAAAAATCGAACTTGAATTTGAAATTAAATCATTCACGAACGTCTTGGAATTCCCAGCACCAAAACATTGCCAGAATCGAAATCGATAACAGGCAAATGTGGATGACTTATCTACAAACATAATTAAATTGGAACGGAACCCTCAGTGCACGATCTCTACATCCATTTCACCAATTGTTTAAAATATATTTCATTTCTCTTTCATAAGAATAATTTTTGCTGATTACTTCTTCACAAGATATAATTTATTGACACAAGTTACTACACCCTGACTGGACCTATGGTGACACATTTGTATAATCATCTTTGCGAATAAACATGGTTATTACCGAAGATAAGACTGTATGGGGTATCAAGCGAAACTTGTGACGGAATTGAGGATTTCTTGTTATGGAACGTGTAGGAGTAACTTCAGACGTGCGTGAGGATGCTATGTTGGAAACCTTACTGTTCATGTCGTATAATATTGACATTGTAGACGTTAGTAATAGTAAATTCAGAGCTTTCAGAGATGAAGTAGTTATCTGTAACGTACTGTGTGGAAAAGCTGAACAAAAATTAAGCCATATACGGATAAGATTTCAAATTGGTGCAAGTTCAAATTGTTCAAATGGCTCTGAGCACTATGGGACTTAACTGCTGAGGTCATCAGTCCCCTAGAACTGCTTAAACCTAAATAACCTAAGGACATCACACACATCCATGGCCGAGGCAGGATTTGAACCTACGACGGTAGCGGTCACGCGGTTCCAGACTGTAGCGCCTAGAACCGCTTGGCCGCTCCTGCCGTTGGTGCAAGTATTGGCATATTGCTTCGGTATCACAGGCTCACAGTTGGAGTCGGTCAACTCATACAAATACATGGTTGTAACAGCCTGCAGCGATATGAAACGGAATGATCTCTTACGCACTGTCTCAGGTAAAGCAGGCAGTTGACTTGGTAGAAAAAGTGGGAAATGCAATATATCTACAAAGGAAATTATTTGAAAACGATTGTGTGTCACATCGTAGAATATTGCTCAAGCGTCTGGGACCGGTACCGAATAGCATTAACAGAGGATATCGAACGGCAGCAGAAATAGTCACGAGTCACGATGGTGAAGAAATTGAATTATGAGGAACCTGGAGGTAGACGCAAACTATTCCGTGAAATCCTGTTTAGTAAATACGAGGGGTGTTCACTCATTTATGCAACAAATGCAAGACTACCTTAGGAATTGCTAGGACAATACTGAACTAATTACACCGCGCAATGAGGCGTTTAAACGTTCATCCCACGCTACATACAGGACAGGAATTGGAAGATGCACTAATAACTATCACAAAGGTAAGAAACCTCTGCAAAATTACTTGCCGAGAATGTACGTAAATGTACGTACCATTCGTAACTATAAAATCAGTTCTGAAAGGGTGCTTCTGTTCCGTAATGCTCGTTATCTTTTTGTATCTCTCTTCTTCTGTTTCCTTCTATCTATGCTAGGGCGTGCCGGACGTGTGTGTGGCCAAGTTGCCTCATTGACACGTGCTTGCCCGCTTGATACATTGCTCGGAAGGACTGAATTTAAGGGGCTGGCCCGAAGTTTAGTTAAATGATCTGATGATTATTATGTTAATATTGCGCAACGGATAACGCGGGGGAGGGCTCAAACAACCAATGATTATTAAATTCATGACATTGTTCTCGACACAGGACTGGGGTTTGTAATGACCACTAAATCCATGACATCCAGTTTATAGGTCATTTACTGTCTAGATCCCAGAAATTTTATAAACATAACATGACATTTATTATCTATATTCCCCAAAACATTACAAATTTAATAATTGCATCAAACAAAGTCGAGTCAAATATCTTCTAGTTTTGTCTCTCACTGAAGGTGCTTAAACTAACGGGCATGTCGTTTCTACTTAAGCACTGGGAAAGAGGACGGGACTACGTTGCTGCCCTTGTGGTCCGTCTGCTGGGACAGTGATCGAAATGCGCACCCAAGATTACTACTTGGACCGAATAACAGAAATTCTCTTTGCCGCAAAAAACGGGGGATCAAAGCAGACAGCCGGCCGCGGTGGTCTAGCGGTTCTAGGCGCTCAGTCCGGAACCGCGCGACTGCTACGGTCGCAGGTCCGAATCCTGCCTCGGGCATGGATGTGTGTGATGTCCTTAGGTTAGTTAGGTTTAAGTAGTTATAACTTCTAGGGGACTGATGACCACAGATGTTAAGTCCCATAGTGCTCAGAGCCATTTGAACCATCAAAGCAGACGCAAACATCTCCCATATTCACAATATAAAGCAAATTCTTAAAAAATAAAACCTCCTGTGAAATACGGCACACGCAAATAATCAATTAACAGTACACGTATGCATCCTCACCTTAACTAATTTCCAAGAACGAACTGGTAGCTCGCTGGTAGCGCAATTCGGCACCACGTGGTTGACAGGTACCAACAGCTAATTTCTTTGTACTCAACCCTCTGTTCGTTCTTGCTTTGCATACTATACAATCATTCACACGCTCAACCTATTCTTTATCAAAGTAGTTAGGACGTGCTGCTTGCAAATGGGTGTTAAAAAGGAACCGTGAACCAATTTTATGAGATGGCCTAGAAAAATTCTACGTCACAAGCTTAGAACCTTAAGTATGTCACACACGCATCTCCTACCAGGTTTCACACGGAATCATCATCCAAGTTACTCATCAGCCGTTACGACCACGTGTTAACAAGGCGAGGTGAGGCCCCAGGTTACTTTAACATTGCAAAAAAAAGTTGCTTTTAAAAGTGGAACTATACAATTCTTTTTAGCTATTGCTGCTTCGTGTGCTGAAGCCACCAAGTGATTGCGGCACTGTAAAGGGATAACGCGAGCCCCCATGCTCGCCTCTGAAAAAGAAATCCTAACTGAAAACTTTAATTGTAAAGGCAAAATTTCTAAAAAAATGAGTTAATGGCCGTAACGACATGCTAACTATTTCAATCCTGAAAAAGAGCGGATTAGTAACAGTGTAAAACATAATACCTCATCCCACGATGAAATTGGCGGCAAAGAGGGAGATTGCTCTCGATTCCGTCCGCTCAGTTCAGCCGCTACCCCAAGAGTGACCGTCATGGCGGCCCTCAACGGCCGTTCCCTTACGTGGAGGGGAGGGGGCCTGTTACCAACCCCGGACTACTCCTTGGCAAACAGGAGCATCATCTCTGTCTTTACTCCAGGCTTAGGTCGGCACTAACCGACCTACAGGGTGGCCACGTCTCTGCCTTGGCATTACCAGCAGAAGAACTCTTAATACAAACCCCAAACTTAATCAACCCAAGGCAACGTATTGGGATTAGGGAAAGGAAGTGCATTTATATAATTATGAATTGAATAAAATAAACAGCTAGTCCACTTCTTCACTCGAGATATCACACTATTTAAGCTACAAGAAAAAAAGTTGAATTTATATTCAATGTAATGTAGCAAAATAACTAATTGTAATGAGATGGAATAAGCTGTTCCCTCTCAGTTCGTAAAATTTAAGTTTGATGCTTGGTCTACACACTGACCGCCGTTCTCTGGTCACACTCTCTTTGTGTCCACTCGTCAGACATCGCGAAAATTGTACAAATGCTCACGCTTTCGTGTTTGAAGACTGCAGTGGCGTTATATGTGGCTAGTACCTCTTTATCTTTCCCTCCTTTGTCTTGCCTCTCTCCTCCTTTTAATGTACAAAACAAGTAAACTGTCGCCGAGAAGCAGGACGGCACGTGTCTCGGGATGTTGTTGCAACGTCTCTCCCGTCGGGGCCTCGCGTTGCCTCAGCAGGAGCGCTCGGGTTGAGGGCAGCGTTTCGCGGCGGAAAGAATCGCGGCTGATCGGGAAACCCAGCAGACGTCACGGGTAACGAGGCAGACGGCGGGTGAGGGCAGAGAGAGGGGACGGAGAGGAGAGGAGAGCGAAACAGGAGACGCAGCAGCGCGGCAGAGGGTGAGCTCCGCCACCTAGAGCTAACGAGACAGACCGTAAAACCAGAAGTAATTGTGTTTGCTGCTCCAGAGAAGTTGGCGCTATCCGTAATGCGATTATTTCCGCTTTGCTTATTTGAGGCATGCCCTGCCAGTAATGGACTGGAGTTGGAGCTAAGACCCTCCCCCTCCCCCCCGTCCCCCTGCCCGCTCACCGCCCGCTGCGACTTGCGCCAGTTCCCCGCCTCGGCAGAGCTAGCGGCCGTCTCGCCGCTGCCAGCAGATGTCACTCCAGCTTAAGCTCGGGATTCAGGATTCCTTCGCTCATGTAAGTCAATGCGCGACGCAATACGCGCAACTGTTGTGTCTCCTAATGCCTTAAGTGCCACTATGATGGAACATAAACACAAATTAATCCATTAAAGCACAATACAATGGATTACACGTCACCATATAATCTTAACAACCAAAAATAGTTGCGCGACATAAACGAAAATTGGTAGGAGTGTTTCTACATCTGAAAGATTTCATGCCAGTCGCATAAGAGCGGCGCTAGCGGCGCCAATATGAGGACGACAGTCCGGTTTGCTTTAAATAAGCGGCGAGCGTGAGCGTGGGCGTTAGTTACCTTTACCATTGGACGTCGTGAGTTGACGATAGACAATAATGGATTTAAGCCGTCAAAGACGAGACGCCGTTATCAACACGTCACTGAGTGTGAACAAGATCGTGTGATAGGGCTACGAGAATCTGGATATTCCTTCTGTGATGGCAGAAAGACTTGGTAGGAATGTAGCTGTGGTGGGTAATCCACCCTAATCAGCAAGTTGCTGTTGAGCGGCAGGGCCGCGCCACATAGGCAGCATTCACAGTTTATAACAACAACACTTTTATTAAACTTTTCTTTGGCCAAATAAAATTTTATCTTTAAAATTCAAAATCCTTACAAGCACAGGCAACCGTCCTATTCAAACAACAACATTAATCTTTAACAAAGACTTGCAAGTTAATTAAATTCTATACACAGTAAAGCTCCCAAAAGGAGACTACAATGATGAGATAAAGTTTAACCAATAATGGATATGACAATTTTTTTTAACACCAAAGAAAATACCAACAGATTCACCCCTTTGTGACACATTTTCAAAACAGGTGACGTCACATAGGCCCGAGAAATTTCAAGTAGCGGAAGGGGGGACCCACTGAACCAAGACCAGAGGCGGTTGGACCCAGAACCCACAGCAAGCGGGCGAGCTGGACAGGGTGCCGCACACAGTACACTAAAACACACTGGAAAAAAAGGTGTTAGAGCCCGTTCCACTATACAATTTCAGAGAGAAGGGAGGGGGGGGAGGAGCAAACGGCAAACATTAATTCCTCAAATGTAAAATAACTACGATGTTTAAATAACAGCCTATTTCAGGAACATTGAAGTAAAATGGTCAGGGGTGAATCAATAACTAATGCCCTTGATGTAACCTTAAAGGACGAGGGTTAATAGCATAATACCAAGTCAGCTTAGAAATTTAAACTACACTAGTAGGTTAACATAAGCTCACAATCTGGGGAGCTCATTTAAATTACCCCTTAACAGGATACTGATAAACTTACACAGTCAAGTAAGGCTACAATTTCACTGTTTACGAGTGAACAAGTAATGCAGTTAGATACACAGAACGTACAGGTTCAATGTTAAGCCTGTGCTTCGAACCAACTATAACAACGTCCACACGGCTCCATGTACCAGAAAAAATATTACAGTTTCACCATACTGGCTTATGCCGTCCGTCACTCCGAACAGCAATGGTACCAATGGATACATCTCGCTTGCTCGGACTGTGTCACATCACAGAATCCAGATAAAACTTTAACCAAACACAATAATACGTGTTTACTTAAACAGCAGTAAATAGAGGGGACAAAATTTCAAATGATTCAAATGGTTCTGAGCACTATGGGACTCAACTGCTGTGGTTATCAGTCCCCTAGAACTTAGAACTACTTAAACCTAACTAACCTAAGGACATCACACACATCCATGCCCGAGGCAGGATTCGAACCTGCGACCGTAGCAGTCGCACGGTTCCGGACTGCGCGCCTAGAACCGCGAGACCACCGCGGCCGGCCAATAGAGGGGACATTTTGGTTGGCAAGACAACAGTTTCCAGTCATGGTGCCGTTACTAGGGAAGCAAGGATCAGTATAATATGCGCACCAAAAACATGACAAGCAATTCTCACCAAATTTATGAAATCCTTTACTGATCCAAATCAGGGCAGCACGACTCGATTCGGGTAATGTGGCCGAGTCCAGTTCCCACACTACAAGCCAGGTTCGGTCTTGCAGACGTGTCAAACACACCACAACCTCTGCGTCGTGCCCCGGCCTGCTCAACCACGCTGGCCTCAGATTCTCACGCGCCGCGCGGCTCTCCGGTTATCCCCTCTCCAGCCCCCACGCCAGTCGCGGCGAAAAGCCACCTCAAACTGCCGAGCCCAAAGACCACACCATGCCGACCCGATCGATCAATCGATACGAGCCGGCACGGCTCAGTAGCCACCATGCGTGATGCTGGCAGCAGTGGTCGCTAGACTGTACGGTCGCAAGATGATTCAAATGGATCTAAGCACTGTGGGACTTAACATCTGAGGTCATCAGTCCCCGAGACTTCGAACTACTTAAACCTAACTAACCTAAGGACATCACACACATCCATACCCGAGGCAGGATTCGAACATGCGACCGTAGCGGTCTCGTGGTTCCGGACTGAAGCGCCTAGAACCGTATGGTCACACCGGCAGGCTGGTCGCAAGATGACTGGGCTCCGGACGGCCACGTCGCACTGCCGTGGGGGGAAGCCATCGCGTGTGGCGTACAGGTGTGGCGCGTCGTATTGCGCCTGCAGCAGCAATTTGAGCAGCAGTTGATACCACAGTGATACAGTGACTGTCACAAATCGGTTACTTCACAGATAGCTCCGAGTCAGAAGCCCTGTAACATGCATTCCACTAAGCCCAAACCGTCGCCATTTCCGATTTCATGTCTTCAAGCAAGAGTCCATCGGAGGGCCGAGTCTAGGACCGTCGTGGTTCCTTATCAAAGCTTGATCTGCTTCCGTACGATGGTTAGATGGAGGTCAGTCGAGGGCCTGAAAACAACCTGTCTGCCTGCTATACGCACTGGACCTGTGCCTGGAGTTATGGTCTAGGGTGCGATTCAGAAGAACAGCAGGAGCGTAATCGTGACTACCCCACGTACCGTGACTACAAATTTGTACGCTACTAATCCTATTCGACCTGTTTTACTGCCATTCAACATTCCACTGGTTGTTTTCCAACAGGATACAACCGCTGTTGTAATCCAAAATGCTCTACAGAATGTTGACATGTTGTCTTGGCCTGCTCGATCACCACATCTAGCACATATGGGACACTATCGGACGACAACTACACTGTAATCCACAACCAGCGTTAACTGGCTCTGTATTGACTGGCAAGTGCAGCAGGTATGGAACTCGAACCCCACGAACTGACATCCGGTACCTGCGCAACACAATGCATGCAATATGTGCAAGCTTGCACCCTACATTCTGGCGATTACGCTGGTTATTAATGTACCAGTATTTCACATTTGCCATGTCTTATTTCGCCGTTACATTAACCTGCGGTCTTGCAATGTTAATCGTTTCAAAATATTACCTGTACAACTGTATTTCAAAATATAATTACTTTACATTAATTAATCTTTTGTTGATGCGACTTTTTTCGTCAGTAGCACACAGCAGCCCAAATCATGATGGACACACCTCCCTAACGAACCCACGGGACAGCATGACGGATACGTGCAATTGCACCTATTGGCCCCCGGACAGACGCGTCCTAGACAGCTTCTTTGACCAGCACGGTATTGCACGTAATTCTCAGCTGTCTGGTCCAACAAAGCAGTAAGTTTTGCTCACGCCGGACGACTTTGAAGCAGAATTTCTATATTCTGAGGCTCAAGACGGTGGTTCAGTGTTCGCATGACGTCATTATAGTGTACGACAGTTTGGCGGATAACTTTTTGTGTTGAAAACGCGACGAGCCACAAAGTGTCACCACACACACGGCTTGAATTTTCAACAGCGTTCCATGACGTGTTGACACAACGGGCAGCGAACGTAAGCCGCCATTTCGCGATCACAATGGGATACAAAGCACAGTATATTGAACTAAAATAAGCATGCACGTTTGCTTTTCGTTCCATCACACACAAGTGGCTGTGCATGGCGATATCCTGTGGTGCAAAGGGCATTGAGAAGGGGCTGTTGATCAGAAGAAGTAACCAGGATAAGAGCGGTTGAAACATACTTGAGCGTTCCAATGCACTTGGTGAGTGATGAAAGTCATTTTCCCCTCTCAGTTCCTGCCAGTGCCATCGTGGTGTTACACGAGAGCTAGAACAGTAGTAGATTTGTCGCTCTCACCACTTCCGATAGACAGTGAAAGTGCTACCAGTTACGAGAAAATCCAGTCATAACTCAGACTTGCATTTTTACTCTTCAAAACGGAGAGGTTAAGCGAAATTTGAGTCACGTGTAATGGATTAGATCTGAAGCCCAGCAGCAATGTCTACTGTCTGAGAGCTACCATCGTGGGAGTCCTTACCTCTCATATCACGTTGTTGCAACGGCCAGCCGCCACAATGTGGGCGATCATCACTCCACTCTGCCCACTGCCGCCCTATGGTTACGCTACGTACGAGTAGCAGAATTCTGAGTCCCAGTGTGGAGTGAGTCTGCACTCATGCCAGATGAGTAGACATGGAAGTGCACCTGCTGTTCGACAAAGCGCTGTATACGACCCACACTGCAGACTACTTACATATACTGGTCGGAATAGCGGCGCCACATACGGCGCAGATGTTGCAGCAGACATAGTCTGAAAAGAAGCGTGAAACAACCACCACACTCCTAACAGCATGAGGGCAAAACTGGCCTCCGCGCTTAGGATGGATCCAGTCTCCAGGAAAGGTACACGGTGCTGCAGAGGCGGGAAGGAAGACGTGGACATCTGCCAAGCAGAGGTGAAGGATATGCGGCTCCCTTCCAGATGGCAGCAGAAGTGTTTGCCATTATGGTAAAATCCAAACGACGACGCATCTCCTACGATGCCACCTAGGCGTTCTCAAGTGGCAGGAACCCTACAGTAAAAATAAGTGAGAAACAGCTAAAAGACATGAGGGTGTCAAATATCTTGGTTTGTTCTTATCCAAAAGACAGAAAATTTCCTCCTACATCCAACATCTATGCAAGAAACAACTTTACATAATGATACGAGGATACGAGACGACTGGAGTCATGTGACAAAGAGTTCACGCCATGAGCCATTTTGGTAACTATTGCAGAGTACATATGGACTCATGTGCTGCAGTTGCTGAAACCGGCACAAGCACTTCCACGTATATAAAGAAGCGTCACTGTTTTATGGGCACTTACAAGACTATACCAATTTTTGTTTTCATTCTCTACTCCTACGAGCAAAGAGATATTTGGGCTGTATGAGATCTCGAGGGACTGAGAGTACTTTAGCTTATTTCTGCAGCAACAGCATAGAAAAAATTGTGCGAATTACAATAGCCGTTGAAATTATCATAAAAATAATGAGAATGCTGTGTTTCCAAAAGCCGCGTAGCTGTAGGCGCTTCATTTGCAACTACCTCTTTCAAGTCAGCATAGATGCATCATCAGGTTCAAAACGATAATATTCAGATCATGCAGATGGACTCTCAGTTATCAGGAAGTTAAGAATAACCCACATTTTTAGGTTGTCATAGTAACATTGAGCACACCAAATAGTTGTTTGTCAAAAATCTACAAAGCATTACTGCCGAATGAGCCAGGCTGGATTATGCCCCGTAGGATATATTACAGGACTCAGTAGATACCAGGTGTATGAAACTGACGTAAGTAAAAGTCTTGTATGATGTGCGTAGATATTCTGTGCTGCCAACAAGACAATGTAGGGAAAGCAGCCCACCGATGACAGTAATAAACATCCGTCCAAGGGCTGATTCACCATATCACTCTGTTAACAACACGTCAGGTCACGTTGCTCCAGATCACAGCGGGTGCAGCATACATCGGTCATTGCATCAACTACTGGCTCACATTTCATCCGTTTCCTTTTTCCATACATAACAGGGTCAAATTAAATACTTCTATTTTACATATCATTTGAAAATTATTAGTACAAGTCTCAGAAGGAACAAGTATTGTGGTTGATTTGACTTCAGATGCTCTTATGACCGACTGTTGCGTGTGAAGTCGGCCACTCGCCACGCCATCATGCAGTGACGCAGCAGGGTCTCATATGACGATCCAGCACAAGTGCAGCTAAAGTCCCAACTGGGACAGGGGTCTGGCGCTCTGCTGCCAGGTGAAGACTATCGTGCAACGACTGAGCGCCAATATGGAGACCGACACTGCATTTCAGAAGCAGACGTTGGCATCCTATCAAGCAACAAAAATGGGAAACACCTCCGCCTTAGTTTGCACTACTGCTGCATGTACAACATGTAACATTCGCTAAATTAGCACGGAAATTGAGGTCTGTGGAACGATGTACTCACAAAGTCAACGTTTTCCATATATAACCTCCTGGACCCAAAAGATGTAAAACTTCATCCCAATATAGCACCAGATCAGAAAAATGGTTAGAATGAGTCATCCCATGTAGGCTTTCACGGCCGGCGTCTTCATCAGTAAACACTTCCGGGCTAAATTGCCGTGGTCGATCTGTAGAACTTCTTCTCCCTGACGTTTCGTTCTCATCTACGGAGAACATCTTCCGAGGTGAGTCGACGACTGGCTGCTAGGAGCTGTCCATATAAGCGGCGGCCCCAGCTCCTAGCAGCCAGTCGTCGACTCACCTCGGAAGATGTTCTCCGTAGTTGAGAACGAAACGTCAGGGAGAAGAAGTTCTACAGATCGACCACGGCAATTTAGCCCGGAAGTGTTTACTGATGGTTAGAATGAGTTCGCATACCACAATAGTCGCCAAAGAAGGAAAACAATGTCTGCTTTGATGGCCGTCCAACATCACAGTGACCATGAATATTGTAACACGTGTGGCTCAGTGAGATAATAGACTTATGGTGGTGCTCTAAATGACAGTTGTGCAAAGACAGAGTAGTAGACACATGAAGTCATATAGTGGAATGAGGTATGAACAACAGTGGTAGTACGTTCAAATGTGTGTGAATTCCTAACGGCCAAACTGCTGTGGTCGTGGGTCCCCAGACTTGCACACTACTTAAACTAAGTTAAACTAACTTATGCTAAGAACAACACACACACACCCATGCCGCGCAATCCGTGACATGGGGTCTCAGACCACGAGGCCAACAGTGGTAGTACAAGTGCATCTATAATGAGAAATCACACTAACTGAATAGCCGTGTGGTATGGTCGGAAGCTCTGATAGATGATGCAGGGATAGCCCTCGGTTCAACGTGCCAAAATTCACGTTAGCATTTAGTTATTATTTCTAAAATATGAATCAGATTTGCTTAGTAATCACAGGGAAAAACCTATCAATAGTATTCTATTACCACACACCCAAAATTTGATTTTAGTATCTACATGGGAGGATCAATGGACTCGAATCAAATTGTACGTCTTTGGCTGTGCGCCAAATGACCGCCTAGAGAAGTGGTGTCATACTACCCAAGTCAGTCTTAGTAGAGGGCCCAAAGAGTACGGTGCAAAGGTTTTCAGTGCCTGTGCAATATCGTGAGTCTGTGAGCACAGCAGAGAATAATTTGTGGTTAGGAAGTGTAATCTGATATGTGAAACAATTGTCATACTTGTAGCATACGTGTTAGTGCTACAGGATTACAGTTTTGAGTAACACGGATGATTATATTCTTCATGAGTGACTTTTGTAGGTGAACGTTTGTCACCACACAGTTTCTCTGATCACGTCTCGTCTTTATCTAATTAAGTACGAAATTAAAAGACGATGGCTTCTGAACAAACTTCTGAAGTTTCATCTCAGCAGCAGTGATAAGTAGCCAGTTTACAAGTAGGCCCAGTACAGTCCTCATAGCAAGAGCGGCTAACTCAGTGTGCTACTCCTGTGCAAGGACGAAAACATCACTTGTAGTCGCCAGGGTGGTATACATTTTCAGGATTTCAGTGTTCTGATTTCATGCGGCAGGACTCAACTAGGGCCTTTACACGTAATGCAACTTGGGTACAAATGGAAACATTTACGTAAAATCTGTGGTAACAGAGAAAACGAATCCGCAAGCACATTCACCCTATTGACTGACTTTCGTCCTATTCCGATGCGATAGTGTACTTCATATACGCGCTATAATTTCCGGATTACCGTAACATCAATCAATATCGAGTCAATCAGGAAAGACTTTCTAGCATATTTCAAAGTTGTATCTTCAAAGTCAGATGTAGATAAAAAGTGTGTTGGAGAAAATCTACTTCCGTTCTCTTTCCCTTTTCTAGACGGGAAAAACGAGTCACTGTGAAAATTGCGGCTCTCATACAGGATGATTCAGCTCCATTACCGACGTCGTTTTATGCAACCTGTAATATTATATCTGTCCATCAAAAGCCATACGTGAGATTTTTACATTCTCTGGTTCGCTACGAGCAGACTGTCAGTCCTACAGAAAAAGTGAACGGGCCATTCGTGTAGGAAATTTAATGTAGTTAAATTTTGTACTTGGATACGCATTCACTAGAGGCCATAATTTTCGAGTTATTCAAGAAGAACGTACAAATGTGACTTTCAAGCTCACCCAGATTCCTACACTCAGCCCACCGCTCAGGATTTGATATCACTCCCTCCTACCACTGTACGATTTATTTATCACATTCGACCACTGTAAAATTGACGTTGGTGTAAATTCTACCCAACAATTTTGTGAATTTTTGTAGCGGACATTAAACAATTAAATCTTTGTATTCGTCAGACCTTCTGACTACGAAACTACTGCGCTTGTAACGGGTAAGCTTGGATCGAACAGCCAACGTAATACCAGTGCGTAACGTTTACAAAAGTTGCTTCTCTTGCATTACCGTGACTGGCAAGCTTAAATTAATGGTTCAAATGGCTCTAAACGCTATGGGTCTTAACATCTGAGGTCATCAGTCCCTTAGAACTTAGAACTACTTAAACCTAACAAACCTATGGACACCACACATCCATGCCCGAGGCAGGATTCGAACCTGCGACCGTAGCAGTCGCGTGGTTCCGGACTGAAGCTCCTAGAACCGCTCGGCCACCGCGGCCGGCCCACAAAATGTTCTGTTCATTTATTCTGTAGGAGTGAAATGAAATGTCGCGTGGCGAGGGCCCCCCGCTGGGTAGACCTGATCACCTGGTGCAAGTCTTTTGAGGTGACGCCACTTCGGCGACTTGCTAGTCGATGAGGATGAAATGATGATGATGAAGACGACACAAACACCCAGTCCCTCAGCGGAGAAAATCTCCAACCCAGCAGAGAATCGAACCCGGGCTCCCTGGCATGACAAGCCGTCGCGCCGCCCACTCAGCTATGGTGGCGGACTTGTATAGGAATAATAGTTTGCACTTAGTGAGGTAGAGAACATAAAAATCTCACGTGTGAATTTAGACGGCTAGATTTAACATTGCAAGTTGCATAAAATGACATCGGTAGAGACAGCTGAATCACTCTGTAGCATATACACTACTGGCCATTAAATGAAGAAATGCAGATGGTAAACGGTTATTCATTGGACAAATATATTCTACTACAACTGACATGTGATTACATTTTCACGCAATTTGGGTGCATATATCCTGAGAAATCAGTACCCAGAAAAACCACCTCTGGCCCTAATAACGGCCTTCATAGGCCTGGGCATTGAGTCGAACAGAGCTTGGATGGCGTGTACATGTGCAGTTGCCCATGCAGCTACAAAACGATATCACAGTTCATCAGGAGTAGCGACTGGCGTATTGTGAGGAGCCAGTTGCTCGGCCATCACTGACCAGACGTTTTCAATTGGTGAGAGAGCTGGAGAATGTGCTGGCCAGGGCAGCAGTCGAACATTTTCTGTACCCAGAAAGTCCCGTACAGGACCTGCAACATGCGGTCGTGCATTATCCTGCTGAAATGTAAGGTTTCGCAGGGATGGAATAAAGGGTAGAGCCACGGCTCGTAACACATCTGAAATCTAACGTACACTGTTCAAAGTGCCGTCATTGCGAACAAGAGGTGACCGAGACGTGTAACCAATGGCACCCCGTACCATCACGCCGCGTGATACGCCAGTATGGGCATGACGAATACACGCTTCCAATACGCGTTCACCGCTGTGTCGCCAAACACGGATGTGACCATCATGATGCTGTAAACAGAACAATAATTCATCCGAAAAAAAGACGTTTTGCCATCTGTGCACCCAGGTTCGTCGTTGAGTACACCATCGCAGGCGCTCCTGTCTGTGATGCAGCGTCAAGAGTAACCGCAGCCATGGTCTCCGAGCTGATAGTCCATGCTGTTGTAAACGTCGTCGAACTGTTCGTGCAGATGGTTGTTGTCTTGCAAACATCCCCATCTGTTGACTCAGGGATCGAGACGTGGCTGCACGATCCGTTACAGGCATGCGGATAAGATGCCTGTTATCTCGACTGCTAGTGATACGAGGCCGTTGGGATCCAGCACGGCGTTCCGTATTACCCTCCTGAACCCAATGATGTCATATTCTGCTGACAGTCATTGGATCTCGACCACTCGATTAGCGCGAGCAGCAGTGTCGTGATACGATAAACTGCAAACGCAATAGGTTACAATGCGACCTTTATCAAAGTCGGAAACGTGATGGTACGCATTTCTCCTGGGTACATGAGGCATCACAACAACGTTTCACCAGGCAACGCCGGTCAACTGCTCTTTGTGTATGAGAAATCGGTTGGCAAGTTCCCTTATGTCAGCACGTTGTAGGTGTCGCCACCGGCGCGAACCTTGTTTGAATGCTCTGAAAAGCTAATCATTTGCATCTCACAGCATCTTCTTCCTGTCGGTTAAACTTCGCGTCTGTAGCACGTCATCTTCGTGGTGTAACAATTTTAATGGCCAGTAGTGTACATTTATCACGTCCCTTCATATGCTTAGTTGGACGTTAACGAAATAGCTGATAGCATTGCCAGGAGTGATAAGGTGACGCGATGCTCAGTTGAACTGCACCCTGAGATGCCTCAGCACCGCTACTGTGAAGCAGTGTCCTCGCGTGGGAGCACTTAAGGGGCAAGTCGAGATGTCGATGTAGTACAACGAGGACACTCAGTCGTAAAGCAAGCTGTCTATTGTGATGTTGTCATCGGTCGTTGCACAGATATTTGCCGAGCAGGAAGCCTGGTGCCGGCAAGCGCGCTGTGACGCAACAGGCCGCGTCGGCAGGCGGGTTATCTCAGCCAGAGACCGGCGGTAGGTAGGCGCAGGCGGCATTTTCTTTTGCGTGTTTACGGTGGCGAGGCGGGGGCGGACGCGGGGGCCGAGTCGGCAGGTAATTTGCGTTCGCACGCCGCCCCCGCCCACCTTATTACGGGAGAGGGGCGGCGGTGGTGGCGGGGGACGTGGAAGAGGAGCAAGAACTGGAGGAGGCCAATTTGTGGCGCCAGTGGCGAGGGAGCCGCTAATACGGCGCCAGCCTGCCGCTCGCCGCGAAATCTCATCAGCGCTGTTTTCGCTGGGCGCACGCAGTCGCGCTCATCACGCGCTACTGTGCGCCGCCCTGCTGTCACGTGACTCTGCGCGTAGCCCTCACAGCAGGCACCAAGTCACAGAGTGTGCTGGCCCGCATCATTGGAGATATCTCTCTCTTGTGCAAATGATGCTTTCGTTAGAGGGATGGTTTCGTCTTTGTCGGTCGAGCTGCCACTGTTTGCAAATTCGCAGGGGCCAGTCATTACTTTCCTGAAGTAAAGTTGAACGTCACATGCTTATTCGTCGCTTCTTCTGCATTAGGGGTGACCGGGAACTCGGCCTCGCGTGCAGCGCTCGTGCATGCGGACCAGTCGCTCTCGCCTGAGTGCACGCTTGCCCTCTACAACACCACGTTATTTGAGTGGGAGGAGAGGGGACGAGGGAAAGTATTGCGTGCAACTTCGTTTCGTATTTCTCAACAACGTATATCACAAACGAATCACTCAGTTGCCACACAATCGTGAATTATTTATTTTCATAATCAATGAAAGCCTATGAAGCAGTTATGTAGCTCGTAACATTTATATCACTTTTTCATCCTCATTCGCCTCATCTTGTCAGTCTTTTTTGTCAATGTTTTATATATATATATATATATATATATATATATATATATATATATATATATATATATATATTATTTCAGTAATGTTTCTAACATGTGCGAGACTATTGTACTACATGATCTGTGAACTAACAAATAACTAAATTGCGAAAAAGTGTGTTGATTAAATGAAAGGACGTGACTGGAGCGAGTTCTCTATGAAGACTCACTAGTTTTAAATTTTTGAAGAGAAAATAAACCAAAAACGAAAATTAGAGAATACGTAATTGATTACAGACTTTCCATATTAGATAGAGTTGTGTGTAGACTACCCTCAGTAATACATTTCAAGGTGAGAAACAACTTATTTTTGATTTAATGGCGAAAGTGGATGCATTTAAAAACAAAATCGCGTTCTGTAAGGAACATTTTCTTACATGGATCACTGTCCTTTTGACTGAGCTCACTAGCCTGAAGAAAGACGCAAATTTCGTAGCATGCCAAAACATACGTTCGCATGTCAAAATTTTTGGGAATATTTTTAAATGTGATGAGGAAGATAAAATGGATCAGCTAGTACCACACGTTTCAGTCAGAACGTTTTGAAACACGGGAGTATTAGCCTTCTTTGCACTCCGATAGAAACATTTTTCCGCTTTCTTACTTATAGTAGTTTTACTGTAAGTTACGAAGCGTGAGCGGACTCTGTGAGTGGCCCTGATTCTTGTATATCTGTTTATGATTGGTGTCTGGATATTTCACAACCAGCATCATCATATTCTAAACATGATGGTCACAACCGTTTTCTTCGGTCTCACATTTTGCGTTTCATCACTCGATAGATTTCGTGGCCATCCACGATCCTCACATCTTTGAGATTCTGTTCCTTTCGTCAGCCTCCGCACGTTTGCTCATGTATATATTCTTTATAAAAGCTTTTCAACTGTTTGTTAAGCTTTAGTGAGTAACTTAGAAGTTTTCTAGTCGTTCGTTATACTTAATCCACGGTTTGCCTAACTTATTCGAGTGAACAATGATTTATTTTCCTTCGGATCGAGCTGGCTGCGTGACTGTGCTCGCGTCCACATGCGACGGAATTTTTTTTTTTTTTACCTGCGTGCGTGCGATGCACCAACTGCGACGGATTATACGTTGCTGCTGCAATGCAATTTCTTTTATAATTTTTGTTCACCTACCTCTTTACAGCGGTAGATATTCGCACGTAAACTCCTGACTACAGCTACTTACGAGAATACAGAAAAGCAGTGTTGAGGAAACTGTAACCTCATAGCTACACGCCGGAGGCCGCTATAAGTAAAATTTGCTGAAAATTGTCTATGTACTTTAAAGAAATGATTCGGAAAGGTGATGTCACTCGTACTTTAAACATGAACTTCAATTTGAAACCTTCAATAGTTCTTTATTTACCTAAAACAGCCTGAACTTTTACCTTCCCAAATTCCGAAACCATTTACTTGTAACACAGTCAATGATCGGCCAATTACTTCTGCACACGATATTCAGAGGTTGTCTTTAGTAAAAGGTTATGCTCGCCATAAAATACTCAGTAAGAATATACTCAGTACCGCCACGCTATATAATTCAAAGTTTACTCGCGATTTTCGTCGGAACGAATTATCATAACACTCTAAAGTTTCCATAAACAGTTTCTGGTCACTACCAGATACCATTAACACTGGACCATAACGCGGAAGTCATCCCAAGACTTCATCTTACACATAATGCGAAAAGTCACATCCAGCATAACCGCCTCCAATCAAAGCTAGTTCGCAACTCCCCTCTCAGTCTCCCACACTCAAAACTGTATCTCCTCGCTTCTCATTGGTTGTCAGCACTTACCACCAATGAGAACTCACTTCTTGGGCGCGGCTCGCGCCAAAATCTAGCAAGCACCAACCACTTCTCTAGGCTCATTGACGTCATCAAATTAAGTAACACAAAACTCTCTAATTAAAGAAACAAAACAAAATGAACTATAAGCTTTACTCTACATCTGGAAATTTATTATGTAGTCGCGAATGTTCTGGCTGTCTTATACATAAGCATACATACTTGGACATCCGACATTCACTAGTAGGGGAACCACTAGTGAATTCGTTCCCACGTTACAGAGTTGGAACACTTGCCAGTTCCTGTAGAGAATTACATGGATGATTTTTAATAATGCCGAACGTCCCACATACTCTCACGCACGCATTCTCATTCACACGCACCATAACACACAATACACATAATTACTTAAAATTCTTGAAACTATTATTATAGAAAAGTCACAGAGGTTTTCTGAAACTAAGAACTTTCCAAATTTATATATGAACACTGAAAGTGTTATCAGATCATCGTACATAGCCACTGAAGGTGAACTATTACATCACTGTATTTATTTAAATTCTTGACTGTCGGAAAATTACGTTTCTTTTTATGGAATTTTACTAACTTCCAAAATGCAACTATTTTTGATCTCAGACTTTGACATATTGTTTGTTTTCACAACAGAAGGTTGTACATCAAATATGACGTTCCTCAGGTTATTCCCTTATTAGTTATTAATATTTTTAGTTTCGTGTAATGTAAGTGGCCTGCCAGCGCTCCTCCACTGCTTTCACACGCGCTGCTGCAACAGATGGTCGTGACGTCAGTCTGCAGGACACAACTCGTCCGTTACTGACCGTGTAATACTCTACCGGCTTACATTGCAGCCCACATACATTCTGAAGTAAAGCTTTTAATAGACAAATGGGCGATCGCGCACTAGTTGCGACGCCACACACATTTCCATCATTTCTAGAAGTTTTTCACGTTCAATGTCTAGGTCTCACATCCTAAGAGAAATAAACGCGAGACAAAATACTGAGCGAATCCGTAAGTATCTGTATGTTTCTGGATTGAATCCATGAGAGATTTCTCTTGCCTCGAGATGAAAGTTTAGGAAAGGCTTTCTAATAACCAGAGTGAGTTTGATGTCTAGACTGTATCATATAACGAACTAGCTGAATAGCCAGTGTCTCGCGGGTGTATAATTTATTCCAATGTTCTATTAGTCCATCTACTCCTTTCCCTGCTCTCTGTCTATCTCCAACAACCCCTCTTCTGACCGCCACCCCTCTCTCTCTGTCGATCACCTCCTGCCCCCCTCACTCTATCTTCCCTTCCCACCTCATACTATCTGCTCCTCCTCGCTCTATTCGTTTGCTTCTCCTCTCTTCCTGTCTCCTTCTTCCCTTTCCTCCTCCCCTTCGCTTTATCTATCTCTTCCTATCCCCTCTCTCTGTTCATTTTCTCTCTCGATTTTCTCCTACCCCCCATCCCTGAGCATCTCCTCTTCTTTCTGTGCTCCGTTCATCTCGTGCTCTTCCCTCTCTCTCTCCGTTTAACCTCTCTCTCTTTCTTTCCGTGTCTGTTTACTCTGTAGAGGTCATTAGAGTGCTCTAATCAATGTTTCAATAGCTGTGATATCAAACCGTTCTCGGAGAGTCTGAGTACGTGAAACTCCTTCTCCGGAGAGAAGGCTGTTGACGACTATGGGACATTCTTCTCCATAGTCAGCTCTCTAGTCAATGTCGCAATAGCTGCCATATCGAGCCGGTGTCGCAGGTTCTGAAAGCGTAAAACTCTTCTCAGACCAGGGCCACGTATTCCATCTTCTAACGAGTCACATGAGGCTGCTCACGTTCCGAGACATGTGTGTCAAACACCACGCTTTTCTGTGTTTCAGGGTCGTTACGAATTGAAAATTTTTGTCAGACGGATCGTTATTGATAACGTACTCAAGATGCGACGGAATCTTAATGTCATAACATGCTTCGGTACCTCCGCATATCGAACGTCTCCAGCTTGTTAACAGATAATATTTTAACTGTACAAAATTGTACTTCGTGCAGCAGTTTCCATAAAACACAGCACTTTACATTTCCCCCGCACCCAGTTAGCTAAAGACTGGGATTGATTGGTTAATATTTGAATTCTCGTAGCACTTTCTGTGTAGCCCAACTTCTAGGTTTCATCTACCCGTGACTATCTCAGTTTCCTGTTGAACGCTTGAGAGTTTAAGCAAGTTTAACAGGGAACGCGAACAGAGTGGATTTTATTCGAGGCATCTATCGCGTGGTTTCTGGACAACGAGCACCATTGTGTAGTTGCGGACTCTGTCAGTAACGCGCGGTGTGGAGGAGGGAGAATAGCCGGCAAGCGGTCCCGCGGAACTGCGCCGCGGCGGCAGAGGCGAGCGCAGCCTAGCGTTCAGAACGGCCGCGCGACCTAATGGGGAACCCGCGGAGCTGCGCGCTCCGGCGGTGGCGAAATAATGGCAGCGGCCGCCGGACGGCCAATTCTGGCGGCGGCGGGGGCGGCGTCACAGGCGGCGCTGCGTAATGAGAGCGACCGGCTGCAGCCAACCGGGCCGGGGGCGGAGCGGGGGCGGCGGCGGCAGCGGCGGCGGTTCCCAAGCCGCATCGATCCGGCGCCTGCCTCCCGCAGCGCGGCGCTGCGCTGCTCCCGAACCGACGCCGCCGCCGCCGCCGCCGCCGACGCCGCGACCAGACAGACACCTGGCGACCCGCTCACAGCGACTCGTGTGCCGACCAGCCGACACTGTGCGCCTCGGGCTCCTCCTAGATCAGAGCTTCCCAACCTGGGGGTAATTACCCCTTGAGAGGTAAAATGACATTTCCAGATGTTTCACACATTTAACGAACGTTTCGACCAGAGTTCAGAAAGGAAGAGTATAGAATTATTCAACTGATGAAAAGTTAAATAACGGGTACTTACAGAAGGGAAAATCACGCCTCCAATGACCAGGTGGACTGATTGCACATTTAATGAGCTATAAAACCTAATATGGAAATACAAAATAAACATTTTCTCTTGATTATGCACCTACTGATGTGTTACAGCAGTAAAGGACCATCGGATGAAAAGTTCGGAATATCTGATACTCGCCAAGCATTATACGAGGATCGTTCTGAAAGGAAGATTCATCATTATTTTTGAAAGAGAATACAGTACGCCAGGTGACGCAAACAGGTTTTGTTCGAATCCACATCCGCTTCTGGTTCAACAATGGAAGTGACTTCAGCGGTGGCCTAGAGACGCACGAGTAGAGTGTAGAGAGGTTAGTAGGAGACCGGTGAGCCGACTACACATCAGGGTGGCAGAGTAACGTGTTGCTTCGTCAAATGGTTCGTCGCTGGTGTTGCATGTTGGGAGGAAGAAGACATAGTGTAGAGAATGAACGTTGAGATGATCGTCCCTCCATAACCGGGAATGAAATCAATGGTGCTAGAATGGCTGCGACAATTCCTTACATTGTAGGGCACGGAGAATAACCACAGTGGTGTCTTCAAACTTACTGAACGCCTCGACAAACGTCTCAGTGTCGGTGACCACTATGTCGAAAAACTGTGAAAGGTGTATAGTTCATGATGACATGAGAAAGAGTGACGAAACTGACTTTCTGATCGTCCCTCGTATTAAAACCAACAGAAAAAAAAAACAGGCCCTCGATGGCGTGAACCGTTGAAGGTAAAAGAGCTGTTTTGTTGAAATTGGCTTCGTTTCGACGCTGGCACTGATGGAGACCATCTGTCCAGGTGCACCCGACTGGTGCCACAGCACAGTAGGCAGCATACGAGTCTGGAAGTCGCCGCTGTCGCCACGACACACAAGGCCGTAGCAGTTCCCAGCGCGGCTTCCACTGTGGTGCTGGCTGTACGGTCCCTGTTTCACTGGTGAAGGCAACACTACCTTGGTGGCAATAAAATTAATGGCGACAAGCTCTGCAGCCAACTGCCGGCCGTGGTGGCCTAGCGGTTCTAGGCGCTTCTGTTCGGAACCGCGCGACTGCTACGGTCGCAGGTTCGAATCCTGCCTCGGTCATGGATGTGTGTGATGTGCTTAGGTTAGTTATGATAAAGTAGTTCTAAGTTCGAGGGGACTGATGACCTCAGATGTTAAGTCCCATAGTGCTCAGAGCCATTTTTTCTGCAGCCACTACTTTCGACGCCGTTCGGTTTTGCACAGTTCCTGAAAACTGGTGTGGAACTCCGCCACCACCATCTTAGCAGCATTTTCTGGCCTCCATCACCTTGGGGTCTAACGGGTACAGAGTAATCACGGTAGGGATGCGGTCGCGCGTTAGAGGTTGCACTCGGCAACGGCGACCTCTGAAACAATGCAATTTGCTCCGCGAGCCGACTGCACACCACTGGCCGATTCTGCTACGGATATTCGTTTATTATGGCCCGATCAGTCGCGAAATGGAAACCCTATTGAAAATTCGATGAAGCTTTGCGCAGATACGTTGGGCAGTGTGTCCAATATGCCCGACGAACGCGTCACGTCTCTCTTTGCAATTCTGAGCGCATAGCGAGTACGTACAGTAGCCTAGAAAATAGTGTCTCCCACCAAACAGGCCTATTAGTGACTGCTAAGAGATCTCGCCTGATTTAATGCAGCCCACATCAGGCAACTACCTCGCATTTCCCCCTTCTTGACAGTTCTCGGCCACGCACTGCGGGGACAATGAAGATGCCCATGCAGTGTTTTATCTCTCTCATGTGACCTACAGACTTTGAGGACGATATTTCGGCACAGACAACAAGGTGCAAACCAGCATGGAGAAACGTCAGAATTCGAATCTCGTTCAACCTCGTCATCAAACAACGTCTCTGCTCTTTCTCTCAGAGCTGTTTCCCATTGTGTGTATTGTGTGTGTACTGAACTGAGAACCTAGAAACGACGGAGAGGCTTCGTCTCACCGTAGCCCTCTATGGCTCACAACCCACAACAGGCCACAGCAGTCCACCCACCCCACCGCCGCCCCACATCGAACCCAGGGTTATTGTGCAGTTTGTTCCCCAGTGGACCGCCCTTCATTCCCCCCCCCCCCCCCGCCTCCACCCCCGTCAACCACCATCCCCGGGAACGTCTCATACTAGACGAGTGTAGACGCAAATAGTCCATTAAATTTCGGGCATGCAGCCACGCAAATAAAATTTCCGCCACTAGTATTTCGGCCACGTATCGTCCGGCCATCCTCAGAGTGAGTCACATGACTGACGACAAGATGCCAAGCGTGGCTTTAAATGCTCCACCGCGGCGGTACTCTGCATGCAGGTCAGATATGCTGGACGGCGGCTAAGAAATATGCTTACACATGTTCAACCTGTGGGGAAGGCGTACAGACATTCGATTCGCTTATCGATGTATCATCGGCGGCGGTGACACCATGACGACTTCTCTGCAGTTTAACCACCCCAAGTGCCGGATTCCATGTTTTGTCCAAATTAAAACCATTACCTCTATTTATTAAATTATTAGCTAATCTAATCTTTATAGCTTCCTTGAAGACACATTCGCAAAAGGAAGAAGTGGATGTTAAAATCTTCTCGTCACAGACAATATGTGTCCTTAAGACCTTAGTGTATAGGGCCGGCCAGGGTGGCCGAGCCGTTCTACGCGCTACAGTCTAGAATCGCGAGACAGCTACGGTCGCAGGTTCGAATCCTGCCTCGGGCATGGATGTGTGTGATGTCCTTAGGTTAGTTAGGTTGAAGATGTATTAAGTTCTAGGGGACTGATGACCTCAGAAGTTAAGTCCCATAGTGCTCAGAGCCATTTGAACCAATTTAGTGCATAGGTCGCACTGTATATCCGATAAAGACAATTTGCAAGAAGAGCTCACATGCCTCATGAGCATTTTTAAATCGAATGGATTTTCTCCACAACAAATTCGTAGAGCATTCAGTGCAAAACCTAGAATGCAGGTATGTGATGGGGAAGAAGACAGTAATTCCTTCAGATCTAGTTCGTTTTTGCCGTATGTGGATGCTCATTCCTCGAAGATAGGCCGTATTCTTGAGAACCATTGTGTAAAGGTGATCTTCCACCCCCTCCCCCCCCCCCACAATCCCCCACAAAAATTGCTGTTTTACTCGGCTCTGTGAAGGACGATTTACAGCTTCGTAAAGCGGATGTGTATCAGATTCCTTGCGGAAATTGTGAAAAGTCGTACATATATCAAACAACACGCACCGTTCATCAGAGATGTGTGGAGCATCGAAAATACACACGCTTATTACAGCCAGACAAGTCAGCTGTGGCCGAACGTTGTATTCATATAGGGCATTCCATGAATTACAGTGAAGATTTTAACATGCACCTCTTCCTTTTGGGAATCTATCTTCAAGGAAGCTCTAGCGATTGGCTTAGCTAATAATTTAATAAATAGAGATAATGGTTTTAATTTAGACAAATCATGGAATCCGGCTATTGGGATCGTTAAACTGCAGAGAAGTCGTCATGGTGTCATCGTCGCCGATCATAGATCGATAAGCGAATGGAATGTCAGTACGCCTTCGCCACAGGCGGCACATGTGTAAGCGTATTTCTTTGCCGTCGACCAGCATCTGTGACCCGCATGCGCATTACCGCATATAAGGTCGCGCTTGGCATCTTGTCGTCAGTTTGTGGCTCACTCTGAGGATGGGCGGACGATACGCGGCCGAAATATCAGTGGAGGGCCGGCCGGGGTTGCCGAGCGGTTCTAGGCGCTACAGTCTGGAACCGCGAGACCTCTGCGGTCGCAGATTCGAATCCTGCCTCGGGCGTGGATGTGTGTGATGTCCTTAGGTTAGTTAGATTTAAGTAGTTCTAAATTCTAGGGGACTGATGACCTCAGAAGTTAAGTCCCATAGTGCTCAGAGCCATTTGAACCATTTTATCAGTGGAGGAAATTTTATTTGATGCCTGCATGCCCGAAATTTAATGGAGTCTTCATTACGCTGCAAGAAATTGAAAAAGTAAGCCCAAGTGTTTGCGTGGTAGAGTAATGATGGTGAACGCGTACGTGGAGACAGTGTTTCGCAGCAATCGCCAACATAGTGTAACTGAGGCAGAATAAGGGAAACCAGCCCGCATTCACCGAGGCATATCGAAAACCGCCTTAAAAACCATACATAGTCTGGCCGGCACACCGGATCTCGACACTAATCCGGCCGGGCGGATTCGTGCCGGGGACCGGCACGCCTTCACGCTCGAGAAGCAGCGCGTTAAACCGCGCGGGTAGCCGGGCAGGCGCTGTTTCCCATACTTTTTACCATTTCGAACTCAGTAGATGTCCAACTATCTTAATCCGTCTTCTGCTTTCTTCTATTATAAATTCATAATCCCGTGGAGGAGAGATCGCGTCGTCTCTGAATGGATGAATACGGATCCTGTATGTTTCTCAATGGAATCCTGTCTTGTTCGCCCACCAAAAGCAGTGGCATGTTGAGGTGACAATGGTGTAGTTGGGTAGCGATCTCGAATGCATCTGACGAAAGCAGACCACGAAAGCTCAATAATATTCAGATCTGCTAATTGTGATTGCCTGCTCACAAAAGGAGTTCTCGAAGATACAATGTTAACAGGGTCCTCGTCGTCTCGGAACACGGTAACACCATAAGGGCAACAAATGTCGTTCCATGGGGTGGACCTGATCAGCCAAAATTCTCAGGTAATCCATGGCAGTAATGCTGTCTTCTGGACTGACTATGCGGCCCATTCACTCTTGGGATGCAAACTCGGCCAGAAGTTGGAAACAGTATGAAACAAGACTCACACGATGAAGCAGCTTTCTTCCATTACTCCACAGTCCATGTTTTAGGGCTTGATCAGTTGCGTCAATGATGAGCGGTTTC
Organism: Schistocerca nitens; assembly: GCF_023898315.1. Taxonomy (NCBI): domain Eukaryota; kingdom Metazoa; phylum Arthropoda; class Insecta; order Orthoptera; family Acrididae; genus Schistocerca; species Schistocerca nitens. The sequence goes on along the minus strand of NC_064615.1, from coordinate 1,106,461,041 downwards.
GGAATTTGAGCTCGCTTTGCAGTCCCCAGCTTATGAGGCTCCCATCTTGTTGTTGTAGTGCTGACAGGAATCGCTAGTGCGACACTCACTTCTGCAATGAGTTTCGTAGCTATCGTCCTCTTTTATCACAGTCCTCTTCAGTGACTGTCTGTCATGATCACGCAACACACACTTTTATCCTTGTGAAGGATGATGTTTTTCCATTTTCCGTGTATACGGTACCTTCGATACGTCGACTCATGGAACACAAAAACTTCCACTACCTTGTCGCTCCGAAGGCTTTTCCGGCGTAATAATTGATAATATTCTTCTCGGGTATGTAGCCGGATCATAACGTCTTTTTGACAGCGATATCTCGATTTCGCCTATTTCCACCACTGGCGGCGCGGTACGTTTACTGCGCTAGAGGGCAGTTACGGCACCTTCTCGCGCACGCGTTGTGGGTCTTCTGCGGCCTATATAGGGGCCGCCGCTTGCGCTAGGAAGTCAGTTCTGGCGAGGTCGTGCACCCGCACTCTCACCTGAAGATGGCGGCCAGTTGGACCGCGGAAATATTGTGTCATGAAGACGTTATGATCCGGCTGCATAATCGAGAAGAATATTATCATTTCCACTACCTTGGTTACGATGGTACCTGCCAAACGAGTATTAGCGATTTGGTGAAACCGAAAGTCAAAAAATGTGTGTGAAATCTTATGGGACTTAACTGCTAAAGTCATCAGTCCCCAAGCTTACACACTACTTAACCTAAATTACCCTGAGGACAAACGCACACACCCATGCCCGAGGGGAGACTCGAACCTCCGCCGGGACCAGCCGCACAGCCTGAAGTTACTTAGGTCCGACACATACTCCCCAACTACGCAGAACACTGTTCTCAGCACGAATGACACTTGCAGCGTATTTAGGATATTGCTCTGGTGAAGTTCGTGGTCAAATACAACAGCCCAACTTGCAGGCTTGCTAACATCTGCATTTATGTCCAAGCATTCATTTCTCGAGGTTCTTGAACATTTTTAACCGACCCCTGTACGCTCAAAAATTTTTTTGTTTATTTATCGACGCAATCACATGTTTGTGACACTGTCATAACCGGCTTCGGTCATACAGTGACCATCTTCAGTTTCTAAAAGCGGCATACACTGAACACAGGTTCATGTCTTGGCAATGCATGTACCTGTGTTCAGTGTATGCCGCCTTTAGAATCTGAAGATGGTCATTGTATGGCCGAAACCGGTTATGACTGTGTCATAAACATGTGATTGCGTCTATAAACAAACAAAAAATTTACAAAATAATCAGTCACGCACACCATAGACAAAATATCGTTTTTTTCTGTACGTTCATCCTCAGCCAGAAGACTGTCTAGAGTGTTGCTAATGCTCAAACTCCCAAGCAGGAAATTTTGTGAATGAAGAACACTTATGCACAATCATCTCAATAAAAACCATTGAACAAGAAATACATGTCACAGTTAAACTACCTAGTCTACTGCTTTATACTTTCTACTAATGAGATGTATGTAACTTTTATTGGTTTTCGTCATCTTGTAGCATCGTCAGAGTTATCTTATGACGCTTTTTCATTAGCTTCAAAAACTGGAAAATAAGTGTGATTTCTTTAAAACAAAAATAATACTTATCAATGGTAGGCTCCATGTGGTTCCCAAATCGGGCAGCGACCGTAAACTATAAAATTACCAAATATGCAGCAACCAGTCGCAAAATCATGTTTTATTTATTCAAAATAAGTAAAACATGCTTTTGCGACTGGTTCTGCATATTTGGTAATTTTAAAAATAATATACTGTTGTAACGTTGTTTGTTTAATTTGTGGTGTAAGCGGTGCTGACGTTCAAGACCATAAGAGCGGGTTAAAAGCTGTGAGCTGTCTGGGGAAGTAAACCTTGCATTACTGCGCAACTGTTTCACCAGGTATCCAGTCTAGCTTACCAAATTCCCAACCAGACTAACATTAATTATAATCTTTTAATAGTCATACGACAACTGGTGATATATATATATATATATATATATATATATATATATATATATATATATATACTCTTGGAAATTGAAATAAGAACACCGTGAATTCATTGTCCCAGGAAGGGGAAACTTTATTGACACATTCCTGGGGTCAGATACATCACATGATCACACTGACAGAACCACAGGCACATAGACACAGGCAACAGAGCATGCACAATGTCGGCACTAGTACAGTGTATATCCACCTTTCGCAGCAATGCAGGCTGCTATTCTCCCATGGAGACGATCGTAGAGATGCTGGATGTAGTCCTGTGTAACGGCTTGCCATGCCATTTCCACCTGGCGCCTCAGTTGGACCAGCGTTCGTGCTGGACGTGCAGACCGCGTGAGACGACGCTTCATCCAGTCCCAAACATGCTCAATGGGGGACAGATCCGGAGATCTTGCTGGCCAGGGTAGTTGACTTACACCTTCTAGAGCACGTTGGGTGGCACGAGATACATGCGGACGTGCATTGTACTGTTGGAACAGCAAGTTCCCTTGCCGGTCTAGGAATGGTAGAACGATGGGTTCGATGACGGTTTGGATGTACCGTGCACTATTCAGTGTCCCCTCGACGATCACCAGTGGTGTACGGCCAGTGTAGGAGATCGCTCCCCACACCATGATGCCGGGTGTTGGCCCTGTGTGCCTCGGTCGTATGCAGTCCTGATTGTGGCGCTCACCTGCACGGCGCCAAACACGCATACGACCATCATTGGCACCAAGGCAGAAGCGACTCTCATCGCTGAAGACGACACGTCTCCATTCGTCCCTCCATTCACGCCTGTCGCGACACCACTGGAGGCGGGCTGCACGATGTTGGGGCATGAGCGGAAGACGGCCTAACGGTGTGCGGGACCGTAGCCCAGCTTCATGGAGACGGTTTCGAATGGTCCTCGCCGATACCCCAGGAGCAACAGTGTCCCTAATTTGCTGGGAAGCGGCGGTGCAGTCCCCTACGGCACTGTGTAGGATCCTACGGTCTTGGCGTGCATCCGTGCGTCGCTGCGGTCCGGTCCCAGGTCGACGGGCACGTGCACCTTCCGCCGACCACTGGCGACAACATCGATGTACTGTGGAGACCTCACGCTCCACGTGTTGAGCAATTCGGCGGTACGTCCACCCGGCTTCCCGCATGCCCACTATACGCCCTCGCTCAAAGTCCGTCAACTGCACATACGGTTCACGTCCACGCTGTCGCGGCATGCTACCAGTGTTAAAGACTGCGATGGAGCTCCGTATGCCACGGCAAACTGGCTGACACTGACGGCGGCGGTGCACAAATGCTGCGCAGCTAGCGCCATTCGACGGCCAACACCGCGGTTCCTGGTGTGTCCGCTGTGCCGTGCGTGTAATCATTGCTTGTACAGCCCTCTCGCAGTGTCCGGAGCAAGTATGGTGGGTCTGACACACCGGTGTCAATGTGTTCTTTTTTCCATTTCCAGGAGTATATATATATATATATATATATATATATATATATATATATATATATATATATATATATATAGAGAGAGAGAGAGAGAGAGAGAGAGAGAGAGAGAGTGTGAATAAAAAGAAATAAATCAGTTTATATTTGGAAATTTATTTTCACACTGATCATTGAAATTTCAGCATGTTAAACTTGATTCATAACTAAACCGGTGCCTTATTTAGGATTGTGAAAATGTGAGCTTGTAATCTTACGGAACACATCAAATCTGGAGCCAAGATTGGGAGACTGCATACAACACTGCAGTCATAAAATAACACACAAAGAACGTTGAAACATATGCAAGAGGAATTTAACCACAACCAACCGATTCAATTTTCACCCAAAGAAGATACGTTCGTAGCGCAATCCTGTCCGTCACGAAATTACCACACACTGGTATACTAAATTCATACTAACTCTCTGTGAAATCTTCCCGAAAAGAATAGCTGAGGGCTACTTTGATGCTTACACCACATGCTTCACGTGGTCAACTTGGTTTACACAAAGAGTGTAACTCCACAATAATTTTGATAACTAAAATAAATTACATCGAAACGCAATTTACTAAAGAATAAACCTCGAACTGGTTACTATCGTCTTATTATTAACCTGATGGGTGAAACAATTGTATAAGCACGTGGTACTGGTCTGACAAACTACACCCCACGTGGGCTGAACATAAAGAAAAGTTGCTATATTGAAAAATATTGTCAAGACGAGACGTTATAATCTCACGCACATTCGCATTTAAGATTGATGATCTTAGAGTTACTGATCAACACGTGGTTCCACTTTACTCACAAAGTAGTGACAAAGCAACTACTGGAATATTCTGAACTGTACACTCGAATCACACTGCGTTGCAATTTAAGATAACATTAGATATTTTATAGCTAAACCTGAAATAAAGGTGATTAAATTTTCAGTTAGGCTGAACTTAAGAAATCCATTGTCCTACGGACTTAGCAGACACGCGCTTAGCCGGAGATCTTACCACTTCAGACGCTCGCCGCGGACAGTCTGACCTGCTGGGGTCCTACCAAGCGTGCTTTACAAATACAAACGGAAGTGACCAGAGAGGCAGCTCCCTATACCAACATGACAAGGGACGGACAGGACCATATTAAGAATAGAAACCTCTCTGCTTTTAGAAAGCGTAGCTACCTGTTCCGACGTTGGTCCTACTGTTCTCTAGCAGACAGGCTTGTCTGCTACCCTCAAGCATGCAACTAGAAATACATTTGCTTATTTATCCTCTCACACAGAAGGGAAGGGGGATGACAGTATCTTATCATATACAGTATGTAAAAGAAAGCGGATGTAGGTTTCGTATGAGACTGTGTGACATGAATTACATATAAACTGTGTTTTATAGTGTAGTAGTGTGACAGATTGTTCTTGTTTATGTGTAAAAGTAACACGTTCCACTACTCAGTCTTCTCCCAGATAGTCAGAAAGCCCACAGTAAATTTAGACGAGGAATTTATACCGTAAATGACAACGGATTTAAGAAATTAACATGAAAGGAATCCAACAGAGACCTTTCATAACCCCAACGCTCCGGGAAAAGACTACGCAGGGAATTTTCTGGCCATGCTAGGACATTCGCAAGCAGGCTTCTCACACCCAACTTAAACCAAAATGTAAATAAAAGGCAAAAGGTCACCAGCTACATGCTAAAACACAATAATTTCAACACATCTTTAGAATCTACCAATTTCAAAGAGAAAAAAAAATCTGTGACACCTATTTAAAAGACAGTGTAGACCTAATTCTGTCAGCAATTAAAAGCAATGGTCCCTGTGTCATTAATATGAAAACAATTTCTGGTTTTTACCCTTATGGAGTTCACCTGTATTTGCTCATTGCAAGAGCCAACTGATCACAGGAAAATTTATGACTGTTTATTAACAAGTAAAATTTATGAAAATAGCAAAGGTGCCACAGCAATTATTAAAAAACATGAAAATAACATCAGTATTATAAAGCAGAACATTACAATGCACAATCCGCAAAAGCCAAAGAAATTGATAATAAGAGAAAAAATATGTTTTACAAAGCGGTTATCACAGAAAAATTATATATCTTATAATACTAATAATTTTTACCATTAAAATAACTTTGTGGCACTGATTCAATGACTCTACTATATTTCAGTTAGTTAGCAAACAATGATCACTGTGTCATTATACTGAAACTACAATTAATTATGTGATTGGTACCCTTTAGGGGTTCCTCACTATAAATATGCCCCATGCAAAGGCTAATCGATCACAGTCCAATGAGCATGAATAGCTATTTGACTGATAATCGAAGCAATGCCACAGGAATGAATTTACGAAACAAAATATCACAAATCTAATACATCACACAAAAACAAACATTGATCAATGAAACAGCTCTGAAAGTACTGTATTCAACGTCTAAAAAAAAAAAAAATCACCAATAAATAAATCACCTGCAAAATACAAGAGTCAAAGTCTAAAAAAAACAATAAATAGAACACCTGCAAAATACAAGAGTCAGTCCAATGAACACCAATAAATCGAACCCCTGCAAAACACACGAGTCAAAGTTTCTCTGACAGAAACACACGTATATGCACTGGACTAAGAACCGTATATTCACTGTTCACTGACACACTCAGTACTTCCACTGTTCCGAGGCACAATATAAGGGAAGGGGGGAGGGGGGAGGGTTCGTCGCCGCAGCTGTCAGTACGGAGTTTTGTCCATCTGTTGGGTGCAATCCCGCTGTCTCTCCCATCTCATGAAGTTTCTCTTGGTGGCCCGTGTCACGTACATCTCGATTTGGTTCCATGTTTGTGTTGTCAAATTCGTGCAGTATCCTCGTTTGACACGCCAGGTTGATATTCCTGGGCAAGGATGACACTTAATGGCTCTTCTTTGTGCCACCCTTAGCTACCAGCGAACATCGAGCTATGATTTACTGTCACTTGACAGTGGGCATCCGCCAGGAAATGTTGATACGCGTCGTTGAAGTCTGCCAGTTTCTCTGGACAGTATGTGTCAAAAGGCTCCACACCCCTTTATCCCCTGCCTTCAGTCGTTTCACCGCGGCCGTCTGGTCACGGTCGCGTGCATGTGGTGTGTTGCCAGCAGATGGATTTCCGCGCGGTGGACCGCTCGGCCATCTCAGGTCATCGCCTCCACGAATGGTCGTACTGGTGCGGCCGGCCATTAGATCCGGGCGCAAGGGAAAGTGTTTGTCCCACACCCTTCTTTTGTTGTGACCGCGCTCCCGAAGTGGCCCGGTTGACAGTGTGTCCTGCTGGGAAACCGACCTGTTAACAGCTAGTCCTCCTCCTCGCTGCTCCTGCTGTCTCGTAAGAGTTTAGCCGGTTCGTTTTCACTTTCTCAACTGCATTCACAGAAATTGTTCATCATAGTTATGTGATTACAAAATGTCATACATAATACCACTTAGTATTGTATTTCACAATTTTTAAGAACAAAAGTGAGACTTAATTTGTTTTTAATAAAAAAAGTTAGATGAATCGACAATATAAAAATAAAAGTTAAATGACTTGACAATATAAAAAAATAAAAGTGTAATGACTTGACAGTATAAAAATAAAAATTAAATGAACTGACAATATAATATCTAAATCCACATCACTAATGTGTTTCACTTCCGTTTTAATAAATCAAAAGCTACTTATTAATTCACTAAAATGAATAGGATTATGCCTTGTGCAAGTATAGGTCAGGGCAGCATAGGGTTCACATGTTATTTACACACACACACACACACACACACACACACACATGCACACCTGTTGTCTATACTACAAACTAACTACCCACAAACATGTATTACTCAAAATTCTACTTCTATCCACTACTATAGTTGAATTGTTTTATCTTGGCGGCTCGCGCATGCCCGCCCAGACGCGGGAGATTGCTGCGTTGCCAGTTGCACATGATGCACGCGCCAAGAGAAGCAGCGCCATAGTACAGTATACTTCGCAAGCTTACGTTTAGGGGGGAGCGCGCAGTTTATGAAGTAAAGCCACCACGGCCGCATTAACCCTTTCGCTGCTACAGAGACGTGCACCCGCATTCCGCGCTATGCGCGATTTTGTCATTGCACTGCTCGCCTGTGCTGACACATGGTGTTTCCGACTGCTTTGACACACTTATCATTCGATTCCACAAAAACTGTTTGGCCCAAAAATTAGATTTTTACACATCTTCTTGACTGATACCTTCCCTCCACTTCCTTTGACTGATTAAAGTGCTTTAAAATAAAGCCAAACGCGCCCGGTGTAAATAAAACTTTTATTACAGTCGCGAAAGACGGAATATTTCTCAATATTACTTACGACACCTATGTGGTACTTACATTAAATGAGATATTGTTATACAGTAAATTTTATATGAAATTTAGGTACCTTGTCCACATTTCATTCTCAACATTGTGGCAACTAAAATCGACCATACGGAAAGTATACGCTATGGACTTTTACCTCTGCAAACTCTTCAAAATTTCGTGCAATGGTTTACTACATTTAATGCTGCACAATAACTGGGTTGAACATCGAAACAAAATTAAGTCATTTAAGGGGGGAAGGTATCAGTCAAGAAGATGTGTAAAAATCTAATTTTTGGGCCAAATAGTTTTTGTGAAATCGAATGATAAGTGTGTCAAAGCAGTGGAAACACCATGTGTCTGCACAGGCGAGCAGTGCAGTGATGACTAAATCGCGCACAGCGCGGAATGCGGTGAGCACGTGACTGCAGCAGCGAAAGGGTTAATGAAGAGACAAAGCACTAGAAATTTCAAAACATTGCATTCAAACGAATAAAATTCGTGAAGTAAGACACTTCGATATTGTTTTTAAATAAAGAAAATACTGAGCACTGCACAAGGTTTGAACACCTTAACCATTACGCTAACGCAGCTCGTCTGATCATTAAATTCCATGAGGACTCTAAAACGTCGCGCAAAATACTGACAAACACTGTTGGTACGACTATGAATTACTCATGCTTCGTCGAAGTACAATAGGAAATAAACAACTACCGCTGCTCTTTATTGCGAAAAAGCGGTTCGTGAGATTGATACAAACACCTTTCCTTGCTATCACCTGAATTAGGAGGCTTATTGCTCGTTTGGTTTAATTAATTAATAGAATATGAAGCATTTGGTGTAAAGAATGGTTTTTCCAAACTTTCTATAAAACAAAGTCTGCTATAAAGACATTGATTTTGTTCTATTACTTTATTTATGACTGAATGTTTCTAAAACTGAAGCCACTGGTCCCTGCTCTGCTCTGCAGTCGAGATCTGGCAACGTCGTTCTCTGTTCATTGGCTGACTGTATATTTTGACGTCAGATGCGCAGAACGAACCTAAACTCGGCCGCCAACATAAATGACGCGCACTTTAGTTAATCCAACAAGCTACTTCAATGCTACTTCAACAAAGTGTTTACACCACTACAACATTGTTCTAATTCGTCCTCTTCCTGACGCTCGCCGCATATGTCTTGTCACATGATAAATATAGAGAAACTTTCCTTAAACATACACAGTACAAAGAACAATGGTTATTTCACGCCAAAACATTTATACCAGTTGACACACCTGATAAGTGACTCGCAATTATACATTTATCATACTCATATATTCACACATAAAACAGTAAGAAAATTTTATCTAAAGTTACGTTATCACAAGAATTAATCACATAGATGACTGAGCAGGGTAAAAATATTTTCCTTATACAGTTTATACTACATTTTCTTACCCATTTCTTTCCTTCTTTAAGTTACCTTTCGCTTCCAAATCAGTTATTTCGCCTGTAGTGGTTATTATGGATTCGTTTCTCATGAATGGCAAAATTGTGGTCTCCTCTATTCTGTAAAACAGTTTTCTCTTAACATGTTGAACTTACAACAGACACAAAAGATCCGAATCCTCCTGTAGTTTAAATGAAAAATGTTTTGCTTCATCCTTATTACCTTAAAACAAGCTTTCCTTCGGTCCCATAATCAAAATTATTTAATCTTCCTCTACCTTCAAGAGGGAAATTTCCTCAGTACAAATCATATAGGCTGCAGTGCATCCCGCCCCAGTGAAAACATTAAGCTGTAATGCTCACAGCATCAGCAAAACACATAAACGTCGCTTTTCTAGGACAAGTATTAACGCAGAATAATTTTTTTAGGCTTTGGCTCAACATCAATCAAGACTAGAAAAAAGGATCCATATTTCTGTTCCATTCCCCATTTGCTGGCAAACTGCTCGTCATTTGACTACCATAATAATATTTCAGGGCCACGTAAATTACACAAACCACAACTCTTTTTTGACCTTGAAGGGAATCAATCTACTTACGAAATCCACAGACAGCACTTTACGTACTCAGCTATAAAGAACAAAAAGATATACAATCAATATTAACATATTAGCACATTTGGGAAGCCATTGGTTAAACAATCGTATTATCGCATCCTGTTTTCAAGATTCCAAACTTACTCATCCCTTTCTCAGAGTTCTCCTATCTTAAAATATTCATGCAGCACGCATACTATAGTAAGAGATCCTCATTTATACTGACAGATATAGAATAGTAATAGATAGATAGTAGCACTGAAAGCAGAAAATCAGAAACAAGGCTACTAACAGCTGGGGACCTGGGTTTGCCAGACCCATAATACCCACAGATCGGATATTCCCCTGAGTTTTGCATTAATTCAACACAGATCTTGCTTCTCTCAGGAGCGACTCTTTTCAATTTACATAAAAAAACCATAAACAGCATTTCACTTGTTCACAAAGAAACCTTTTATCTTCACATTTGAACCAACCTAAATCTTAATTGCACAAGGAAAGAAAAAAAACTAAAAACATCACTTCAATCTCTTGTAGAAGTGTCTGAAACGTTTCCATGTCCTCTTTGCATCGTCCCGCAAGAATGACGTGGCGCAAGTGCATCGGCAATTTGGTGATGCATATCCTAATTAGTTCCGCAGGTCCGTATGGGTCGTATAAAAATTGATTTGCCTGCAGCATGTGGTCGAATAGGCGTGCTGGGCTGCTGAAACCAGACTGGTTCAAATTTGGCAGCATAATTATGCCATGCTTGACCCTATCTTGTGGCGCTTCCAACCAATAGGCGGACAGAAAGGCTTGTCTAAACTCCCGAGTGGAGTTGCAGTGACGCGCTGCCGACCTCATGCGAATCGCCGGTTCGCCTTCCAAATAGCCACACATATATTCTATCTTATGTGAACTTGCCCAGTCGGGGGGAAGACAAAACTCAAATTGCTCGAGCCATGGTCGTGGATGTATTCCTTTTTGCGAATTTCGAAATATCTCAAACTTTCTCACCGTAAGGAAATGTTTGAAATCAAATCCCCTCATTTCCTCCCAGTGAGGCACTTGAATGTTTCTATTTTTCTGATGTCTGCCCCTCAAAATACATTCTTCCCTGTCGTCAAAATCTCCCTCGTGACCGGAGTCCCTCTCTGCACTGTTCGTACGGCTATTTTTAGTGCTATTGGCGAGTTCGGAATCACACGCCATGCAGTTTTCCAGATGCGCCACGCGTTCTTGTAATTCGCCTGTTACAGCTTTGTGCCGCCTGTTCACTTCGAACTGTCTCTTCTGAAATCTAAGAAGCGAACGCACTTCTTTGGTCTCTGCGACCGCTACCGGTGTAGTATTGTTCTCGCTATCCGTCATCTTCATCGTGCCTACGATGTCCGCAATCTTATCATGTATTTGTCTGTTGTCCTCCGGCCCAGTCTGCTTCAATTGTTCTACTTGCTGTTCGAGTGCGTGAATCGCTTGACTGTTGTCCGCTACTGTGTTGCTAACGGATGTGGGACAATGCGTTTCCGCCTCCTGGACCCTCGAGAGCACCTGCTGGCGTTCCCTTTCGCATTCTTCTCTCAGCGCTTGGAAATTCCTAAGTAGCTGTTCTTCGCGCTCTTTCGAATCCGCATCGCGACTCCGCTTGCCCTGTTCTACAGCTTGCAGACGATCATCGATTTGTTCAAATGTACGGCCTAATTCTTTCATAATATCACTTTTTATTTCACTTTCCAGATTGTTTATTCTTTGTGAGATATCATCGGACACTCTCTGCATCGACTTGTCGACTTTATTTGTCTGCTGGGTTAGTTTTTCGTCTATTTGTTCGATTAGCTCTCGGATCGATTTTCCTGATTTCTCTGCGTTTTCTTTATTTAGATGCAATAAGGCTTTTATGAGCTCTGGCAAATCAATTTGGTTAGTTGGAGGCAAACTAATTTCTGGCTCTGGTGTAAGCCCGTTTGTCCTGTTTTGCATTTCGTCTGAAGTATTCCCCATTGCATTTTCGGAACCGAGCGACGCGTTAATATTCGAAATCAAATTATCCCTTTGGTCCATGTTGCTTAAGTTGTTGGACTGCCTACTTTTAGCTTGGTTACGTGTCGGCATTAGTTCAATTTATACCCAATACGCAACACACTAATCGGAATAAATGTATCCCACAAAAATTACGACAGTCACACGAAAAGTACCCAACTTAGTACACACTTTTTCACACGCACAACAAATTTATATCTTTGATCGAAGTCAGTGGAATTTACAAGCGAGAAAAAAAAACATACACATAAAACACACAAATATAGAAAATGAAAGGAGACAAACAACACAACGACGCTCAACAACGCTGTGAATCTTTTGAAAGTCAGCTCAGAAACAACGCAGAAGTTGTTTGAGCACTGCAGGGAAAAAAAATTAAGATTAGACAACGCTCGCAATCTAACGTTTCAGAGATTCCAGAGTCTAACGGAATCACAGAACGGGGTCACATGTGTAACGTTGTTGGTGTAATTTGTGGTGTAAGCGGTGCTGATGTTCAAGACCATAAAAGCGGGTTAAAAGCTGTGAGCTGTCTGGGGAAGTTAACCTTGCATTACTGCGCAACTGTTTCACCAGGTATCCAGTCTAGCTTACCAAATTCCCAACCAGACTAACATTAATTATAATCTTTTAATAGTCATACGACAACCGGTTATATATATATATATATATATATATATATATATATATATATATATATATATATATATAAAGATAATGTAAATAAAAAGAAATAATTCAGTTTATATTTGGAAATTTATTTTAACATTGATCATTGAAATTTCAGCATATTAAACTTGATTCATAACCAAACTGGTGAGTTATTTAGGATTGTGAAAATGTGAGCTTGTAATCTTACGGAACACATCAAATCTGGAGCCAAGATTGGGAGACTGCATACAACACTGCAGTCATAAAATAACACACAAAGAACGTTGAAACATATGCAAGAGGAATTTAACCACAACCAACCGATTCATTTTCACCCAAAGAAGATACGTTCGTAGCGCAATCCCGTCCGTCACGAAATTACCACACACTGGTATACTAAATTCATACTAACTCTCTGTGAAATCTTCCCGAAAAGAATAGCTGAGGGCTACTTTGATGCTTACACCACATGCTTCACGTGGTCAACTTGGTTTACACAAAGAGTGTAACTCCACAATAATTTTGATAACTAAAATAAATTACATCGAAACGCAATTTACTAAAGAAAAAACCTCGAACTGGTTACTATCGTCTTATTATTAACCTGATGGGTGAAACAATTGTATAAGCACGTGGTACTGGTCTGACAAACTACACCCCACGTGGGCTGAACATAAAGAAAAGTTGCTATGTTGAAAAATATTGTCAAGACGAGACGTTATAATCTCACGCACATTCGCATTTAAGATTGATGATCTTAGAGTTACTGATCAACACGTGGTTCCACTTTACTCACAAAGTAGTGACAAAGCAACTACTGGAATATTCTGAACTGTACACTCGAATCACACTGCGTTGCAATTTAAGATAACATTAGATATTTTATAGCTAAACCTGAAATAAAGGTGATTAAATTTTCAGTTAGGCTGAACTTAAGAAATCCATTGTCCTACGGACTTAGCAGACACGCGCTTAGCCGGAGATCTTACCACTTCAGACGCTCGCCGCGGACAGACTGACCTGCTGGGCTCCTACCGAGCGTGCTTTACAAATACAAACGGAAGTGACCAGAGAGGCAGCTCCCTATACCAACAAGACAAGGGACGGACAGGACCATACTAAGAATAGAAACCTCTCTGCTTTTAGAAAGCGTAGCTACCTGTTCCGACGTTGGTCCTACTGTTCTCTAGCAGACAGGCTTGTCTGCTACCCTCAAGCATGCAACTAGAAATACATTTGCTTATTTATCCTCTCACACAGAAGGGAAGGGGGATGACAGTATCTTATCATATACAGTATGTAAAAGAAAGCGGGTGTAGGTTCCGTATGAGACTGTGTGACATGAATTACATATAAACTGTGTTTTATAATGTAGTAGTGTGACAGATCGTTCTTGTTTATGTGTAAAAGTAACACATTCCACTACTCAGTCTCCTTCCAGATAGTCAGAAACGCCACAGTAAATTTAGACGAGGAATTTATACCGTAAATGACAATGGATTTAAGAAATTAACATGAAAGGAATCCAACAGAGACCTTTCACTGTGTACTAGAAAATCCTCTTTTAGTAATACGCTTAAAGAAAAAAAATGATTTTATTACGAATTGTTAACCACTGGCATTGTCAACCAGCCCTGATGTCCCCTCCATAGGAAATAAAACTAACCACGCATTATCCAGTTACGTCATTAGTGGTGTATATATGGAAAACGTTATATCGTGGTCAAGCACATCATTGTTGCTGAGAAGCGATATGAAATGAAACGAATATGTAAAATCAGTCTAGAGTAGAGAGGAAGGTTGTGATGTGTTGAAGTGTTGTGGGCGAGCGTCTCTGGAAAGGCAGTCTGCTAGTGACAGGTCGGTACTTCATGGGAGAGTAACACACATGGCCAGGGGACGTATTTTGGAATCTTTGCAAGAAAGGCGACTGCTATCTCGGGGAATCACATCGGATAAGTATAGAGAACGTGAGTGCGGAAAAGGCTGTGTGATCATCCATGCTGCCAGCGCAGAACAACAGGTATAGCTTATCTGCAAACTGAAGAGGGAGCAGGTGAATCCCAACACAGTCGAAGTCACGTGTAACAACTACTGGCTGTTTCACGGGCTTATAACAACCCTTTCGCAGAGCGTGCCTTGCTTGAGTGGCGATGCGATAGGTAGACACATCGTGGGAGATTTATTTCTGGAAAGGTTAACATTACACGGTACACAGATGTTAACTCACTAGGAAACGTACGAAAGGAAAGTGCACGGACACATTCTACGTTTATCACCTCACACTGCTATGCACTGCTACACGGGAAAATGATTCTTACTCATCTTGAGCGGCGGGTAAGGCATTCGTCCGAGAACAGCCAGAATCTCCCACCACAAACGCTGCTCGTTCTTCAGTCAACACAATGACTACAGTCACAAAACCTTGTCACTTCGAATAAATAAAGCAGCGTCAATAATTGTTTATTTTTTTGTTCGTAAATACATATGTGCGTTTGCAGTACACACTAAAATTCTCATGCCGTGGTACTCTAGCCTCAAAATAGCACACGCCGCTGATATGATCGTGGGGTAATTCGGTTACGGCAGGACAATGCACACGTCTATAGAAGTCGCCTGGATCGGCGTGACGCCGCGGAAACATATGGAGCTGCCGTAACCGAATTACCCCACGATAATCCACTGTATCAATGGCTTGCTCTATTTTATTTTCGCTTGTCTAACGTTGGTGCCAGGGGACTGCGTGATGGGAATTTTAGCGTGTACCCCGTCTGTGTACGTCTACCCGCAAAGAAACGACCAGATAACTACCTAAATTCAGTTTTTGCCGTAACTATAATTATTCGTGTGACTGTCACTCACACACGTCAAGTAGCGACCGTGACGATAAGATTAGAACGCGCACAAGAACATTACGTATTGGAACAGAACAGAAGATACGATCGGTACTGGTAAGAAGTATTCCCCGTTGCAGACTATACGGTGGCTCGCGGAATGCAGAGGGCTGCTCTGTTAAGCTGACCACATCAAATACTAAGAAATCGTAAAACTATGTTGGAAGAACTGGATGAACAGTTAGAAAGTCCTCATTGAACGAGGTATAGCTTCTCTTCATAGCTATGTTAATTACAGAGGTGTCATTATCAACTCTGCTTTTTCAGATCGATCCGTAGTAATTTCTGGCTGTTTCTCTCGAAGCTCTAAATGAGGTTCGATTAGTAATTTCGGAGACATTGCAGTATTTAGAACTTTGGATTCATCAGCTTTGAACATGAAATCTACCGTTTCCTTATGTGGAACTTTGTCTTTCCACACCAAAGCCGGCCGCGGTGGTCTAGCGGTTCTAGGCGCGCAGTCCGGAACCGCGCGACTGCTACGGTCGCAGGTTCGAATCCTACCTCGGGCATGGATGTGTGTGATGTCCTTAGGTTAGTTAGGTTTAAGTAGTTCTAAGTTCTAGGGGACTGATGACCTCAGAAGTTAAGTCCCATAGTGCTCAGAACCATTTGAACCATTCCAGCCGGCCGAAGTGGCCGTGCGGTTAAAGGCGCTGCAGTCTGGAACCGCAAGACCGTCTTGTCGCAGGTTCGAATCCTGCCTCGCGCATGGATGTTTGTGATGTCCTTAGGTTAGTTAGGTTTAACTAGTTCTAAGTTCTAGGGGACTAATAACCTCAGCAGTTGAGTCCCATAGTGC
Source organism: Schistocerca nitens (assembly GCF_023898315.1). NCBI lineage: Eukaryota > Metazoa > Arthropoda > Insecta > Orthoptera > Acrididae > Schistocerca > Schistocerca nitens. The sequence continues at coordinate 1,106,444,807 of NC_064615.1, read as the reverse complement.
TCAGAGCCATTTTTGAACCATTCCACACCAAAATAAGGAAATATGACTCGTCAGGTAAGAAGGAATTAGGGTTAGCTACCTTATATCCATTAAGGAACAGAAGGTCGTTTCTAAATAAGAAAAACACTCTCCTACTTAACAAGTCAACAGTAAAATCAATAATCTATACGTCTGTCCTCATGGCCGCATGCTTCATCTACACACATTAACGAAATTAGGAGTGTCCAAAACAATGCAAAGAACGTAATCGGTCCTTGCACTACAGTACACAGCAACAAAATGTTCCAGTAGGCAGCTTTTTCACTGGGTAATATCTCGGGTTCAGTTGATCACAGAGATAAGGGGTGAAGTGTTTAGTATAGCCTTTGTCATAGGGACAATTTGTATACTGTATCTACCCGCAGTACAGGGTCAAAACTCAAATATTACACACTTCCTCCGCCCAGGAAAACTCAACAAATCAGCTGCTTTCTTTTGAATTTACTGCAGTCTAAGGTGACCTTGGGCAACTTATTAAAGTACAATTTGCTCGTCGGCGGTTGCTGCGAAAACTCAGAAAAACCATGGATATTGGGTACGGAAAGTTCCAATTGTGAGGTGGCCAATTCTATAATTTCTACTCATGGAAGATCGTCGAAATTTTTTATTACATGTTCGTAATATGATATTCTCAGGGAACTTCGAAATTTTTTCTCGATATCCTTATTCGTTACCGAAATCCAGAGGTTCAAAGTTGCCGTACGTATGCAGAGCACCGCAAACATTGGTTTTTAGCATTTTTTGAATCGTGGCACGCAGTTATATAAATAGCTAACCGTAGAAAATAGCTCAAATTTTAAATATAAGTTCCTTAGAAATTAATGCAGAAATGCCATTTTTCCGTTTTGGAAAATCTTTATCCTTCATCAAGATACGTCCAGACAACGATGATTTTTGTGTATCAAAAATACCAATCGTGCGGTTGGTCATTTCTATAATTTCTGCCCGTGGTAAATCTTCCCAACTTTTTGCATATGTTCTTAAGATGATATCCATGCGAAACTTTGAAACTATTTTACATAGCATTATAGCCTACCCAAAACCAGAGGTTTAAAGTTGCCGTATCTATGTATGTAAAATATGCATGTAATACCTGATATGAAGCGTAAATGTAGCTATAACTGACGCAGTGAACACGTGGAAACGTTATCATAAGGATTCTGAGGTCGCAAAACTAAGTTTTTACTTAACGTATTTTCCCCAATAAATCATTATGATGCACTGTCTCTGTCTTCAAACCCACTCAGTCATGTCCAAATACGTACTGCAGTGATAGGAATGGGGTAAAAAGGATGTTAACATTACTGGAAAAATCTTTAAAATGACTGCAACCAATTATATAAAACTGGAAAGGCTGAAAATTCAGTAAAATATTCGCAATAAAGCTTTTACTCTTTTAAGACACAAAATATAAACGGGGAGTTTCGATTAATTGCGATTGATAAGCAAAATATCGAGGAAAAATATAAAAGAAACTATTCTGTACTAACCATTCGATGTGAGTACTTATTTATTGTCTATATGTGTCCAAGCACATAAACGTGTCGTAGAATAGAAATAAACTGTCAAAACTTTACCGTCCTCCAGAAATGGTTTTTTATAAGCAGCACGCCCTCCGATAGCATGGAAGAGAAGGAAACTAGCGGAAAAATTCCCCTGTCGGAGCAAGACGAGCATGTTCGTCTATAAAAGACTGGTGAAAGAAAGTAGCAAAGAGACAAGGTGGAAGAGAGACGATGGAGTGGCAATGGAAGAGAAGGAGAGAGGAGGCAGTCATGGTGGGGCAGAGAGAGTTATAGCGAAAGAGAAAGTAGATGTATGAAGACGAAGAGTGAAAGAGCGAGGAGATAGTGATGGTCAGTAAGGGTCAATGGCAGTGAAAGAGAGAGAGAGAGAGAGAGAGAGGGATCGGTAGAGACAGATGTAATGGGATCAAAAGAGATAGTAGAAATGAAAAATAGAGAGGTGACCATATATAAGCTTGGAGGGGGGAGGGGGGGCGGTTGTTTTCCCAGACAGGTGAACTTTAACACGTAGGTGTGGGGCAGTGAGCATTTTCGACCGAAATGTCAAACACGTAAGTGTAGGGGAAAAAGTAGTTTGTACCAATCAGAATGTTTCAGTTGCTGTGGTGCTGTGGAGACAATGGCGGTGGGAGGAGAGAGTGAGTGAGAGAGGGGACTGTTACGGTAGCATGCGCTGCACATCAGTGGCAGAGAAACGAGACAGTGGGAGAGACGTACGTAGAGAGTGGCGGTGAAAGGGGGATACTGATATGACAGATTAACTACAACGAAAGAATAGTAAAAGGATTTTGATTGTCCTGTGTTAAAAGGGTGTGAATATGTTAGCATGCCGTAAGTTTTAGTGAGAAAAGTGGAATGAGATTGAAGCACTCGTTCCCTATTTTTTTACCCGAGTCTTTTAAAGATCAACATATTCGCCTGTTTTGTATTCCACGCTGACTTAAAAGTTTAAATTATTTCAGATGAAATCCCAACTATATCTGACAGTCTTTAGAACTAACTTCCTTACTCAGCCAACACCGTAATTCAACGTTTATTCATTTATTACATTTATAACCAGGACAAAAATTGCGGCGAAATTTTGGCACTGTTACCATGACAGGAACACAAAATTAGACTGAAATGTAACACCATAAAAATTATCATATATTCATGTTTGCTGCTAGTCATCACAATTGTACATAATACATTCTTACTTTTATAATACTGATGCATTTTGTCCAATCCTTACGTGTAAGCTTCGTTGTAAGTCTACTATGAAGCTTAATTACGAATTAAAAACTGTTACGTAAAACTTGAGTCTATGTTTATATTTTCATCTGCACCTTGTCACGTTGTAAGGCTTTTATTACATCTACTCGAAATACCCTCAGACTTACAGAAGAATGTAAAGAAAGCAGTTGCTGCTGACAAGTGCTAAAATTATCAACTTATCAGTTTAAAACCACACGGCAGTAAATATGAACACTAATTCTTTACAGCAGAACGGAAAAAGAAATTGGTTGAAGCTGACCTCGGGGAAGATGAGTTTGGATTCCGCAGAAATGAAGAACGCTCGAGACAATACTGAATCTACTACTTATCTTAGAAGATAAGTTAACGAAAGGCATACCTACGTTTATAGCATTTGTAGTCCTAGAAAAAGCTTTTGACAATGTTCACTGGAATACTTTCTTTGCATTTCTGAAGGTAAAATACAGGGGTCGTAGGCTGTTTACAATTCGTACAGAGACCAGACAGTAGTTACAAGAGTCGATAGCATAGCAGTGGTTGAGAAGGAAGTGAGACAGTCCTATCCCCGATGTCACTCGATCTGTACATTGAGCAAACAGTAAAGGAAACCAAAGAAAAACACGGAGTAGGAATTAAAGCTCAGTGAAGAGCAATGAAAACTTTGAAGTAACTTCTGAAATTTTTCCATCGTGTTTCTTCTTCTAGTAATTTTCGGGCGTGCTGCCTCGATATTTCGACCCAGAGACGTCCGGAAATCTTCCGATGAGTAGACTATTACTGAGGTCCAGGTGCATTCACGGTATGTGGCGTCTTTCGGCGCATGCGTCAGGTGGTGACAAAAGCGGGACAGCCGAGTTGTGTGTGCTGCCCTCGGTGGTGGAAGTGAGAGATGAGTTAATCATTGAGTTTCGAATGTCCCCGTCGATTCCTCTGTGACTGATTCCAATTTTTATCCAGTTGAAAGCTGCTGTCTCGATTTGTAAGATTACCGGAGAGACGTATTTCCACCGATTCTTTGATTACTGAATCCCAGAAACAGGAAACGGGAGTTAAAATGTTGTTACATTGTATTCGATTGAGTGTTTCATGGGAATACAGTGTTCTGCAACCTCTTGTTTTAACGGTCGCCGAAGACGAGTGTATTTTCTGTGTTCTGTATAACGCTCCTGGACAGGTCGTTTCGTCTGGCTCATATATGCAGCACCACACTCACAGAGATTTTTGTGAACCCCCTCTCTTTTCAGTTGTAAATCGTCTTAACGGATCTAATCAGGGCCACGCTCTCCGCTCGTGGTTTTATTTTTCCTGAGCAATCTGCTTATTTTAGATAACAAAGTCCCGGCACTTGGAAAGAGCTAAGTAGGTTTATAGTGGTCATCAGTGCGTTGCTTCTTGTTATTATGGCTGTTCATGGCTCTCCCTATTTGGCGTGAAGTGTAGCAATGCTCTTAGAAAACCTTCTCCAAGTATTCTGTGTGGAGGTTTTCATCGTCCGATATTACGTGCACCGGATGTGTTAAGGTACTAAAAACACCGGCGGTTTGTGCAGGGTGACGTCAGTTAGGCTCCTGGAGAGACAGAACTGTGTGCGTTGGCTTTCTGTACACAGAATGTCCCATGACCCATTACTTACTGCGTACTAGCACGTCTAGAACGGGGAAAATCCCATCTTTCTCAGTCAAAAATGGCTCTGAGCACTATGGGACTCAACTGCTGAGGTCATTAGTCCCCTAGAACTTAGAACTAGTTAAACCTAACTAACCTAAGGACATCACAAACATCCATGCCCGAGGCAGGATTCGAACCTGCGACCGTAGCGGTCTTGCGGTTCCAGACTGCAGCGCCTTTAACCGCACGGCCACTTCGGCCGGCTTTTCTCAGTCCCCATCGTAAACTTAATGTTCTAATGTAATGCGTTTAAGTGACAAAGGAATTGTCCAGTTCTTGTCTGCCATGAGGCCATACAACAACAGTATCACCTACATAACGCCAGAAAACCGTGCTATTTTAAACAAAAGATTCAAGTGCGTTTTCCTCAAAGTCGTCCACAAAAAAAGTTAGCTACCCCGAGAACGTCGTCTGTTTGTTAAAAGTATTCATTATTAAATAAGGAGTAGGTTGAGGAGAGAGTATGTTCAAACAAGGCCGTCAGGTCTGCACTGTATAAGTTACCAATAAGATGTAACGAGTCCATTAAAGGCACTTTGGGAAAAAGTGAGACCACATCAAAGCTAACGAGTAAATCCGAGCTTAACTGTCCCCAAGCGATTGATAAAATCGACAGAATTACGTATATGGTGATAACATTTACTCAAATACGGCTTCAGTAGAGAGGTCAGATGTTTTGCAGTAGAATGGGTTGAAACACCGATACTATTCACTTTTAGTAGTTGTGGAAAACCATGCTTGTATATCTTGGGAACAACATATAGTCTTGGTGGTACTGAACTGTGTGGTCTCAGCCTCATGATAACTTCTTTACGCAGAGAACTGTCGTTTAAGAGTGGCTGTTTTTCTTGATATACGGCTTGTTGGGTCCTTTTAGATTTTGTGGTACGTAGAATCACTGAGCTCACAATACATCTTCTCGTTGTAGACATTCCTTGTCAAGAGAACGGTGGCATTACCTTCGTCTGCAGGGAGTACGACTGTGCTAGTATCTTCTCGGAGTCTGTGGAGAGCATTTCTTGCAGCTGGCGAGATGCTATTCCGTTGTGGCACACATTTCAACAGCGTTATGCAAGATTCTGCGCTAGATTCGGCATAAATACGGTGAATGTATCTGGGGTGTCCAGTAGTTTCCTATTCACCCGATGACGGCAGGACGTCTCTGGGCCGAAATATTGTGTCAGTATGTTGACGGGATCAAGACAGGAAAATTACTATAGGAAAAATCTTTGATGCTTTCCGAATACACTGTTATTCCGCCAGTGACATCAAAGGATATGGAAGAGCTGTTGAACGTATTGGACAGTGTCTAGACAGGAGGGTGTAAGATAAACATCAACAAAAGCAAAACAAGTGTGTGGATTATAATCAAATTAAATCAGGTGATGCTGAGAGAGTAAATTATGATACGAGACAGTAAAAGTAGTAGACAGGTCTTGCAATTGGGGCAGTAAACTAACTGATGATAGCCAAAGTAGAGAGGATATAAAATGCAGAGTGGCAATGAAAAGGAAAGAGTTTCTGAAGAGGAGAAATTTGTTAACATCGATTACAGACTTGTGTTAGGAAATATTTTCTGAAGGTGTTTGTCTTGAGTGTGAAACATGAACGATGAACTTTTTAGGCAAGGAGAGAATAGAGGCCTCTGAAATGTTGTGATATAAAAGAATGCTGAAGATTTCATGGGAAAGTCGTGTAATTTATTAGGAGGTACTTGGGGACACAAGAAGTCAGTGGCACAACTTGACTAAAACAAGGAATCGGTTGACAGGACACATTCAGAGGCATCAAGGGATCATATGTTTAGTACTGGTGGGAACTGAGTGTGTGTGTGTGTGTGTGCGTGTGTGTCGCGGGGGAGGGGGGGTGCTCAAACACGTATAGGGAGACCAAGGCAGAAATACACTAAGCAGATTCAGTTGGAGGTATATTGTAGTAATTATTAGGAGATGAAGAAGCTTCCAGAGGATAGCGTAGCATGACAGCTGCTTCAAACCAGTCTTCGGATCGAAGACGACAACAACAACAACGGTAAATATTTTGACGGTGTTGTGATGTTAGTTAATTACAAACAAAATTGTATAAAGTTAGGATCGGAAAACTGCAAATTAAACTAAAAAGAAAAAAATTGAGGAAACAGAATGTTGTACCACCACGATCGGTATAACTGTTTATAAACGGTTCTCTACAAGATGTTCTATTGTGGACACGTCATCCTACGACATGATTCTCGCCGACCGGTGTGCCTCGGGCATGGATGTGACTTTAGGTTAGTTAGGTTTAAGTAGTTCTAAGTTGTAGGGGACATGACCTCAGATGTTAAGTCCCAAAGTGCTCAGCACCATTTGAACCATTTGACATGATTCTGTGCGATAAACGCGTTACCGATAATATGGCATTATAACACGTTAATGACCGAAAATATGCAAAGTAAGGCATTTTTTTGTCATTTTCAGCTCATAAGTCTGAAATAATCTGTACTGCAACGATTTTGAAGCTCAGGCGTTTAAGAGATGCAACATGTGACTTCCTGTCAATACAAACGCCTTAAGGACCTAGAGTATTCGTTTGTTCATTGTACTTTACGCATTATTTACAATGGCTGGGTAAGGCCTTGTGCAGTACTGAAGTGTAAGTACTCTGTTTTATCTAAATTGAGAGACAATCCATTTGCAAAGAGTTAGTTATTTATTTTCAAGAAAATTCAGTCTACATTTTCTAATGTAGAAGCTTCTCGATTAGGCTTGATTATAATACCTGCACTGTCAGCGAAGGGAGCCCTTAGTATATGTTATGGCAAATTTTCTTTTATCAGTGACAAGACTAAGAGCGAACCAAATACAGATCCCTATTCTGTAGACGCTGTTTAATAGTATACAATCACTGGGCCTGTCAATGCCGTGCCCGACACTCGGACATTTTTATCGACGCTCCAGCCCCTCTCTTCGCATTAAGAAATACATGTACGAAAAATTCAGGATAAATGGAAACCGTCTTAAGGAACAGAGGGCTAAACCTAAATGGCAAGAGATACTGCTAATGGTGGAGCCCCAGTAGATTTACCGATTCGTGAACATTACTGTCCGTGACCGATAACGGTTGCAAAATGTTGTTCTCTACGATTTATTCACCAAACTGGAGCATGTTCTTCACATATAGCTGTCGGCAGCTGTCCTTGACGACGCTATTTCGAAAGATCGTGTAAATTTTCTCTCTTTTCCTGAGTGTGAATACGGTGAGCAGTACGCTTCCTAGTGCAAAGCGATACCAGAAGTGATAGGAGAGGTGTGTGAAAAGGGTCTTCTTGTACTAAATTTGACGTAGTCCTACCGTACAAAGTAACAGGGCAGATAAACCATATTTCACTAACTCACTTATTTGTCAAAGGATGTTACCGTTCTCACTTGAAACAAACTATAGTTTGATTAACTTCTCATGGTTGGGATTCACAGTCATATAATATTTCTTAAAAGCCATCATAGTCGCCGTTGACTGTACAAAATATTTATTGTTACTATTGCAATTTCGGCCTTATGGCCATATAAAAGTACACTACAAAAGTTACATTCTGTCAGGATATAAAACTATCTGACATGAGTACATGTCGTCGTCAAAATGCAGCCTCTTGTCGGATCTTGTGGGACTCTCACATTCAAAAGGCTGCATTTTGAGGACGACCTGTACTCATGTCAGATAGTTTTATATTCTGACAGAATGTAACTTTTGCAGTTTACTTTAATATGGCCATAAGGACGAAATTGCAATAGTAACAATAAATATTTTATAGAGTCAACGGCGACTATGATGGCTTTTAAGAGACTATAATTTGTTTCTGACGAGGGCAATATGTCAAAACATGCAGTTGAAGAACGGAGAAAAATGAAATTTAAGTCATTGGCCCTATTTTAATCACTGATCCATAGATTACCTGTCGGTCAAGAACGACGAGACACTGAGGCTGCAGTCGAAACTAAGAGTAGCGCGGTCTGTTTCCCCGCTACGGGTAGGGCGACTTCCTGCCGAAATGGGACGTGTTTTATGGAAATACGACCCGCCACGCGCGGAATGAACCCCTTCCGAAGGGCTCTTTTTTCTCGCGGCCCGCTTTGCATTGGAAACGCATCCGGTCGGGCTCGGACTATACTTTTATTCGAGCCGAGAACAGCCGCTGCCCGGAGGGACCGCCGCATCTTTAAATCAATCGCGACCGCAGACTGACGTGCGCCACGTCGCCGGCGCCTGGCGCGGCGGCGCGTCACAGAGGGGAGCGCTGCAGCGCGAGAGGAAAGCGGCGAACTAGAGCTCTGGGTAGGGAGAGTACGGCCAACTCGCCAGTGGCCGCCATTTCTGGCCCACTGCGCCACTGGTGATACATTGACTTCTGCAGCATGTTTAGCCGTGCATATTACAGAACTGCACTCAACCGTCTAAAATCATTCAAATGGCTCTGAGCACTATGGGCCTTAACATCTGAGGTCATCAGTCCCCTAAAACTTAGAACTACTTAAACGTAACCAACCTAAGGACATCACAGACATCCACACCCGAGGCGGGATTCGAACCTGCGACCGTAGATGTCGCGCGGTTCCAGAAAGAAGCGCCTAGAACCGCTCGGTCACAACGGCCGGCTCAACAGTGTAATGCACTGCTAAACGGATCAGTGGCTCCTAACGGAACATGGCAGATTTAGTTCTTGTTGCGGTATCGAGTTTGAACAACTGTTTTCGTAATTAGCGTTAAATTGGTCAGGACGAAAGGGAATCAATATTAGTTCGCAAGGGCAAGGAAAAGTCCAATGCTAATTTAAAGCTGTATATCGAGTTACTTCTTGTTACTGTGCTACTCGGTACCACAAATTCGCCCAATTTTCATACGAAATAAAACGTTGCATTCAAATATATATGCGCGGTACCTTAGTAAATAGAATTGATAAGTGTGCCTATATGGTTACCTATGCCTTCAATTTTTGTGAGATCGATCTCATAAAATTTTGTCTGCAAATTGTTCTGTGACATTAGGACGATGATTACGAAAAAACAAGAGAATACAATATTTTTAAAATGTGTTCGAATAAAACGAGGCGTACTATCAAAAGTGGGATGTAGGGATCAGTAACAACTGTATTCACTTTGATACTATGGTGACCTGGTTTAAATGGTTCAAATGGCTCTGAGCACTATGGGATTTAACTTCTGAGGTCATCAGTCCCCTAGAACTTAGAACTACTTAAACCTAACTAACCTAAGGACATCACACACATCCATGCCCGAGGCAAGATTCGAACCTGCGACCGTAGCGGTCGCGCGGTTCCAGATCGAATCGCCTAGAACCGCTCGGCCACAACGGCCGGCAGTGTTGGCTAGGGATTGGGTGATAACGGTAATAATAGTAAAACTTTGAACATAGCTGCTAAGGTTCAGTGACCGCGTCAGAATTATATTAAAACAAATAAGCCCTCGGTCACAAATATTAAGTCAAAACTGACCAGGTTTCTACGCTACTATTAGCGTCGTCTTCAGAATTAGACTAACTGTTCTAAAACATGTTAAGTATATAATACATTAATAAAATTAAAGTTTGTACTGACTGGAAAAAGAAAAACTGCGGACGGCGGCAAACGCAGGGGAAAAGGATGGCCATACTTTCCTTAATAGAGTGCTGTGCAGCGAACAGGGGCGACGCCGCAGGGTCGCTGAAGAAGCCAGGCCGCGTAGCTGTCTTCACGCTGGAAGATGATGCATCTTGTAGGGAAAAGAAACTCTTCATTAATTCTGGAAACACGTTTTACAAAGTGTAGATAACGGGTCCCTCCAAGACGCTACGGCAACACAACAGGCTCAGCCTATTGCTTGGCTGTCACACCACTCCAGAAATTTACAGAAAACGTTCCACAAAGCTATGCTTGTTTTCGCATTACCACGCTGAAAGTTAGACGTGATTTTTCTACCGGCCCGAGTGAACGGGATTTCATCAGTAAACAAGGTTACCTGGATTACCTGGTGATTTGCTACGAGCCAACGACAAAATTATAATCATGTACTTTCATCTCCTTCTCGAAAGTGTTGAATCCGCCATGAATGACATAACAGCTGCCTTGCATAAGTTATGCCAGAAGTATTCTTGTATACAGTCTATAAAATCACCTCTTAAAATATAGGGCTACTATAAATGACGACTTCGTTTTCAGAGATCCATCGTTTCCAATATATTACATGTACAAATATGAGTGGTGCATAAAATGAACAGTACACTCACTGAGCTTGCGCTGTGCCCAAGAGTTGGCGTTACGAGTGCAGTGCCTTGAAAATATGGCGACAGAGCAAGAATAGAGCCCCGAAGCTGATATTCAGCGACACCAACCGACGCCGCAACACGGCGACGAAGCAGCCTTCCATTTATCTGGTAAGGTTAATCGCCACGATATGAGAGTGTAGGGCACTAACAATATTGATGAAAGTATGACATGCGAACGAGATACGCGGAAGGTTAATGTTTTCCACGCAGTATCACAGGCTAAGCTGTATGGGCCGCTTCTGTGCGAAAACTCTGGTAAGTATCTCTTACCTTCAGTTCTTGCAGTGGGGGTTTTTCCAAGACTGACTTCTGATTACGAGAATTTCGTCTTCCATCCCTGCTCATTTGAGTATAGTAAAGGAGGAACGTGAGAAGCAGTAGGCTCAAAAGTGGACGGGCAGGTGAATGCGGTGGTTTACCACTGAGCGCATTGCAGAGCTCCGTGTAAGCTGATTTTGGTGTAGTGCCGAAGTTTACTTTAACACTTGTAGCAGACACCAAGGAAAGACGAAAAATGTTGTGACGTGTCAGCAATTCGTCGAGAGAGACTGCGCTCAGCGTAACCGATGTCCCTCGCAGCAGCGGTCTGAGACTGTCGCTGTAACCGTACTGGGCGGCGGCATTTTTGCAGCTCAGTAAAATGGAATGTGATCAGTACTAAGCGCCTTTACTTGCTGTCACACTGGCGAGACGTTCTGCTCTGGTGGCAAAATTAGTCTGATGTCGCTGAACAGATCTGAGCTGTGCTTCGGCATGTTATTAGTGAGCATGTGTAAGTCTGTAAACTGTGTTCACTGCCCGTGCCTTAATTGTTTAGCTTGCTTTGCCCTGTTCTTGCCAGCACTAAGCTTAATTAACCTTATGCGACCTTGCTTTGTCAATATGCCGGTTGCTTTTTTTTAAAAAAATTGATGTTTTTTTTCCATATATGTGTTAAAGTTCCTTTTAAAGCTTTTGTATGATTTCCATTTTATTGAGTTGTCTTAACGAGGCCGAGGTTAATCGAGACACACTCCTCTTTAGTAACCTTACATTTCAATCACTGGACCATTAGCTAATCACAGCAACCATTCATTAATTGTTTTTTATTGGATGGTTATTGCTAGATGTGTTGCCTTTTCAAAGTGAAGTAACTGTTCAGTAATTTTGGAGCGCCATTAACCGCCACCGTGTGTATCTTATTTTAAAGTTGGGTTTCGAAATTTTCTTATTTAAGAAAATATTTTTTAAAGCTTTTGTGTGATTTCCATTTTATTGAGTTGTCTTAAGGAGGCCGAGGTTAATCGAGACACACTCCTCTTTTGTGTTGTACAGTCCCGAGCTAGTGGTGGGTTATGTGCTTGTGAAATCTTCACGTTTGTTGTTACACGTACGCTTGCCTCTTCTTTCAAAAGTTTCAAATGTTCTGAACACTATGGGACTTAATACCTGAGGTCATCAGTCCCCTAGAACTGAGAACTACTTAAACCTAACTAACGTAAGGTCATCACACACATCCATGCCCGATTCAGGATTCGAACCTGCGACCGTAGCGGTCGCGTGGTTCTATACTGAAGCGCCTAGAACCTCTTGGCCACACCGGCCGGCTTCAAAAGTTTCCTTCACCAATCTGCATTAAGAGCGTCCATAATACGGCAGGGCCGTCGCTGTTGGCATAATGTGGAGCCCGGGGGTGTGTTATGACCGTTTACAACAGAGTTTGTAATTAACAATGTTGTTTGATTACAGATACTTGTATGATGTAAGAGACTGTAATACAGTGTTGCGAATTTAAAAGTATGGCTTTTGGATTGTGTCCCTATGCGCTCGCGTGTTGTCCTTTCTCTTGTGTTCATGTTTCTCCATGGGCTGTATTTAACTCGTTTAAAATTTAATCCTAAGTTAATATACATTCACGTCGTAGTCTCATGGAGTTTAACATTTTCATGTTGTGTTTGGTTAATTAAAGACAGGGACAATTCAGCTAGATTGAGTGTAGTGACGAAGATGGCCGGCCGCGGTGGCCGAGCGGTTCTAGGCCCTCCATGGAACCGCACTGCTGCTACGGTCGCTGGTTCGAATCCTGCCACGGGCATGGATATGTGTGATAGGTTTAATTGGTTCTAAGTCTAGGGGACTGATGCCCTCAGATGTTGAGTCCCATAGTGCTCAGATCCGTTTGAACCATTTTTTGACGAGGACGAGGTGGATGTGGCTCTGTTCCCTTCCCCCCCCCCCCCTCCTCCTGCCTCCCGCCGTCGCCGAAGGTATTTTGACATAAAGCCTTGTTGTCTTCCCCCTCCCCTCCCTCTCCCAAGGACACTGGAGCAGCTCATAAATCCCATTAACGCTGTTGCTATGACCATAGACAGGATAATGCTACTTCAGTTGAGGAACGAACTTTACCATTTGGAACTGTGTTATGTCACCAGAGAGGTGCCCATAGGACTTTAGCATAGTGTAAAATGCTAATCTGTTTCTTTGGTAGTTCTATTCCAGCATCTGTCCTATTTCTGTATGTAAGACTTTGGGATATTCAGGTGTTTGAAATTAAATGAATCATTTCTAGTAGCCCGTCTGTATTACCCTCCAAAGACACCGTGTATTTAGGGTTCTTTTCTCCGTATTCATGGTGTGAAGTGACAGCTTTCGCAACTCTATGCGAGCTGTTGCTTGTCTAATTAGTCTGACCGATCTCCACGCCACATATGCGTAGTGGGCTGCTGCAGATGCCTGCCGCAACCACCATCCCGGCTGGGTGTCACGTAGTGGATGTGAGGCTGGGCTGAGCTGCAGGCACTGTAGGAGGCCGCGGCCTGCAGTGAAGCTGGATCGAGAAGCGCGCCCGAGACGGCGCAGCCGCGGGCGCGCCGCCTGTCTAAATATAGAGCAGGCGAGGCGCGACCGAGGCGTGAGGTGTGAGGTGTGAGGCGTGGGTGTGGGTGTGGTCCTCCTGCAGAGGGCTCTTGTCGCCAGCGCCACGAGAGCAGAGGAGGAGAGGACAGGAGCCGAGGCGAGCTCGAGGACACAGGAGGCTCACACGACGGCGGGGTCGGCTCACCGGCTGCCGGCCGCTGGGCCGCGCCGACAAAACGTGCCGCAGATTCGGCCGTGGTGTTGACCCAGAGGGACGGACACTCCATTCCCCACCAGTGGCTGACAAATCGAATCTCGCAGAAGGGTTTGCAAACCACCAGCCTGGTTGTGGGAAGCTAACAGTGTAGTGTACGTGGACGACACTGCCCATCTAGGATCGCTTTCACACAGGCAACGACAACGATCGCCAGACACCGCCGTCGCCAGATGTCCCCCGATAACACCGTCAAACAGGTTGGTCACAGTGTGTCCGATCTCTCGCGTCAGTTTTTCAAGAGATCAATGAGGTTAGGTTAAGGTTTATTAAAAATCTCCTCTATCAAGAAGATTTGATTCTGTTTTAACCGATTGCGGGAAGAATTTCGCGAAGCCTCTGTGCTTGAAGACGGGTACCACACTGCGCATTTTGTTATTATAAACACTCTGAATGTATGTGAAGGAGCTAATTTTGTCTGGAAAAGAAACTGGCGAGTACTGTACACTCTCATGAGTTGGTTGGTTGATTTGGAGGAGGGCACCAAACAGCGAGGTCGTTGGTCCCATCGCATTAGGGAAGGGTGGAGAAGGAAGTCGGCCGTGCCCTTTCGATGAAACCATGAGGCGATTTCAGGGAAATCACGGAAAATATAAATCAGGATGCCCGGACTCGGGTTTGATCCGTCGTCATTCCGAATATGAGTCCAGTGCGCTTACCCCTGTGCCACCTCGCTCGATACACTCTTATTGGGCCGGCCGGTGTGGCCCGGCGGTTCTAGGCGCTTCAGTCTGGAACCGCGCGACCGCTGCGGACGCAGGTTCGAATCCTGCCTCGGGCATGGATGTGTGTGATGTCCTTAGGTTTGTTAGGTTTAAGTAGTTATAAGTTCTAAGGGACTGATGACCTCAGATGTTGAGTCCCATAGTGCTCAGAGCCATTTGTACCACTTTTATTGGAATAAGCATACTAGTTTTACGGATATATGATAAGAAGTGAGAAAAGTCGTATTACAAACACGAGCCCCAAACACTGCACAAATTCGAATAAATTCACCAAAACAAACGTATGTCAATTAACCTTCAACGACTGTCATAAAACATACGTATAAAAGATAAAGATAAATTTTAAGATAAGATCCTATGAACATGAAGACCAATGAAAAGTGCAGACATACACACTACAATTGCAAACCACTTCACGTGTGCCCGCATCTCGTGGTCGTGCGGTAGCGTTCTCGCTTCCCACGCCCGGGTTCCCGGGTTCGATTCCCGGCGGGGTCAGGGATTTTCTCTGCCTCGTGATGGCTGGGTGTTGTGTGATGTCCTTAGGTTAGTTAGGTTTAAGTAGTTCTAAGTTCTAGGGGACTGATGACCATAGATGTTAAGTCCCATAGTGCTCACAGCCATTTTTGAACCACTTCACGTGACAGAAACGCCTGTCCAATAAAAACGCCAGTAAGCAGTAATAGTAATGTGTAGTCAGCTAATGCCCATCTACTGTAACCGAAAAAAGACCCACTAAAGTAAGTTTAAGTATACGGAACGACACTCTTGTCACATGAAAACTTATTTTTTCGACTTATAATTTACGCTTAAAATTTTCCATAAAGCTTTTGCCTGCTGTTGGCTTCCAGTATAGCTACGATTTCAGGCCACAGATTCAGAGCTATATCTCGGTTATGATATTTTTCAACCTCAGGATGTCAGAAACTCCTTCTTTCTTGGATTAAACTTGTCAGTTTCTCACACTCCATATTTTTCACCAATTGTTGTCCGAAGTCACTGCCACCAGGCGATGAGATTGGCTTTATTGTGACCGTGCGCGTATTGGCGAATAGTCTGGAACAGATCGGTCGTCTTCCGTCTTTTCCCTCTATTGTCCATAGTCGTTTTCTATTACAGCTACCTTTACCTCCAATTTCCTAAAGCAAGCCAAGATGACCAAGTTACTATACAGTTTGAAGATTCTCTTCAGTTTCGTAATTTTCCGTCATCATCAAAGCATATTTCTGTTCCGAACTCACCTAGTAACAAGTAAGAGGCGAGCTGGCTCGTCCAATTCTAATGCAATCACTCCACTCTCCTCTGAAGCTGCTTGGCCGCGCATTTAGGCGGCACTCGGCACGTGTGATGCAGCCTCTACAATGACTACCAGAATGGTGTGTAGTCTGTGCTGCACAGCCGGCCGTTGTGGCCGATCGGTTCTAGGCGCTTTAGTCTCGAACCGCGCGACGCTACGTTCGAAAGTTCGAACCCTGCCTCGGGCATGGATGTGTGTGATGTCCTTAGGTTAGTTACGTTTAAGTAGTTCTAGAGCACTGATACCTCAGACGTTAAATACCATAGTGCTCAGAGCCATTTCAACCATTTTGTCCTGCACAATGTATCCCATCAGACTATCCTCTTACTCGTTGCAC
The DNA here is from genome assembly GCF_023898315.1 of Schistocerca nitens. Classification (NCBI taxonomy): domain Eukaryota; kingdom Metazoa; phylum Arthropoda; class Insecta; order Orthoptera; family Acrididae; genus Schistocerca; species Schistocerca nitens. Next base: position 1,106,428,579 of record NC_064615.1, on the reverse strand, counting down.
TGGATACCCCGTCGTAATAACTGATCCGTCTCACACTGTTAGTCGGCTCGACGAGGTGTAACGTCAGTGCTTTTGATGTTCTCATCCAGCAAACTCCTTATGAAGACTATTCTGTCCAACACGGTATTACGCCGTGATTACGAAACAGAACTAGGGATTGTTGAAGATCACCCGGTTTGTTTTGCTTGGGAATAGGTTTTCACATACAACCACCGTTATTGCAATTTATGACTCGTGCTGACAAGGCTGTATCGACATCAACGAACAAGTAAGCCTGAGGGAAAATGTCAGTGAGCTGTTGTTGTACTTACACGTTAGGATGAACTTTGTCCCGTATGTTCCACAGAAGCTTGTATATTTTACGCCACCTAGGTTTGGTAATGCCAACTCAGTTTTAGAGTGGCCCTAAAATTACGCCGTCTTAAATAAAATGACTGTAATGACTCTAAATCCGGGCAGACTATTCGAAAATGAGTTCTTTAGAAGCACAGTGTTGTGCTTGTCTATTAGCTGGCTCTCCCACGGTTTTCCTCAGTTTTACAAGTTCTCGGAATGCATTAGAAACAAACGAGTTGCTTCTGTAAAACTTTTTTTTTTTCAATACAGTCTCCTTGTACAATAATGGACGTGGTGCAGCGATATTCCAAGGCCTTGATCCAATCTCCAAAATTAGATTACTGAACTCAGCAAACTACACGTGAACTGCAGCTATCAGTGCCTCGTTTGGAGAGAATATCCTTCGAACGAGTAAAATTTTGAACTTAGGAAGGAGATGAAAGTCTGATGCAGGCGAACCAGACGAGTAGTGTGGGTATGACAACAAATCATACCTTAGCCCCTGTATCTTTACGATTTCAGAGACACTTGTGTGTGTGGGGGGGGGGGGGCAGGGGGAGGTCCCACGGGGAGCGGCCGCGCGGTTTGAGGCGCCGTGTCACGGATTGCGCGAACCCTCGGGCATGTGTGTGTGTATGTGTGTGTGTGTGTGTGTGTGTGTGTGTGTGTGTGTGTGTGTATGTGTGTGTTGTTCTTAGCATAAGTCAGTTGTATGTCTAGGGACCGATGACTTCAGCAGTTTGGTCCCTTACGGATCTACATACAGCTGAACCTTTTTTTGTGTGGGTGCTCATTGTCTTGATGAAAGATGACACTTCATTACCAAACCTTACCTTTTCTCGCATATTATTTTCTGTAGCTACTCCAGGAGTTTAGCACTGTCCCGTAACTGTTTGACCAGTGAGAAGATAATATATCAATAAAATATCTTTTACGTATCATAAAACTGACCCCATCATCTTTCCCGCCGACCGTATTGCTACTGATTTCTTTGGTGTGGTGAATCAACATTTTTCCACTGCTTTGACCCTTGTTTTGTCTCTTGGCGTATAGCAGTGGAACCAAGTTTCATCTGTGGTCACAAACCGGCAGAAAAAAATCTTTTTGTTTTCTTAAAAATGGATCAAACACTGTTCGGACAGTTTAGTTCAGTTTTGTACTCAACCTACGCAAAGAGTCGAGGCATCGATCTAGCAGAGATTCGCTGTTAAAATACTGTACGCCCTTCCAGTTGACATCCATAGAGCTTATGAAATTTCTCTCACTTTCAGTAGGCGATCTTCGACGACCACTTCACGCCCTTGTACAATAATTTCTGGGGTAGTGACCAATCTTGGTCGACCTCTACTCGGATCACCACCTAAGCCGTCCCCACCAACTTTAAACTAGTTTGTTCACCTGGAAACTGTTGACCATCAAGGATCAGAGCCTCGCAGTGTGTTCTGGAGTTCGGCATATATTTCCTTTGCTTTCACACCTTCCTATTAGTTAATCGCTGCTCGAGTCTCGATTTTTTTCTCTGTCTCCTCAAATCATTCCTCGGGAACAAGAACAGAAAAGTGTCCACACCACCGACCTCTACTCAGCGGACTGATGCGTCACTTGTTTAGTCATAAGGGATGACGTATTACCTCGTGGTAACCCGTTTGTGCTAGCGCTAACATCTGGCGGTGGTTCCGCTAACTTTTCAAACTATCGTCGAATTTATTATTTATGGTCAAACACGCCGGATATGTTACAATGAAAATTTCTACCATGCTCTCGGCAACTATTTTCCGCGTTGAAATCCGGACATAGATGTGGATCTTACTTCCTACAAATACGCTAATGGTGGAAACAAACTGCGCAACTATGGCCCCCACTGGTAGGAGTGTTCGGTGCGGATGCTGCACAGGTTACAGAACCGCGGGTGGATTCTCGTAGGCGTGAAACAGCACCAGCGCAATTTGCAGTTGCGTGTAGGGCCGTACAGTATAGCTGTTGTTTTCAATCGCTCCCAGACAGGACAGGACAGGAGAGTTTCCAGCCTGCCATTGTGGGCGAGCGGTTCTAGGCGCTTCAGTCTGGAACCGCGCGACCGCTACGCTCGCAGATTCGAATCCTGCTTCTGGCCTGGATGTGTGTGATGTCCTTAGGTTAGTTAGGTTTAAGTAGTTCTAAGTTCTAGGGAACTGATGGCGTCAGATGTTAAGTTCAAATGGTTCAAATGGCTCTGAACACTACGGGACTCAATTGCTGAGGTCATTAGTCCCCTAGAACTTAGAACTAGTTAAACCTAACTAACCTAAGGACATCACAAACATCCATGCCCGAGGCAGGATTCGAACCTGCGACCGTAGCGGTCTTGCGGTTCCAGGCTGCAGCGCCTTTAACCGCACGGCCACTTCGGCCGGCAGATGTTAAGTCCCATAGAGCCATTTGAACATTTGACAGTTCCCTCAGAGCGAACAGCAGACAGCACTGGGCGTGGCCTGCAGAGGTGTGCTGGGAGGGCGTGGCCGGCTAGAGGCCGCCCAGTTTCGTGCTGAGCGCTACGGAAGCCGGACTGGGCGTTCCACAGCCTGTCAACCGCTTCCGAACATCAGCTGCGCCCCTCCGAACAGGACCGCAGATTTCCACTGCGGCTACTCGAGTCTCCGTACATATCTGGAGGTGCCAGTTCGCCATTCGCCGTAGTTTTGTTTGCAGTTCTGTTCGCAGAAATATGATTTTGTAGAAATAAAGAAAGCAAGTGGAAAACGTAAGTTTCTGCTTGCGTATTGACAGTTACGAGACGTAGAGAAAAATGACACGTATCAGTTGACAGAGAAGCTTCCTAAGTTTAGACTATTTGTATACACTGTGGCGTACTTACAGAGCGCACCAGCAGGAGGCAGCCGATCCGGACATGTACACGGTGCGTCGCTTAGATTCGGATAAATGAAACTTTTCTTTAAAAGCACATTTATTAAAATAAAATACAAATGAAAGTGAAAATCCTTGTACATATAAGTAGAGGCATCTTTCAAGAGCAACATTACTCGATGTAACCCCCTTCAGCCGCAACGACCGCCTCCAGTTTTGTTCTGGAGCGACCGCACGCTCTCATTAAGACAGCGCTGTTCATATTCGCGAATGCTGCTTCGATAGCGGTGCTTAGAGACGCGACTTTAGGATGCCTCGACTTGTTGGTAAGTCTTTCGACTACTCTCCAAACATAGTAATCTTGGAGGTTAAAATCTGGACTATTCGGGGGCCAGAACTCCTTTGACGTTATCCGGGAGGCAGTTTTGGACTAAATGACTCGTATTGTTCGCTCGCTGACATTCAGTACTGACACCAGTTTCTTAGCAATTATTCCGTGTCCTCCGAAATCTACATCTACATCTACATCATACTCCGCAAGCTACCTAATGGTGTGTGGTGGAGGGTACTTTCGGTACCACTATCTGCTCCCTCCAATCCTGTTCCAATCGCGAATAGTGCATGTGAAGAATGATTGTCAGTCAGCCTCTGTATTGGCTCTAATTTCTCGCATTTTCTCCTCGTGGATAATACGCAAGATGAATATGGGGGGAAGTAATATGTTGTCTGACTTCTCCTTTAAAGTGCTGCCCGAAATTTCAATAGTAAATCGCGCCTGTGCCTTTTCGATGAGTGCCGCAGTTCGTGACACGCGTTTACTCGAAAGAGATTTCCTCGCCGGGTTAGTGGAATCTTCCCCAGATTTCTCCGAAAACTTATACTAGGCCACATTGTCGTAAACAGTTGTTCTCAGGTACCCGAAGAATCGAACTGTGTCAGTGGACGTACGTACGCCGAGCGCGACAATTTCGATAATAGCGGCTCTTCGGTTGTACTCCGCACATGTCCGTAACATATCGGCCATTTTGACGTTCTCACTGTTTACTACATGCCTATGGCTTTCAAGGACGCCAATGACTAATCCGGCGGAACAGCGATATGGCGGGAAATTCAAACTGAAATTTGTCCGGATTTAAGCGCCGCACCTTACAGACAGATCATCCGTTCCATACTGTCTCAACGAATTAGTCAGTGCTGGCAGATAGGCAATCCAACCTATAGATTTCCAAACCGGGCTGTTGTTGTCGCATTTTACCGAGTAGCAGCAGCAGGAGACACTTCAATGAGTTGCACGCACTTACTGACGTTTGCCAAATCACAACTGGTGGCTATATTCCGCGCCTTTAGTGCGAGTTATTAATTTGAGAGATGTTCTGCCCACTTAACACTATTTTTTCTCTAAGGCTTATAGTTTCTACACAGTCGTCTTCTGAATTCTCGGAATTACCTACGAATAACCGTACAAAAGTACGTCTCCTGGTATGCCATGAGACTGCCTGTGAAAGGGAGCTTGCGTCCCATAGGAAAGGGGAATTCAGATCACTAACCGATAGTGCTCTTTTGTGATACAATTGTGTAAAAATAGTGTTAGGTTCCATTATGAGTGCCAACGCTAATAATCGGCATCGGGCGAGTCAGCATTCCGTGTTTGCTGCAAGTAGCAGAATAAACAAAGGCAATAAATTAGTTCTATCCGCGATGTCAATGCAGCAGGTTGTATTAAAGATCCCCGGTAAAAGGCATCTTGGATTATTAACGGAAGTCACGTTGTAATTTTCAAAACATGAGATTTTGATGTAAATTTATACAGAGAGAAATGTGATTTACTATTGTTAAAGGAGAATTTCAATTTTAATCAATTAAGAGAATATAACGAAGTTTATTTATAGGAATATAAGGTATGCTGGAGTTTCACTTCAGTGATCACTAAGGACGAAGTTTATGTACTGGTATGATTCCCGCAAGCTAAGCGGGCAGATGTTTATTGGAATGTGGGTCAAATTCGTGTTTGAAAGTAAATGTCTCAGAAGAATAATAACCGTTCTACGCTTCCGAAATGCAATGGAAATCTGAGGTCTGTTACTGCACCGTTATCAGCAAATCAGGTACCGAATATATCATCAGATATGAATTAGTTAGTTACATGGTCCATATATGATTTGAACGAATCTTCTATCGAAATGTTGTGGAACGAGTCCGTTTATGGGAGATAGTCTTGCTCCTGCACCTACAGTTCAGATTCAATGGCTGAGGTGACTGCTTAGAAATGATCTGTGTGACACATCGTATCATATTGCTTAGGTGTGTGAGACCAGTATCAAATAAGACTGACAGAGGACATTGAATGTATGCCGAGGAGGGCAGCATGAATGGACACAGATGTGTTTTTTCCATCTGTGAGTGTTACAGAGATGCTGAAGATGCTGTGGACTTGAAGATAGTAGCAGTCAGTCCCATGAAAGCCTACTTACAATAATTCTACAACCACCTATATGCGATGAATCTGGGAATATAACACAACTCTTGTACTCATCAATCCTCTTTGGAGCACTATGACAGCAAAATTCTCAGAGCATATTGGGGTTCAAGCGATTATTCTGGCCATGCACCGTATCTCAGTCGCACGCAAAGAAGCCCTAATAACTCGTGTGTTGGGGAGTCCCTCTGCCATTCACTTCACCATGGTTTTCAGAGTGATGGATAGAGATGTGCATGTAAAAACCTGATTCCTTCCAGTGATTAAAAAACGATTTTATTTTCGTGTGAATCAATCTCCACATACCTGCATATCTTTTAGGGAAGTAAGTTGATAAATCCTCGTGTGATTCAACCAAAAGAAAATTAATTAAAAAGTGCGTATGTGTCATCAGACAGCTGACAGTCCCCACCGTGCATGTGCAGCGTTCGTGGCAAAATATCGCGATGAGGTAACAGGCGCAGCCAAGTGTACTAGCCAGTAGGTGAAAGCAACACTGCCAGTCAGAATGCTCAGTCCTAGTACAGTGAACAGTGTTGATATGCACAAATGTTGACAACTGCTCGAGTAACGGTAGTGGCCTCAGCAGGTATTTGTAAGAGAGAAGTTGCATCAGTTCCGACGCATTAGTAGGTGACGTGTGTGTCTGAAATGAGAGAGAACTGCTAATTAACCGTAGCGGTGGCCGCTCGTGGATGAGCGGAGCTTATCCGGCATCTATAGCGGGCGCAGCACGGCGTCGGGTTAAGCGACGCTGCCTCGAGTGGTGTGCTGTGGGTGAGCCGGGGGGGAGGAGAGGGGTGCCCAGGCTTCGAGGTGCGGGCGCCATCCGTCACCGACGTAACCTTCCAGACCCACGCTGCCGTGCAAGCTGCGAGGGTTGCAGTGTTGGACCTGCAACAACTGATACGGCCGGTTCCCATTAGGCTAGGCGCAAATTGAGACCCGTATAGAGTGTGTGGCGGGACGCAGAGCAGCGCGCGTTTTTGTAACTTCACAGGTTCAAATGGGACCGCGCAAATTGCGACGCGACGCGACTGGGACGCGACACGCGCCTGCGCCAGGTCGCGCGACGTTGTGGTTGTGGCACAAGTTTCTCGCGCCGCGTGTCGCCCGTGCCTCGCTAGCACCGTGGGAAATTTGAGGCGGGGAGCGGATAAGTAGCCCGGCCATATGCTCACTTCGGAACGGCGCATATCAGCAGTGGTAGCATTGCCCATACGATAAATTTTGCCTTACTGTATACTAAATTTTATTGCCTTTGGGTAGTGTTTCGTTTTTCGCCATTTAAGCGCATTCTTCGTTAGTACATTATACTTTTCTGTGTTCGCCATGATGAGGAAAAGCATTTCAATTGTTGCATGCATATTATCGGCATTAATAAATTAATTATACAACAGGCTACACAAATGAAGAAAATGGTCGGTATTATTACGAAAGTGGGAATATCCTAAAAGAGTGTTATGATTAGATACATTTAATTTGTTGAAATGATCTGCTCACAAAGGCAGATCTACTTTGATGACAATGTTTTTCGAATTCCAACTCACAAGGCACACATGGCTAGCTTGTGCATACCTGTCGCGCGCATTATCCTCCGCTGCTGACAATACACTGACCATTGTGAAGGAATAAAATCCTTTGTTAAGTTTCCATTCCAGACGCTCATTGTTAAAAATACGGTGGGTTACGGGGATTCCACCAAAATTCCAACAGAATTGGCAATCTATTTTTGCGTGAGTTGGTAACTTTTCTCATTCGAAGAAGCATCACCGTTTGTGAGTAACGGCCACATTTCTCTTGGTGACTGGTTTAATTGTACTTGCTTTGTCACAGTGTAATTTGTCAAACTCATCTGACAGCAGCTATTGCGACAGAATTCCGAAACGGAATGCCTCATTAAACAAGTAATTGGGAATCACAGAGCTCAATAGCTTACGAAAAACTCATAGTGTCGTTTTGCAGTAACATAAAAGAAGAAATTTCATGTTTATTTTCATACTAAGCTCTTGATTCGGTAGCTGTCGATAACTCTTAAATAATTAGTCACTGGAGGAAAATAAATAAAAAGGGAAGTATAAATACTGATATATCGCCATAGATAAGAAAGTTCTGGGTGTTTAAGAATTGGCAAAACAGTCTCCTCCTTCTGTGCTATCACTCGCCAAACTTTCGTTTCGATGTCTCGAGCGGTTTAGGAGATACGAGAGATGTTGCCAGTATTTCATTCTCGCGGGCGTGAGATCGGAAGTGAGCGCGCTACATGGGATCCATTTTCTCGAGATCGGAGGCAGACAGATACCTTCTCCCAAGTCTAAAAAAAAATTCAACATGTTAGCTAAATTTCATACGCAGCAACATATGCTATAATACACACCAAACGCAAAATCATAGCGACCCCTAATTTTCGTTGCAAACTTTTTGAGTTTGGCGTAGTGTCTTACTAAAATGTGTACATGACAATAAGCACGGTCATTAGCGAGATGATGGGCACTTGACCACGAAGCTGGCATGTAACGCTACAAGTAAGGCAAAAATCAAATATTTTCAGTGAATAGTTTCTGTAAAATCGTTTGAGAAAGGTAACAGGTTGCGCGCGCTTCGGTTCTGTCAGCGCAGAACGTCGCCAGTCGGCACGTGCGAAGTATGGTGTACGCGTCGCAATATGCAATGCACCCGCGCGACCCGTGTGGCACTTGCTTGTCGCGCTGTAGTGTCGTGTCACGTCACACGTGCTATACGCGTCTCAATTTGCGCCTAGCCTAGCATCTGCTAGCATCGTGGGAAATTTGAGGCGGGGAGCGGAAAAGTAGCCCGGCCATACGATCACATCAGCATGGCGCGTATGAGCAGTGGTAGCCCATACGATAAATTTTGCCTTACTGTATACTAAATTTTATTGCCTTTGGGTAGTGTTTCGTTTTTCACCATTTAAACGCTCCAGTTTTCTTCGTTAGTACATTGTACTTTTCTGTTATTTATATCTGTATAGTTTTGTTTTGTTTTCCTTCTGTCAAGAAAAATGGATACTTCAGTAACTGATGAGCCATTGGCCGCTGGAATTGTATCATATGCCTCCGAGATGTTTTCAGATCGCAAGAAGGGACAGAGGGTACTGAATAAGGAAGCAAGGAATACTATAAAATCATGTGATTAAGAAGCAGGGCAGGAAAGTAAAACAAGGTTATCTTCTCGCTGCCTAGTATCTGTACGACCTGTTACAAAAATTTAGAAAGGGATAATCTCCACAGGCGTAATCCCTTTGTGCTCCTGGTGAAAAGCGTCCAAGATCTGAATTATAGAAGTCTGACTGTGATTACTTGGATATGGATGTAATAATGTAATACGACACACTGTACTACGTGCATGTGGACATCACATTTCCATTGCAAACTAGAAACAGTCGAAAAGCTGACACAAATAACAATGTTTTAATTCGTTCGCCGTGATGAGAAAAAGCATTTCAGTTGTTGCATGCACATTATCAGCATTAATAAACTAATTATACAACAGGCTACACAAATGAAGAAAATGGTCGCTATTATTACGAAAGTCGGAACATCCTAAAATAGTGTTATGATTAGATATATTTAATTTGTTGAAATGTACTGCTGACAAAAGCAGATCTACTTTCATGACAATGTTTTTCGAACTCCAACTCACAAGGCACACATGGCTAGCTTGTGCATTCCAGTCGCGTAATTGTACTTCCTTTGTCACAGTGTAATTTGCCAAACGAATCTCACAGCAACTATTGTGCAGAATTACAAAACGGAATGCCTCATTAAACAAGTAATTGGCAATCACAGAGCTCAATAGCTTATGAAAAACCTCACAGTGTCAGTTTTCAGTAACATAAAAAAAATTCCATGTTTATTTTCATACCAGGAAGCTCTTGTTTCGCTAGCTGTCGGTAAGTGTCAAAAAATTACAGTCACTGGTGCGAAGTAAATAAAAAGGGAAGTATAAGTACTGATATATCGCCATAGGTAAGAAAGTTCCGTGTGTTTAAGAATTGGCAAAATGCTCTCCTCCTTGTGTGCTGTCATTCGCCAAACTTTCGTTCCGATGTCTCGAGCGGTTTAGGAAATATGAGAGATGGTGCGAGTATTTCATTCCTGCGGGTGTGAGATCGGAAGTGAGCGCGCGACATGGGACCCATTTTCTCGAGATCGGAGGCAGATAGAGACCTCCTCCCGTGTCTAAACAAAAATTCAACATGTTGGCTAAATTTCATGCTCAGCAACATATGGTGTAATACATACCAAACGCAAAGTCATAGCAACCCCTAATTTTCGTTGCAAGCTTTTTGAGTCTTGCGTAGTGTCCTACTAAAATGTGTACATCACAATAACAATCGTCATGAACGAGATGATGGGCACTTCGCCACGAAGCTGACATATAACGCTACAAGTAAGGCAAGAATCAAATATTTTCAGTGATTAGTTTTTGTGAAATCGTCTGAGAAAGATAACAGGTTGCGCGCGCTTCGGTTCTGTCAGCACTGAGCGTCGCCAGTCGGCGCGTGCAAAGTATGTGTACGCGTCGCAATTTGCGCCGGACCCGCGCGACTCGTGCGGCACGTGCGTGTCGCGCTGTAGTGTCGTGTCACGTCACACGTACTATACGCGTCTCAATTTGCGCCTATCCTTAGGGAGCCTATCCTTAGGGAGCCTTAGTTGCCATGGAAACGCCGTCAGAGGCGCGACAAGGTCGTCTCTGCATCGCGGTTTGCCCATGTCGAACCGCTGCCGCGTGCCGCACTGCAGGTCCGCGCCGTCAATTACAGAACGCGTTGGGCGTGACGTCACGTACAGATCATCTGGCGATACATACTTTCTCCGAAGTGCTGGCGCAGGCGCTGCGGAAGCTATGAAATACTTATCAGCCAATTTCAAGGAAATTATTAGCTGAAAAAAATTGATTTTTCTACATCTTACAGTCTTTGCTCGATAAAGAACTGAATTTATTTTCGTTATTCATCATGGTTACTTCCTGTATCACTTTTAAGTGAACCACTACACAAAATTTCATTGAGTGTGCAGAGATAAAAACTCATTGCATAGACTTTGCATATAGTTAATTTTAGGTAATAAATTACTGCATATGAAATTTAGCCAACGCATGGAAATTGTTTTTTAAATTTGAGGGCAGAATGATAGCTACCACCGCTCTCGAGTATTGGATGACATGTCGGTGGACAGGCCTCACGGTCGCCGCGCGCGGGTCGCTCGCGATGCAACTAATACTCCGCAGAGTTAGTCGTATATCATGTGGTTGTATCAGCCCCAGTTTCGCGAATGGATCAAGCAATCGAATCGTGGTTTTTTTGAAACTGATAGCTCATAAAGAGACACGTATTTTGTCGCATGATAAGTGTGCAAAAGCTATTTATCTATCTAGACGTGAAAAGAACTACAGTTTTTCACAATAGATCGATGAACGTCTTCAAACGGCATTTAATAGCATGTGAAATGAAAATTACAGTGGCATGAAAGACATCAATATTTATAATATCCTATAATATTGGAACGCGTGAGGCAATACCGACCCTACGACTTATCTTAGAAGAAAGATTAAGGAAAGGCAAATCTACGTTCCTAGCATTTGTAGACATAGAGAAAGCTTTTGACAATGTTGACTGGAATACTCTCTTTTAAATTCTGAAGGTGGCAGGGAGCGAAAGGCTGTTTACAATTTGTACAGAAACAAGATGGCAGTTATAAGAGTCGAGGGGCATGAATGGGAAGCAGTGGTTGGGAAGGGAGTGAGACAGGGTTGTAGCCTCTCCTCGATGTTATTCAATCTGTATATTGAGCAAGCAGTAAAGAAAACAAAAGAAACATTCGGAGTAGGTATTAAAATCCATGGAGAAGAAACAAAAACTTCGAGGTTCACCGATGACATTGTAATTTTGTCAGAGACAGCAAAGGACTTGGAAGAGCAGTTGAACGGAATGGACAGTGTCTTGAAAGGAGGATAGCAAAAGCAAAACGAGAATAATGGAATGTAGTCGAATTAAGTCGGGTGATGCTGAGGGAATTAGATTAGGAAATGAGACACTTAAAGTAGTAAAGGAGTTTTGCTATTTGGGGGCAAAAATAACTGATTATCGTCGAAGTAGAGAGGATATAAAATGTAGACTGGCAATGGCAAGGAAAGAGTTTCTGAAGAAGAGAAATTTGTTAACATCGAGTATAGATTTAAGTGTCAGGAAGTCGTTTCTGAAAGTATGGAGTGTAGCCATGTATGGAAGTGAAACATGGACGATAAGTAGTTTGGACAAGAAGAGAATAGAAGCTTTCTAAATGTGGTGCTACAGAAGAATGCTGAAGATTAGATGGGTAGATCACATAACTAATGAGGAGGTATTGAATAGAATTGAGGAGAAGAGGAGTTTGTAGCACAACTTGAAAGAGAAGTTTGAGGAACAACTTGACAGGAAGAAGGGACCGGTTGGTATGACATGTTCTGAGGCACCAAGGGATCACAAATTCAGCATTGGAGGGCAGCGTCGAGTGTAAAAATCGTAGAGGGAGACCAAGAGATGAATACACTAAGCAGATTTAGAAGGATGTAGGTTGCAGTATGTACTGGGAGACGAAGAAGCTTGCACAGGATAGGGTAGCATGGAGAGCTGCATCAGACCACTCTCAGGACTGAAGACTACAACAATAACAACATATAGACCTGATATCTCATAAGTTGTGAGTTGCTAAGTATCTACAACTAATGATTATTTCGTTTTGTAAGTAACAAAGGATTTTTTCTTGTTGCAGTGTATGTTACTTGTTCCAGATGCGTTTCGCCAGTTACTTTAACACATTTTCAGTGGAGTGTAGAATAATTCAATTTTGTTTAGATATGCGGAAGGCTATTTACAATTCGTACAGAAACCGGATGGCAGTTATAAGAGTCGAGTGCCATGAAAGGGAAGCAGTGGTTGGGAAAGGAGTGAGACAGGGTTGTAGCCTCTCCCCGATGTTATTCAATCTGTATATTGAGCAAGAAGTAAAGGAAACAAAAGAAAAATTCGGATTAGGTATTAAAATTCATAGAGAAGAAGTAAAAACTTTGAGGTTTGCCGATGACATTGTAATTCTATCAGAGACAGCAATGGACTTGGAAGAGCAGTTGAACGGAATGGACAGTGTCTTGAAAGGAGGATATAAGATGAACATCAACAAAAGCAAAACGAGGATAATGGAATGTAGTCAAATTAAATCTGGTGATGCTGACGGAATTAGATTAGGAAATGAGACACTTAAAGTAGTAAAGGAGTTTTGCTATTTAGGGAATATAATAACTGATGATGGTCGAAGTAGAGAGGATATAAAATGTAGACTGGCAATGGCAAGGAAATCGTTTCTGAAGAAGAGAAATTTGTTAACATCGAGTATAGATTTAAGTGTCAGGAAGTCGTTTCTGAAAGTATTTGTATGGAGTGTAGCCACGTATGGAAGTGAAACATGGACGATAACTAGTTCGGACAAGAAGAGAATAGAAGCTTTCGAAATGTGGTGCTACAGAAGAATGCTGAAGATAAGGTGGGTAGATCACGTAACTAATGAGGAGGTACTGAATAGGATTGGGGAGAAGAGAAGTTTGTGGCACAACTTGACTAGAAGAAGTGATCGGTTGGTAGGACATGTCCTGAGGCATCAATGGATCACAAATTTAGCATTGGAGGGCAGCGTGGAGTGTAAAAATCGTAGAGGGAGACCAAGAGATGAATACACTAAGCAGATTCAGAAGGATGTAGGTTGCAGTAGGTACTGGGAGATGAAGAAGCTTGCACATGATAGAGTAGCATGGAGAGCTGCATCAAACCAGTCTCAGGACTGAAGACCACACCAACAACAACAACATGCGATATTTGTAAATTATAAAACACTTCACAACTTATTTTTTCACGTAAATAAGTGATTACTTACAGTTAATCGAGTTTTGGCTGACATCTGCATTTATTCTCATCTGGTCACATGCTGGAGATCGCACTAAAACTGGACTTTCGGAACATGAGCACATTTGCACGTTCGCACTTTTTTCTTCATAATTTTCGTGTTATTTGCGCTAATGGATGTTGTTTCCTATTCTTCTTCTACCACTAGGTGTAGGCATTTTGCCAAAAGCTGTGATTTAAAGTGGCAACTGCAGTGCATTCACTTTTGGCTCTACCTATTCGGTGTGTTTATGTACATGCTGCCAACCTAACGAATTACATGCAGAAAATTAACATCTGCTCATTTCTGTTCTCCTTATATCTGTATGTGTGTGTGCCTACCCGGTGCAAGTTATAGAAAGTTGAATGTGAAAGCAATAACTGTCGGAGAGTGGTTGAAAGTTTTGGTGTCCAGCTGATTTGAGTTTTGGTTCAAATGTTTTGTGGAAGGGTTCATGTAAGAGCAAACTCACTGCTTACAGGAAATAACACTTCAGCAGAGGATTATTATTGGAATATTACCATCCAACCCCTTTGTCTCCATTTTTTACATGATCATTTCCACTTTGTATTTAAACCAAAGATCGAATCAGCTGAACACAGAAACCTTCAGTCACTCTCAGATAGCTATTAGATTCACATTCATCTTTCATTCAACTTTCTACAATTCGCCCTTACTAACGACACACAAACACATATAAAGCGAACAGAAATGAACAGACTCTTCAGCATTTACTTGTTAAGGTAGGCAACATGTACATAAACAAACCAAATAAGAAGAGACATAAATTGAACACAGTAGTTACGAGTATAAATCAGTTTTTGGTAAAACATCCGCAGCTAGTGACAGAAGAATAACAGTGCTCCACACCAATTAGCGCAATGAACACGAAAATTGTAAAAAAAAAAATTCGTAATGTGAAACTGTGCGTATGTTTCATAAATGCAGTTATGGTGTGACCTACAGTTTGAGACCAGATGAGATGGAACGCAGACGCCAGCCAAAAACTCGATTAAGTCTAAGTAATTACCTAGTCACGTAAAAAATAAGAGGTGAACTGTTATATAATGTACAAATATTGCAAAGATTTCACTGGAATTGCCTTAGAGTAAAAGGTAAAACGCGTCTGGAACAAATAAGATACATCACAGGAAGGAAATGGCGTTTGTTATGGTGTTGATGTACAAGTAAACAGATTTGTTATTAATTATTTTGTTTGCATTGAGACATTATTTATTTGCAACATTTGGAATACTTTATAATTACTTGTAATAACACTAGATTGCCGATTACTCTTTCCAGCATTGCTAAATTAGTCTCTACAGGCGAGATATATATATCTTGTGGTAAGTCGATTTCTTTTACGGAAATAATTTTACATATCTGATCGAATGTTTGTTTCAAACACCTTGGCATGAAGTACTAAATATAATATTCTATGCATCGTCTTCGATATCCGTAAAGTCTCACTGATCCCAGTCTTGCCAATAGTTATGAAGGACCAATCATAATAATTGGTTTCACAGTTACAGTTATGATCCAGTTGCCGAGTCGACATTTAGTTGCCAAAATGCCTTTCTTATTATTTGATTAACATGCTTTTCAGACACAAACGGTAATTAAAAATTGTTTCATACGATGTTAGTGCATCCTTTAATGCGTCTAAGAATTGACACATGATATTGAAAGTCAGCGGAAAATACTCCACAAAAGCGTGTGACAGTTTACGTAGAACTGCATTGCAATACATTTGCCACTGATGACTTCTACACAGTTTGAAAACTGCCAGCGCATTCGAAAGTCGTGGATAATTCGTAACCGGTCACTGGTTGTTGGTTCATGAAGGTATACATGTTCTGTGGAAAATGCCGCAAATGGTTGAGTGGCCAAAACAGCAATTCAGCTTCATCGTTTGCTGACAGTCGCCATAAGAAAACTGCATTGAGGTTATAATTTTTCCCTAACATAAGGCTATTTGCAGAGAGTAATAGAGATGCATACACAAATAAATTACAGTGATATGTGCTGCAGGCTATATTTAAAAAAAATGTTGTGGCTATAAATACGCAACTGACGTACCTAAGCAAAGGTAATGTTATTTGCCGCTGGGTTGCAGTGACAAGAAAGACAGTTCGTCTCATTATTTTTTTGCTGTTGTCTTCAGCCTGAAGACTGTGTTGGTAGAGTGCTCCACAGTAGTCTATCCTGTGTAGGCCTCTCCATCTTTACGTAGCTACTGCGTCCTACATCCATTCGTATCTGCTTACCACTGGCATGCCTTGGTATCTCTCTCTCTCTACAATTTAGCCTTCGCTACAAACTGACGATTCCTTGATGCCTCAGAATATGTCCCGTTATCTAGTCCCATCTTTTAGACAAGTTGTGCCACAATTTCCTTTCCTCCTCCTTTTAATTCAGTATCTCTTCTTTATTTATACGATCTACATATCTTCTTTTTTAGCACCACATTTTAAAAGCGTCCATTGTCTTCTTGGCAGAAATTGTCATCGTCTATGTTTCACTTACATACAGGGCTACACTCCATACAAATACCTTATAAAATACTACCCAACTATTTAAATTTATATTCGATTTCAATTCAATTTCTTTTCCAGAAACGCCTTTCTTGCTATTGGCGGTCTGAATTTTGTGTCTACTCTACTTCTGCCATCTGAATTACCGCTTCCCTTTCAAGTCATTAAAGCCTTACAACTGCAGTTTGGGTTCTGTGAAAGCTGTAGATCATCTTGCGTCCCTGTGTTTTTACGCCGATACCTCCAGAGGTTCAACGAGTGTCTTTCAGTTAAGCTTGTCAAAATCTTTCGCTAAAAATACTACTGCTATACACAGGTTTGCGTTTTATCAGTCTGTCTACTAGTTAAGTGGCAGGATCAGTACTGCCTTGCGTGTTCAGACATTTCACAGGAATACAAAATTGTTAAGGCTTTCGTGGCCACTTGTTGACAAACTGCCTATTGGCTTCTGTCTCGGGTTCTTCGGCCGACGTTCATCTAATGATTTTTCTGACGTTTCGCCAATGCCAGCCACTCGTGCTGGCGAAACGTCAGAAAAATCATTAGATGAACGTCGGCCGAAGAACCCGAGACAGAAGCCAATAGGCAATTTCACAGGAACTGTCATTGTGTTACTTTATATAACCCCTCCCTTTTCCTTTCTACGTATTCCTTCAGCCTTCTAGCCTTCTCTTGTTTGCTTAGATTTTATTTGCGAAATGAGCCCCTGACAGTTACTTCACTTTTGAGCAAACTTTTCTTTCCTGTTTTCTTATGCAGAATAGCAGTTGCGATTTTGAACTCATTTTTAGACATCTCTATTCCCTATCGCCTACTTTATTTGCTGCGTTTTTGTATTGTCCCTTTTGTCAATTCAATTCAATATATCGTGTTTTATCCAAGGATTTTTAATGTACCTTTTTCTCATTTACATCCTCGGCTGCCTTCACCACATCTCCTCTCAAAGATACCCATTCGTACTGTAGTGGATTCCTTCCTCAAATTCAGTCAGTCATTGCCTAATTGTCGCTTTAAGATTATTGTAAAACTCTGGATCTTAACTTATTCAGGTTAAATCTCCTTGATTTCCTTCGTTTACTATTCCTTTAGTCGTAAACTGCAGTTCATAACCAATATATTATCGTCGATCTCCGTCTGCACCGGGAAATGCGCTACATTTTAAAATTTCGTTCCGAAATCTTTGTCCCAAATATGCATCCTTCTTTCATGATTCTTAAACAAAGTTTTGGCGATGGTTAAATTACGCTCTGTGCAAAAATTCTTTCAGTTGGCTTCTCCTTTCATCCCTTTCCTCAGGCCTATGTTCTCCTACTATTTTCGTTTCCTGTACCTGCTCTAGAATTCAAGTATTTTTTGTCTCTCTTAACTGTCTGAAGAATCTTTTCTCGTACATTGTTTCAATCTGTTCATCATCTGTGGTGTTGACAGCCATGTAAACTTGTATCACTGTGATGTTGGTGTTAGCTTTATGTCTATCTTGGTAATGATAATTTTAATGACAGTTTAGAGGTGGAGCTGAGTTTGATGATACCACTGCATTGGTAGTTTCAATTACCAGCACTCACACAGTGGTTAAAATACATGGTATTAACATAGCACATACTGAGTGTCAACTGTCACACATTTTCAACAATTATAAATGAAAGACTACTACATAACAGGTAACGTACTACTAGTAAACTGCATTTAGGTACTGCAATCTACAATATTAAATGCTGTTATGACAGTAACAGTAAGTTTTTGTTTTGGGTCGAACGGTTTTCTGTATGAGACAGTAAACAGTTGTGAATAGTAATCATCGAATCTGTTTATGGTGAAATAAGAAAACATGAATAATAAAACATGTGAAAGAGTACCTCGTAAAGAAAATGAAAAATTGCGGTGTCATCATCCAGTTGGCCTTTCTTTCATGTAGCTTCACGGTACAGTTAATCAAATGCACCAGGCTTTCCAGTGAGACTCGCCGCACACCACAGTGGCGGTGCGTCATCGGCTACCGCTAGCGTCTGACACTTCCATATGGGAAAGCCAATTGCAGCCGCATCACCGCGGAAAACGCTAGCCGCTGCCGCTGCCGCGCGCCGCGCTGTAGTGGGAGTCGGCCTATAAATAGCCCGCGTGATATCACGACGGCGGTGCCGCGCGAGGGCAGCTCCTGCTCGTAAGCCGGTAGATTAAGATCGCGCTAATCCCATGTGGTACAATTCCGTGCCCCGTGCTTCGAGGTGCGTGTTTAAGGGATGTGGAGGGGGAAAGAAACGTTGAGGATGTGTTAGATGACGATCAGTTTCGCTTCAGGAAACGTAAAGGGAGCAGAGAGGGAATTCTGACGTTGCACTTGATAATACGCAAGATTAAAGAAAAATTTAGATACATTAATAGGATTTGTCGACCTGGAAAAAGCGTTCGACAGTGTAAAATGCTGCAAGACGTTCGAAATTTTGAGAAAAGTAGGGGTAAACCATACGGAGAGACGAGTAATATACAATACGTACAAGAACCACGAGGGAATAATAAGAATGGAAGATCAAGTACAAAGTGCTCGAATTAGAAAGGGAGTAAGACAGGAATTAGCCTTTCGCCCCTACTGTTGAATATGTACATCGAAGAAGCAATGATGGAAATAAAAGACAGGTCGAGATGTGGAGTTAAAATTGAAGGTGAAAACATATGAATGATACGGTTCGCTGATGGAATTGCTAACCTGAGTGAAAGTGAAGAATAATTACACGATCTGCTGAATGGGATGAACAGTCTAAAGAATACAGAATATGGACTGAGAGTAAATCGACGAAAGACGGAAGTAATGAGAAGTAGCAGAATTGTCAGCGAGAAACTTAACATCAGGATTGATGGTTACGAAGTAGAGGAAATTAATGAATTCTGCTACCTGAGCAGCAAAATAACCCAAGATGGACGGAGCAAGGAGGACATCAAAAGCAGATTAGCACTGGCAAAATGAGCATTCCTGGCTAAGAGAAGTCTATTAGTATCAAACATAGGCCTTAATTTGAGGAAGAAATTTCTGAGAATGTATGTTAGGAGCACAGCATTGTAAGACATCGAAACATGGACTGTGAGAAAAGCCGAACAGTGGAGAATCGAAGCGTCTGTGACGTGGTGCTACGGACGAATGTTAAAAATTAGGCGGACCGATAAGGTAAGGAATGAGGAGATACTGCGCAGAATCGGAAAGGAATATGTGGGGAACGCTGAGAAGGAGAAGGGACAGGGTGACAGAACATCTGTTAAGACATTAGGGAGTGACTTCTATGATACTAGAGGGCGCTGTAGAAGGCAAAAAAAAAAAAAGCAAGAGGGAGCATGGGCTGCGTTTGAGCTTTGTTAGAATCGACTTTACTTCTCGATTTATGTGTGTCTGTATCAGACCACTGTCAACAAACTGACTGAAACACAAATTACGTACAACACTCCTTTAGGCTGCAAATGTTTGTTATACCGTAAGTTTCAGACAGACTCTTTGATCTGCTTTATCTGGGAAGTTTTTTCTAGAAGACTTGACACTTAATTCTGCATAGCGTGTGATCAACAGGTGTCGAGGAAGAGGGAGAGATTAGTGTTTAACGTTCTGTCGACATGAGGTCACTATAGTGCGCGTCATGTATGTTGGCGGCTGAGTTTAGGTGCGTTCTGCGCATCTGACGTCACAAAACACAGTCAGCCAATGAACAGAGAACGACGTTGCCAGATCTCGACTGCAGTGCAGAGCACGGACTAGTGTCTTCAGTTTTAGAAATGTTCAGTCATAAATAAAGTAATAGAACAAAAGAAATATCTTGATAGCATACTTTATTTTATAGAAAGTTTGGAAAAAGCATTCTTTATACCAGTTGCTTCATATTCTATTAACTCATTAAACCAAACAAGCAATAAGCCTCCTAATTCAGGCGATAGCAAGGAAAGGTGTTTGTATCAATCTCACGAACCGCTTTTTCTCAATAAAGAGCAGCGGTAATTGTTTATTTCCTATTGTACTTCGACGAAGCATGAGTAATTCATAGTCATACCAACAGTGTTTATCAGTATTTTGAGCGACGTTTTAGAGTCCTCATGGACTTCAATGGCCAGACGAGCTGCGTTAGCATAATGGTTAAGGTGCTTAATATTTTCTTTATTTAAAAACAATATCGAAGTGCCTTACCTCACGAATTTTATTCGTTTGAATACAATTTTTTGAAATTTCTAGTGCTTTGTCTCTTCATTAACCCTTTCGCAGCTGCAGACACGTGCTCCCCGCATTCCGCGATGTGCGCGATTTTGTCATCACTGCACTGCTCGCCTGTGAAGACACATGGTGTTCCCACTGCTCTGACACTCTTATCATTCGATTTCACAGAAGCTATTTGGCCCAAAAATTTGATTTTTACACATCTTCTTGACTGATACCTTCCCCCTATAAATGACATACTTTTGTTTCGATGTTCAACGCAGTTATTGTGCAGCATTAAATGTAGTAAACCATTGCACGAAATTTTCAAGAGTTTGCAGAAGTAAAAGTCCATAGAATTACTTTCCGTATGGTCGATTTTAGTTGCCACAATGTTGAGAATGAAATGTGGACAAGATACCTAAATTTCATATAAAATTTACTGTATAACAATATCTCATTTAATTTAAGTACCACATAGGTGTCGTATGTAATACTGAGAAATATTCCGTCTTTCGCGACTGTAATAAAAGTTCTATTTACACCGGGCTCCGTTTGGCTTTATTTTAAATCACTTCAATCAATCAAAGGTATGGCACATACACAATGGTACTCATGTTCTCTTTCTTGTTTTTGTTCCACAGTCGCAGTTTTACCAATGGTATTGAAATATATTCCTCTTCTGCAACTGTATAAGCGACTTATTTAGACCAGACGCGTTTCTCTATTTTGAAGCATCTTCAGTGGACAGTATTTTGTCTCCTCCATTGCCAAGTCACGTTTCGTAGTTTTGTGCTGCGGTAACACAATATTCAACGTTTGTGTCGGCTGATCAGTGATTTAGCAAATAAATGCTGTTTGTGTGTGCCACATACAAAAATTATATTTGACATAGCTCTGAGCACTTCACTGATAAACCGTATATTCAAATCCTAATGTTTTAGTAAGTCCACAGTTTTCTTTAATGTATATTGTCAACTTCCTTTTGATTGACTGAAGTGCTTTAAAATAAAGCCAAACGTTCAAATGGCTCTGAGCACTATGGTACTTAACTGCTGTGGTCACCAGTCCCCTAGAACTTACAACTACTTAAACCTAACTAACCTAAGGACATCACGTACATCCATGCCCGAGGCAGGATTCGAACCTGCGACCGTAGCGGTCGCGCGGTCCCAGACTGTAGCGCCTAGAACCGCTCGGCCACCCCCGGCCGCCAAAAGCCAAACGTGCCCAGTATAAATAAAACTTTTGTTACGGTCGCGAAAGATGGAATATTTCTCAATATTACATACGACACCTATGTGTTACTTAAATTAAATGAGATATTGTTATACAGTAAATTTTATATGAAATTTAGGTATCTTGTCCACATTTCATTCTCAATATTGTGGCAACTAAAATCGACCATATGGAAAGTAACTCTATGGACTTTTACCTCTGCAAACTCTTCAAAATTTCGAGCAATGGTTTACTTTATTTAATGCTGCATAATAACTGCGTTGAACATCGAAACAAAATTAAGTCATTTATGGGGGGAAGGTATCAGTCAAGAAGACGAGTAAAAATCAAATTTCTGGGACAAATAATTTTTGTGGAATCTAATGATAAGAGTGTCAAAGCAGTGGGAACACCATGTCTCTGCACAGGCGAGCAGTGCAGTGACAAAATCGCGCCTATCGCGGAATGCAGGGAGCACGTCTTTGTAGCAGCGAAAGGGTTAATGCGACCGTGGTGACTTTACTTCATGAACTGCGCGCTCCCCCCTAAACGTAAGCTTGCGAACTATGCTATATTATGGCGCTGCTTCTCTTGGCGCGTGCTTCGTGTGCAACTGGCAACGCAGCAATCTCCCGTGTCTGGGCGGGCATACGCGAGCCGCCAAGATAAAAGAATTGAACTATAGAGACGAAGCACAACCTTGCGTTCTTTCAAGGATGCGAAACCAGGGTGGTCGGACGAAGATTTGAACCGTCGTCCTTCCGAATGCTAGTTCAGTGTGCCAACCACTGCGCACCTTGCTCGGTAGGTGTCTATCAGGCACTTAGATAATTCTCATCAACATGAAAATACAATAGAAACCTGTCAGAATAACTTAGGCATACTGTTGTACGTAGCAGGTTAATGCATGGTATTATTTAGTAAAATTCACGAGTGGTTGTAATAAATGTAAGGTACTTGTTACCAGTGCGAATGAGTTCACTGTAAGCGGGATAAACACTAACAGTGAAACTCATAGTCAATTTCTCCAGAAGTTCCTGAAGGAAACCATAACACATAATATTCACATTGTCGTTGGTGGATATCACTTGTTTCGTGAAGTTAGTTCTGATGACTGAAATTTCAGTGCTCAGCAGAGAAAATCAAACAGAAGTGTCTAAACAGCTGCTGGTAATGCAGTTTCCTATACTCGCTTATCCCTGTACGTTATAAAAGACTTTTTCTGAGCGTAACAATAAAATATATATCAGTATTTACTCTTCTGGAATAGCAAATATTAAAACTGCTCAGTTTATTACCACGAGGTCTGGGGTGATACGATAGCCATACCACTGAACCACGAGAAAGACAATTTTACATGGTAATTCTAGTTCTTTATCAATGTTATCTATATTTACCTCTAATTTTGGGAAATGTTTTCACAAAAAATTATTCTAGAATAGTTGACAACCGACTTGTGATCAAGAGTAGACGGAATTTACTTACATTTTCAAAAACAGTTGCTCTCTGTGTAGTGGTCTCCTTAGTAGTTTCCCCTCCTGCGCATTTGTGTTCCTGTACTCGTAATATAAAACCTGTATTTTATTTTTTCATTAGAGCAAACACCAGTGTTGCACATTTCCCAAAAGCTCGAGAATGAAGCAAGTAATCGGCCTGAATGTGAATTGTGTTCAAAGCGTGTACCATATCTGTTTAGAAGGTACTATTAAAAGTGTATGTGGAGGTCAGATTAAAATACTTCAATTTAGAGACAGCTCCTTCGTGTAAGCATCCAACTGTAGACCCATTCATTGCTTGCATCTGATAATCATTTAAAAATAATGTGAAACGCATAGCTACCTTTTACACTTAACATGTTAACTCAGAAGAGAGTATAGAACATCCAATTTCATCAATAAGTCTTTCAACTCACTCTTTCAAAAATACATTAACATGTAGAAATCGTGAAGGATGTTCTTGTAACTTACGGTCCAAAAGGTTTCTTAAGGAATTTGATTGAACCTGGGTGAAGTACGGTAAAAACAACAGCATTCACAAAAATAGTAAGTTGGAGTGGTCCTGTACTTTATCCGAATCTTCAATGAAATGCACCAGTGCACTAAACCGAAACATTAATGTGTGGTACTTAGGATAACCAAGGGGGTACAGGAATGAGGAAAACTAATCTAGTGCTCGTACACTCTCTCATACCACAACACACCGAAATAAACACCGAACTATTATTATCAAAACTACCATAGTAACCAATTGCTACCCAGCAGAGAGTATCCTGGCTGTAGATGTGATATGGGACGAGGGCTGTTAGACACGCGCTCGAACTTGGTAACGATACATACAAAGAAAAGCCTAGGTTACATCTTCGACAAAGTTTACAGGAATATAGTAATGCATACAAACTATCCACGAATTCTGAAGACTTTTTGTCGAAAAAATTAGTGAAAGGACGAAGTAAATGTCGTCGAGTTCCACCAGCTGCGAAATTACTCTAAACTGCTAAATTCTTGAACTACAGACATAATTTGGCTAAGGAAATCCAGTATACAGATTGACATCTGTCGACTGACTGATTTTAAAGATGCAGTACACTTTACTCTTCTCACACGTGGTCGGGTAACCTAGGTTCCCACAGTGAAAACGCATAGATTTGCAACAGAAAAATTCAATAGAAACTTGGAGCGCATTTCATTTAACCGTCACGCACTGAAGGTGCACACACTTGCCGTAAGTTTACAAAAACTTGCCTTACATTCTACTATTGGTCACGAGGAAGCGTGCGTGCATGAAGCCATCAACTTCCAAGTTCCGAAAAGCCCATGAATGATCCAAAATTCAGTCTCGCTTCATTCGCAATTTCGTTTAACAAATTTATCGTATTCAGTGAAAATGAATACACTACACTACCGGTATGGTAAGCCAAAGTCTTTTTTTTTCTACCCTATATGTGCGAGTCTAGCTCACTTATACACAAAGTTTCTTACTAGAAAACTCGAGATTGTTATTAAATTTACACACGAGATTATTCCGACGGTAACTAGCATGAACAATCCTGACAACCAAAAGAATTGAAATAAAAATGATTGAATTCTCACACTAAACAATTCAGATACCTCCATCCGTGGGATGCTCACAGATCAGTCCATACTCACCAAGTACCCACAGAACTGTAACCTTTTCCGCGCAGAAAACTAGCCGCCTACGCTCCTCTAAGTGGCGGGGGGAGGGAGGCAAATCAACAATGATGAGGACGTTACTGCCTGCCAACTTGAGTCTTTTCCCTGCTATTGCACTGGCTCTGATAACCTAACTAGACCTCTCTTCCTCTCTGTTTTTCACTACGGCTATTGGCAAAAGTGGAGCCTCACACGAACTTAAAGCAGCAGACAGGCAGCTATTGGCTACTCTCACGAAAACTCACGTTTACTCGTTTCAGTCATGCAAACACGTTGAGTGTTGGAACAATTATGTAGAGTGATTCAGGTGCCCGATTACTGGTAACATGATAGAAGACACACTTCCTGGCAATTAGTGCTAGTGGCAGAGGAAAAGCAACAGATACATATATCAGAGGGACCTGATGGAACTCTCTCAAGTAGTGTTGGTCAAGAGTTTGTATAGTTTTTACTCCCCCTTCTCTATTTCCTTACAGCGTGATATAGAGAGCTCGAAATGCATGATTATGTAAATACGTTGCTATTAATCTAGGCGTGAAAAAAATTGGGTAATATTGGATAGTTCAAAATGGTTCAAATGGCTCTGAGCACTATGGAACTTAGCATCTGAGGTCATCAGTCCCCTAGACTTAGAACTACTTAAACCTAACTAAGGACATCACACACATCCATGCCCGAGGCAGGATTCGAACCTGCGACCGTAGCAGCAGCGCGGTTCCGGACTGAAGCGCCTAGAAACGCTCGGCCACAACGGCTGGCTATTGGATAGTTGTATTTCTTTATTTATTAAAATTTCATCTGGCATTCTTTATCAGCATTTATTATGATACATGATTTTTTAGAATGAGATTTTCACTCTGCAGTGTGCGCCGATATGAAACGTCCTGGCAGATTAAAACTGTGAGCCGGACCGAGACTCGAACTCGGGAACTTCGCTTTTCTCGGGCAAGTGAGCTCCCCAAGCACGAGTGACGTCCTGTCCTCGCAACTTCAAGCTCAGATGGTAGAGCACTTGCCAGTGAAAGGCAAAGGCCCCGAGTTCGAGTCTCGGTCCGGCACACAGTTTTAATCTGCCAAGATGTTTCACTTGATTTTTTTTTTGGGCTTTATATGACCTGTTGACAGATACGTGGGTTGCATAAAAAGTGGTGGCAACACTGACGTAACAAACAGGATGCGCGTCAAATTGCAAGCCGTTGTCAGCGGCTGATAGCAGAAGATCAGTTAAAGTGGTGCAGTGAATGGCGACGGCTGTGTTTGCGTCAGTTGCAGCACGTACTGTCTGAAAACGCGGGAGGCCAGTTCAAGCGCTCTGACAGACGCCCACTGCAGCCAGCCTACTACTTTCGACATCACGTTTGTCCCGCACAGACGGCCGGAGTGGCCGAGCGGTTCTAGGCGCTACAGTCTGGAGCCGCGCGACCACTACGGTCGCAGGTTCGAATCCTGCCTCGGACATGGATGCGTGTGATGTCCTTAGGTTAGTTAGGTTTAAGTAGTTCTAAGTTCTAGGGGACTGATGACCTCAGCAGTTAGTCCCATAGTTCTCAGAGCCATTTGAACCATTTGTCCCGCACAGAGAAGAAAGCGACGACACCTTCTGGCACTGCATCCCGTCATCCTTCATGTCAGTGCACGATGCTACACTGTGAACTCCGAGCAGGAGCTCCCGTGTGCGTGGAGGTGGGAGATACTGGAACATCTGACGTGTTCACCGTCGCATCATGCGCACTCGTCTAATATAGGGTGCCCTTGGAAGCTGTTTTCTCGGATAACCAGACAACAATTCAAGCAAATCTTATTAATGGAGTTTATTACAGTACGTTAAATTGACAATACTTAACTGTGCATTTTCACAAAGAGGTGTCGCAAGCAATTGGGGACATGCAAATACTCAGTGTCCTTTTGTATATACAACTTCAATGCAAGCAAAACACAACAGTTGATGGGTCACGGCTAACGCGCCTGGATGACGGCTCGTCTTTTAGTGCGGCCGTGGCTAACGCGGAGCGGCGCTTAGATTCTCTTCGCATAGGGGCCGCTTCTGCCGTGCTGTCGCCCTAGTCAGCGTACTGTTGTCTGACGTCGTCTCACAGCCCTCTCTAATGTAGCGTTCCAGGCCGACGAGCCGGCGCTTGATGTTACGGTGGAACATTCACCTGGTACGAGTCCGTGTGATTACGACCTGATCACCATAAATGAAGGAATATCTTCGTGGCACGAGCTGCAACACAAGAGAAGACATCATCTGTGCCGTAGGGTGGTCCTTGCGGGTGATCAACAGAGAGGGACGCACTGACGGTGTGGGAAGCCTTGCATCTCTGCGGTGAACCGTGATCGAGATGATCGAGATGTGAGCATGTAATACGGTGAACGTCTGTCCATAAAGTCTGTCATGAATTATAACAGTGTTGCTGCTACCTTTTATCCAACCCGTGCATTATTTTCGAGTACTACCCAAAGTTTATTTATGTTTACGTTATCAAACGCTCTTATAAAGCATATAAACAGATGATCATTCTCAAGTCCATTTGGCGACTTTCCTCTATTTTAGGGTAAGTATCCTGCCTGATATTGATCTTCTGAAAGCAACGAAGAGTCTTTGCCAGGCAGCAGTGATAAAATTGCTCCAGTTTGTTAGCATACTGCCGAAACCCTCCCGCCTGGTACATTTCTAATATTGTTTTTATCTCTTTCGTTTCAGGTAAGTCTGCGTCCAGCTTGATGGCTTTATAGAGGGTTTCGACGGACTGGTGAGTGCCATAAGTACTAGTCAACAGTTTGTTTGCAAATAATACTTATTTCAAATGTAGAAGAGTATCTTACTACTTGAAAAGTCGCGCAGAATCACGTGCAACCACAAAAACATCAAAATAATATGTGAAACTTCTTTATTGTAATACTGTTTTTTATCTGTAACACTGTACACATCACACACAGAAACTGTAGGAGATTACTCTAAACTCGTGGAAATCGAAAAGCAAGAGGTGGAAGTTCTTAGGAACATAATAGGCCCCAATCAAGAGAAGTAGAACACCTCTTCTCTACATTTCAATATACAGATCAACTGGTACCATGTCCATGAGGCGCGTTAAATTTTATGGGAATACTTGTAAAATGGAAATCAGTCGCCTCACCAAAGGAATACTGAGAACTAGAAATAAAAAGGAAGTCAAAATCAAATACACTCCTGGAAATGGAAAAAAGAACACATTGACACCGGTGTGTCAGACCCACCATACTTGCTCCGGACACTGCGAGAGGGCTGTACAAGCAATGATCACACGCATGGCACAGCGGACACACCAGGAACCGCGGTGTTGGCCGTCGAATGGCACTAGCTGCGCAACATTTGTGCACCGCCGCCGTCAGTGTCAGCCAGTTTGCCGTGGCATACGGAGCTCCATCGCAGTCTTTAACACTGGTAGCATGCCGCGACAGCGTGGACGTGAACCGTATGTGCAGTTGACGGACTTTGAGCGAGGGCGTATAGTGGGCATGCGGGAGGCCGGGTGGACGTACCGCCGAATTGCTCAACACGTGGGGCGTGAGGTCTCCACAGTACATCGATGTTGTCGCCAGTGGTCGGCGGAAGGTGCACGTGCCCGTTGACCTGGGACCGGACCGCAGCGACGCACGGATGCACGCCAAGACCGTAGGATCCTACGCAGTGCCGTAGGGGACCGCACCGCCGCTTCCCAGCAAATTAGGGACACTGTTGCTCCTGGGGTATCGGCGAGGACCATTCGCAACCGTCTCCATGAAGCTGGGCTACGGTCCCGCACACCGTTAGGCCGTCTTCCGCTCACGCCCCAACATCGTGCAGCCCGCCTCCAGTGGTGTCGCGACAGGCGTGAATGGAGGGACGAATGGAGACGTGTCGTCTTCAGCGATGAGAGTCGCTTCTGCCTTGGTGCCAATGATGGTCGTATGCGTGTTTGGCGCCGTGCAGGTGAGCGCCACAATCAGGACTGCATACGACCGAGGCACACAGGGCCAACACCCGGCATCATGGTGTGGGGAGCGATCTCCTACACTGGCCGTACACCACTGGTGATCATCGAGGGGACACTGAATAGTGCACGGTACATCCAAACCGTCATCGAACCCATCGTTCTACCATTCCTAGACCGGCAAGGGAACTTGCTGTTCCAACAGGACAATGCACGTCCGCATGTATCCCGTGCCACCCAACGTGCTCTAGAAGGTGTAAGTCAACTACCCTGGCCAGCAAGATCTCCGGATCTGTCCCCCATTGAGCATGTTTGGGACTGGATGAAGCGTCGTCTCACGCGGTCTGCACGTCCAGCACGAACGCTGGTCCAACTGAGGCGCCAGGTGGAAATGGCATGGCAAGCCGTTCCACAGGACTACATCCAGCATCTCTACGATCGTCTCCATGGGAGAATAGCAGCCTGCATTGCTGCGAAAGGTGGATATACACTGTACTAGTGCCGACATTGTGCATACTCTGTTGCCTGTGTCTATGTGCCTGTGGTTCTGTCAGTGTGATCATGTGATGTATCTGACCCCAGGAATGTGTCAATAAAGTTTCCCCTTCCTGGGACAATGAATTCACGGTGTTCTTATTTCAATTTTCAGGAGTGTAATTATCAGAAATGGAAGAAGGTTTACAGGACACAAATATCACAGAAACTCCCGGAAGGAATCGTACGGCGTTTGGAACACTGGATGCTAAGTGCAGAATCACCGAGAATGTTAAAATTATCGTGGGCAGGATATGGTTGAAAAACAAAATTAAAAAAACGCAATGAATTCATGAAGACTTATTGGTAGAATAACGTAAAACTGTCATCAATCCGAAGATTGTTTTGAACACCACAGTGCTTTTCTAAGCATGGTCCTGTGGGAGGTGGTTAATTGTGAACCAATTTATGCACACAGTTATTCATTTTGGAGGGTGGGGGGACTGTTACGGTTTACTGTGCACTCCAAAGCTCGATGCAAATCGGCGTATAACAAATATCACGAAAGATGAATAAGTGACTGATGAAAATCCTTGGACTGACTGTGGAACGAATCCGAGGGCATGGATCAACTATAATTTATATTTGTAATTTAAATCAATTCCCAATTGTAAGTAAAATAATAAAGAAAGGTATTCGTTCCATGGAACTGAGAAAAAGGTAATAATGTTGTAAGGTCTATATATTTCTTAACTCTTAAATTATACACGGTGGTGCCAAAGAAACTGGTACAGGCATTATTCAAATACAGATAAATGTAAAGCGGCAGCATACTGCGCTGCGGTCGGCAACGCCTATACAAGATAACAAATGTCTGGCGCAGTTGTTACATCGGTTACTGCTGCTACAAAGGTAGGTTATCAACATTTAAGTGAGTTTGAACGTGGTGTTATAGTGCGAGCAAGGGCGATGGGACACAGTATCTCCGAGGTAGCAATGAACTGTGGATTTTCCCGTACGACCATTTCACGATTGTACAGTGAATATCAGGCACCTGGAAAAACATCAAATCTCTGACATCGCTGCTGCCGGAAAAAGGTCCTGCAAGAACGGGACCAACGACGATTGAAGGGAATCATTCAACGTGACAGGAGCGTAACCCTTCCGCTAACTAACACAGATTTCAATGTTGGGCCATCAACAAGTGTCAGCGTGCGAACCATCCAACTAAACATAATCGATATGGGCTTTTGGAGTGGAAGGCCCATTCGTATACCCTTCTTGACTGCACGACACAAAGCTTTACGCCTCTCCTCGGCCTGTCAACACCGACATTGAACTGTTGAGGACTGGAAACATGTTCCCTGGTCGAACGAGTCTCATTTCAAATTATATCCAGCGGATGGACGTGCAGGGTATGCAAACAATCTCATCAATCCATAGATCCTGCATGTCAGCAGGGGACTGTCCAAGCCAGTGGAGTCTCTGTAATGGAGTGGGGCGTGTGCAGTTGGAGTGA
Source organism: Schistocerca nitens (assembly GCF_023898315.1). NCBI lineage: Eukaryota > Metazoa > Arthropoda > Insecta > Orthoptera > Acrididae > Schistocerca > Schistocerca nitens. The sequence continues at coordinate 1,106,397,944 of NC_064615.1, read as the reverse complement.
TACGGAACTCCTGATACGTCGAGATACGACTCTGACAGGTGACACGTACGTAAGCATACTGACGAATCACCTGCATCCAATCATGTCTATTGTGCATTCTGACGGACTATGGCAAATTCCAGCAGGACAATACGACACCCCACATGACCAGTATTGCTACAGATTGGCTCAGAGAACACTCTTTTGAGTTTAAGGACTTCCGCTGGCTACCAAACTCCCCAGACATAACATTATTGAGCATATTTCGGATGCCTTGCAACGTGCTGTTCAGCAGAGATCTCCACATCTTCGCACTCTTACGGATTTATGGACACACCTGCTCGCGGTGGCAAGTGTACCAGTTTCTTTGGCTCTTCAGTGTAACTCCTCCTCCTTCTGAAGTGCTTCATGTTTCTCTTTGTTCTAAAATTGAAATTTATGTTTATGACTGCGTAAATAGTAATATTTCACCTAAATCCAGTCACTTCGACACATAGAGAAGCTGAAGTTAATGTTTCTTACTAACGAACAAATTAAATTTCTTCTCCTACGTTGTAGCATTGTTCCTTCTTCTCTTTTGACCGTGTATAAAAACCGTTGAAACTATGCCAGTCTTAGGTTAGTTGAAATTCTATTGATCTTGAAAGCACAAATTGTATAATTCTCATGGGTAATTATTCTCTGATGTGGCTGTGAATTACTTCTTCCTAATTCCTGTGTCTACACTTATTGCTCCTGATCTTGTAATAGGTCTTTATTTTGGACTGGAAATAGTGTTCGCTCCCCTTTTCCTATATTTTCACTTGTTTCTGCGTAAGCCAACAAACCGCATCTTCTGTGCATTACCTGATTTAGGTTTTCCGTGATTTCCCTAAATCACTCCAGGCAAATGCCGGGATGGTTCCTCTCAAAGGGCACGGCCGACTTCCTTCCCCATCCTTCACTAATCCGATGAGACCGATGACCAAGCTGTCTGGTCTTCCCCAAACCAACCACCCAACCAACCTCTGTGCATTACTTCATGCCTTACCACTGTCCAGAGTCAAATAGTGTTCTGCGTGGAAGAATACTCCCGAATCAGACACTGGTATATATTCAGTCTCGCAGGTAACCTTTGCAAATTTTTGAGGGCTCTTTTTTACATCGCTTTACCCCAGTTCGTTACCACTCGCAGAAATTTTCCTCTTCGACTTCTCGGTTATAGCTCGACTCAGCTTTTCTGTACCAGCTGACACAGTTGTGTTCATTCGTGACTGGTGTATTGTTTCAGATCCTGAATGCGGAGTTGTTTCCGCTAGGTATACGATCGATCGCGTATCAATGCATGGTGCCGTGGAAACGACCTACGTCGCCGACTTTTCTAACTTACTACAACCCACCCTGATTACAGCGTCCACTTAACGGTGGGTTGTCTACCGTTTATTACTCGATATTGTTAGTGTCTTCGGCGCTATGTCCTCCAGCTTTACTAGAGAAATTTGTTTGACTGCTGGTAATACGTCAGTATCCCCCACTCCTAAAACGATCTGAATTTTTCGACGAACGGCTAAACACGAAAATACACATTCGTGTAAAATTTTCGAACAATGTACTGTTAAACTAGTGTGACGTGCAGTGGCGTAAGAGGAATGCGCCCATTTTTACATAATTTGAAGTTTTTATCCGATCTGTAATGGACGCTATAAGAAAAGACGTGGAAGTCACAGGCTGTGTAGTGGCGGGTTTCCTTAATTACTCATTACGATATATACATCATCAGATTATTCAAAGTTTGCGTGAACACGTCATACACAGATATGGGTCATCTATCTTATCCATAGGACAATGCGAAGCTCAAATATACGTTGAGTTTCGCATAGCCTTATAGACAAGATAGATGACTCCATACATATTTATGACGTTTTCTCCCAAACGTTGATTAACCCCATGATGATATATAAACTGAAACGCATAATTAAGGAAAGCAGTCAGGACACAATCTGTATCTTTGCAACGTCGATCATAAAATTCATACAACCTCCACATGCTGCTTTGCAGGCTCACTGTTTATAGTCTCGGTACCGTGATCAGCAACTGAATTACTTTTAGCTGATGTGGCACAGTTTGCTAATTGGTTCCCCATTTATTCCTGCTGTGAAGTCAGAAGGTAAAGCTATTCTTGTAGTTAGGTTGAGCTCAAGGCGGAATTTCCGCCTGGAGCAGTCGTGTTTTACGTCTGCCTCTGCTTAGATACTCCGCAAGCCACCCTATGGAGTATGGCGCACGGTATAAAGTACCGCTACTTTCCTATCCTGTTCCACTCTCCAAAGGAACGAGGTGAAAGCGGCTGTCTGTATCCATCCGTACGAGCCCTGCTTATCTTATGTTCACTGTCGTTACGCGAAATGTCCGTTGGCGGTTGTAGAATTGTTCTGCAGAGAGCTGAAAATGCCTGTGAATGTATGTATCACATGAAGAATTCTGCTATGTAGTTACTTTGTTTGCTTTATCACCCCCGACACTTTATTACGGAGGCAATCGGTGTTTCAACTTATATTTCGATAGTTCTTATTCCACTTAGGACACTGAATGGATAATAATATGCCTGGATCTCTTTCCGAATGGCCCTAATGTTACCATAAGTCCGCAGTTTGAGTTTTATTACTTTGTTGGGATCATCAGTTGGTATCTTATTGATGTGCATATTTGTCAAGTTGCCTTCCACTGAGCTAACGGCAAAATTACTGATAGAGCCTGTTGCTAATGTTAATTCAATTTAGCAGTAGACTAAGCCATTACTATTAATTGCACTTTCTCTGCTTGACCTGTTTTTAGTTTTATGTATGTAGCTACCCATTTTTGAATTTCCAGACCTGTTGGCCGTTCGTTGGCGTCAGCGAATTCCAGTTTCTCCGTGTTCTTCCGGGGAGTGCTTTTCTTTTTGTTCTGCATATTGTTCCGATTTCTTACGAAAGTGTAAAGACTATCACTATCGGCAGAACGAAGGAGAGACTGGGAATAGCATGCAGTTTGTGGACACACGCTACAGTGTACACGAGTAAGCACGGAGGGATCCAGCGTTGCAACCGTTGAGTCGAAACTGCCCACTGCACCACCGAGCTGGCTAAACTGTCAAACCCCAGAGTACCAAGTCTTATACAGATCTAAATGAGATAGTGGTAGCTATGCGTTTATTTATTAAGAATAATTTTGATGTAGGTAAATACTGCGTATGAACACATTGTCGATTGTAGCATAGTGGGTAGCGCGCTGGACTTTTAATGAATGTTCGTAAGCTCGACCGTTATTCGCAGCAAATTTTTTTCTCTTTTCCCTTTCTGTTCTGTTCACTTAACATCACAGTCTACTTGAATATACGTTATTCATAATATAGTTATGTAATAGCTTCAAATCCTCTATCATATTACATGTTAATTTATGTTTTCATTTACGAGTGTTATTAAACCTTATCATCTGAGATAAATCACAAGGATGGTGTTAAACAACTGTTTTTCATGCTTGGTGCAGCTCTTAGTCTGAAGAATCTGAGAATCCATTGAACAATTTGCGGCCTCATTATTCGTCCCAAACAACTCGTTGAAGACTGATTTTGACAAAAAGTAAACTGAACATTGCTTGGAACCTACGATAAAATGTAACGTGACCAGGACACTACGATAAAATGAACGTTATGCTAACATACTATTAAATCATAGTGATTGAGCAGCACTTAGGTATGCAATAGAACAACAGATACTTTAAGGCTCTGCTGCGCTAATTGAGTGTTTCATATGCACTATTTTCTTGTGGTTTATATTAATGACCTGGACGAACGGAAAAACTAGTGTGTAACGCTAATGAAGGCAAACACTATGGTGCTCTGCAGTTACCCCCACCCCACTCCCCACGTCATTTTACACTGTCTGAAAATCTGAAAATTGAGAAATGAGGTACTTGGAAGTCTTTAGTAATTCTGGTAAGAATTACAGCAATTAACAATCAGAATTATCTTACGAATGAAAAAGTGTTCACTGTGTTATATCGTGTAGGTTTTCACAAGTTGTCCTGGTAAACCTTTTCAGCATAGTCAGAGCAAATAATCCAGTTGCAGATTCCCTCGGTTTGAAGACAGTTCTACAAATTATTTCTGTGTCACAATGCTTCCGTCCCAGTCGCCATGTAACTCAGGTTTAATGCTGCTTATTTTCGGAACATAAAAATCTGGGTTCCTTTTCAAGAAGGAAAAGACCAGAAACACATCACCTTTCGGTAAATTTCTATTGTCAACCTATACAGGATGCGTTTTCCTTTACTAACTTTCTCGGCTGTCTGTAGAAGAACTACGGAAGAACACTAGAACTTTGACCGACACTCCCCTTATTCTTAGTCTGTGTCGCCAATAGGGCTTCAGCCAAAGACTGGGTGTTTTCGTTCACGAGACCAAACCATGAATCTTAACGAATTTTAAGCTTTAACTAACATTAAGATTACCGACATTTTGTGAAAATATTGACAGAAAATGGTACTTGAATGTTTTAATCACTCAGAATAACAACAGTCCGAAACGTTCTTTTAACGTATCTAAGAAAATAGCCTATTGCCCCAGTAAAAATTATGTTTGCGCAGCGGATGTGCTTCTACCTGTTTACTTGTGTGGAAGCAAAATTGGAAGCGTGCTCTTTGTGAATCCAGGATTTTGGGCACAGGGGAAGAAAACTGACACATTCGTTTAAGAGATTATCTTGGAATCGCACTATGAATGGTCTGGGTTGTACGGTATATATTAAAAGTTCACCTACACTACTCTTCAGCCTTATTCGTCGGAAAGTTCGAAAAATGTGGTCCAGCGCCGATATGGAGAAAAATCTCGCATAGCTTTGAAAATGCTGTCCGGCACCATGTTTACATGAAATATATGTGGATGTTTCTAATGACGAATAACTATCATTTTTCCATTTCAAGTTTCGTTGTTCGATCAGACTCTCAAAACAGAGACGTTAGTCTATGTCTGCATCGTCGTTAGAAGACACAGACGGAGACAGTATTTCTTGTGCTACAAGTGGTCCACACGTTAAACACCCGTGCTCCCAGTTTTGTGTAATTCCAGGAGCTGATGTTCGCCTGCATTACGTCTTTGTCTCTGTGCAGTAAACAGATATTCAGAATGGTGATGCCTAAGTTGAATTGTCTGCGTCAGCAGTGTGGCATCAAATCGCATACAGCTGGAGAATGAACAAGAGCATAAGAAGGTAGGCTTCCTCCGTTTTAAGATTCTGTTCTGTGCTTCCGACCTTTCAACGTGTTCAGAATCACAGGACTGGGAACATACATTATAGCCACATGAGATCTAGAAAAGAAACACTATTTGCGGAAAGACAACACCTGCTCCAAGAACTAAATATTCGTCTCAACTATCCTCCATTAGCCTTCATTCATTGCACCTGGATCCAAGAAGTCTCGAATAAGAGTAATGCAGTTACGTAGTCAACGCTGAGCCCTTGAGTCATCTGAGGGCAAAGGTAGGGCAGAACTGGGTGCCTCATTGTGCAAAAGAATCCATACTGTATCTAATTACATTGTTTGATAAAGGAACCAATGAAGTTTGTAGCTGGTGCTACAACATCAACGTGACGGAATACCTTCAAGGTGCATCCTCTACAGAGCACGTCGGACCCAGTATAAGAGATCTGGTGCTTGAATAAGCTAGAGCAAGAGCAAGAGATCGCTGACACACAACTGCGATGCACTTGTTTGTACATGAAGTATATACATTGCTTTCTGTTGCCTACTCAGGTGAGTAATTTGTTATGACCTCGTATCAGAAACAACGCCAGCTGGTACTGTAAGGTGAAATGCACTTTACATAATGACTTGACTTCTGTTAATGCCTTACTCCAAGGTTGGACAGTATCACCTCTTTGCCTTTCTGTCGTGTAGAGTATTAGTTCTTGGAATACGGTAGATCAGGATGAGTGCAACTATTTTAACAAACTCTATGAAACAAATAGCACTGCCCTGGAAGTACATGGCAGTACAGTTTCGTTTGCACACTCGATGAAACGTACGTTGTAGACAAATGTTTTCTGGCTCACTAGGCTTCAAGCTGCCCTTGAAAAAGGTAAGGGAGAATGGGTGCCCTTGACAGGTAGCTGTGTACGACCAGCAGATGCGAATAAACAGTGGCACACGAAAATGTAAGAGGGAAGCCTGAGGCTGCTGTGGTAAAATATGCCACTTCCCTACAGAGCATCGCCTTGCTCTTGAGCCAGAAGGTCAGCCGGGGATTTACGGTAGGGGAAGCGGAAAAGATAGGACAGAGCAGCGGCAAGTGTTGGACAACACTCGCCAGCAGAAGGGGACAACACGGCGGAAGCGCACCTGCTTCTGAAATGGTGGGCCCTTCCAAGTTTTGCCAGGACGCTAGCCTTCTAATGATTACCTTTCTTTTAACCTGGTGACGGGCACGCTAGTTTGTCGTTCCTTTGCTTTGTGGCGAGCACATTTTAGAACCCTATATTTAACGCAGTGTTTTAATATTTTTAGATAAGTGAAGAGGCTACAGTTTCACAGAAGATGCTTACTCTGATTTATTTCACGTTCAGGCTTCTGTGGTACGTGCTTTCAGCTTTAGGTATAAAGGGAACTTCTTCCCGTTTCTTAGCTAATGTTAGACGGTAGTCTGGCGGTGGGGGGGGGGGGGGGGGATGGGTTGTCATGCTGCTTGTGGCTCACTTGTAAATCGTATTACTGCTGCACTGTGTCCTTTTTCCTGCTCTCTCACCTTGCGTTAAGAATTAGAAGTGCATTCGTATATCTTTCATATATTTTAGGTTGACAAACCAGAATAAATTGAAAAATATGTTTCACGCGAAAAAATGTGTAGAATCCAAAGCTGATTATTTTCGAAGGAGACATCTGTTGGTGCTAAAATTAGCCCTCCACCCCAGCACCCTGGGGGGCGGGGGGCGGGAAGTGATTTTAAAATTTCAAATGCAACACCCATTTTTTATTACAGAATTAGATTCTACATAAAAAACTACGTCAATTTTGTCTTAAACAGTTTTTTTATTCTTGGTAGTTGGCGCTGTAATTCAAGAAAATCAATGTTCTGATTTTTGGGTGGAAAATGGTTAAGGATGAATAAAAAATACTTATTTACTTTGTAAATTTTGATTCGCTAAAACTAAAACTCTCCCCCTCTCCCAATAGGGTGGGGTTTGAGAGAGAGGAGTTATACAAATTTTGACCCAAATACTGTATTAAATTTTTCAGCAGATTTGGATAAGTGGGTCAACATTTGTAAAATTCTAATTTCTCTCTCTCAGACACCACCCTATTGGGAGAAAGGAAGAGTTTTAGTTTTAGCGAATCAAAATTTATGAAGTATATATCTTTTTTTATTTATCCTTAACAATTTTCCACGCAAGAATGAGAACATAAATTTTCTTCAATTACAGCGCCAAATACCAAGAATCAAAACAAACGCTTCAGACAAAATGTACGTATTTTTTATGTAGTATCTGATTCTGCAATAAAAAATGGGGGTTCCCATTTGAAATTTTAAAGTTGCTTCCCCCCCCCCCCCACCCACCGCCCCCCCCCAGGGGGCTGGGGTGGACGGCTAATTTTAGCACTAACAGGTGTCTCCTTCGGAAATAATCAGCTTTGGATTCTACATATTTTTTCGTGTGAAACTTATTTTTCGATTTATTCTGGTTTGTCAACTTAAAATTTACACCCTGTTGTTTCACAGAACCAACTTGTTTGTCGCACATGCAACGCCTTACCCTATGTAACGCAAAATATATCTTCAGATACACCTCATGAACTCAATGTATTCACTGGTAAAGGCATTATAGCCTGTCCACAAAGTAGCCTTAGCGACTTCAGCGAGCGGGAGCTGGTGTGCCTTGTTGTACAATGTTCCGCTACTATTCTCTGGTCCATGTTCGTGCTACATATCATTCATAACATGCGTATCGTGTGTATGATGTCTACTTAAAACTTTATTTATATATTCTCTCAAATTATGTGAGACTATTTCGGCTTAAGTGAGGGTGCTGTAGAACTATTTACTTTGCCAAATTATGTGGAAGTATTTCATCTGGGCCTAGTAAACGTGCACAGTGTAGGATTACACTCAGTACTCGTGGAGTTTCAATTGAAAAATGCACGGTCTACTACAATTAAAACTGCCACCTTCACTGTTCCACGTCAACGTGCAATAAACATTCACAGATGACAGGTGGCAGCACCGTCAGCGGAGAGGATTCAAATTGTGTCGGGTGGACACGAAAACAGTATAGATGTTGCCGTAATGCGGAAAGGGTGCTATTTGCCTGACGTCTAAAATGGAATGGGTATTGGCTTTCAGGTCAACGGTGGAAGCAATTCTGAAACCGATTAGTTTTTGAACTGTTCGCGTGCCGTCGTTGTTAAAGTATACTGTGCACAGTAAAATGGCTCTATCTAAAACCGGCGCCGAGGCAGCTGTGGTTCACCACTGGCCACAGGGGAAACGGTTGAATGGTTGGTTCGGAGATGTCAACTGTCGGACAACAGACCGCCCAGATGAACCAAGGAGCTAGCAATAATGCCTCCTCAACGACCGATCAGCGAACATTGCTGCGTATGGGCCTCCGCATAAGGCTTCAGGTTCATACACACATGCTGGCCATGTCCATCGGCGACGAAGACGGTAATACCGCAACTGGACGTCCACTGACTGCCGACTCGTGGTCTCTCCAGATGAATCACGTTTTATGCTCCTTCGGGCAGATGGGTGTTGGCGTATTAGGCGTGAAACGTCTAAAAGCAAACAAACTGCAAAAATCGTCGGAATGGTCCCGGCCGGAAGGAGGAGCGTTATGGTCTGGGAAATGCTTTCGTGACATATCTTCAGTAATCTCGCCGTTCTGGAAGGCAAAACGGATCAAGTGAACCCCTATTTGCAGTTTGTGTTTTCTCGGCACGAAAGCATCTAGTAACAGGACAACGCAACGTGTCACACAGTGTGCAGTGGTCTTGGGTTCGAAGAGCACCAGGATGTGTTCACTGTACTCCGATGGCCACCAGACTCTTCCGATTTAAACACAATCGCTAACCTGTGGGACCACCCCTATTTGGTTTCTCGAACGGGAAACTTAGCGCATCTGGCCACCACACTGCACTGGCATGGGTCGAAATTTCTGTCGTTACCTTACAGAACCTCACTGACGTTCTTCCTGCACATCTCGGAGCGGTCTGCGCTGCAAAAGGTGGTTATTCAGGCTTCTGACAGTTGATCACACTAATGTGACTGGACACTGTAATTACTGCAATCTTACACACATTACGCTAGCTAAACCTTTCATTCGAAGATAGTCCGCCCCCGGTAGCTGAGTGGTCACCACGACAGACTGTCAAACTTAAGGGCCCGGGTTCGATTCCCGGTTGGGTCCAAGATTTTCTCCTCTCAGGGACTGGGTGTTGTGTTGGCATAATAATCATCATTTCATTTCCATTGACTCGCAAGTCGCCGAAGTGGCGTCAAATCGAAAGACTTACACCCGGCGAACGGTCTACCCGACGGGAGGCCCTAGTCACACGACATTTACATTTACATTCTAAGATACAGATAAAATGGTGATTTGTGATAACATAAAATTCTGACTTTGATGTACGATGGCATAAACATTGTGTGCTATTGATGCATTCCGGGAGTCGGAAATGTGTTTTGGCACGTGCTCTATGATTATGATGAAGAGTTATACCTGTTGCTTCGATCAACATATAAAAATATCTGTTCTCATTTAATAAACGATATACTGACGCTAGAGTTTCACAAGTAATTGTTTCACATCAGGTTACTTTTTCTTAAGATCTTCAATTAATTTTCTGCTTACCATAAGGCAAATTTAAACATGCTACTCCGTCTATATGAACTCAAAGGAGAAGATGTTGAGATGTGAAACCGAAATATGACATAGCAGGAAATCAAACGATAACATTGCTAATTGCGTGTAGTGAACTATTCGAAATCAGCACAACACAGCGTGACGATCTATTTACAGTGACTGACAGAGGAGAAACAAATATTAACAAGCAGCTCAGCTCAGAGAGAAAACCCTCGCAAGGCCTTATCCACGGCCATCAATAACAGCACGTGTCGTGTGCCATTACGAGTTCCTGCCAACAGCGGGATGGGGTGAAGGCTTCCGCTTTCCGGGTCTGGAACCGGTGGCGAACGCTGGGCAGCCCTGACAGCTCACAGCCGTCATATCGTCACCTGGGTGGTCATCACCATGATGGGAAGATCGATGACGCATCACCAGAAGTGTGTGTTAATTGGCAGTGGCATTGCCAAATACCCCTCGGAATCGCAGCTGACTCGGCGAAGTCTACAACAGCGCAGAAGGGTGTTCATATATCCTCCTCCAGGTCGCCAGCTGCAAAACACTGTCTCCTCCAAAAATGTTCTCATGCTCTTGATGTTTTTTCCAGTGGCTTAGTCTCATCGGTATGCTCGTTCTACAGCCACTGTGGTGCTGTGTGACAAACTTGTGACTTACACTAAGTCTTCACGTCGCCACTTTGTACATCTATCAAACAAAATGTCCCCTCAGAAACTTGTTGCAAATTCTCTTGTTTGCGTGCTGTGTGCTGCTGGCGACAGATAAGATCGTTCTAGAACATCCACGTGTCCTTCGATCCACAATGTCGCTGTGTCATGCACTGTGCATTCGCGCCGTTTTGCCTCAGTCTATAATCAGGAACAAACGCACCCTGTGCGCAAGCCCATGGGCCAGGTTTTAAAGAGGTGTGTCGGGTCGCCCGACAACAAAAAGCTGGGATTCAGATGGTTCAAATGGCTCTGAGCACTATGGGACTTAAGAGCTGAGGTCATCAGTCCCGTAGAACTTACAACTATTTAAACCTAACTAACCTAAAGACATCACACACATCCATGCCTGAGGCAGGATTCGAACCTGCGACCGTAGCGGTCGCGCGGTTCCAGACTGAAGCGCCTAGAACCGCTCGGTCACTCCGGCCGTTCAGCTGGGATTAAGTTTATGTATAGGAAGAGGTGTTTTCCGTAGTGTTCGCTTTTAAAAAACGGTGCCCGAAATCGGCTAGCAAAATATCACCGTGTTCGCCTTTGCTTCAGCGGTGAAGTCGAGAAGGTCGATGAAAATCCATTGTTGTACCAATAAACACCGATTTTGTGAGCGACATTGCAGAACAGATTTAGCCTCGCGGCGAAACGCATACATCCATATACACAATGAAGAGCAGAGTACATTTCATTTATTTCTTTATTCAACCAGGTTTGATTAGGCCATTAGGCACTCTCTTACACAGAATCAGATGTTTCGCACATACACAACGTTTTTTATTTCATAGTTACTTAAGAAATAAAAGCTTTAATACGACAAATATTATTAGGATTATTTGTGTCGATGGTGGCAATGTGAGTAAATAATACTGATTATGAGCTAATAAAAGTAACACTGGTAGTACCCTCATTGCTCTGCCACTGTTGGTGATAATAGGAATACTAATATTATTACTACTACAGTTGTTGTTTTTGTTGTCGTGCTCTTCAGTCTAGAGGCTGGTTTGATGCATCTCTCCTTGCTACTCTATCTTCTGCAAGCTTCTTCATCTTCGAGCACCTACTGCAACCTAGATCCTTCTGAATCTGCTTACTGTATTCATCTTTTGGTCTCCCTCTACGATTTTTATCCTCCGTGCTCCCCTCCAATACTAAACTGCTGCTGCCTCAGACTGTGTCCTATCAACCGATCTCTTCTTCGAGTCAAGTTGTCCCACAGTTTCCTCTTCTCCCCAGTTCTATTCAGTAGCTCCTCAGTAGTTACGTGGTCTACCCATGTATTTTTCAGCATTCTTCTGTAGCACCGCATTCCGAAAGCTTCTATTCTCTTCCTGTCTAAACTATTTATCGTCCAAGTTTTACTTACTACTACTATTAATGATCATAATAATAATAACATTGACAGTAATAAAAATAATGTCAGTGGTAAATGCATAAAATAATTTAGAGACGTAAGAAACAGATGTTTTCTAATACAGAGAGTTCTGGGGAAAAGAAATTTAAGGATATTGCACCAGCCAAGAATACTGCGTAATGACGAAGATGTGGTTTGTGGGGATAAGATGGACAGGGATAACGAGTGCGTATACGACGAAGGTAATAATTTTTCTTCCCTTGTGGATATATCATTAACGGTCTTCTGAAGCTGGAGACGCCATCCATTTCTCTGATTATTCCAGAATCGGGATCTGAAAAGGAGAAAAGGACAAATGCCGTAACCCGATTCCCAGAAACTTCCCCGAGTGGAAGGGCGGTGAAAATAAGCGAGCTCATGTCTCTGCATATACGTAGATACTCGATTGTTCCGAGAAGACGACAGTCAATATTTTCAACGTACTTTATCGACCTTTCAGCGAGTAAACAGTTAAACCGATACGTTGGCGCAGATGCTAGTGTCGCGGATTCACTCTTTTGCGCCCCGTGTTCGGTACACAATTTTTACTTTTGTCATTCGTCTAATACACGAACGTTTTCTTGTGTATATTGAAATAACGTTTCCTTTTATTCGTCTACTAGTTGTGTGTCTGAATGAATGAAAAAAATGATTGAAGAACGACAGCCTTCAGCCACAAACCATGATTTTATTCTATATCAACATCTATATAAACGTGATTACTCTGCCACCTTCAAGCTGTCTCTCTACCGTTCCACTGTCGAAAGGCGCGCGGGAAAAACTAGCACTTAAATTTTTCTGTGCGAGCCCTGATTTCTCTTATTCTACCGTGATGATCATTTCACCCTATTTACCTGGGTGCCAACAGAATATTTTCGCAATCGGAGGAGAAAACTGGTGAGTGAAATTTCATGAGATGATCCCGTCGCAACGAAAAACGCCTTTGTTTTAATGATTTTCACTCCAATTCACGTATCATGTCTGTGGAACTATTTTCCCTACTTCGGGATAGTGCAAAAACAGCTGCCCTTCTTTGTAATTTTTCGAAATCCGTCAGTCCCACCCGATGCGGATCCCACACCGCACAGCAATACTCCATCCTGAATAGGGCGAACAAGCGGGATGCAAGCACTCTCTTTAGTAGACCTGTTGCACCATCTAAGTTTTGTGCCAATGAATCACAATCTTTGGTTTGCTCTACCCACAACATTATCTACGTGGTCATTCCAGTTTAGGTAATTTGTAATTGTAAACGCTTAGTATTTAGTTGAATTTGCAGTCTTCAGATTTTGTGACTTATCGCGTAATCGAAATTTAGCGGATTTCTTTTAATATTCATGTAAATAACTTCACACTTATCTTTATTCAGGGTCAATTGCCACATTTCGCATCATACAGTTATCTTATCTAAATCATTTTGCAATTTGTTTTGGTCGTCTTATGACTTAACAAGACGGTAAGTGACAGCATCATCTGTAAACAAACTAAGACGGTTACTCAGATTGTCTCCTATGCCACATTATGAAATATAAGTTTATAAAACTATGATAAATCGGAAAGTAACTTACTGTTGGTAGTAGTAGGTGTATGCTACTACAAACAGTAAGCTAATTTTCGATTTATCGTAGTATTAATAAACTTATATTTCATAGTGTGGCAGTCTGTAATATAACAATGTGATCTCGCCAGGTCCAGAACTAAACGAGATGTAAAGTTGATGTAAACTGTCAAACCACGTGAAGATAAACGTCCAGTGCTCTAAACGATGTGCTTCTGGACGCGATTTTTCTTTATTATTAAGAAAGTAATGCAGTCACGGAAGAAATACTGCAGACAATGGATAGAATTAATTAAAAAATAAATGAATGAGAAAATTAATCTAGTGTATCTTAATTCATCATCAATTGAAAGCTCCTGTGTTCGAAAAAGTGACCCATTACGCGTGGTTTGCCATGAAAGTATTGCCAACGCATCAAATGTTCATCAGTGCAGACGAAGTTAATTTCCAAAGAAAGATTCATATGAAGAAGTGTCACTCCGGCATACCTGTATTCGAGCATTGCTCGCGGTGTTCGGAAATTCTATCTTCCGAATGTTTATACAGTCGGTATCATCCAAGAGAATGCAGCAACTTTTCCTGAAGACTAAACATAAGAATGAAGTATAAGAATTAAAATAAAAATGAAATATGAGATTGTAAACAGATTTTAACCTTTGAAAATGTAATACATACATATGGTATAAGATAAAAGTATGACTTCGTGAAATTCAGCTGGAATTTTACAAATAATATAATGTCCTTGTAACTCAAAACTTGATAAGAAACATTCGTGTAGTAATCTTCTACGCACATAGGAAAATAAATGCAAAATAAAAGGTAAAATAGGATAAAAAACATGGAAGCAAAGTTGAGAGGCTGCGACGGTAGCCAATATGCCACTATTTCGGCTGAAATGACCGTGCTGCAAAAGATATCCAGTTACTAAGAAAAATTTGACGGTCGTTTCCCCAGAAATGGTAGAGTATCTTCGGATAAGCCGAGAGACATGTTCGTTTATTTTGATTCCTCTTACACTGAGCGAAATTTCGATGAAGTCGGGATATGGGACTTGCTGTGTTATCCTTGTACGAAGGACTTCAGGAAACTGGCTGAACGATGGAGTGGGCCACAAAGGATTTTGCTCTGGTGGGAACGGCTGTTCCTGCTGTGCTGTTCAGACAAGAACGTTATGGTCGAGGAGAGACATGGGGGACAGGACACATTGATAAGCCAATATAGGAGATAGGGGCTAAGGAAATCTCTGCGTTTGTTTGCACACATCCAGGATGGCTGTGCGTATGATGGTGAAATGTGATCAAGGGATTGAACATCACAGATATGATGAACACATGCATTAATATCCAGTTCCAGGTGCCGTGAACTTTCCTGAGAAACACCTTGCAGGATAACATCGCTGTAATCTGTAATTTGATGGGCAAGTGTTTGTACAAGGTTCTTTTCATGTCAAGAAGGAAGAAGTTTTTATATTTTTTAAGGTCATGGAGAGATGGCGATGTCTTCTTGCACAGTGGAGTTCGACTGTCATCTGTTATTACACTTACGCTCTTTGCTCAGTGAGAGAAGTTGATGTTTGTCCCACTTACGGTTGAAGATCGTAGGGATTCCCGATAATTCGGGCTAATGAGCCTAGCGTGACAAACCAGTACCGCGTGGATTTTGGGTGGACTGAGCTTTAATCCAATATCCTGCACCCATTTTGATATTCCCACTTGCATGAACATTTACCTGTGAAAAAAGTACGTTCATGATCGACTCTGCGCTTAAGACAATTTCTGAAGTAGAGTTGCGTCAATGCAAAAAGCTCAAAACAACTGAGCATGCAGAACTAAAATCTCTATACTACGTCAAAACAGGAAGCTTAAGGCGGTTGTGTTCAAGCAAGAAAGGTGAACTGAAAGCGACGAATATCGTTCTATTGCGAATCACTTTCAAGAAATGTAAACTCCTTCTTTTCGTTGCACTGGAAATGTTCTGACCATTGCTGTAGAGGATGGAAGAACAATTAATAGTGAACGGTATGCAACAATTTGATTGCCACAGGTCACCGATGAAATTGGGGAAAGCAGCTACAAACGTTGCATTTTTCTTCCGTTACGTCAAACAAAGCAATGCATAGAGAGCGGTTTTTACCGCCTCAAACTGTTGAATCCTTCCAGGTCGTCTTACTGGAGTACCAATATCAGAGTGTAAAAGCATTGTTTCTAAATACAAAAAGGTATTCATTTTAAGTGGAAACGTTTCGAGACGCAATAAAATGATGTATGACACTGTTTTCACGAAACCTGGTTATGCGGATATTATGTCATGAGGGAAGACTATAGTGTCACACAATGCAAATGGTGGGTGACGCAGCAGGCGAGGCAGCTGTTTCCGAGAGACACGGGTGACGGTGCGCATGTGCGCTGGCAGGGAGGCAGACAGCCGTAATCCGGAGAGTGTGGCGTCGGTGTGCTGCGCTGCGACGCCGGGATTAACGGACGCAATTACTCGGTGCGGCGCCTAACGCAAGCAAACGCCACAAAGCGACGGCGACAGCCTACACTGCCTGCACACCGAGTCTGACGCGAATTTTAGGAACGCTCTCTCCGTCTGAAGCCGTGACTGGGGGCACCCAGGCGGTGACCGACAAAAAGTAGCAGTTGTTACCGCTGTCAGCTTTCTGGAGGAGAGAGCATCATAGACATCTAAGAGCCACCTCTCGTAGACAACATGCTACGCTTTAAAAGCCCATTATCGTGATTAGAAACATTACTGAACACTTAAAGGGTTTTATGAAGGCTACCAACTTGGATCGCAACTCCCCACTGCCCCCACCTGCCCCGCCCCTCCCTTCGCCCCACCCTCGCCGAATAAACTGTTGTAAGGTGCTTGTCACAGAATTTTCAAGCTGTAGCAACTGGCTCTGTCTTTCGGAGCGGAAATTTGCAGCTTGCCGGAAATTTAAGTGACACTTAGTCAGTCTTGACTGTGGAAGGCTGTTGTGGCACAGCAAACAGAGTGGAAAGTGCCTGGACGTTGTGCGGGGGTAGATCCTTAATGACTCCTGAAAACTTCTATGAATCAGGTTCAACAACTCTTGAATTCAAGCAAAGGATGTATTGAGCGCTCAACTTATGAAAATTCTGTCAACGTTTTATTCTTCTGCTCTAGCAAAGTAATATAAATCTAAGCGTCAGTTGTGTATAAATATTATGAGAGTTCTTCCTGAGACAGACGAACGTTTGGTAACGAACTTTTATGCCTGTTGGGCGAAAGATGTTTTGTCTACAGAAAATGTTGAAACTGTTTACAGTGGAAGAACTACGGTAACTTGTTTGGAGCAGGTTGGGTAAAATACACATTGTACAGTATGGTGAAGTATTGTGGAGGTGCGTACAAGTCATTAGCGGATAGAAGTATGCACAAGCCGCACGAGAATGTGGATATTGGACCAAGTGCTAGTAACGTCATCGCCGAACGTCCCAAATTCAAGAACACACATTTATTGAATTCACAGTGTTTGACAGAAACCGTGAAAACTTCCGATTTCGCAGTTAGTTATTATAAATGCAGCACCTGTATGTTTCAAAATGAATATACTTCTGTTACAATAAAATATTTAGCGGTAGTGCACTCGAATGTTTTGGAACAAGGTCTCTGTCCGTGAGCCAGCTAAAATATTCAACGTGATGTTAAACCTGATGCTACTGCGAGTCTTTTCATATTGCACATCATTTATTATGTGAATCTGTGAGCGGCCAGAAAGCCTGTAATTAGTGTTTTTGAAATAATTCAAATAAATCAATGATATCAGTCAGCATCATCTTCTGTTCAGAACTTAAGACATCGCAAAGGATTTTCAGTGATCTCACATCCCGTTGGCTGCATGTCGACAGATGTTAGTGTAACATTACTGACATTATTTTCCCTCCATTTACTGGATGCCATTTCTAAAGTTCCTAGCAAGATCACACAGTTCTTGTATCATTTCTTAACACACTGTTCATCGAAGGCCCGATTTCCTTATTCTTCACTGCCGGACGTGTGGAACAATAGGGAAGTCTATGTCATTTCACGTACCTTTCGATATTTTCCGTTGAAGCTGCAGCGTTTGTCTGTTTCTTGTCACCTGTCGTGCATGTCTATCTAGTCGTTTCGTGACATGTAACGACTTACAAACCATGTAGGAGAATCACTGTGGTTCAAGAAAAAAAGAAGATTTCTCTATGTGATGAGGCAATGTACGCCTTCTTATCATTTGCATCCATTAAAACTCGTGTCCTGAACTCGTGATCATCATTTTTTGAGAAAGCTACGTCTTCAAGATATATGTTATGAGGTAATTACTCTCTGTTGGTGGTCAAGCAGAGTTATCGGCTTCTTATTTGCAATGAACATATATCCGTAATGAATATTGCTACATAAATGTTCAGTAGTGATAATCTCGAATCAAAGTCTTTTTCACTACATCATTCCACTTTGACAAAGTTATTTTTTACTGTACTTCCAACGTATCGTCTGCTTCTACTATCTGTTTCCATTCGTCGTTGCTAGTGTCGTATCCGTTACTTTTTTGCTGAATAGTACTTATTTCACTTCTTCCTTTTCTGCATTCGTGATTTATATAAAAAATGTTCGGAGATAATATTCACTATGTTTCATTCTGGTGTGCAGCACTCGTCCATGTGAACACTGAACTGCGGGAAGCTGTTCCATTCACTCTGCAGTAGCAGAAGGGAATGTCGCCCGGTTTGCGCGCCACGCCAGCTCTTTTTTAAGACTCGATAGAGTTTTCCTAAACAGAATATGGCCTACAAAACTCCTGGAATCTTTCTGAGAGGTTCTCCTGCAGTCGCTCAGTTCTGGTTGTCGGTGTCCTGTGGTGTACAGCAACTCTCCCACGGGCCTTCCCAGACACTTTACGATGGGCTCTATGCTATTTACTGAACCCTTGGTATTTCAGAATCGTGCCGTACATTATGGTACACGGTGCCCGCATTTTCGCACTAAATGAAATAAATAACTTTGTACTTTTTTGCAGCTGAAATAAGCTGGTAGTGTCCCTACCAGAGTAGATGACTGAGTGACTGTTTATGTGGTAGATGTTAAATGAGACTCTGAAATGGACATTTGTGCAACGTTCCATGATTTAGGTAGTAATCTACATGTTCTGACTCATTGTTACATTGGCCTTTACCCCACAGCATCGCCCACGTATGTATCCCACAACGATTTTGAACACACCTCCTCTTTCCCCTCTCCACCTCTTTCTCAATGTGTTTGTCCAGCCCACCCTCATAACTCTCTTACTCCCCATTCTACCTGGCTCTTTGTCGACTCCCTCCTCTCTCCTTGTGCTTTCCCTCCAGCCTCTATCTCTGACCACATTTTCCCCCTCCTTCCCTCTGAACATATCCTTCACCGCCTTTTTCTTTCCACCTCCACCTACCCCTATTCCTTTTCCACCTGCCCACAGCCTTTCTATGCTTTCCACCTGCCTCTTGCATCTCCCCCTTCTCACCTCTCTCTGCCATTTCCTCTTCCAAATAGCTCTGTCCATCCCCTCTTCTATGCACCTCATCTTGGCTCCGGCCATAGTCGTCGGCACTTGTAGCCAATGCAATACGTTTCGAAAATGCAGGCCTAAACTACTCCCATAACACACATGTCATGCAGGGCAGGGCTTGAAAATCATTTATGTGCTACAGACGTACCGGCCACCATGAAAAGCAGGTCGATGAAGCTGGTCGATAAAGTTCCCACACAATAAGCCGGACGTGCAGAGCAGCCTATACGGCAGGTGCAGAGAAAAATGAAACGTTTTTTCTATTGGTGTTAGGAAGTTATAAACTCCATAAACTCCATAGAACTGATACTTGTGAGATCTGCTTTTTCTGCGCCAAAATTGGTTGAAAATCGGGCCAGTGGTTTGGAAGGCTGTCACAGACGTACACATATACATACACTCTGATTTATGTATATAACAGATAAAAAGGTATTTTACACAAAACCGAGCGAAAGCAGTGCTTAATATTTCTATACTGTTGATATGCCGATAAAGCCGACGTTTAATAAAAAGAAAACTACGTTTGTATGCTATGTTAGTTGCTGGAGTGAAAGCTTCTAGACGTACACAACGCAACAAGTCTTCCCTGACAGTTAGTTATCCACAACTCTACAAGTGCCGTAAGGAATCCTCGCTGGACTATTGCCATTGAAGTGTGAATTACTGACCTTTTTTAATCTAGGACTGCAGTATCATTTAAATAGAGGTTTAATTAGTAGCAGTCGATCTCTGTCAGGTTGCAAAAGAGCCCAGTTGAAACAAAATCTGAGCTACAACGACCACAGTGTACAGACGTAGTTAAAGGGAGTGGCAAGTTGTTGGTGGGATACTGAGAACTACGACTTATCTACGAAACAGACTGCCTGTAGTTAAATGTTTCCAAAATGCCTGGGATCTGTAGAACTCCAGACTAAAAAGGGACATGAACATACTAGATGAAGAGTGAGACTATGACAGTATAACGAACAAGTGGAGAAAATTGTGGTGTCAGATACACAACCACGAAAGTGAAAATTGCTTCTAAAATTGAAACTGCTGCCTTTACAATGGAAACAACGGTTATTCCTTAGCGGTATATATATCGCTCTGTGGGTACTGTGGTAGCAAAATTAGGCCAAAAACAGTCTGTTCACAAGTACGTGAAGAATCATTCTTCTCTTACTGCACTTGTGTTTCTATTTGGAAGACATTCTACTATGCTGTCCGATGACTGATTTGATGAAGCTCTACGCGCTATTGTCTCCGTCTATTTTCACATCTGTTGGAAACTACATCCATGTGAACACGATTACTGCTTTCATGCCTTAGTTCCCTCTAGAACTGTTATCTTACCCTCTCTTCTCACATCACTTTGCACCATTACAGAATGAAATGTTAGTTGATGCAAGAGGATGTTTTGTACGTCCTATATATCCGTTTTTGATGTCAAGATCTTCCACATCTTTTCTCTCACTTAATCATTCGATTATCTAACTAATCCTCAGCATGCTACTATAAAAAAATCTGTTCTTCTACATACTGTTTATTGTCCAAGTTTCACTTTCATATAAAGCTGAATATCATACAAATACTTTATAAGAAGAGTTTTTAGCACTTTTAAGCAATCGCAGTTATTAGTGTGCAGATTACATCACTCCTATTTCTGCAGCCGTCTGCCAGTTACAGCCCCTCATGTCTTAATGTGATGCCTCCAGCTTCTCCTGACCTATACCGATATAAAACCTTAAACCACTAAACGAAAATTATGAAAGGTTGCGTTTACTTTGCAACAAAACAGTATAAACCGGTGATAGTAAAGTAGAAGCAATGTAAAGAATACAGAACGTAATCAGTTCCAGCATTCATAATGGTAGACAAAAATGTTCTTCGTTCTTTTCAAACTTAATGTATTTGCATACACATTATGACAGTTAATGTCCTCAGTAAGGGGTGTGACCACGTCTGGCACCAATATAGGCCTGATGACAACGATGGGACATACTGTGAGAAATGTCACCAATCTCATGTTGAGGCAATAACGCCCATTCTTCCAGCAGAGCTACTCGCAAGTCTTGGAGAGTGGTTGGTGGATGCTGATGTGATGCAACCCGTCTCCCTAATTCATCCGAGACATGCTCTGTGGGATTAAAATCGGGAGAGAGAGAGCAGGCCACGTCATGGGTGCAATATTTCCCGTTTACAAAAAAAAAAAAAAAAAAAAAAATCAACAACGCCTGCTCTATGAAGCCGAGCATTGTTGTCGGCAATCAGTACAGCTCCTGGTCCCACAGGATCTCGCTACAACAGCGCATGAGGTCCCAAGAACTCCTCATGGTACCTGACAGCAGTTAAATATTGCTAAATCACCCGTACACTTTCATGAAGAGGTGCTCGAGTGGTCAACATAATCCCCGCCCACACCATTAGGGATCCTTCTCGATAGCAGTCTCTTTGTACAATGTTTGGGACCTGCATTCGTGTTCCAATTGCCACACATACGCGAATCATTCGAGAATCACTCTCCAGACCAAATTGGTAGTCATCTGTGAAAATAACATTGACCCACCTTTCGACAGTCCAGCTGGCATCTTGATGGCCCCACTCTAGACGTTCCGTACTGTGAAGACACGCCAAAGATAGACAGGCAGCAGGTCCCCAACAATAAAGGCCATTTTGCTGAAGCCTTCTGCACACCGTTTGCCTCGATACAACACTTCCAGGGGATGCTGCGAGGTCAGATGCCAGATCCAGTGCAATACTAAGCCGGTACTGTCGTGCCCTTACAGCCAAACAACGGTCCACTCTTTGTGATGCATGCGTGGTAGGCCGTGTGCTGGTCTCCTCGATACAGTTTCGGTCTCTATAAACTGTCACCTCATCCGAGAAACAACAGAACGATTCACATTAAGCTATCGGGCCACATCAGTTTGGGACTCCCCCGCTTCCATTCTTCCTATGGCCCTCCACAGCAGAGAGTCTCTAGGCGTCTGTGACTGTGTACACAGCGATTGTGGATGTGGGACTACCCTGCAAACATTGCCAGCTTGATAGGCGCCCTGACATCATTGCTGACGTGGTTGTCTGTTGATCGGAATGCCATGTCCCGTGCAGAACGCGATCGTAATGACATCTATTGATAGTTTGTATGACTATATCGTGAATTAGATACAGGACAGGAAAATAGCAGTTTGTTGCTTTAATTTTGGTCACCAGTGTAGTTTGTCCACACTTCATTGCCCCTGTTCTACTTTTAATAAAGATCATTTTATAATCTCTTTCAACACATTATACATTCATTTCAGCTACCCTTCATAGTCCTAGGCTGTCTCTGACAGAATTACTGTTTCATCGGCAATAATTAAAGTTCCTTTATATGTCGGTCGATTCTTAAGGAGTCTCGTTTCTGTAAAAGTTGTAGGTAACAGTTCACTTCCTGGAAAATAGTTATGTTGATTTGAGCTTTTGAATGGGTGTGCTCCAGTCAACTTAGCTGACGTACCCGGATATCCGAGGACGTTAGCACACCGCTTCCAGATTTTCGGTAGACACGCTGGCCCCGGGTGGAATCCTCAATGCAGATTAAGGGCGAGTGCCTGAGAGTCGGCCAACCTGGATGTGATGTTTAATCGGTTTTCCACATCCGACTAGGTGACTACCGCGCTGGTGGTACACACGTCCCGCCTTAGTGTTACACCAGCCACAAACATTTCGAATGCGTTCTCACACTCTCGCATGGTATAACGCCAGGCACAAGCAGGTGGGGTACAGAAATTCCGTTCCAGAAAATGGGGCAGGGTGCTACAATAGAAAGGCCTTCTGACTATCCTCGAACGTTAAAAACACCAAGTCAAGAATCGTATGCTAACTTCGGCAAGACACGTAATATAAAAAAAGAAAAAGAAGCACTCTAGTTAACTTTGAAGATAAGATGCAAAATTTACAGTTTCTGTACAAAATTGTTCTTTTGTTCTTTGAACCTGTCTTCTAAGACACGCCTTAGACACCTATTTCTATATTCCGATCTTCCCCATTCTGATATCTGCCATTAATTCTCTTCTTTCGTGGGCTGGTGTCTTGCTTCTTTTATTCTTTATTGTTATTTCATATCCCTGCTAGCACAATATGCCGCTCTTCAGCCAAGAGGCTACAGAAACCAGCACAGGAGAAACGCGATACACAAAAAGTATGGGGATAAAAGATGATGTTGACATATGACGAGGAGAAACAATTGGAGTTGAAATACACAAAAAAGGAACAGTTTAGCAAGGCACATCTGCATAAAATCCATATATAATTAAGATGGCACTTGACAGACACGTAGCACATAAACACTGGCCGCACGAAGAGCACAATTAAAAACGGCGATTGCAGTATGAAAGCCACACGGGACGACGACACTGAAAATCACTGCACTTACGTAACACATACGGTGAGTACCAAAACACGACAGAGAGTAACTGGATTAAAACTGGAAGGACCTGCCATGGGAGGGGAAGTCAGGGAGGATGGCAAGGGGAGAAGAGGGTTGGTGGAGGAGGGGGGCAGGAGGGGCGGAAAAGGGGGAGCTGGTAGCACACCAGCACACCAATGGGCAGGAGACAGGGAGGGTGGGGAACAGAGAAATCGAGGATGTAGCGCAATATCTGGGACAGGAGAAGTGAGAACGACAGCAGGGGAAGGAGGATAAAAAACTGCAGAGTGGGAGAGAAAGGAGAGGGAGCCCTAGGGAGGAGGGGAGAGGAAGAGGAGGGTCAGAGTTGGAAGGAACATCAGGGTGAAGCACATCATCCGGTATGGGGAAAGGTTGGAAGGTTCTTTGGGAGAGGAGGTGGTAGGTGGTGGCGATGCACAGAGGATGGGACACATCAGTAGGGGCGCGGCTGCAGATAGACAGTGGAGAGGAAAGGAGACACTTGGGGGTGCGGGAGATCGAGGCGATGGTTGATGTACAGGATGCTGATGTGTTCAAGGAAAAGGAGATGTGGGAAAGGGATGACGCCATAAAGAATTGTCATGGGGGATGGGAGAGAGATATGGAAAACGAGGTAGAATGCATGGTGTTCAAATACTTGGAGGGCTTTATAGAATTTAGAAGGGATGGAGATCCAGGCAACACTGGCGTAGCAAAGGATAGCCTGGATCAAGGATTTGTGGGTATGAAGGATGCTGGAAAAATGCAATCCCAATGTCCTGCTGGACAGGACTTTCGGGAGATGGAGTCTATTGTGGAATTTGCGCTGGATGGTAAGGAAATGGGGAGTCCAGGAGAGGTGACAGTCAAGGGTGAGGTGTAGGTATTTCAAAGTGGGAGTAAGTTGCATAGGATGATCATAGATGGTAAGGTAGAAATCATGGACCTGGAAGGATGGGGTAGTACATCCTTTTATGACTGCCTGTGTTTTAGAAGGACTGATCCGAAGGCACCACTGGTAAACTGGTCTAGGTCGGTTTGTAGGGAGCACTGGGACCTTTGAAGGGTAGGTTACAAGACAAGGAAGGCGGTGTCGACAGCATATTGAAGGAGATGGAGGCTGGTGTCAGTATTTTGCAGTTTATCAAAAGAAGACTATCGTCAGACTGGTTGCACCTGGCTTCTTTGGTGCGGCACCCGGATTCAGAAAATATCGTTCTTGTCCAACACAGCTAGCTCTTTATTCCCATGAAGTAATGAGTGCAGTCGACAAGGGATCTCAGATCGATTCCATATTCCTAGATTTCCATAAGGCTTTTGATACCGTTTCTCACGAGCGACTATTAATCAAATTGCGTGCATATGGAGTGTCATCTCAGTTGTGTGACTAGATTCGTGATTTCCTCTCAGAGAGGTCACAGTTCGTGGTGATAGACGGTAAATTATCGAGTAGAACAGAAGTGATATCTGACGTTCTGCAAGGTAGTGTCGTAGGCCCTCTGCTGTTCCTGATTTACGTAAATGATCTAGGTGATAATCTGAGCAGCCCCCTTAGATTGTTTGCAAATGACGCTGTAATTGACTGTCTAGTAAAATTAGACGATGAATTCCTATTACAAAATGATCTAGAGAGAATTTCTGTGTGGTGCGAAGAGTGACAGTTGGCACTAAACAAAGAAACGTGCGAGGTCATCCGCATGCGTACTAAAAGAAATCCGATACATTTTGGGTGTACGATGAATCATACCGATCTAAGGGCTGTTAATTCGACTAAATATCTAGGAATTACAATTACGAGCAACTTAAATTGAGAAGACCACATAGATAATATTGCGGGGAAGGCGAAACAAAGACTGCGCTTTGTTGGCAGAACACTTAGAAGATGCGACAAACCGACTAAAGAGACACTTGTGCATCCTCTGCTGGAATATTGCTGCGCAGTGTGGGATCCTTACCAGGTAGGATTGACGGAGGACATCGAAAAAGTTCAAAGAAGTGCAGAGGGTTTCGTTTTATCGCGTAAAAGGGGTTAGAGTGTCACTGATATGATACGCAAAATGGGGTGGCAGTCACTGAAACAAAGGCGGTTTTCTCTGGGGTGCGATCTATTTACGTTATTTCAATCACCAACTTTCTCTTCCGAATGCGAAAATATTTTGTTGACACCCACCTACGTAGAGAGAAATGATCATCACAATAAAATAAGGGAAATCAGAGCTCGAACGGAAAGATTTAGTTGTCCCTTTTTCCCATGCGCCATTCGAGAGTGGAATGGTAGAGAAGTAGTATGAAAATGGTTCGATGAACTCTCTGCCAGGCAGTTAAGTGTGAATTGCAGTGTAACGATGTGGATGTAGATGTGGATGCACACTGTTACATCACTTGATAATACGATGTCGCGCTGGAAACGCAATGACTCCGAATCTCTTATGTGGAAACTCTTAAAGCTCTTTAAATAAAAGAAATGTTATTAACATTCAACATGTTTATTCTTCGTGTCCAGATATTTTCAGCCTCTGCGACAGAGAGCTCGGAATTGTAGCATGTAAGATTGTGCTGTGTAACGGGAGTACACCAGTGCGTGAGAAACAGCGTCTGTAGTCGTGTTCGAGTCTAAGAGTTCGTCCAACAAGGAGCACATCTCTTTTAGCTTCACAACGCCAGACCACACACGAGCGCTGACATCTGCAACAACCCCACTCCTTGAGTTCACTGTAATCGATCACCCTCCACAGAGTCCCGACTTGGCCCCATCCGATTTTCGTAAGCTTCCTTAACTTAAAGAACATTTTGGAGGACATACCTTTGGTAGTGATGAAGTGGTGCAAGCAGAGGTTACGTTGTGGCTCCGACAACAAGATCAGGCATTCCACCGTGACGGTATCGACAGACTGGTCTCTCATTCGGAGAAATGTGTTCGGCACCAGGGTGACCATTTAAGGTTCAGATGGCTTTGGCAGTATGGGACTTAACATCTGAGGGCATCAGTCCCCTAGAACTTAGAACTACTTAAACCTAACTAACCTAAGGACACACATCCATGCCCGAACCTGCGACAGCAGCAGAATCGCGGTTCCGGGCTGAAGCGCCTAGAAAAGCTCGTCCACCGCGGCCGGCACCATTTAAGGAAATAAATATGTAGCATTAAGAATAAAGATGTAGAATATCAATGAAATTTGTTTTATTTAAAAAGTTTTAAGAGTATTCACATAAAAGATTCGCAGACATTACTTTTCAGCGCGCCCTCGTAGTTTTCCCACCGTTAATGGAGATCAAGGAAGAGAATAATGTGAATAAAGAGTTTTAGGAACATTTGCATGAAGTGGGGATATGTTGCTCATTAAACGCGACAGCCTGAGTGTAAAGGGCTGCAAGGTCGCTGCGGCATTTGCCTCTCGCCTATTCTCTCCTGTCTGCTCACTCACCTCTGTCCTTCCTCTCTTCTCTTCTCACCTATACTCTCCACTCCTCTCTCCCCCTGCAGCTCTCGCTCGCAGATGCTCGGCGGAGCGGCCACTTGCCGCCTCCCACGGCGTTTTAATATTTCCCTACGAGAGTTGCCGCTGTTTGCGGAGAGAAGCGCGCGGGGACGGCCGCCGACTGCTCGGCCCCGGCAGCCTGCCGTGTTTCCCAATTAGGCGCTACACGTGTTCCGCGCGGCCCGCAATTAATTCTTATTAGCGGGCCGGCCCCAGTCGGCAGCGCGCCCAGGGCGGGGCCTCCGAGCGCCGGGACGCCAGCCCGCCGCCGACACTCACTTCTCGTTACCTGCTGCCCCACACCCTCCCCCTAATGTCACCTGTCTTCCCAGCCTCTTTCCGGCTGCTCCAGCTCCACAGCTACTTGTCTCATTCCTCATGCCACCTCCTTCTCGACTACACCCTCTTATTTTTCAAAACACTTCTGTCTAGGTCTGACTCCACAATAGCCCGAACCCCATCGTAGATATTCCTGTTTCTCTTTCGGTGTTAAACCCTCCTGATGACGTCACTCAAGCCCCATTAAGCCAATGACTTCTTTCCCTTTCGTCAGCCTGTCATCTACACCTCTCCGACTCTATAAAACCAAATTTTACTGTGGTTTTTCTTACTATTCACATTCTCCCTTTAAACACTGTTATTTATGATGTCAATCATTTCTTACATTGTGTAGCAAAGTAGTATGAGACTACTTAATATGCTGCCCAACACCTTCCAGCTTAATGTTTCTTTCATATCATTTTCATGCATCTTCAAATTCTTTTTCTCACAATCTTCTCTCATTATCTAAGTCATTCCAACCTCTACTTGTACATCTATGTATATACTCCTCAAGTCACCGTATTGTGCCTGCTGTGAGAGGGGGGTGGGGGTACCTTATACCACTACTAGACATTTCCTTTCCTGGTCCACTCGCAAACAGAGCAAGAGAAGAACACTATGTATACAGTATTGGAAATCAGTGTAAAGGCGTGAATAGTTACAGAAAAATTAACGTTGTCTAGTGGAATAGTTGTGCACAGTGTTTATGCAATGGTGTTGGATCCATTATACCGACAGAGGCAGTCAAATTGTATCTCATTTAATGCTAGTAGTGGTACAGAATATAACAAGACATCAACACCTGCTAGGTGGTTGAACTCTTTATGGAGGCAGTCGGCTATGTGCGGCGTTAGTATGTGTGTACGTGCCTTTACCACACATGGGTAACAGAGACCGTTAGTGCTACTAGTTCTTGTGTTCATAAATCACAACGTTGACAATGTCATGCGTAAAACATTTAGCATGTGATGAAAAAGCAGAAATCGGTACTTTCAAGGAAATGGCACTCCCTAATCATTAAATTGCCAAGAAGTTGGACCGTTCAAATACAGTGACAGATAATTTCGTTACACTGGGTGTACGACATGAATGGACCAGAAAATATGAGCAAAGCAGAAAATTATCCAAGGCCTGTAAACAGTTAGTTTTTCGAAAGCAAGAGCCACAAACAATTACTCTTCAAAAATGGTTGCTGATTCGTAATTGACAGTAACTACCAGATATCTACGACCGATTCTGTCACATGACAAACATCTTGCGTTCGAGAAACGACTGCAGAAACCTGCTCCAAGACCCAATAAACAGGCTAGATTGAAGTTTGCTGAAAAACATCTGTTGTAGACTTTAGAATGCGGCAAACCGATCATCAGATCAGGGTCGTCAGCCCGAAGCAGTCTCCTGTTCACATTCAGCTGCCACACAACGAGGAGCCTCACATTTTCTGTAGCGGCTAGTCGTACGACTATCGACGATAACGCTGTCCCCCTTTCCGGTTTGATGGAAACTGTTTTATCGTCCCAAATTAGTTTCAGCGGTAACGCCGCATCTTGAGTGGATCTTTATTGCTTAACATTTCTGTTGATTATATGCCACACCGTGAGTAATCTGTTTCCTACCTTCAGGCAACGAGTCGCTCGTTGTCCTCAATTTACCAGGTGACTGCTTCAAAAATGTAATCTGTGTGCACGTTAGCACAACTCAGCAGTCCTCCTTAGTTGTGTGGCACGGCAACGGTTAGCTTGGCTATGACGCCAGCTGGTTAACTTTACTTTCTAATACATGGGAGGAAAAAGAATCACAACACCAAAAAATACACACATAAAAAAGTTTTGCATCACCCCAGTTCACAGAACTCCTGAAGATAGACGTTGACTGTGGATATTGTATCACCGACACAGTCGCTTTGACTGTTCAGAGATGTCACTAAACCCACCCAAAGATGTCAACAACCTTGCTTGAGCACCGCCTAGTAGACGGAGGGGATCCGACAGCCGATCAGTTCCAGACATTCCACCAGGAAGGAGGTACACGGCTCGTGTTGTCTGTAGTTCAACAATGCCTAGACGCTCAATACCGCGGTTCGATCGCATCCGCATTGTTACTTTGTGACAGGAAGCGATCTCAAGACGATAAGTGTCCAGGCGTTTCGGAGTGAACCAAGCGATGTTGTTCGGACATGGAGGAGATACAGAAACAGGAACTGCCGATTACATGCCTCGCTCAGGTCGCCCGAGGGCTAGTACAGCAGTGGATGACCACTACCTGACAGCAACGCCACTATGATGAATAATGTGTTTCGTGCAACCACAGGATGTCGTGATAAGAATCAAACTGTGCGCAATAGGCTGCATGGTGCGGAGCTTCACTCCCGACATCCATGGCGAGGTCCATCTTTGCAACCGCGACACCATGCAGTGCGGTACAGATGGGTCCAACAACATGTTGAATGGACCCTCAGGATTGGAATCATGTACTCTTCACCGATGAGTGTCGCATGTGCCTTCAACCAGAAAAAACGTCGGAGACGTGTTTGGAGGCAACCGGGTCAGGCCGAACGCCTTAGACACACTGCCCAGCGATTGCAGCAAGGTGGAGGTTTCCTGCTGTTTTTGGGTGGCGTTATGTGGGGCCGACGGGCGCCGTTGATGCTCATGGAAGACCCCGTAACGGCTGTACGATACGTGAATGCCATCTGCGACCGATAGTGTAACCCTATCGGCAGCACATTGGCGAGGCATTCGCCTTCATGGACGACATTTCGCGCCCCCATCGTGCACATATTGTGAATGACTTCCTTCAGGATAACGACATCGCTCGAATAGAGCAGCCAGCATGTTCTCCAGAGATGAACCCTATTGAACATGCCTCGGATAGATTGAAAAGGGATATTTATGGACGACGTGCCCCATCAAGCACTCTGAGGGATCTACGCCGAATGGTCGTTGAGGAGTGGGACAATCTGGACCAACAGTGCCTTGATGAAGTTGTGGATAGTATGCCACGACGAATACAGGCATGCTTCAATGCAAGAGGACGTGCTACTGGGTAGCAGAGGTACCGGTGTGGACAGCAATCTGGGCCACAATCTCTGAAGGTCTCACTGTATGGTGATACAACATGCAATGTGTGGTTTTCATGAGCGACAAAAAAGTGCGAAGATGATGTTTATGTTGATCTCTATTCCAATTTTCTGTACAGGTTCCGGAACTCTCGGAACCGAGGTGATGCAAACCTTTTTTCACGTGTGTAATTAACGCAGAGTAATGATATTTCGGCACCAAATTGGTCTATGGAAACATTTAAATGATTGACACTGCAATATCACAGGTTAATATACGCTCGAGGCAAGCACTTCCAAATGTGAAATGCTAGAACATTAATAACTGGTGTAGCCGCCAGAATGTTGTTGCAAGGATGCAAATGTAGATGCATTGAGTTTTTCTGGTGCCGGATGTCAGTTTGTGGGATGGAGTTCCGTGCCTCTTGCACTTGGTCGGTCAATACAGAAACGGTTGATGCTCCTTGTGGATGACACTGGAACTGTCGCCCGATGATGTCCCGTACGTCCTCCATTGGAGACAGATCTGGTGATGGCGCAGGGCAGGCAACATGTCGACACACTGTAAAGCGTGTTGGGTTACAACAGTGGTGTGTAGGCGAGCGTTATCCTGTTCGAAATCTCCCCTTGGAATGCTGTTCATGTATTTCAGCACAGTAGGTCGTATCACGAGACTGACGCACAACTTTGCAGTAAGGGTAAGTGGTATAACCGCTACAGTGCTCCTGCTACCATAAGAAATAGCATTCTAGACCATAACTCCAGGTATAGGACCAGTGCGTGTAGCGCGCAAGTAACGCTCTAAGCTAGCCTCCTTCTAACCAACACAAGGCCATCACTGGCACCAGCTGTCATAAGAAAACACAACGGACCTTCACCCTGCCTCCAATGAGCTCTCGCTTGGTGCCACAGAAGTCGCATATGACAGTGGTTTCGGGTCAGTACAATACCGCAACAGGGTGCCTGGCTTGGAGTTGTCCAAGAAGTAACTGATCTACACAGTTCGTTGTGTCACAGTGACGGCAACTGCTGCCTGAATTGCTGCTGCAGAAGGAGTACGAGGCGCCGGAGCCATATGAGTAAAACGATGATCTTCCATGTCGGTAGTGCCACGTGGCCGTCCGGAGTCAAGTCTTTTTGCGACTGTACAGTCTCTTGACCACCGCTGCCAGCAACCATCGACAGTGGCTACAATCTTGCCAAGTCTTCGCGCAGTATCGCAGAAGGAACATACAGCTTCTCGTAGCCCTATGACACAACCTCGTTCGAAGTCAGTGAGGTGTTGATAATGGCGTCTTTGTAACTTTAAAGACGTTCTTGACTAACATCAACTCACTAGATCCAATGTCAAAGACAACTAACCATCACGACCGTTGCAGCGTGTATGCAAAGCAAAGCTGTTTGCATCCTAACAGCGGCACTTCTAGTTGCGTTATGTAACTGCTGCGAAATTCTAATAGACATCATCTTTCTGATGTAGAAACACGGCTTTCCTTTATGTCACACAGCTTCGTCGTGGCCTTGCGATTTTTCTTCCGTCAATGCAACTCGGCCAAGCGCCTAGGCGCACCTGCACAACAGGTGAGTCAGGCGGGTCCCGGACATACTAGGGGCCAGCCGAGTCTAGATCACACCGGCTGTCGCCGGGAGGCATAAGATACGTTGCTAGAGGTCGGTATATGTTTGTACTAACTTATTGCGCTGGACACTTGACTGAAAATAGTGAGCAGATTGGTATGTCACTGGCAGCCAATTTAAAGCCACTCAGAGATCACAGAAGGCCGTCTTCGCCGGTAAGCCGCGGAGCCAGGCGCAGATAACAACCGCTCGTCCACCATCAGGGCCTTACTTCCGTGCATCCAGGAAGGCGCGTCGCAGTCCACTGCCGTTACGCCGCTGAGCCGGGACAATCACTACGGTCCCAACCCCTAACAGACGACGTGTGGCCTACGACGCCATGTCAACAGTCTGGATCTATAAATTATGTTGGTTGTGGAATTCGGTTGCACCGAACTCTAAACTATGTACACGTTGACTGTCAGTAATTGATGTGTAATTCTTGAAAACGTAATTAACATATTTGTTTATTTACTGAACTAACCTGACAGCCTAATTCAAGCTGGCTCCAGTAAATCTGAATGCCGGGCTTCCACCAGACTAGTTAGTGGAGGTACTGAGTGTTGTTCTATTAGAAATGGTCTTCTACCAAGAGTTGTTTTGTTGTATGGGCATACAGCCAGGAATTACTTGTTATTGTTGTAATTCGAGCGTCAACCTTGTTATTATTTCTTATTTTGGCCTCCATTCTTGGTCAGCCCCGCTTAAAAGGGATTTGTGCTTACTTGTCTGATGACCACAGATATAGCACTGCCAGTGCTGCGCGGTTGTTCACTGCCACACGGGTGCTTGACGATGTGCGTTAGCCATTATTCTCATGTGCCGCTTTGCTGCGTCTGGATCACAGCGTCCCGGGTTCGATTCCCGACCAGGTTGGGGATTTTCGCTGCCCATGGACTGGGTGTTTATGTTGTCCTCATCATTTCATCATCATCATCGTCATTCGTGACAGTGGCTACATTGGATTGTGAACAAATTAATCTGTGTAAAAATTAGTAATTGGCCTGGGCGCTGATGACCGCGCAGTTGAGCGCCCCGCCAACAGAACACCATCGTCATGTGCCCCATTAAAACTGCAGAGAATTTTTTGATTGCTATCACAGACAGTAAAATGTAAAATCTGTTTTTTTGAAGGTTGTTCATAAGGATAACCACAGCTTTCCTGGCCAGGATCAAGATTAACAAATGTAATTTTCGTCTCCAGTATTAAGCAAAAAACTACGAAATTTTGCTTTTTAGTTGTAATGGACTCGGTTGGAATGTGCATTGTACCACATATAATTTGAAATTGCAGAGGTGCTCATCTACATCTGCATCATTACTCCGAAAGCCATTTGACAGTGTGTGGCGAAGGATACTTTTGGTACCACTAACTGATCCTCCTGGAGCGTGGTAAAACGATTGTCAATAAGCCTCTGTATTAGCTCTATATTCTTGAACTTTTTTTTCTTGGTCATTTCGCGACATGTCAGTGGGAGGAAGTCAAAATAAACACCTTTCAACAGTCTAGTTTCCAAAAGTATTTTATTTGGCTACCAGTTTCAGCGTTTCATTACGCCATCTTCAGGCCCCTGAACGACGTGTAGAAAGATTCTACCACGGTTCTGATCAAAACAGGGACCAACTGGCAGATGATGGTTGAAGTGATATCTATAGCAAAAATCTACTAATACCAGTATCGGTTGCTCCCTTTTTCATCATCCTACACGTCGGTCAGAGCCCTGAAGATGGCGTAGTAAAACGCAGAAACTGGTACCGAAATAAAATAAATTTGGAAACTAGACGGCTGAAACATTTGAAATCCTGTATCGAAAAACAGAGTTCCGCAGCCATCTCCAAAAATATGGACATACAGAGAAGTAATATCGTATCCAACTCTTCCCTGCAAGTACTCTCTCAGCATGCCAATAGTAAACCCCTCCATGATGCACTGCGCCTCTATTGTGGCGTATGGCACCGGAGTTTGCAGTGCTTCTCTGTAACGCTGTCGCGCCGACTAAATGACCCCGTGACAAACGGCGTCGCTCATCATTGGATCCCCTCCATCCTTTATATGTGTACATCGTCAGTGTTCCAGATTCATAATGAATACACAACAATAGGTCGAACAATGGATTAATTACATTTCCATAAGGGTTTTCTTACAAATCTTATATTGGTATCCGCTTTTCGCACACATGAACCATGGATCTTGCCGTTGGTGGGGAGGCTTGGGTGCCTCAGCGATACAGATGGCCGTACCGTAAGTGCAACCACAACAGAGGAGTATCTGTTGAAAGGCCAGACAAACGTGTGGTTCCTGAAGAGGGGCAGCAGCCTTTTCAGTAGTTGCAGGGGCAACAGTCTGGATGATTGACTGATCTGGCCTTGTAACACTAACCAAAACGGCCTTGCTGCGCTGGTACTGCGAACGGCTGAAAGCAAGGGGAAACTACCAGCCGTAATTTTTCCTGAGGGCATGCAGTTTTACTATATGGTTAAATGATAATGGCGTCCTCTTGGATAAAATATTCCGGAGGTAAAATAGTTCACCATTCGGATATCCGGGCGGGGACTACTCAAGAGGAATTCGTTATCAGGAGAAAGAAAACTGGCGTTCTACGGATCGGAGCGTGGAATGTCAGATCCCTTAATCGGGCAGGTAGGTTAGAAAATTTAAAAAGACAAATGGATAGGATAAAGTTAGATATAATGGGGATTAGTGAAGTTCAGTGGAAGGAGGAAAAAGACTTTTGGTCCGGTGAATACAGGGTAATAAATACAAAATCAAATAGGGGTAATGAAGGAGTAGGTTTAATAATGAATAAAAAAATAGGAGTGTGGGTAAGCTACTACAAACAGCAGGGTGAACGCATTATTGTGGCCAAGATTGACACGAAGCCCACGCCTACTACAGCGGTACAAGTTTGTATGCCAACTAGCTCTGCAGATGATGAAGAAATTGATGAAATATATGATGAGATAAATGAAATTATCCAGGTAATGAAGGGAAACGAAAATTGAATAGCCATGGGTGACTGGAATTCGAGAATAGGAAAAGGGAGAGAAGGAAACATAGAAGGTGAATGTGGATTGGGGGTAATAAATGAAAGAGGAAGCCGCCTGGTAGAATTTTGCACAGAGCATAACTTAATCGTAGCTAACACTTGGTTCAGGAATCATGAAAGAGGGCTGTATGCATGGAAGAATCCTGGAGATACTGGAAGGTATCAGATAGAATATATAATGGTAAGACAGATATTTAGGAACCAGGTTTTAAATTGTAAGACATTTCCAGGGGCAGATGTGGACCCTGACCACAATCTATTGGTTATTAACTATAGATTAAAACTGAAGAAATTGCAAAAAGGTGGAAATTTAAGGAGATGGGACCTGGATAAACTGACTAAACCAGAGGTTGCACAGAGTTTCAGGGAGAGCATTAGGGAACAATCGACAGGAATGGGGGAAAGAAATACAGTAGAAGAGGAATGGGTAGCTTTGAGGGATGAAATAGTGAAGGCAGCAGAGGATCAAATAGGTAAAAAGACGAGGGCTAGTAGAAACCCTTGGGTAACAGAAGAAATATTGAATTTAATTGATGAAAGGAGAAAATAAAAAATTGCAGTAAATGAAGCAGGCAAAAAGGAATACAAACGTCTCAAAAATGATATCGACAGACAGTGCAAAACGGCTAAGCAGGGATGGCTAGAGAACAAATGTAAGGATGTAGAGGCTTATCTCACTAGGGGCAAGATAGATACTGCCTACAGGAAAATTAGAGAGACCTTTGGAGAAAAGAGAGCCACTTGTATGATTATCAAGAGCTCAGATGGAAACCCAGTTGTAAGCAAAGAAGGGAAAGCAGAAAGGTGGAAGGAGTTTATAGAGGGTCTATACGAGGGCGATGTACTTGAGGACAATATTATGGAAATAGAAGAGGATGTAGATGAAGATGAAATGGGAGATACGATACTGCGTGAAGAGTTTGACAGAACACTCAAAGACCTGAGTCGAAACAAGGCCCCCGGAGTAGACAACATTCCATTAGAACTACTGACGGCCTTGGGAGAGCCAGACCTGACAAAACTCTACCATCTGGTGAGCAAGATGTATGAGACAGGCGAAATACCCTCAGACTTCAAGAAGAATATAATAATTCCAATCCCATAGAAAGCAGGTGTTGACAGATGTGAAAATTACCGAACTATCAGTTTAATGAGTCACAGCTGCAAAATACTAACGCGAATTCTTTACAGACGAATGGAAAAACTAGTAGAAGCCGACCTCGGGAAAGATCAGTTTGGATTCCGTAGAAATTTTAGAACACGTGAGGCAAGACTGACCTTACGACTTATCTAAGAAGAAATATTAAGGAAAGGCAAACCTACGTTTCTAGCATTTGTAGACTTAGAGAAAGCTTTTGACAATGTTGACTGGAATACTCTCTTTCAAATTCTAAAGGTGGCAGGGGTAAAATACAGGGAGCGAAAGGCTATTTACAATTTGTACAGACACCAGATGGCAGTTATAAGAGTCGAGGGACATGAAAGGGAAGCAGTGGTTGGGAAGGGAGTAAGACAGGGTTGTAGCCTCTCCCCGATGTTATTCAATCTGTATATTGAGCAAGCAGTAAAGGAAACAAAATAAAAATTCGGAGTAGGTATTAAAATCCATGGAGAAGAAATAAAAACTTTGAGATTGACCGATGACATTGTAATTCTGTTAGAGACAGCAAAGGATTTGGAAGAGAAGTTGAACGGAATGGACAGTGTCTCGAAAGGAGAATATCAGATGAACATAAACAAAAGCAAAACGAGGGTAATGGAATGTAGCCGAATTAAGTTGGTTATGCTCAGGGAATTAGATTAGGAAATGAGACACTTATAGTAGTAAAGCAGTTTTTCTATGTGGGGAGCAAAATAACTGATGATGGTCGAAGTAGAGAGGATATAAAATGTAGACTAGCAATGGCAAGGAAAGCGTTTCTGAAGAAGAGAAATTTGTTAACATTGAGTATAGATTTAAGTGTCAGGAAGTCGTTTCTGAAAGTATTTGTATGGAGTGTAGCCATGTATGCTAGTGAAACATGGACGATAAATAGTTTGGACAACAAGAGAATAGAACCTTTCGAAATGTGGTGCTACAGAAGAATGCTGAAGATTAGATGGGTAGATCATATAAGTAATGAGGAGGTATTGAATAGAATGTGGGAGCAGAGGAGTTTGTGGCACAACTTGACAAGAAGAATGGACCGGTTGGTAGGACATGTTCTGAGGCATCAGCGGATCACAAATTTAGCATTGGAGGGCAGCGTGCAGGGTAAAAATCGTAGAGGGAGGCCAATCGTGAATACAGATTCAGAAGGATGCAAGTTGCAGTAAGTACTGGGAGATAAAGAAGCTTGCACAGGATAGAGTAGCATGGAGAGCTGCATCAAACCAGTCTCAGGACTGTAGACCAAAACAACAATAAGGCTGTTATAATTAAGGTGCAGCTATTGACAGATGTCCAATGTGGGCTGTACTTATGACACGACAGCAAAACTATGTAGGACTGTGATGCGTTAATAGGGAACAGGTTTACGTTGGAAGAAAATTATTTCCAAACATGGCCTCTGGGTGCATCTCTGTCGCTGTGAATGCAAGATAGACGTGTAGAAATGCAAGAAAGACGTATAGAAATATTTCCGTACGTAACGAATTGGGAACGGGACGTGGATAGAAAATATCAAAGTTAAAACGGCGTAATGTGGATTTCATTATTAACCTTCGCTTATAGAATTTTTTCAGTATTACACGAGACGATGAGGAGATGCTGCACAGCGCCAGATTTGCAACTGGTGACCAAGACTGGAAATATTTTTTCGGCATAAATCGGTCCCGCTTTAAAACATTAGCATGCGTTTCAACTTTCGCAGCCACAGTAATTACAGTTCCCAGTCCACGCTGGACCTCGACGAGTATCTGCACTTTAATCACAACCACCCCTGTATTTTCTTTATGTAGTCATTCCGCTCAAGGTCGTTCTGGATAGTTAATGATAGCTATTTTACGGTATATATACTATTTCCAGCAATTTGTCGTCAACTCTCATCTGAAGTAAGACAATGTGGAAACTTCGACGTCGATCGACTACACAACATTCTCACCACATCAGCCACGATCTCAGACTACTGTTGACGCTACTGAGAGTTAAGAGGAGCGCGATAGAAATAAATTGATGACAGTAGGTGGCGGAGTGGATTGACACTGTCTGCTACGAACGGTCTCTCGACAGGTAGAGGTGACCGAGATTGATGCGGAGTTGCAGGGTAAGTCGGCGGACGGAAAGCGCGGCGCGCCGAAGGCGACGTCAGCTCGTTACAGCGGCGCCGGCGGCGGCGGCAGCGGCAGCGGACCGGCGCCGGCTGGAGCACCTCGTGACCTCCCGCCTGGTCTGCGCGCACCTCCGCCTCCGCCGCTGGCGGGCTTCGTTATCGGCGGCAGGACGCGGTTGCTCCACTCGCGGTCCGCCGCTCGTTTGCCGCTGCCAGATCGCAGTCCCTCTGCCGGCCAGACGCCTGGTGGGGACGTAGAGTTGAAGCAGGGGTCTCGTCATTAAATCAAGTGACAAAGCCCATGCACCCTCCAATTTAAAACAAGTGTGTCCTCATTGAATCGTTAGAATGGCTCCTGAAATCGTGTGCAACTCCACACTTTCTACTTACATCAATCTTCATACGTGGAAGGTGGAGTAACTTGAAAGTGACTTGCATCACTTTGAGGCTGAAGTAACCTCAGTCCTGTCGGAGAAGTGTAAGCATCAATCCTGTGGAAATACTGTCGACTTAGATGCAAAAATTAAGACGTCTTCAGTTGCACTTCCCTGGAGTATGGTTGGATGGACTGTGGTTTCAAACACTAGCCTCGTGAGTCTTTTTTGACTACCAGAGGCTCGTCCCTCTAGCTGTCACCATCATCCACTGTGTGGAACACTGCCACCGTGGAAGCAGCCGCAATCAGTGATCTTGTAGACCTGATTCAAAAGCTATCTGCGAGACAAAAACGGAATTTCACTGCACAGAGCGGATACCGTGACAAACCACTGCCCTCAGTAATTTGTTACATGAATGCTTGGTGTCTGTTCCTTCAGACACATCCAAAAGAACAGACACCACGTCAGATCCGCAGCTGTGTTGCGTATTACGTAAATTCAAGGTGGAGAGGGTAGAAAGGAAAGGTGAGAAACTATTGATGCTAGGTGCATCGGGGCTTTATGTAGAACCAGGGGCAACGAGTCTGAAAGAACAGACACAACACATTCATATAATTGATTCCCCTCTATGGGCAATCAATCCACCAACTTCAGTGCAGATGCACAAGTACATTGGACCTCCTGAGGGAACTTCAAAGCAGCGAGCATGGAGGACTGAAAATAGATGGCGCTTGGTGGGAGTGGGAGTCGGTCGAGAAGTGTGCCAAGGTAGTCCACGCAATTGACATGAACATTCTCTTGAGGTGGCACTGCAAGACTACACAGGTCTTGCGGTTTGATCAGAAAGGGTACAGGTGACTGTAAGTTTATGCCTTGACAGTAATCACATTAAATTGTGCACCTTCCACTTGTCTACCTGGTCATGCGTCTTCTAAAGTGCTTCTGCCCTCCGGAAGAGGTTGTTGTTGCTAGCCTGCATTGGAGGATACCACTATTATCACTATCTCCGACTATTAAATTCCCTTGCAACGAGGAGAAGTCGTTTCGCTCCTGCCTTGTTTTTCCCAAAGCCGCTTTAGGCAGCGTGTTTTGAGTTCCCGTCTAGGCCTAAAGTGAACGAAACACATAGTTCATTATCTGGTTGGGTCGAACATTGCAGTATAATCAACCAGGGGCCTCACCTAAACTAAGAGAAGTGATTTGTGTAGCAACATAGACCACATCTGAACCGCTATAAATGTTGCATTCTCTTCTAAAGCCGGAGGCTTACCAAAAAACTCACCACTTGATGGCTCGGTCGATGGCGTCCAGTCCAAAGTTAACATCAAAATTCGCGAATTTTTCTGGTTTCCACCACTTTACACAATGAGCGTTTACGACACTGTCGAAATGCCTTGACTTGCGATGTATTTATCTCCTGCGCCCCTGTCCCAGCTGTGGCCAAAGGCGCCTAGCACATACATCCAGAAAGGGAGTTTTTTCGCCTCTTCGGCCGAAAGTATTGTCTGCACGACGGTGAGAGAAAATCTTGAGACCAGTGTTATAGTCCTCGGTAAGTGCATCGAGATGTTCCGCTCTCTAATAGCTGCAAAATGTCCGCTGCAATATTTGCTGTTAAATAACCTAACAGCTTGCGTGTTCTCAACTCCAGAATATACTATTTAAAGGACAGCCATCACAAAAATCGTACATACGTCAACAATGTACATGCTCCCGTCATTGGCTGCTCATATTGATAACTTCCTGTCGTCGTCACAAAAATGATATCTAGTAATAATGACATTCTAGAGTTACCTTAAATATGAAAACAGTGACATGTCCTCTCTCACCTCATTGGTTAAAGCAACTTCCT
Organism: Schistocerca nitens; assembly: GCF_023898315.1. Taxonomy (NCBI): domain Eukaryota; kingdom Metazoa; phylum Arthropoda; class Insecta; order Orthoptera; family Acrididae; genus Schistocerca; species Schistocerca nitens. Next base: position 1,106,357,501 of record NC_064615.1, on the reverse strand, counting down.
AGGATGCAGGACACTCCAGATTCGAATGCCTGTTTGTCAAACATTTACACTTGTCATGCAGATAATGCATAAGATCCCGACGTAGCTATCGTCAGTAGTTCCTATCCTATTCGTTCTCTTTGCCTCCTCTAATCCCGGTTTTCATAATTACATCATACAGTTACAATGTTCACCAACTATGCACAATGATTTTGGAAAATAAAATAAATTGGTACTAAGGATGAGTAAATGAAACACACCAGTTCATTGTTTATAGCCTCATTTCAGTGAATAGGTAGCCTGGAAGAAAATTCCATAGGCTCAATTGTTAGCCAGCTCGCTCTGAATCCACCACCATTATCCTTCGTCCATAGATTGCCCCTGCATCTATTGGAGGCTGATTCTCTCTCCAGACAGAACCTGAAGAACTGCCTTCTTTCTGCATTTCCCATAATACTTGTTTACAGAGTAAAATAACTCTTTACTTGTATATTTGGTCCATTGACAAGCGAGCCTATCCCATTACAGCAGGCATTAAATTCAGACTTTTCTCCTTTCGCCCCTGTATCGTGCCCACCTTCTCTGCAAGCCTTTGTGCTTCACACAACTAAGTGTGTCACCCAGTGCCATACAGTCTCCCATGTTGAGCGACTGATGTTGGTCCCAAACCAGGTGGTGGTGCTCCACTGCCCCCACCACAAGTTCCATGCCGGTCCATTAGGCAAACCAACCTCCCTCAAAGCTGCTATTACAATGAACTGGGTATCAGGTGTGGAGATGGCATTCTCCATATGTTACTGGCGGAGTATTCATACTAAAACTGTACAGGAAGCAGTTGCCACCACATCAAAAAATGAACTGGAAGTTGGCTGGATCACAGAGTGTACAGTACAGAACACAAGTAACATATGTAGGAGAGACAGATAAGAAACTACAGATGGACGGGTGTTTAAAGTGTCAAGCAGTAGTATTAGCTACAGTGACCTCCAGAATGAATCCAACTGCGAAATAATGTGGACAGGAGTCACTGTGGTCCATGGACTCAGACAACATCAAGTTTCTGTACAGACACATGAGACATAGAGTCATTCAAATAAAGTTCAAACTCTCTATGACAGAAATACACTGGCCGTATGATAGAAGCAGTTTGTGACATTGAACTATCCAGGATCATCTAAAGAAACTAAGCATGCCTTATTGAAAATAAACACAGTCTTGTGACATAAGACTGAAAACATTCTCTGACGACTGCATTGAAGAACTAGTCTGAGAAGAAACAGTTGAAGAAACTTCTGTAGACTTACTAGTACAATGGTTAGATCTTTTTGAGGGTGACACCAATGAAAGATGGATTGACGATCGTAATGCTGTTACAGGAACAACGTTCATCTAGGTTAAGAAAGTCATCAATGAAGCTATGTGAGATTGTGTGCCAGCTGGAGTGGCCGAGCGTTTCTAGGCACTACAGTCTGGAACCATGCGACCGCTATGGTCGCAGGTTCGAATCCTGCCTCGGGCATGGATGTGTGTGCTGTCCTTAAGTTAGGTAGGTTTAAGTAGTTTTAAGTTCTAGGGCACTGATGACCTTAGACGTTAAGTCCCATAGTGCTCAGAGCCATTTGAACCATTTTTTTTTTAGATCGTGTGTTTTGTCGAACTGATGCATAGCCAATTTAAAATTTTTTATTATAACAGATGAACTGAGAACATTTCCTTTAGACTAGCAATCAGAAACCAATTGCAATTACAGATCTGAGACATTATAAACAACAAACAGAGTAACTACGATATTTGCATGGCAATAAATGTAGTATTAGATACCGATTTTGGTGCGAAAGCTTATTTTTAAAACATCCATAATTTATTAAGTAATCAGTTTAATTGACTAATTCAGTGATTTTAATTGATTTGTAAGTCAGTTAATGAAGTTGATTAATTAATAAGTATTTTCCAAAATAACTCTGTGATTTTTATTATGCTATATCCTGTTCATCTATTACCACGAATAAAATTCTGATCTATTTTAAAGTATAAAGAATTAATAAATTTTTTCTTGGTACATAAGTTATATAAGTTCACATTTTTTTGCACCCAAAAAGGAATTCTTATTTATTTTAAAATACAGAAAGTCTAATAAATTGTTCATAAATGAATAGGGTCCACCAAATGGTTTTAACCACTAGAAACGATTTTACTTTCATTTAAAAGTTCAAAGGTACATATCAACTTTAAATGTTAAAAAAAATTTAAATATTTTTGTACATTACTCATCACATGAAGAGGAATACGACCATATTTGAAATGCAAACATTTTCTAAAAGAATAGAAATCTAATTTTGTTGGTAAATAAAAGGAAAAAAATGTACTCCAAAGTAAATCTATTTCAAAATTTAAAAAATTATTGCTAAGAAAAATGTGTATTAAGTTATTTCGATTTAGATAAATTAGAAAATTACTGTAAAGATAGACATTATACAAATGTAAGTCACAAAGATCTCATGGAATTTATTCATTATTTAATATTAAAGAAGAGGAAAAAAGAAAACTAAGATATAAAAGTATAAACCCTTTGTAAAATGATAAACTTAAAAAAGTTGATCAAAATATTTAAAGAAAAATTCATTTACCTTATTCTAAATTCTAATTATATCCATAATATTAATGATAAGATATTGGATTGAATAAAAAAATTACTAAACTTACTTAATTTTTTTAAATTTATTAAATTCATCAAATCTGTAAAACGAGAAATATAACTATTATTTCCAAACTTGTGAATCAATGACTAATCGATCTGATCAAAGAATTGAAGATAATATTAATAAGATGAAAGATTAAAAATAATTATCAAAAGCTTCTAGCAGACAGCAAGAAATAAAGAAAACTTATCAAAAGGTTATTCAAGTGACTATTTTCTAGATGACAATGATTCTATTAAAATCTCCTAAATGACTTATAGAAAATCTGCTTTTAAATCAAGAATAATAGATTAGTAAAATAATAATAATAATATTGTTGTACTAAAAATCTTTCTCAGTCAAATAAAAGAAGAATGAATTACCAAATTAAAGAATATTTTAATACTATATACAGTTACATATACCACAAATTTTTAAATATAATTTAAAATGAAATCCAAGAATTTAATTTTAAACAAATAATGAAGTTTTAATAAGAACAAGTAATTTAGAAGATTATCATCAAAAGTCAAGGAATAATCATTAACTGAAATGCAAAGGAAAAAATCTGGTTTGTCTTTATTACATAAAAATAGTTCAGCACTAAATGTTAATAGACACAGACTAATTTCTGGTTTATCTTTTATAAATATACCAAAAGATATTAAAGATAAGATAGCTAATAAATGAGGTATAGACCAACAATGTTTCAGCTTAATGGCTTTCACTTCAATGCAGACTGAATTGAAAAGTATGAAAAACGTGGATTAGAGTTTGATAAAAGTTTGGAAACACACAGATTAATTTTCCAGTACAAATAACAGATATTTTAAAATTTGAAAAAATCTAATATTTCATTTAATATTTATGAATATGATTAAGGATTTTATCATATGCTCTCTTGAACATACAAAAAATAAACAAGAAAAACATGTAATCTTCTTATAATTCAAGAAAAAAGCAGTTCTTATTATTCTTTGAAAAAATTTCCTAAATCAATTAGTACACAAACAACTGAAATGAACATCAAATTTATGTTCACTAGAGAAAGCACTTTTTGTTACTTTGGGGGCAGAACCAAGTTCGATAAGTTAATTGCACGTTGCGAAAAATTTTGTTTACAGTTTACAGGCCTCAAACTGTAAACAAAATTTTTCGAAATGTGTAATTAACTTTTTGAATTCACTAGAGAATGTTGTCCAATCACATTAATGAGTGTAAAAACATAAAGATGATAAGGAACCTGTAACATATACTGGTAAACATTTAACATAAAATGAAACTTTTAAAATCAATAGAACCAAAAATAACATGGCAGAAATACATCAATTAAAAAAATTGAAGAAGATAAATTAAATTTTCAGACTGAAAAAATTTACTAAAGGAGAAAAAAAACAAGACATAATTCTAATTGAACTGGAAAAATATAGTGTAACTGTGAATTACGGTTTTAATATTATTAATAAAAATCCAAATTTTTCAGTTTATTTTTATAGCATAATAAATTATGCCATTCATTTGTTTATTAAAGAACTGGTAATAGACAATCAAGATATTGACACTATGGCAAATAATGCACAAAAATATATTTCATTTATCCAAAATATTGATTAGGGATTAACATTATGGTTGTAGAATACATTTAAATTCATTGCATAGAGCACTGATAAACTTATTAAGGAATAATTTAGAGACAGAGCAACATTAAATTGAATGATTACAAGAGGTGTTTACACATATGATTATGTGCCTAATAAAGATAAATTGATATAAACAAAATTGTCTCTTAGAAATATTTTTGTTCAAGAAATATATAATCCCATATGGCTAGGGCCTCCAGTCGGGTGGACCGGTCGACTGTTGCAAGTATTTTGAGTTGACGCCACTTCAGCGATTTTCATGTTGATGGGGATCAAATGATAACAAGCACATCACAACACCCAGTCCCTGAACAGAGAAAATCTCTGACCCAGCCAGGAATCGAACACGGGCTGTTAGCTATGATATTCCGTCGCCCAGACCACTCAGCTACAAGGGGCGGACTGTTCAAGAAATAATAAATGGGATGTAAATGTTAAACACTATCAATATGTAAAAACAGATTGCATCAAAATATAATAATGAAAACTTAGTAGCATTTACATGATTGTATAAGAAATATGATGTTTCAATATCAGCTAAAATTTTTGAAAATTTTACTAGTACATGTATTTGATCTTATAAACTCGATCCAGCATGGTACTTTACTGCACTTGGAAATGTATGTCAAAAATGACAAAAGCTGAATTAGATTTATTAAAAGATTAAGAAGTAATTTGTACAGGAATTACGCAAAGATTTACTAGATATGAAAAATCAAATAATAAAGGTATGAAAAATTTTTCTGAAATGCATTTAAATTATCTTACACATTTGGACACAAACACTTTACTTGATGGGAAATGTCTCACTTTTCACCATTTAAAAATTTCGAGAGGTTATTTCAATTTTGAAAAAATATATGAAACATAAGACAGTAATAAATATCGTTATATTTTAGAAATAGATTTATAATAGCAAGAAATTTACGTGATCGACACTAATATTTAGCAGTAGCAACAGAGAGAAGTAATAAATTATTAAGAACATTAAATAGCCAAGAAAAACATGTTTTACACTTTAGACATCTTAACTTATGTAGAAAGCTTGCATTAAAATTAACGAAAATGGATAGGATTTAATCATTCAAACAATCTGAATGGTTGAAAAAATTTATTGATTTTAGTACAGAAATGGAGAAAAATTCAGCTAATGTATTTGTAAAAGACTTTTATAAAGTAATGAATAACAATAGAAAGTATTAGAAATAAAGAACATTCAAACAGTAGCAAATCCAAAACAATACACATATTATACTTTAAAACCAAATTATGAGCATGCTAGTATATTTTTATAAATCTGAGGCAGTTCATATGATAAGAAATAGTAAAATACAATACACCAATTTACATAAGACAGAGTATACTAAATACTTCAAGAAGAATGGATACATGCTCTTGTGTTTTTGACATAAGAACAACAATGAAAAAATTTTATGTGGTTGGTTTTTGAAAAGGTATTATTTATAAAGTTATTTTCTTTTAAAATGTAACAACTGTAGATGTTCCTGTAGATATGAAATCAATAATGAACTAGAAGAAACTGACAGGGGAAATTATTAAAAAATTGATGTATATAAAATTCACGAGGAGCCAAGAAAATTATATAAAAAAATGAATGATTAAAATAAGGAAGTATTATGTTAGCACACATTAGTATAAGATCTAAAATATTTTCTTGTACAGTATAAAATCAATAACAAAGCGCTGAAAAAATTACTTTTCAAACTGAAATTACTGTTAATGATAAAGAAATATGTGTAAGCAGTACAATAAAACAATAAATCTAAAATGATAATTAAAACCAAAACTGTATACCGTTGATTGTAATATAATTATTTGTAGTTATGAGCATAAGCAAAGAAGTAGAAAAAAACTTTACAATATGGTGATTAAAAACAACTACAAACGATAATTGGTAAAATCATCAAACCAGACTAAGCAGAACCAATTTAAAAATAAAAATTAATTAATTGCTTTTCTGTGTTCTGAAATTTTTTATTATTTCCCTTTATATTTTAAAAACATATCACACAAAAACATTCAACTCCTCATGTTTTTGATAAATAAAACGTTTTTTTCTCTTTTCTGAGACACATATATGAAAAGATGTAGAATTTTTTTTTTACACTTTTTCAATATTTCCCACTAAATGTTGTTTTATTCCAGTTATTAATGTTTTCTTTTATATGTCCTGATTTATATTCCCTACATTCTTTTCTTTCTCCTTTGTGTTATATATAAACCCATAGTTATGGGTGTATTCCTTATTAAATTTTCATTTCGTTAAAATTTAAATTTGCTTGATAGTGAACCTATCACTTTATTCTCATTTTCTGTTTGTAAAGCAAAAATAAATATTAAAAAAATTTAATAGTTTAAGATGTCCAAATGAATTAATTTTTTTCAATATAATATAAAAATTGCATGTCCTTTTTCATAATTTAATGTTAATGAATAGTCATTACCATTTCTACATAAATCTAATGAGATAAAACTATCTGAAAATTGATGCAATTAATTTAAATTTAAAATCCTCAAATCATTCTCACACAGCATCATTTTTGTTATCATTATTTATAACATTCATTTATACTCCATCTTCTTTAATAAAAGAATTTGCAGAATCACTATTACAATCTATACCAAACATGTTTGAATTTTAAATGACAGACTCCATTTACATAAAAAATTATAACACTGTATTTTGCAGCAACTAAAGCAGGCTTCTAAAATAAGTGCATCTTTATTGTTAGAACTATTGTGTTAATTATCAAATTCTAATTATATAACACTCACTGTATTACCTTTCTCATTTAAAATTTGGGACCATTGACAGCAACAGTTTGGTCACTTAGGAATCCACAGCCACACATTTAAATTTTGTCATCACGATGAACACCTCCGAAATTTGTAATCAGTAGATCATTTTCATAAAAATTTGATTTTATTAATGCACCATTTAAACTTTTTATTTGTATATGAATGCATACTATCTAAAATTTCAATAAACCGTGTTGGAAAATTTGCTGAACATCCTTTCTCAAATATTCCTCTTTATTTTCTAAATAACTTTATCACCAGTTTAATATTTAGCACTATTTTGTAACAAATTTGAGACTCATACAGTTTCAATATGATTAATTCATTTTTCTGTATTAATGTTTTGTGTCCATTTTAATGTTGGAATGCACTGTGTTGTTTTATTCATCATAAATATGTTTACTTAATCAACCAATTTATAATATCTTTACATATGAAACTCTATTGTAATTATTTTCTGTAAACACTCTTTTAAGCCTTTTAACAACAGATGATATCGTTTCATTAAAAGTTTAAATAGGAATAATATTATTTTTTTATTAATTATTGAAAAAAATACTATGAAATTGTTTACCATTGTCTGTTTGAAAATTTTTTGGTGATTTATTTTCATGTATTTTTCAATTTATTCAACTATATTTTTACTTTCATGTTTAACTGGAATAGCACAAGGAAGTTTTGAAATTAGATCAATATATATTTATAACCTTTATTTATTTTTGATACCACTTTTGATTTACCTGAGTCTATTTCGATTATATCAGTTTGAAATTAAATGCCAATACCAAAATAGGCTACATTTATTAATTATGATTCTTTTCTCATTGATTTAAATAATTCAGTAATAAATTGAACAGTTACCTTCAATTCCTAGTCTTCCAGTTTTAATTGTTATCTCCATGCATTATGTGTCATAGTGATTCATTTACACTTCAAACAATTGATGTGATATTCCTTCATTTAAATGGAACAAAAGTTGACGTAAGAATTGAGTTTATTTCACCAAATATGTTTAACATTATATCTACAGTAACAGTATAGTTTTCGTATCTAATGATGATTGGAAACTTTGCCAGTAGGAAAAATCAAAATTTGACATTCATTCTTTTTTAATTTTTTTAATATTTGGATATTTTTAATTCTTATCTCACATACATGAGTTAACTCAATAGTAATTTGCTGGTCTAGTAACTAAAAACATATGATTTTTTATAATTTATTACCTTTGAAATTTTATTCATTTCCAAAAATCTGCATTTATAATATTTTAAAATTTTTAAATTACTATTATAACAACAGTTTTCATGCAAATAAACGAAAATGACCACAAATAAATCGAATTATTTTTTTATTGTCTTTACAATATAAGTTATTTTTTCTAGATAGTTAACGAATTGTTTTTATACATTACCACCTAAAAAATAAAAAAGAAAGTTTAATATCCTTTAGTAAGCAATCCAAAGAGTAACAAAATCCTTAGATGTATCAAAATTAACTATTCCACTTTCAACATTGGTTTCTTGATTAATTGTCAATCATGAATGCACGAAGAAAATATATTAATTTTTAATTGTTAAACAAGTTTTTCTACATCGTAATTTGATAGAGTATTTATATATTGATTGAATATTTTTTGGTATTATTTTACTTTTTATTAATCTAGAAGCAGTTTGAGTTTCCATTACTACTTTGACTTTTTCTTTTTGTAATTCTTTATCATTTTTTGACTGTCCTGAATTCACATAGCCATGACTGCTACACTACCATACAATGAATAAATTACACCTAATGCAGCAAGCAACATTATTAAATTTCCACCACCATACTTTGTTTTTGTGTTAGATATTCAAGAATTCGTTTTAGCACAGAAAAACCTAATTTTATAATTAAATTTCCAATTTCCTTTATGATCTTTCTTGTTGCAGCTCTTCAAAATTATCAACAGCATTTACTTTATCACTATAGTTTAATTAATTTTGGTTTTTATTTTGGAAGTTTATCATAATTATTATGATTTATTGGGATTAAAAATTTGTAAAATAATATAAATACCATCATTTTTCATTAACATTTAAACCTGTTTTCATACATTATTCTTCAATCTGTGAAGAAACTAATTTGTTACAAAATGAAACCTTGTGTTGTATACATTCTTCCTTTTGCAGCTAATTGAAGCTCTTTATACGCTTTGTGTCTTCCTTGTAAATCTTCATTATTTCCTTAAATAACATCGTATTTTTTACAAGCTTCCCCTGAATGATTAATTCCATTATCAGCACCAGCTTATCTACCTTCTGATTTTGTTTCAGGGTCACAATAATTATAACCATAAATACTAAATTCATTGGTAGTAAATTTATTAACATTTTTACTAAAATTTTAAATATTTTTCAATTTTCCCAACTGTTTGAGGAACTTTATTCCGAAATCTAATTAAATAAGTACCTTTGCATGTTCTATTACCAACTGTCAATTTATCTCCAATAAATTCTAAAGTTAAATTACTAAAAAATTTCATTTTACCAACAGCTCATAATCCAAAATCTTTCTCTTCACTATCATTAATATATTCTAATATTCTTTCACTTATATTTGTATTTGTAACATTCAATGTACTTCGTTTTTTAATTTTTCCTATCATTAACTTCTTCCTCATATTTATTCAATAGATATCGTGGTGTTGGCCCCTCCTTGTAATATTTTCATTTTTCTCTATCATGTGGTATAATTGTTGAAATAACATTAAATTCTGCAATATAATATTGATTATAAGGGACCATTTGTTTTTCTTTTTGTGTAGTGTCTTCAATTGCTCCTCAAACTTTTCTCCTAATACTTTAATTCCTTGTTTAAGTTTTTAGTTGTATTTGTAACTGGTGTTCTATATATTTCTTTTTAGCAATCTCTGTATTATATTTTCAAAAATTTTATTAGAAACAAAAAACAATAATTGATTATATTTTTATAACTAACCTTCCTGTTTAATGTTTAGTACACCATTTATGTTTAATGTTTAGAAATTCTTAAAGTTTTTTCTATATTTACCATCATTCACTCATCTTGTCATATCTCTTCTAATAAAACCACATGCATCTTTATCGGAATTTTTACTGCACATTTATTTCAAATAATCAAATTTTAAATCACCTCAAATGAAGTAATGATAAATAGGATTTACACTTTATCATCTTTCCTGAAACATGTAAAAATTTAAGTTATCTGTAACTCTACGTTTTGATATTTTTTAATATTTTGGATGTAACAAAAAAATCTGTTTCCTATATCTATATCTAGCAAAATATTATTTAACTATACCTTGATTTTCAAGAATGAAATCATGAAAAACTATAAGTGAATTATTCTTACAATAATTTCATTATTATTTTCAATAAAAACAGCAATTTTTCACATTAAGTTTGTCTTCTATTTCTACATATCCTTTTATAAATTGTTGACATTTTGCTTGATCTAAATATTTAGAATACATTTTCATATGATTAATTTTTGTCCAGTTTAATCTTCTTGGAGCTACAATATAATCTTAAATCAATAGTGATTACATCCACTTCATTCAATGATTACATTTAGCTGATGAAATGGTTGCTGGGTATACTGTTCAGTTTCATGAAGAAACTAACACTATTTCTTCATTGAAACGAAATGCTAATTTTGGTAACCAATAATTCATTAACAAAATTAACTTGCAAAATTCTAACTTTTAATACTATTCAAAATTTAGTAATTACTATAACTGAAGGATATTATAAATTAGTTATCTTTAATGGTGCTTGGGTAACAGTAATTCTATAAATGACTTAGTCTGAGACTAAAAGCCTAGTTTGGCTGAGACTTAATATTCCTTTTTTCTTAATAGATCATGAATAAAATTAGAGTTATAAATTTTACTCATTCCCTGTTAATGAGAAAACAAAAAGTAATTGTAGTAATCCAATGAAGAAAATGGGAATTATTATCACTTTTGGTTATGGATAGTCATTCACAACTTTGTATGAGTTTTAGTACTAACGGAACAGATGGTAAAGGCTACCAAATGTACAATGGAAAATCGAATAAAAAATCGGACGATAATTATTTACAAAACTGTTTGATGTTATCATAATTAAAGGTATAGCAATATGCTGTCCAGAACTGAATGCCCATTTATCTCTTCATAAATTCTTATTCGACTAACTTCACCTCTATTAAATGGAAGGATATATTCTTAATAATGAGAAAGTAAAAACAAGCAAAATGAAGTAATTTGTCCAATAGAATTATTTTGTGGATTTTGAAAGATTTTAAAAATTATTTGGGAAGGAGATAAATAGAAATATTTACTTGGAGCTCCTTCAAAATGTTTTAATTATTAGATGGGCTGATAAAAATGAAGCTGGAACTGAAATAGAATATACACTTCCAAAAGAAGGAAAAAACTGTTACAGAATCACAGAATCAACAGAGATTCATGGTCCTGTTGTAAAATGTGTATCAGCATAATCACATGAACTGGAACAAGAAAGATTACAAGTCCTTAAATTCCAGTGTATCTGCTTGAACCACAAACAATTGAGATTGGTGGATTAAATGGAAAAGGATATTTTGATATTACTTTGCTGAATTTGATATGCCTTACTTTATTTTCTTTCTTTCTCAAACCAAATGAAAAAAAAAAACAATCAGTTAAAATAAATTTTTAGTCGATCATCTTAAATTACAAAATATTTTTTCTAAGAACTGGGACGAATGAAGAATTATAGAATGTTGAGATACCAAATAATTTTTTATAAGCTTAAGATTCTTTTATAGATTTTAAAAGAATAAAATTAAAAATATTTTCATGAATTTCAATTTATCCCACACATTTACTTTTAATTTATGAAGAAAGAATTTAACAATTTTTTATATAAATAAGAAATTCGTTCATGGCTATACATAATCATAATATGTAAAATTTATTTATAAAGAAAAGTAATAAGTATTACGTTCACGGGTATAGAGAAATGGGATACAGTAAAACTAATACTATGGTTTTATATGGAGAAATTTTTATTTATTATTGAAATCAGTTAATTGACTAATAAATCAGTCGAATTAAATTAAACGATCGATTAATTAAACAGATTAATTAATAAATAGGGAATTTTTTAAAATTTCCTTTTCTGCCAGAATTGGCATATAATATCTACTAATAAAACATGTTGATAGATGCTACCTATTTTAATGGTAACATTTGTAGAATGTTGCGAAAAAAGTGGATACTACAATGTCACTACACAAGAAAATGTAGGGATGCTGATACAGAAAAAAATAATAGGAAGTCATGCATCTGTAAGAAGGGCCATAGTTGAAGCTTTCAATAATTTTCACTATCAGATCCCAGCGAAATAGTTACGTTAAAATCTGTGGGAGTCCTGCTGATATATATCAACAAGTAATGTACTCATATATTCCATTCAGTCTCTCATGTGTAGGTTAGGTGTTGAAACTGAAAAAAGAACAGATGAATAGCAGACATTTTAAATTTTGCCTTGAACATGTTTTCATGCAAGAGGACAGCATTATTTGGATATCGACAAATGTGCGATATCAAAGTCCATTAACCCTAGTCTTGTACAATAGTGAACACTACTTAAAGTGGACAAACCTTCAGGGCCTCACAGATTTGGCAACTAGGTTTTGCACCTAATCTGCCACTGAGTTAGCACCTAACCTGACTCACAATCATCGAATAGTTCTAGCACAGTGAATAGCTCTGCTGAGTGCAGGTTCCTTTTGTTTACATGATAACAGTCAGGATGCACACAGGTATATACCAGCATTGCTGTCGCCCTTCTGTTGCAGCATCCCAAAACACAGTCTAGTTTCAAATTTCATCTCGTTCCAGGAGGGAAACAAAATTATTGAGTCAGCTGAGATTCAGAAGAAACACTCTTTTCTTTATTCATACACGATATCTTGCGAATAATGTATGTAGGTCCACAAGTAGGCAGCATCTTCGTAGATTCTCGAAATGGATTCCACACCATGCAACACTGGCCATCACGAACCTAGACACTAAAATACAGTGGGATACGTTCAGAAGTAACTGTTTAGCTCAAGTAAAATTTGAGTAATAGATACCGCTACATTAACGACAACGAATGATCGCAGCACCACAAGCAACATCAGATAAAACTGAAGGAAGATCAAGGGGACTTCTAATGTTTTATGTATGCATAAACAATTAACATAGCAGCCGGTCCAATATGGAATAGTTTGCTGACAATGCTGTTGTGCACAGCAAAATACCATCGTTGGGCGCTTGTAAGTATCTGGATAAAACATCCACTTGATGTAATGATTCGAGGATCTCCTTAAATAACACAGTTGTCATAACAAGGAGAAAAAAACCACAAAGTGTATCAGTAAAAGAACAGTTAATAGATCCAGAGCATGCCACATACTGTACCTACTGGGACAAATACTATCAAGTGATATGAAATGGCATGATAATGTACAAGTTGTGTTTCACAGAGCCAATAAAAGACTTACTAGTGAACATACACAGATTTAAATAAGGATCTTGATGGAACTTGGTGGGTACATAGAGGGATCAAAATAATGCAATATCTGTTTTCTCCATTCTGCCCAATTTTATTTCTAAGAGGTAAAACACACTGGAAGGTAATTTGGTATGTTTGATCTCATGGGAATACCTTGTAAGCCATGATATGTGAATGTTTCATTTAAAGTTGAAACGCAGATAACAGTTACGAAAAACCAATAATCAACTTCTGCAAAAATTTGCAATGTGGCAAAGCACCTCAGTGTTATTAATTCATTATGAAAAATGAATACTTATCTTATAGGATACATTAAGGAACTTTCATGTTACATACATCCATGTATAGTAAAGCAGGTTTCTGGAAAGCTATTTTTGGAAAATAAGCTATACACAATGTACTGTCAGAATATTTTCAACATACCGAAATAAAATATGTGACATTCACTACTATTTTAAGTATTTATTTTCCTTACTTTTACTTTATGATTTTGTTATTTTACGATTTACATTATCGATTTTAATTTTGTTTCTTAGCGAGACGTTTCACATAAAGGTGACCCATTATTATGATACAGCGTCATTTAACTAATGATAATCTGCAAAGAAAGGCTTAAAACACAGCATTATTTTTATAGTGCACATAAGATGAACGACATATCGATACTTTACACATGACAGTCAACTCAATTGAAGCAAAATTCACAGTGATTTTAGTTGGTGACTGGAGATTTTCTAAACAACTTTATCTGTATCACACACATTTCAGTACATTATTATTTTAGGTTTGAAAGTAGTATATATTTTCTCAGCTGCTGACTTGCTTCGCGTAACACATGTGACGATTTTCTTTCAGAGTTTACTCCCTTGACCTTTCAAGATCCCTGTTCTCTACAATGTTGTGATGTCCTCTTGTAATTATCTCCAGGGACGATGGGTTGCCTCATCCACTATTTTTACCATTGTGAAGGTCTCCTTCTCTGCCAAAGGTGCCATTAAGGTCTTCACCCATAACCCTGGGCATGCATGAACGTTGAACCCCGTGAAGCTGGATCCCTGCCTGAACTTAGCCATCCTTTCACACCGGCCTACTGATGTGGAGGATGCCCACACTCACAGCATGGATGCACCAGGCAAAAATTACTCAATTGGTTGATAGGTAAAGTGTCCTATCTCCACTGATCAGGTTAATGGTTGCATATGATGCCCAATGGCAAGGGGAAGAAAATAAAAAGTCCCAGAAGATTGGAGTAAAGGAGTCATTATTCTTCTATTCAAAAAGGGCAACCGACCAAAATGTGGAACTTACAGAGGCATCAATCTGCTGTCACACACCCTGACGTTTGTAGGAAAGATCATAGAAATGAGAATTAGAAAGATAGCAGAACCTTCGCTTGTGGAAGGACAATATGGATTCAGGAAAGACAGAGGTACTATGGATCTTATTTTTGCAGTAAGAATGCAGACAGGAAAATACTGTGAATATGGAAGAAATCTTGTGATTGTATTTGTGGACATTGTAAAGGAGTATGACACTGTTCGTCATAACAACGTACAGGAATGTTTGAAAGTCCTAATGATGCCAAAGTACCTAACTGATAAAGTCAATATGCTATAATGGAAGAGTTACAGCTGTGTCCAGACAGGCAACGGATTATCAGTCTGGTTTGAAACAAAGAAAGGTGCAAAACAAGAAAGTGCCCAATCACCGCTCCTGTTTGTAATAGTAATGCACAAGATTATAAAATCTATCAAGAAAATACACAGAAAACGAAATGTCTACCATCAAAGAAACTTCATACTAAAAATGACCATCAACACACAAGGAACCACCTCAAATATATTTCTAGAAGGAGTCAAAATAGAATCTGTTTCACACTTCACGTACCTAGGAAGCATGATCTATAAAGGCAGCACCATTAAGCAGGAAGTACACAGCAGGACACAGAAGGCGACTAATTTTTATTAAAATCGTCTCTGGGATGATAAAATGCCAAGACAAGAAAAGCGACCATGTACTACACCTAGTTCGTACCAATAGTAACATATGGTTTACAAACATGTACCCTACTACACGTAGACCTCAGCAAAATTCAAGTAACAGAAATAAGATTTATTAGAACTATGAACCATACAGCTAGAAAGGACGAAATCAGGAATGAGGTGAACAGAAATGTAGGGGGTATTGAGGTTCCTGTTACCAGTATCATAAAGAAACGCAGGCTGCAGTGGCATGGGCACATAATGAGAATGAACATTGAAACACCTGCCAAAAGGTATTTCAACCTGAACCTCGTAGGAAGCAGACCATTGGGAAGACCAAGGAAAAGATGGATAATGACTGTAACATCAAATGTGGAGGAGAAATGGCACAAATGAGAAGCTGTCACGGAATAGAAGATGTATGAAGACAGAAGGAGATGGCGATTGCTTGCACACCACACTCAAGAAACTGCAGTTAGAAAACGATGATGATGATGATATTTCAGTACATTGCAAAAATTTGATGTAGAGAACTGATTATGTGCTAGTGCCTTAACTTGACAGTGTTGCTTCTCAAGTCATCATTGACATCATAGTCATTCAGCAGAACTAGACCTGAAAATCTTCTCACAAAGTACTTTAAACATGGGAAGCCATATATGTCTCTCAGTGTATCTGCAACTTTGGGCGTTTGAGGATCGCCAGATGAAAGAGTTCCTTATCCTCAGCTACGATGCTCAAAACTGTTCTATCAACATGTCCAAGTCCTTTCCATAGTTTGAAAAGAAACTAAAGGAGAGTCTGAATCGAGAATTCGAGAATCTCTTTCTGGAGCCCCACATGTTCTTGTGACAGCATCGAAATGTATTAGGCTATAGTCTGATCAGATAAAAAGATATATCAAAGGATTTTTCTATCCCATTGTGTGAGAAAAGTCTCTGTTAGTGTTAGATTCTTTGGGTGGTGATTGTGAATGTACCATTTTGAGCATTGTACCTGAGAACAATCAATTTGCTCATTAGTGATCCCAAAGGACTCGATGGGACAGGTGTATTCATTGGCCATATATGTCCAATATATACCATATATGGTATTAGATGTTGGAAGAATTTTGTGAGAAGATTTTCAGATCTCGTTCTGTTGAATCATTACGATGCCAGTCTTCACTTGAGAAGTAGTACAGTCCAGCTGCAGTCACTAGCATTTGATCTATTCTCTTGGGTAAGTTTTTCCCGAGGACTGAAGTGTGTCCAACAGAAATCGACATGTTTAGAGATTCGCTTGCCACCGTTTGAGGATCCTGCTGAATTTTGTTTTGTATTGTGCCATGGCTATTACCTGAAGAAATTTCGGTCTTTCTGTGTGCATGGAGTAAAACGTTGTGCTTTAAGTAATTCTTTAAAGATTTTAATTATTGTAATGATTTTGTATCACAATAATCATAGCGTGAAATCGTAAACTAAATTACAAAAACGAAAACGCCGATGTAAAACGTAAAACAACAAATTAAATGTAAAACAAAAATAAATTAAACAAAGAATTAGAATATTGATGAACCTATAGATATTGCAATTACATATGTTTGAAATACTCTGACAGCACATTGTGTGCATCTTATTTTCCAAAAATGATAAATCAGAAAGCAGCTTTATTATGCATGGATGTATGTGGCATGAAAGCTTCTTTAATTTATGTTGTAACATAAGATTTAATTTTTAGAATACTTAACATTTTCAATAATGTAGATTACATTTCAGCTTTTATATGGAACACGTTTTTCATATATCATGGTTGCAAAGATACTTCCTCTAAAACTAATATCTTAAATTACCTTTAGAAGTGTGTTTTACTTCTTAAATGAGAAATTGGGTAGAAACGAAAACATACATATTGCATTAGTTTGCACAATCTATATACATGCCAAGTTTCATCAAAATTATTTATTTAGAGTTGATGATGGTGGTGGTGGTGGTGGGGGGGGGGGGGGATTGCGCTTGACAGATTTCTTGGAAGAGCTCTGGGAATATTCAGTACATCAGCACATCTGTAAACGAAATGACATAGAATTCTATGGTACTGTTCCAATAGAAACTGAGGAAAGGTGCTGTTTCGGTAGTAACGCAAACTGGCTATACATCTGTGCTGAGCAATTTATTTTGATTTTCGATTCATTTCCAGTCGAGCGTTCTTCCGAAACAGGACAACAGTCAGAACGCAGAAGTCAGCTCGACACACATTCCACATTCCACAGCAGCAGGAGGTTAGACATTGAGACACCTAATTCCTCATAAATGCCTTAATCCTGCCGTAGGCAGCAGGCTATCGTCTTCAGCGATGAATATCACACCAAGAAAAACTAAAATGGCTTCAGAACAGCTGAACTGAAACAAATGGGAGTATGACTGGTCGATTCCCACTTTTTGAAGAACAAGAAGAAAACTAGAATTAACTGCTAATAATTCACTGTCCTTGACGTTAGTCTGATGTATACACTGCTCCACGCCGTACAGATCAGTACACTCAACATTAGGATAACAGCCATATAGGTGCAGTATTCTTTTTAGCACGTACCAACAAAGAAGCTACACTCCCTGAGAACTGGTAAGGAACAACTGACCGTTGCTAAGCAACAACTGACCGTTGTTAACGAACAATTACAAATTAATGACAAACAGCCGACAATTGCTATTGAACTACCGAGCAGTATTAGTTAAAGAAATGTGGAGGGCGACGAATGTTTGTTAACTGCAGCGAAGCCTGCTGTGTATGCATTCGACAGTTCATGAAGTACAGAGTTTGACGAAAGTTGTTGTGGAACCGATTACTGCGACATTCCCTGTGGTACGGCAACGTGTCTATAAGACATTATCTGAATGCCTACGATCGTGGACGAGAACCTGGACTGCTCGAGGGCTGTCAAAGTGTCACTAGTGTGGTACAATATTGGGTGTGTCCAAAAGTACCATCGCAAGATTAGAAGGAGTCGATGAAGGTGGAAATGCTGTGCGAAAGAATGCCGTTTGTTCGTAGATGGACCATCACATCGCAAGAGGTTAGATGCGTAGCGCTAGCGGCGAGTATAAACAGATGTCTCACTCTTAGGCAGATCGTTGTTGACTTTGCAACCGCTACCAATACGCGTGTATCTGCCAGAACCATTTCGCGGCAGTTAAATCAGCCTGGTTTGTGTGCTTGAAAGAATGTTAAATGTATCCCACTTCAGCAACACCAGTGTCGAGAAAGAGTCCGTTGCTGTAAGGAACATGTTGGTTGTGGTCAGCAACAGTGGTCCACAGTGATGTCCTCCGATGTATCCCGATTGTCTGTGGTAAGTTATTCTGCCCACCATTTACTGTGAAGAGAGAGAGGGGAACACCTTAAGCATCACAGAATCTTTATGAACGTCTTCTGTATGGCCTTGGCGTTACGGTGAGAGCAAGCACTAAGCACAATGGCCGGAATACCGCTGTATGTCATTGCGCGAAGTACCATTACAGCACAGCGGCAGTCAAGGAGATTATGCTGTGTCATGGATTGCGGGAGTTCCAGATTTCCTGTTTATGGACGGCAATGTCCGCCACAGGACCGCTGAGGTGTCGGACGTACTGGAAACTGAGGATGGTAAGGCCCGCGTACTCTTTTGACCTAAATCTATAGACGATACCTGGGATCCGGGTGACACGTGTTTTTCAGCGAACACACCCTCCCCGAACTATGAATGAATAGAAACTCTCCTTGAGAGAGGAACCAGACAGTACCCTCCTCGAGTTTGGCAACCAGCGTGAATAACAGGTGCAAAATATGCTGTAGTGCTCGACGAGAGAATATTTCTTACTAATAGTTCGATGTCGACGTTTCCGTTGGGCTTATGACCTGTGTCGAACGTTATTTATGTCTGCTGTCCTGCTTTCCCATGGTGAGAAAGAAGTGTGATATTTCGTTATAACTACATCACATCACTCTTACTACGTATGTATTGTGTTTCACGTCGTCCATCACTGCCTGTGATTATCCCTGCCAACAATGTCTCTGTTCGATAGCAGTAGTCCAGCAGTGCAGGAGTCCTGTTTTGTTGTGACTTGCGAGACCCAGGTCGAGCTCTAGCCGACAGGCGCCTGCCCTTGGGATTGGCCACTCTGTCTGACTGTACAGAGGCTGCCGAAGCTGGCCCTCGCTAGCTGCTGCCCGCGCCCACCTGTGTGCCTGACAGCCGGGGCAGGCTGGCCATTAGCAGAGGAGTGCTCCCCCCTCTCTTCCTTCCCCCCTCCCTCCACCCCCTCAGCCCTGTGCCCTCGTTAGGGCTCGGCTGAGCACGTAATGGCCGGGACGCGGCCGCTGCACACTTCATTAGGACTTGGATCACGCGCGGCTGTCCTCGGCCTATTACTCGAGCCTTCTCCAATTTCACGCGGTTCCGTCCCACTAACTGGCCTGGACAAGAAAGTCGGCATCGGGGGGCCCGGGGCGGAACTTCTGTGCGGCCGTCGGTGCCTTGAGAACCCAGCGAGGGTGGCTGGCCGCAAACAGAAGCATTTTCGGTGAGCAGCAGACAGTCGCTCTATTAATTAAGCGCCATCTGCGATGTGGCAGGATGAACTAACGGCATATCAAAGTATTTTGACGACGGAAGAGAAAGTCGACCTACGCATCCATGCTGCTCCAGTTTTGTAAGTTCAGTTAATGAAGTCAACCCTCCTACTACCAGGATTTTCTTGTTTCGTTGAGTATTACTGGAGTGATGAAGACCCCATGTAATATGCACGGTATATAGTAGCAGTCCTTAAGACAGCTAAAAGAGACATGTCGTGAGCAGCAGAGGCCACTTTATATTGCTTTCACTGACCTTGTTAAAGCGTTTGATTTAGTGAGAAGAAATGGGCTTTTCAAACTGTTGTAGAAGATTGGATACCCACCTAAACTACTGCAGATAATTGTCTCTTTCCATGATAAAACACAAGCAACAATCTGCTTCAACGGTAAAACATCAGAAGCATTCCCTGTTAATAGCGGTGTGAAACAGGGGTGTGTGTTAGCTCCTACATTATTTGGCATTTTCTTTTCCATTCTGTTCAGATTTGCCTTTGAAGACTGTGGGGAGGGAGTGTATCTACATACGAGGTCTAATGGAAATCTTTTCAACATTTCTCGCCTGAAGGCCAAGAGCGAAGTAAATACAGTTGTTATCCGTTAGTTGTTATATGCGGAAGATGCAGCTCTAGTAGCGAACACAGAAGATGAGCTGCAGTATATAATCAACAAATTATCAAATGCCTGTGAAAAATTAGGTCTACTCATCAGCCTTCAAAAGACTAAGATCATGGCGCAGAGCACTACCAACCTTCCATCCATCAGCATTGATGGCAATCCTCTCCAGATAGTTGATGACTTTACCCACTTGGGATCCACAATATGTAGCAACTTGTCCATGGACACTGAACTTACTAACAGAATCGCAAAGGCATCAGCTGTCATGGCTAGTTTGAAAAACAGAGTATGGAACAACGGACTGCTTACCACAAAAACTAAATTAAAAGTCTACAACGCTTGTGTTATAAGCACCCTTCTCTATAGCTGTGAGACATGGACAACTCTTTCTAGGCATGAATCTCGATTCAACAGCTTCCATCTCCACTGTCTCCGGAAGATCCTTCAGATCTCTTGGAGAGATAGAGTACCCAACACCGAAGTCATTCATCGTGCAAGCACAACCAGCATCTTTGCACTCCTGAGTCATCGACGTCTAAGATGGTTGGGACATGTCAGGCGCATGGATCCTGAACGGATACCGAAACAGCTGTTGTACGGAGAACTTCAGGAGGGTGTGAGGCCAGTGGAACGACTGCATCTTCGTTTCACGGATGTCTGCAAGAGAGACCTGACCAAGACCAGAATCAACCCAAGTCGCTAGGAAAGCACTGCAGATGACCGTGTCAAGTGGCGAGTAACTGTGTGCAACGGCGTCAAGCTCTCAGAGGACGAACGCACACAGGAAAAAATCAGGATGAGGACAAAGCGAAGAGACAGAGCGACTTCTGTTCGAAGTCCCTCAAATTTCACATGTCCAAACTGCAGTAGGGACTGCCACTCTCGAGTGGGACTTTTTAGCCACAGCAGACGCTGCAGACTCTGAACCAAGCATGCTACATCATCATCCCTCAAGGATGGATGGATGCCATTATCATTATACTGGCAGTATTTTAATAAACATACGTTACTGCTATTGAACATGTTCTACTTTCATACATATTACATTCAAGAAAAAACAAGAATTTAGATTGGGGTCATACTGAACCCAGTGGTATTAGGAAGGGTACAACAGCAGCTCAGGTGCGAAAACATAAGAATGGGTGCAAAAGTAAGTGGGAAACAATACATTCAAAGTTGTAAGTTTCTCGTGTAACAGCTGCTCAACGTAACAGTCATCATTCCGTTTTGTTACGTTAAAAAAGAAACCGAACAAACTGAATTGAGTTGGGAACATAGGCATACTGACCGCAGTGGTACTTACAAGAAGACCACACGGCAGTCGGATTTTTGTAATTTTTAGAGTTGCGTACCTCAGTCGGTAAAAACGAATCCCTTATAGGAACACTTCGTAACACTAATTTTTATCAGGAACGGATAGAGGAATCTAGTTCAAATTTTTCTGAAGCAGGCTACTATGGTCTGCAACCCCTTGGCACTGTAAAAAACTTAAGATTCTAAGTCAATGCAATCACAAGACTCGGCTACGTATGTCACATATTTGAATACTCGCAAAGGTACTCATCGGAATTATACACGTCGGGTCTGGTGGTCTAGTGGTGAACCATGTGCATCGAAACCAAGAAGTCGGAGGATCGAATAGCTGTCTCTGCAATGCTTTAAACCTCTCAACGATGTGATAAGTTATCAGGAACAATACGCAGTTCGGATTCCATGTTAAACTGTGGGTCACCTTTCCCCAGTAGGATAAATGCATTCGGTTAGAGACATGCAAGTCTTTCAAGTGGTGCCCAAGTGGAAGAGACCATTGAGCAACACGAAATTATTAGTATCTATATCTGTATTTGATGTCGATCGACAGTGTCAAATGAATTTTTTTTAGTGAAAATCTACTTTACTGTAGTAGATGTAGATGTACTTCTTAAAGTGACACACGAAAATTTGTGTCGGACTGCGACTCAAACCTCCATTTTCCCTTTATCATGAGACGAAATAGATAGGTGTGTGCCGTATAGAAGTTTCGGGCGGCGTTGTTGGATAGCCTAAGTAGTAAGGCGACCGCTCGCGATTAGCGGGAAATCCGGATTCGAGTAGCTTTAGATAGTTGTGATGAATCATATTATTTTTCTTTCTTTCTTCGTTCTTATATATATATATATATATATATATATATATATATATATATATATATATATATATATATATATATATAAAGGTAAAGTGGCGAATTGTTTTTTGGCAAAGATAATGTTTTGATACAAAAAAGGGAAGAGATACGCTCTTCAATTGATTATTTCTATAAGCGGTAGCCGGCGGACGTATGAATACCTCCGTCGTACCAGTATCGTCTAAAAATGTGTATTCCAACCTGTATTAAAAAGTGTTATAAAAGCTTAAAGCTTTTGACAATTTTGACTAGAATACTCTCTTTCAAATTATAAAGGTGGCAGGGGTAAAATACAGGGAGCGAAAGGCTATTTACAATTTGTACAGAAACCAGATGGGAGTTATAGAGCCGAGGGGCATGAATGGGAAGCAGTGGTCGGGAAGTGAGTGAGACAGGGTTGTAGCCTCTCCCCGATGTTATTCAATCTGTATATTGAGCAAGCAGTGAAGGAAACAAAAGAAAAATTCGGAGTAGGTATTAAAATCCATGGAGAAGAAATAAAAACTTTGAAGTCCGCCGATGACATTGTAATTCTGTAAGAGACAGCAACGGACTTGGAAGAGCAGTTGAACGGAATTGACAGTGTCTTGAAAGGAGGATATAAGATGAACATCAACAAAAGCAAAACGAGGATAATGGAATGTAGCCGAATTAAGTCGGGTGATGCTGAGGGAATTAGATTAGGAAATGAGACACTTAAAGTAGTAAAGGAGTTTTGCTATTTGGGGAGCAAAATAACTGATGATGGTCGAAGTAGAGAGGATATAATATGTAGACTGGCAGTGGCAAGGAAAGCGTTTCTGAAGAAGAGAAATTTGTTAACTTTGAGTATAGATTTAAGTGTCAGGAAGTTGTTTCTGAAAGCATTTGTATGGAGTGTAGCCATGTATGGAAGTGAAAGATGGACGATAGATAGTTTGGACAAGAAGAGAATAGAAGCCTTCGAAATGTGATGCTACAGAAGAATGCTGAAGATTAGTTGGGTAGATCCCATGACTAATGAGGAGGTATTGAATAGAATTGGGGAGATGAGGAGTTTTTGGCACAACTTGACAAGAAGAAGGGACCGGTTGGTAGGATATGTTCTGAGACATCAAGGGATCACAAATTTAGCATTGGAGGGCAGGGTGGAGGGTAAAAATCGTAGGGGGAGACCAAGAGATGAATACACTAAGCAGATTCAGAAGGATGTAGGTTGCATTAAGTACTGGGAGATGAAGAAGCTTGCACGGGATAGGGTAGCATGGAGAGCTGCATCAGTCCAGTCTCAGGACTGAAGACCACAACAACAACATATAAAACTTATTACGAAGGCCAAGTTTATTCATATACTTACATCAGTCATACCCGTCTGTTCATCATTTAGTCAGCGCCTAGAATCATGTATCAGGCGGTTCGAAGCAGACAAGTGGAATTTGCACGAACTGCGGAGGTGCGGTCCTGTATGGGCATTATCACAGTCAGCACTACGAACAATGGAACTAATGTGAAGCAGTACGTAACTCAAAATCTGAATATTAATCTGAAATGTATTGACATTGAAGGTCTGTTGATTTTAGTACCAGTTAAAGTTCACCCAACATATGTGTTCAGATTTATAACTCACCTTCCAATTTCTTTCAATTATTCTTTCCAATCGAGTTTTTTAGTTATTCATGCAGGAATTATCAATCAGCACCCATTCTTTGCCCGACCACCTATATGCGACTATTCTGCAGGAGATGCAAAAGAAGAAGAAATTTTCGAATGGAGATTAATGGATGAGCACAGTTACTTTACACGTATTTATTTACGTCAGTGTACTGTATAGTACAGTGTGTGCTATTACTGAATGTAACAAGCATTTTATTTTCTTCTACATCACAGCGGATAGCTGAGCTCCCACAACCTGATAGGAACCTTATGCATGGCTCGACCGATTATTTCAATAGGGGTCCTGGAGGTTTCCTCTCGTATTCTCACTGTAAGTCCTTCGATGGTAGCAGGTGGAGTATGGTAAATCACTCTCTCAGGTTGCGCGATGTTGGGGCCATCCAGTGTGAAAGTGCCTTGAAACAACACTGTTACCAAACAACGGGTGCGCAGCTGTCATCGATATCCGTGCCATTGCTCCGTCATGCTGAAACAACTGTTGGCAGGAAAATGGGGCAGATCATGACCAACAAAACTTTTCATCATGGCAACATACCGAACAGTCGCTACTGTGATTGCAGACTCAGCATCATCTTCAAAAAAGTAGCTTCTGCAACGCCACTCGATGGCGTGGTGCACTGACTGTGTGGTTCAACCCGCCTGGAGTGGCAGTGAGTGAATGAGTGCCATTTTATAGATTTCTTCCTCACTGAGTGCAACAGTTTTACACAGTTTACCATTATTCTTTTCTTTATGAGTATCATGGCGTTGATAACCTCGCCGTTGAGCGCCTATAAGATGCAAACACACGCACAGACCCCGCCCCCCCAAATACAACACATACACACAAACACAGACACACACACACACACACACACACACACACACACACACACACACACACGCACACACGACATGGCGTGCCACCCAGTAACCTGCCTGTCGTGCAATGAAAGCTCGCGTACCTGACGTGGATTATGCTGACACCAAAATTGTCTCTATTGACAAAGCCATTGAGGTGGGGAATGAGCTTCGTTTGACGGCCACAGGTCGTTAATGAAACCGTCGTCATCGTGCACTTTTGCTAATGTGAGTTCAGCATACTGTCTACACGTTAGCAGATCGTTAGTTTGGAGCTACTGAGCGACCTGCAGCTTGTATTGTCGGAACTCTAAATCCGCTTCCAGTATTCTTTGGACACTCGAACGAGTAATTGTACAGTCTATGCATGACGTCAAACACGGCGCTGCGGGCTTTTTACGAAAGCAGCTCGCGTTGCCTCGATATTGTCTCCGGTGCGAGCCGGTTTGGGGTCTCCCTGCAGACTGTTTCTCCAGTGCATAGTCCGTGCTTCAAAATTTCGGACAAAAGTGTTGATTGTATGCGTTGAGGGAACGCGACCATGCTGTCCGATATTGAAATGACACCGAAATTGTCGACGTGCGGACTCCACACATACATTGTTGTAAAAGCCTTATACCGCAAAGGCACACAGTTTAATTTCTCCACGTGTAGTGTTTACTAAACAGCAAGACAGCGCGAGCAGCATTCTGTAAGTCACTTGGCGCAACCTACGTCCCAGCGTTGCGAAAATTCGTTCCCAAATTTCCCATTGTTTTGAGTCATCCTGTACATCTACACAGATTACAGTTATCATGAATTTCAGCAATAAACCCGCCAGAGGCCGCGTGGATAGTGATTGACCGATTCTTAAAGCCACTGTTACACGATGCGCGTAAACCATACACCTATGCATCAGCGCTCCAAGCGTCCATATCTGTAGATACAGTCCGGTTCACATAGACCTGTTACACCATCCAAGCGGGATATATCTGGCACGCATTGGCAGTAAACGGTGATAACGCGCGAAATACAAATACACTCCTGGAAATTGAAATAAGAACACCGTGAATTCATTGTCCCAGGTAGGGGAAACTTTATTGACACATTCCTGGGGTCAGATACATCACATGATCACACTGACAGAACCACAGGCACATAGACACAGGCAACAGAGCATGCACAATGTCGGCACTAGTACAGTGTATATCCACCTTTCGCAGCAATGCAGGCTGCTATTCTCCCATGGAGACGATCGTAGAGATGCTGGATGTAGTCCTGTGGAACGGCTTGCCATGCCATTTCCACCTGGCGCCTCAGTTGGACCAGCGTTCGTGCTGGACGTGCAGACCGCGTGAGACGACGCTTCATCCAGTCCCAAACATGCTCAATGGGGGACAGATCCGGAGATCTTGCTGGCCAGGGTAGTTGACTTACACCTTCTAGAGCACGTTGGGTGGCACGGGATACATGCGGACGTGCATTGTCCTGTTGGAACAGCAAGTTCCCTTGCCGGTCTAGGAATGGTAGAACGATGGATTCGATGACGGTTTGGATGTACCGTGCACTATTCAGTGTCCCCTCGACGATCACCAGTGGTGTACGGCCAGTGTAGGAGATCGCTCCCCACACCATGATGCCAGGTGTTGGCCCTGTGTGCCTCGGTGGTATGCAGTCCTGATTGTGGCGCTCACCTGCACGGCGCCAAACACGCATACGACCATCATTGGCACCAAGGCAGAAGCGACTCTCATCGCTGAAGACGACACGTCTCCATTCGTCCCTCCATTCACGCCTGTCGCGACACCACTGGAGGCGTGCTGCACGATGTTGGGGCGTGAGCGGAAGACGGCCTAACGGTGTGCGGGACCGTAGCCCAGCTTCATGGAGACGGTTGCGAATGGTCCTCGCCGATACCCCAGGAGCAACAGTGTCCCTAATTTGCTGGGAAGTGGCGGTGCGGTCCCCTACGGCACTGCGTAGGATCCTACGGTCTTGGCGTGCATCCGTGCGTCGCTGCGGTCCGGTCCCAGGTCAACGGGCACGTGCACCTTCCGCCGACCACTGGCGACAACATCGATGTACTGTGGAGACCTCACGCCCCACGTGTTGAGCAATTCGGCGGTACGTCCACCCGGCCTCCCGCATGCCCACTATACGCCCTCGCTCAAAGTCCGTCAACTGCACATACGGTTCACGTCCACGCTGTCGCGGCATGCTACCAGTGTTAAAGACTGCGATGGAGCTCCGTATGCCACGGCAAACTGGCTGACACTGACGGCGGCGGTGCACAAGAGCTGCGCAGCTAGCGCCATTCGACGGCCAACACCGCGGTTCCTGGTGTGTCCGCTGTGCCGTGCGTGTGATCATTGCTTGTACAGCCCTCTCGCAGTGTCCGGAGCAAGTATGGTGGGTCTGACACACCGGTGTCAATGTGTTCTTTCTTCCATTTCCAGGAGTGTAGAACTATCTAATGTTTTGTAAAGTCTTTTGTTCTACCGCGAACACAAGTAGGACCGTGTAACGTACTGCAACGCCATTCGTGCAAATTATTTATGTGAACTCAAGGTTCCTATTTAATAAGAATTTTTTGTCATTATTTATTAAGTAATTGTTACTACTATTCAGAATTACAGACTCAACTGTTAGTTTCATTATACGGCACTTGGTTACCGGGGTATACATGTTTATACAGCATTTTGCACATGGAGGACCCACTTGTTTTTGGAGCTATTGCTCGGGCAGTGACAGTAAATCTTCGGATTAGGACAGAGCGACGACGAAAACAAAAAGCAAGGCGTCATTGAGTTCGACCCTGGCTGAAAAGAACGGGCGAAAGCAGGGGGGGGGGGGGGGGGAGGGGATCATATTCACTCCTTGTGAAAGAACTGAGGCTTGAATTTCGTGAGGATGGACATGGCTTGTTTCGAGAAGCTGCTGTATATGTTAGAAGATGAAATTAGGAAGTGTGACACAGTCTGTATCACATTCTCGAAAGTAAGAATTAAACCGTATATTTACACGTTTTGCGATCATACCAGCCTAGGTCACCAACAAAATACCGGTAAATGGCCAGGTACGTTGCATGCTGGTTGTAACATTGCGTTCCCTGGCGACTGGGGAATCTTTATCTGGCTTTTAGCCACAGAACGCTAAGCCCAACATTTCAAAAGTTGTTGTGGATACATGCACTGCAATTTGCAACACTTTAAAGAACCAGTACTTAAAGTTTCACTTGTGTTATGTTTCCAAATTTTGATTATATATATATATATATATATATATATATATATATATATATATATATATATATATATATATATATACCAGACGAGGACCGCACAACTCTGAGTAGCGAATATAGATATATATGAGTATAACGATATATGTGTTGTGATTGGCAGGAGAGCCAACATCGTGTTACTTGAGGAGGCCGAAAGGCACGCGTTTTAGCTCACGCAGGCTGGCGTGAGGTCTGGAACAGGACAAGGAAATTAGAAAAACGGACGCAGCTGGTGGAATACTTAACTTTAATCCAATAATGATGAACGTCGCTCATGACGGTACATGATTCACAATGTCAATAGTAACTGAATATGGCGCCTTGCTAGGTCGCAGCAAATGACGTAGCTGAAGGCAATGCTATCGTCTCGGCAAATGAGAGCGTATTTTGTCAGTGAACCATCGCTAGCAAAGTCGGTTGTACAACTGGGGCGAGTGCTAGGAAGTCTCTCTAGACCTGCCGTGTGGCGGCGCTCGGTCTGCAATCACTGATAGTGGCGACACGCGGGTCCGACGTATACTAACGGACCGCGGCCGATTTAAAGGATACCACCTAGCAAGTGTGGTGTCTGGCGGTGACACCACATTCCTTCCCTCGCAAATCGGCGGACGGTTGCGGTATAAGGCTTCCGCCCGCCGTGGGGAGGACCCCATGTTGACGTATGCGACGAGGTGGGGAGCCTAACAACAGGCGAGGCTGTGCCACCCGCACCCTGCCATTCGGACCGCGGGGAGCTAGGAAACGCCTGAAAACCTAGTCCAGGGTGCACGCCAACACGCGGTGTATGCGCCCGTAGAGAGACAGGAGGGGCCGAAGGGTCGACCTCCATCGGGCCGGGGCACCCGACGGGCGAAGACGACACATGGTCCGGAGCGGGCAAGAGTTACATGTCGGAGGACAACTGGTCCCGGGTAGCGATCGGCGGCGCATGACCCAGGTAGGCGCCCGGCGGCAGCAGCGAATCGTCCACTGCGGGCGTCGCCGGCGGGAGAACATGCGGTGGCGGCGGCGCGTCGCCATGGGGCAAAATGGAAGGCAGCGTCGGTAACACCTGGGGCTGAGGCGAGCCAGTAGATGGGTCCCCAGGGCGCTGACCGGACGGCACCGTCTCTGAAAGCAGACGGGGAGCTGCAGATCCCGTGCGACGCCAGAGGCGCAGCTGATTGAGATGCCGTCGCACCTCACCAGAGGCCCCCAAAACCAGATACATAGCGCGGCCGAGGCAGCGAAGAATGCGCCCTTCGAGCCAACGCCGTTAACCTCGATAGTGGCGATAGTAGATAACGTCGCCTGGAGCAAAAGCAGGTGTCTGCCGCTGCACAGGAACCTGATACGGCGGATGTAGCAAAGACATCAAGGTGCGATGATGAAGACCGTGGAGCAACTCAGCCGGCGAGCGACCATCTCAGGGCTGAGGGCGATACGAGGACAAAAAGAGCAATAACGCTTCCTCCCGAGAATGCGACTCCAACTTCTACATCTGTGACTTGAAAGTCCTGACCAATCGTTCAGCGGCACCGTTTGACTGTGGCGAAAACGGCGCGGACGTCAGATGTTGAATACCATTGGCCTTGCAGAATGACTGAAATTCTGCAGACACGAATTGTGGGCCATTGTCGGAAACAGTAGTCTGTGGAAGACCTTCAATGCAAAAGATAGCAGATAACGCTTGGATCGTGGCAGATGACGTCGTGGAAGACATCCGGACAACAAAAGGAAAATTACTGAATGAATCTACCACAACCAACCATCGAGCATTCCAGAATGGACCAGCAAAGTCGATGTGTAAGCGATGCCAAGGGGAAGTGGCTTTTGGCCATGCAAAGAATTTCCGCGGTGGTGCTGATTGTTGCTCGGCACACACCATGCAAGAAGAGCACATATTCGTAATCGTTATCATTATCAGAACGCAACAGCAAAACACCACGTCGTTCAAAAAGTCACTCCTGGTGAGCAAAAAATCGGCGAACCAACGGATCCCCGATCCATGACTTTGACAAGGGCCATTGCGTAGCAACAAAACGCAGAACGGTAGCAAGGACAGGGTCGGCAGTTGTGGCTGCAGCTACACGACGAAAATCAATCGGAAACGATTCGGCCACGTCATCGGTTTCCGAATCAATGAACATGCAGGCAAGTTCGGAGGAATTGAATGCTCTGTCCTCAGCAACAAGCAAACGGGACAACGCATCGGCGTTTCCGTGCTTAGCAGTGAACCGATACAAGATATCGTAGCGGTACTGCTAGAGGAAAATAGACCAGCGAATGAATTTCTGCGCTGTACGTGAAGGTACAGGCTTGGTCGAATGAAAAAGCGATGTCAAAGGTTTGTGGTCTGTGAGGATGGTAAAGTGACGACCATACAAGAAATCATGAAACTTTGTAACACCAACTACGAGAGCCAATGCTTCTTTCTCGATCTGTGAATAATTTCTTTGGGCAGACGAGAGCAATTTGGACGCAAATGCAATAGGGCGATCGTGCGATCCATGTTTGTGCGCAAGCACAGCACCGATCCCGAAATCCGATGCATCCACCATCAACAAAAGGGGCTTCTGGGGATCGAATGGCGTAAGGCAAGTATTGGAAAGCAACGCCGATTTCAACTGGCGAAAGGCGCATTCGCATTCCGTCGTCCAGACGAACGGAACACCTTTACGGCGTAAGCGATGAAGTGGAGCTGAAATGGAAGAGGCGTGTGGAACATATCGGTGATAATAGTAGATTTTTCCCAGCACACGGTGTAGCTGCATCAAATTCTGCGGTGAAGGCAAGTCTTGTATGGCACGGAGGTGCTGGGGACTGGGATGTATGCCTTGGGCATTGAGTACATGTCCCAGGTATGGCAAGTCACGAGCAAAAAACACACATTTGTCCTTCCGCAAGCAAAGACCATTTTGTCGCAAGACCTGAAATAATGTTCTGAGATTGGCTAAATGTTCTTCTTCCGTCTTTCCGGAGATCACAATATCGTCCAGATAGTTTGCTGCAGTAGGGACCGATGCACAAACAGTTTGTGGATATTGCTGAAACAATGCAGGGGCGGATGCACACCTGAATGGCAGTCGTTTGAATCGATACAAACCAAGATGCGTGTTAACCACCAAAACGCGCTGGGATTCTTCGTCCACCGGTATTTCAAGTACGCGTCTGCTAGGTCCAATTTCAAAAAATATTTACCCGGGCACAGTTTGTCAAATAGATCTTCCGGGCGGAGTAAAGGAAAAGTTGCAATCACTAGTTGTGGATTCACTGTTGCCTTGAATTCCAAACAAAGTATCAATTTTCCGGAAGGTTTTGGCAAAATTACTAAGGGTGATGCCCAGAGAGAAGCCTGCACACGTTCAATTACACCTTGTGATTCCAAAACGTGTAATGTTTTTGCGACCTCATCACGCAATGCGTGGGGAACATTGCACGCTCTGAAAAATTTCGGTTGCGCGTTTACTTTCAGTTCCAAATGTGCTTTATAGTTCTTAGCACAATCGAGGCCCGGTGCAAAAATGTCTGCAAAGTCTTCACATAGACGAGAAACACTGTCGGAAGGCACAGTCTGGTTCACTGATAGGACCTGATTTACTATAGACAAGTTAAACAACTGAAATAAATCGAAACAAAACAAGTTCACTGCAGAAGAAGAACGAAGGATGTAATGTGACACAAGTTTTGTGTGTCCTTTGTATGTTGCAAGAAGGCTGCACTGTCCTAACATAGGGATCTCTTGACCTGAATAGCTAGTTATCTTAACATTTGCAGCACGCAACAGTGGTGTTACCAGCAGTTTGTAAGTGTCTTGATTGATCAGTGAAACTGCAGCCCCGGTATGGAGCTGGAATGGTATCACTTTGCCGTTAATGTCCAAGTCCACAAAAGGTTCATTGTCCTGCTGACGACAAGAGCGACTGTCTCGTGCAACGTGAACTGACACTGGTACAAAATCACTTGCAACTTGATGGGAGTTCCAGCGATGTCGATGCACACTATTTGTGGGACGAACACAGTCACTGTTAGAGAGAGTGGCACTGGGCGGAGTGGAATGAACTACATGCATTTCCATGGGCGAAGTTTCACGAGCCTGAGTATCCTTGGTTCGATTCCGATTCCGGCGCGAAGCAAAGGGCCTGGAATGGTTTTGAGCTTCCGATCTGAGCTTTTTCTGGCAAACAGTCTGAACATGTCCTTTTTTATTAAGCAAATAGCTTGGCGTGACGGGCAATTGTCACGCTAATGTCTAGGAGCGCACTGCGGGCATCATTTGAGCACTGCATTTGCTTGCCGGCGCGGCACACGTGGCTGTGAGCCTGGCGGCAGCGGCGCGGCCGGGTGCGAGGGCTGTTTACTGCTCCGTGCAGCTCGTCCAGCGGGCCGGTTAACGTTACACACGGCTGGCGAAGTTTCAAATGATTCCTGAGCAAAGTCAAGTGTGTCCTGCTGATCCAAAATGTCCATCACTTGTTGAAGGGAGGGATTGACTAGTTTCAGAATCTGTTCCCTTATACGACCATCAGAAACGTTCTGTGCAATTGCATCACGTACCATAGTATCTGAATAAGGGAGTCCACATTGATACTCAAAAGCACAATCCCTAGTAAGGCCTTGCAAGGTTGCAACTCACTCCCGATTAGTCCGACCTGCCGTATTTTTTGTACGAAAGAAGATATACCATTTGGCAACTACATTGACTGATTCTTTGAAATATGCATCTAATTCAGACAAAATTTCATCGTAGGACAGAGTTGCTACGTCGCGTCGGGGAAATAATTTGACTATCACACGGTACGTGTTCAGCCCGACTGATGCGAGATGGAATCCTAATTGGCGTGACCACTCCATCCAGCTTTCCAGTGCAGCATCAAAAGGTCGAAAAGTCGGTGCAACAGCGTGTTGTGGCTGCGTTAGCGGTGGAGCGGCGGCTGCCGCATCGTTTTGCATTGCATGTTGACCCTGGACGAGCTGTCCAAGGGCATCCAGTAATGCCTGCGTCTGCTGATTCTGAAAGCGATAAAATTCGGACAGTACATCTGGAGATTGTGGTGAAGCCATTACACAAGTAATTTAGGGCAGTTTAGAAAAGAACCCGGTTTTGCCTCGTCGCCAATGTTGTGGTTGGCAGGAGAGCCAACACCGTGTTACTAGAGGAGGCCGAAATGCACGCGTTTTAGCTCACGCAGGCTGGCGTGTGGTCTGGAACAGGACAAGGAAATTAGACTTTAGAAAAACGGACGTAGCTGGTGAAATACTTAACTTTAATCCATTAATGATGAACGTCGCTCTTGACGGTACATGATTCACAATATCAATAGTAACTGAATATGGCGCCTTGCTAGGTCGTAGCAAATGACGTAGCTGAAGGCTATGCTAAACTATCGTCTCGGCAAATGAGATCATATTTTGTCAGTGAACCATCGCTAGCAAAGTCGGTTGTACAACTGGGGCGAGTGCTAGGAAGTCTCTCTAGACCTGCCGTGTGGCGGCGCTCGGTCTGCAATCACTGACAGTGGCGACACGCGGGTCCGACCTATACTAACGGACCGCGGCCGATTTAAAGGCTACCACCTAGCAAGAGTGGTGTCTGGCGGTGACACCTCAATATGCATATTAATCAGGAAGAAACAGCCATTAGCACTACAATGCAGCTTCGACTACAGTACAGACAGTTCAGCCATCAGTGTTGATGGCTGTATCGTGAAAAAACACACTACCTGACTCCCACCACCGCGCCAACCTCTGCACATATAATCGCCATTTCACGGAATGCTTGCTGACTCACAAGCTCTAAGGCGCTGCAGTCATGGACTATGCGGCTGGTCCCGGCGGAGGTTTGAGTCCTCCCTCGGGCATGGGTGTGTGTGTGTTGGTCCTTAGGATAATTTAGGTTAAGTAGTGTGTAAGCTTAGGGACTGATGACCTTAGCAGTTAAGTCCCATAAGATTTCACACACATTTGAACATTTGAACTCACAAGCCAGAGTTCAAGACTATTGATGCGGTTTCTCACACTCTTGAGGGGTACTAATGCTCTCGATTCCACCCTAAAATGCTACCCCTAATTGTGATCGTGTATGCTAATGAAAAGTTATTGGATTGTTATTCGTCAGCTGAAGGGTTAAATATTGGAAGGAGCAAAGTTACTCGAACAGGAATCGAACCTAATGTATGTTGTTACGAAATAAAGGTGTGCTCATTCAGCACCAAAGGCGGTCGCCATCCTGCATTAGGCAAAAGTAATTTCACCTTAACTTCACTTTCTGTAGAACTGTGTTTGGCAAACGGACACGAAAAGCAACAGAATGCATTGGCAAAGTAACCAGCCATAAACTAACTTGCTTTCCAGTTAAAAATGATGGAAACGAATTACTGTACATTAACGAATACTAAAAGCTTTTGTATGTAAAGTATTATGCTGATTATATTATGCCACTTAATATGGTCTGACGTGCAGTGGCACTAAAACTCCACTACTGATAAATAAGGATTTTTGACTAAGATGAACACTACTTGCTCTCATAGAATGTATACAGGATAGTCAGAAACATGTTTGTCGCCGGACGTCGTTGGGCAAATTCCAAAATATTTTCTCGGAGAAACTGTCCATCTGCAGGTGGTTGAACTTTGCTGGAAGCTATCCCGAGTTCGAGTCGCGGTACGGCATGCAGTTTTAACCTGCCAGGAAGTTTCATATTAGCGCACATTCCGCTGCAGAACGAAAATCTCATCCTGGAGTACAATGTCGGCGAAGTTAAAGAATAGAGATGTTACAATATACGATACCGCATCCGCTTATCTGTCGAATTGCTGCCCACATTTTACTTAAACCTTTTATTGAACTGAAATAATAATTACAAGACTTTACGAATGTTTATGCATGTGCAAAACATATCATGTCCTTTCCTTACACTTACAATAATAACAATAAAATTTTTGAAAAA
Source organism: Schistocerca nitens (assembly GCF_023898315.1). Classification (NCBI taxonomy): domain Eukaryota; kingdom Metazoa; phylum Arthropoda; class Insecta; order Orthoptera; family Acrididae; genus Schistocerca; species Schistocerca nitens. The sequence goes on along the minus strand of NC_064615.1, from coordinate 1,106,321,805 downwards.
GAAAAAGGAACACAAAGTTACACCAACGACAGGTTTGTTTCTGTTACATTCTAAATGTGATGTCAAAACAACCTGCACTTTTATCGTTTTTATTCGTGACTTAAAATGATTTTCCCAAATGTTTTATTCCATAACATGATTTGCTGTTGTTGTTTGTGCACTGACAGTCAATATCAGGTTCCTAGATGATGTTTAAGGCTCCATCGATGCAGTGAGAAAGAGTTTGACGAGGAAAAATATCAAGCGTGCATCAGTCATGGAGCGTGGGTGAGGACAGGCAGCTCTCTAAGCACCGCTTTGAGTAGAGTTTTGACTCGAGAAGGTTCCAAGACGGCGCCCCCTATTGAAGACACGGCGGTACCGCTGTCCTAGGTACCCATCGTCTCTACCAAATCATCTCACGTTCAATTTGTTAACAGTTACGAGATCAGAATCTATTCTTCACACTGGGAGTGCTTTAATTGAGCACACAGGAAGGCTCAGATTGAGGTGAACTGCTTGCCGCCGTGGAGGGTTTTCGTATTCATACGTATTTAAAAATGACCTAGCAAATTACAGTGTTCCAAATATAAGGTACGGCGTAGAACGTTCTAGAAATGAAATCTACAAAATCATAAGTAATTGCTGGATGCTTGCAACTAACAGACGGCCTGCACGGAACCAGTCAGCGATTGTGAAAGTTACACCATGGCGAAAAACGCACCGCATGTCCGAAAACTTTTAATTTCTGCTCGTTTTAACACTAAAAAGGGAAGCTGAAGCGCTTTACAGCTTTAAAAAGAGGTACTTCTGTTCAGTTTGACCTGAAGCTTAGACAGCAATTTTGCGTCGCAATATGTAATATGAGGCGATGGACGTCTCCAGACTCACTGGGACTCGATGTCGCTGTTTCCTCCAGTGAGACGTGGGGATTGCGTCTTCAGGAGCCAACTTCACACAAACAGTTTTCATGTTTACCTTCTGAAACGCTATTCATTCACACCAGACTTTCCACTTTCTGATATTATTAAATATATTCTGATCTCCAGTACATTTTATACCTTTTCCTTACGTAATCACTCATTTGCCTTCTTAACTGGAATTTGCTCTTCAAGCGTTGTCTGCTGTAAAGCATTTAGTTTGGAAGTTTACTGGTTTTTCTTTGAAAATAGATACGAGACGTTTTTATTCTTTCGCTATGTGTAGATTAGCCTCATATGCTAAATTTCTTCTCTGAGTTGTTTGTGCAAAAAACTGGTTCAAATGGCTCTGAGCGCTATGGGACTTAACATCGGAGGTCATCAGTCCCCTAGAACTTAGAACTACTTAAACCTAACTAACCTAAGAACATCACACACATCCATCCCCGAGGCAGCATTCGAACCTGCGACCGTAGCGGTCGCGCGTTTCCAGACTGAAGCGCCTAGAACCGCTCGGCCACAATCGCCGGCAGTAGTTTGTGGAGTTAGCACGATCAATTCCAATTAGAAAATGATCTAGAGAGAATTTCTGTATGGCGCGAAAAGTGGCAACTAGAACTAAATAAAGAAAAGTGCGAGGTCATCCACATAGGTACTTAAAAAAATCGGATACATTTTGGGTATACGGTAAATCACATAAATGTAAGAGCTGTCAATTCGACTAAATATCTTGGAATTATAATTACGAGCCACTTAAATTGGAAAGACCACATAGATAATATTGTGGGGAAGGCGAAACAAAGACTGCGCTTTGTTGGCAGAACACTTAGAAGATGCGACAAACCCGCTAAAGAGACAGCCTACACTACACTTGTCCGTCCTCTGCTGGAATATTGCTGCGCCGTATGGGATCCTTACCAAGTACGATTGTCGGAGGACATCGAAAATGTACAAAGAAGGGCAGCTCGTTTTTTGTTATCGTGACATAGGGATGAGAGTGTCACTGATACGATACGCGAGTTGGTGTGGCATTCACTGAAACAAAGGTGGTTTTCTTTGCGGCGTGATCTATTTACGAAATTTCAATTACCAACTTTCTCTTCCGAATGCGAAAATATTTTGTTGACACCCACCTACGTAGGGAGAAATGATCATTATAATAAAATAAGAGAAATCAGAGCTCGAACGGAAAGATTTAGGTGTTCCTTTTCCCACGCACCACTAGAAAGTGGAATGGTGGAGACGTAGTATGAAAATAGTTCGATAATCCCTCTGCCAGGCACTTAAGTGTGAATTGCAGAGTGACCATGTAGATGTAGATATAGATGCCCACCTTTCCGCTTCTTGTTAACAAGTAAGCTCTTTTGTCAGATAACAATAGTGTCACTCAAGAATACATTTTCATCTATAATAAGCTGTGAAGGGGTATTGAAGCGGGTAAGAGGAGAAAAATCTTTGCAGCAAAACTCGTCGAAGAGAAGATATAGACTGACGAAACTTATCCCGAGGCATCAAGGAGTAATCTATATGATAAGTGGCCCAAGCGTTTGGGCCATAAGAATTATAAAGACTGAGCAGGGCTTCACTACAATAAGGAGGTTTGGCTAAAATGGTTCAAATGGCTCTGAGCACTATGCGACTTAACTTTTGAGGTCATCAGTCGCCTAGAACTTAGAACTAATTAAAGTCAACTAACCTAAGGACATCACACACACCCATGCCCGAGGGAGACTGTAGCGCCTAGAACCGCACGGCCACTCCGGCCGGCTAAGGAGGTTTAAACAGGCGCAGGTTACAGTAGTTATTGGGAGATGAAGAGGGCTGCGTAGGTCAGAGTAGCGTGGGAAGCTCCATCAACCCAGTTTTCAGACTGAAGCCCACAACTATAACAATATAAATCGTCTGACGGTGTCTTACATAAAGGTGTTACGTTGATATTGTACACTACTGGCCATTAAAATTGCTACACCAAGAAGAATTGCAGATGATAAATGGGTATTCATTTGACAAATAAATTATACTAGAACTGACATGTGATTACACTTTCACGCAATTTGGGTGCATAGATCCTGAGAAATAAGTACCCAGAACAACCACCTCTGGCAGTAATAACGGCCTTGATACGCACGGGCATTGAGTCAAACAGAGCTTGGATGGCGTTACAGGTACAGATGCCCATGCAGCTTCAACATGATACCACAGTTCATCAAGAGTAGGGACTGGCATATTGTGACGAGCCAGCTGCTCGGCCACCATTGACCAGACGTTTATAATTGGTGAGAGATCTGGAGAATGTGCTGGCCAGGGCAGCAATCGAACATTTTCTGTATCCAGAAAGGCCTTTACAGGATCTGCAACATGCGGTCGTGCATTATCCTGCTGAAATGTTGGGTTTGACAGGGATCGAATAAAGGGTAGAGCCATGGGTCGTAACACATCTGAAATGTAATGTCCACTGTTGAAAGTGCTGTCAATGCGAACAAGAGGTGACCGAGACGTGTAACCAATGCCACCCCATACCATCAGGTCGGGTGATAACGCGAGTATGGCGATGACGAATACACGCTTCCAATGTGCGTTCACCGTGATGTCGCCAAACGCGGATGCGACCATCATGATGCTGTAAACAGAACCTAGATTCACCCAAAAAAATGCTGTTTTTCCATTCGTGCACCCAGGTTCGTCGTTTAGCACACCATCGCAGGCGCTCCTGTCTGTGATGCAGCGTCAAGGGTAACCACAGCCATGGTCTCCGAGCTGATAGTCCATGCTGCTGCAAACGTCGTCTAAAGGTTCGTGCATATGGTTGTTGTCTTGCAAACGTCCCCATCTGCTGACTTAGGGATCGAGACGTGGCTGCACCATCCGTTACAGCCACGCGGATAAGATGCCTGTCATCTCGACTGCTAGTGATACGAGGCAGTTGGGATCCAGCACGGCGCTCCGTATTACCCTCCTGAACCCATCGATTCCATATTCTGCTAACAGTCATTGGATCTCGAAAAACGCGAGCAGCAATGTCGCGATACGATAAATCGCAATCGCGATAGACTGCAATCCGACCTTTATCAAAGTCGGAAACGTGATGGTACGCACTTCTCCTCTATACACAAGGCATCAGAACAACGTTTCACCAGGCAACGCCGGTCAACTGCTGTTTGTGTATGAGAGATCGGTTGGAAACTTTCCTCATGTCAGCACGTCGTAGGTGTCGCCACCGGCGCCAACCTTGTGTGAATGCTCTGAAAAGCTAATCATTTGCATATCACAGCATCTTCTTCTTGTCGGTTACATTTCGCGTCTGTAGCTCGTCATCTTCGTGGTGCAGCAATTTTAATGGCCATTAGTATAGTTCACGGCTCGTGAGCGGTTTGGGAGCCGCGGTGTGCGAGGCGAGACCGCGCCGCAGCGCCTGCCGTGCTGACGGCTGTGCTCTGTTTGCCTGCTTCGCAGCGCTGTCCCTCACACAGGCGACAGGCAATCGATGCAAATCGTCGAAAACGAATGCCGGCGGCGTGGGAAACACCGCCCTCATCAAATAGCAGGAAATTGGAGATAAATTTATTTTGTCCTCCGCTATTTACTGTCCTAATGTTCCTTTTTTTCTCTTTGCTGTACTCACCAGCACCTGAACAGCATGTCATTACGAAAGGTCTCCACGTTTCTCCTTCCCTCGCCGTCCTTCTCTATTCCTTCCCTCCCAAGCTGCGTTTCTGTCCACACTTCAGTCTCGTACTCCCTATTTGTCTTCTCGACATGCATAGCAGCAACTACGTCATCTCCATTATTACGACTCAACGGACCCACATCGCCGCGCGGGATTAGCCGAGCGGTATAGGGCGCTGTAGACATGGACTGGGCTGCTGCTCCCTGCGGATGTTCGAGTCCTCCATCGAGCATGGGTGTGTGTGTGTTTGTCCTTAGGATAATTTAGGTGTAAGCTTAGCAGTTAAGTCTCATAACACTTCACATACATTTGAACATTTTTGGACCCACATGGAAATATCCGGATACGCGCTCTACATCCCGACAAAACGCGCCAACCTCTCAGCTACCTGTCTGCGTAACGCCGGAGTGCGTCTGCCGTTGCGGAAACATTTAGTTTGTGTGGTCCCAGCCTTAAGGGGAAACGACAGGGCAACAATCGGAAAAGCTCCAACATTATTTTTTTTTCACGGAATTCGAAAGCATATAACTTGAAGGATTATGCCTCAAAATACTGTGCGCGAAACCTAGAAAGTACAGGTTTTTTGAGCCGGCCGAAGTGGCCGCGCGGTTCTGGCGCTGCAGTCTGGAACCGCGAGACCGCTACGGTCGCAGGTTCGAATCCTGCCTCGGGCATGGATGTGTGTGTTGTCCTTAGGTTAGTTAGGTTTAAGTAGTTCTAAGTTCTAGGGGACTTATGACCTCAGCAGTTGAGTCCTATAGTGCTCAGAGCCATTTTGAACAGGTTTTTTGATCGTTTGAAGCCGAGCATGCATTGCACACCTCGGTCTTGGAGAACCGGTCCTGCGCTCACGATCCAATCTGAGTAAACATGATTTGCTGGAGCATTGTTTAGGTGGTTTTACTCAAAATACGAACGAAAGTTTCAATAGACTTATTTGGACATACTCTCCAAAAATACATCCAACTGAAGCGAAATTGTCAAAATTGCATCAAATTTTGTCGTATGTCTATCTAACGTAGGCCATACTGCATTAATGCACGTGGCAAATGCCCTTCAAATCAAAATCGCCGATGAAATGCACTTATTTTGTGGAAACAGAGATGCCAGCGGCTTTGCGCTCAGCGACGAGAAGGGCTTTGAGGATTAAAATGAAGGGCCTCAGGTCAAAGTAGTAGAATGGGGCCATCCACTAGGAAGAGCGACGGTTATTAAAGGACCAGGCATCGATGTCCGCAAGTTTCAAGTTTTGTCCCTTTTTCATATATGATAATTACTTGTCAAACTTTAAACACTTTTTTCTCAGGCCGTGCGGTTAAAGGCGCTGCAGTCTGGAACCGCAAGACCGCTACGGTCGCAGGTTCGAATTCTGCCTCGGGCATGGATGTTTGTGATGTCCTTAGGTTAGGTTTAACTAGTTCTAAGTTCTAGGGGACTAATGACCTCAGTAGTTGAGTCCCACAGTGATCAGAGCCATTTGAACCATTTTTTTTCTCAGAATCATGTTTTTCGGCATGGTTGTCGTTGTGCACACTACAAATTTCTTTCGATTTTAATCACTTTTGGTCTCGCGTCTCGCTTGAAGCAAATTGATTTCTCTTTAGTAAGTATTTTTTTAAAAAAAAGGGTGGGGCCAAAAATCGCCATTTTTTCATATCTATAATGTCGAATTTTCTTCTGTTTTTTGTATATCCCTAAGACGAACTAAAATTACATATGTAAGGATCAGGATGGTACGTTAATTTCATGTTTCAGCTAATCACAACCGGAGATACAGACAACCATCGATCTACCCGTTTTCAGAGCTGCCTCGGCAAAATCCCAATTACACAGCGAAGATATTAATGTTTTTCAATGAAAAATACCGATAAAATTTCAGTGTTTGCTTGATTCATTGCAGCAAACCCCATTTGTCTACTACATTCCGGTACGGAGAATAAATATCCTGAACTAGAGTAATATATACGTCCGTCGCGCTCTCGTTCCCCCTTAAGCCGTCCTCACATGGGACGAGGCAAGTACAACGTTGACGTGGTCGCGAATGAGGCATCAGATGTATCGAGAGACACCACTGCCGTCACACGGGACGAGCTGGTTAAAGTGGTTTGTGCTCTCAGCGCTATCCAGTGGCCGTTTCCGGCTTTATTTGGCTCGCATACCGCACAGTTTCTTTACGGAAATCGACGCGCGTAAAATAGCTACGTTAACGCTGTTAGCGAACGTCGAAAGAAAACGCAGAAAATCGTGGATGGACTGGACAGCGAATTCAAATGGTTCAAATGGCTCTGAGCACTATGGGACTCAACTGCTGAGGTCATTAGTCCCCTAGAACTTAGAACTAGTTAAACCTAACTAACCTAAGGACATCACAAACATCCATGCCCGAGGCAGGATTCGAACCTGCGACCGTAGCGGTCTTGCGGTTCCAGACTGCAGCGCCTTTAACCGCACGGCCACTTCGGCCGGCGGACAGCGAATTGCTGGTAGCGGAACACTACATAATGGTGTACAACGATCTGAGATACATTCTAGTAGAAGTTGTTTGCTAATTCAACTGAATTTTCATCGCATTTTCGGTTTTAAATTAAATGCATTTAAGTTGCAGTGTCTAATGTAAGTTCAAAATGGTTCAAATGGCTCTGAGCATTATGCGACTAAACTTCTGAGGTCATCAGTTGCCTAGAACTTAGTACTACTGAAACCTAACTAACCTAAGGACATCACACACATCCGTGCCCGAGGGAGGATTCGAACCTGCGACCGTAGCTGTCGCTCGACCTCCAAACTTTAGCACCTAGAACCGCACGGCCACTCCGGCCGGCCGAATGTAAGTTTGGGAATGCATCACATCCATCTTCTCGATGTCGAATTGAGTACCGACACTCTGAAATGACGTACTTTATCTCATACATTAGAAGTTCGAAATTCATTATGTAATTTCATTCGAATGGGAGATCTTTCCGAAATCGCTCATCTTAACCGAAAAAGATATTTACCGGCAAGATAAAAATATGAGCCAGTGCAGAAACCCAGAGATAGGTACATGTATTTCAGAGACAGTTTCAGAAGAGCAAAAACTTAAAGTGTGTGGATTGTGTTTAGTTTTAGACATAGACTGGCGGTTACATTAACATTTCTGGCCGTTGGGGAAGCACTGCAGTCGTTGGTCTTGGCAACAGGAATTTAGTGCATCATTTGTAATAAATAACATCAACTTTTCGGATAATACTTCTATTAAATCAACGAGGAAAACCTAGAGTACTTTAGAAAACAAAAGCGAATAAAAAAAAAATTCGAAGGGCATGAATCTGGTACTTCTCTCTCCACTATTAAAGAGCTCACGATGCTGATAAAGAGCCGGCCGGTTCTAGGCGCGTCAGTCCGGAACCGCATTGCTGCTACAGTCGCAGGTTCGAATCCTGCCTCGGGCATGGATGTGTGTTGCTGTCCTTAGGTTAGTTACGTTAAGTAGTTTTAAGTCTAGGAGACTGATGACCTCAGATGTTAAGTAGTGCTCAAAGCCATTTGAACCATTTGAGCTGCTAAAGCCTCGCGGAGAGGCTGCGTGGTTAGAGGCGCCATGTAACGGATTGCGCGGCTCTCCGCGCTGGAGGTTCGAGTCCTCCCTCGCGCGTGGGTGTGTGTGTTGTCCTTAGCATAGTTTAGTTTAAGTAGTGTGTAAGTCAAGGGACTGATGACCTCAGCAGTTTGTTCCCTTAGGAATTCTCACACATTTGATGCTACTAACTACGCTACTGTGTGGACATAACAACCTGCCCTCCGTATATGGCATACACTGTCAAACGACTATATCTATAAATGTCTTTATTCGATATTAAAAATGCAAATTGTAGCGGAAAAAAACGCTTTTGGTAAGTCATCGTTGTGCCGCAGCACTGAAACAGTAGTATATAAATATTCAAATGTGTGTGAATTCCTAAAGGACCAAACTGCTGAGGTCATCGAACCCTAGACTTACACACTACTTAAACTAACCTAAACTAAGTTATTCTAAGAACAACACACACACTCATGCCCGAGGGAGGACTCGAGCCTCCGGCGGGGAGAGCCTCGCAATCCGTGACATAGCGCCTCTAACAGCGCGGCTATTGCGTGCGGCCTAGATCACAAGCTATAACAAAAAAATCATCAACTACATAAGGCCTTTACCACCGATATATAGTTTCCAGGCATTTTATTATAAGTATCGTAGCTAAAATGAAGCGTTTTCGAGGGTTCTCAATTTGTTGATGATTTGAAACAGCTTATATTCATATCACGTACTGTATTAGGAAGAAAATCCACCAGATAAGATGTTTAACGCCACACAATATGCCGGCTCCTCTATTCTGCTCGTGACGTAAAACATCCCTCTCCACGAATCAGAAGTCTGACTTGCAGGTTCTTTATTTCACGCTCTGAAATGCAGAGTAACGTGAATTCCATTCTGTGACCTTACCGGCTCCTCGTCCACGTCCGTTTCCACGTTCGGTGAGAGGACAGCTTTAGAAGCAAGTGTGTTTTTACCGGCAGAAGCGTGCCGTGTGCGCCCGTGCTTGGCTGCAGAGGCTCACGTACTTTCCCACTGATAGCCCTCTTTGAGCCTCGTGAGCCCCTCGTGAGTGGAGAAACGAAGGACGACAACACGTCCTCACTGAGACATTTCGGTACGACGCGGGTGTGACGCACCGTCGATCCACGCGACGGCGATGCGAGCTTTGTAGTTAGGCGCGTGGCCATGCTGGTAGAGGGCAGTCAGCGATCTCTCTTCATATGCGTCGACTATTACTGTGTGAAGATCTGCAGTTTGCTACGATTTAGTTTCCTACTGACGCAATTTATACTGCAAAGTGTTTTACGAACCTCTGAATTCAGCCAGCTAGGGAAACCTGGAAGGGCTGGGCCACTGGGGATTTTACACTTCATTCGTTGGTGGAATACAAATGTATTTTACGCAGTTTCAATCACATAGCAGCCAGTTAAGCTTTTTTTCAAGTCGACTAAAAGCCCAAGCTATGAGACTCATTTAAAATTCAATACCAATATAAATAATTTACAGAAAATTTAAAATTAACTTTAACCCACGATGACTTAATATTCTTTAAGGCGAGACACGCCCTATGCAAGATACAGATTGAAATAAGGTAAGATTTCAACAAAGGCATACATAAATCTAAACAACACTAGCAGAACAGATCAGAAGGGCCTTAATTACCAAATGGTGAGATAAAACATGAAAAACTTGACTGATAAAATAAAACCATACTTAAAACAATGAAAAACAATTTGACACCAGTTTCCAGCAAAGATAATTTTGACCCCAGAAATACACATCAACAGTAGATTTAACACGTCCTCCAATAACAACAAAATAATTAAGTTACAACAGATTGAGGTATTTATTGGGATCCCAACGTACATCATAATCTGCTTAAGATGAAGCCAATAAGGTAACGGATAAAAATTCAGATATTATTCCACCTACAAACTTAACTTGAATACGAAAATTAAGTAGTGCGGCTAGGGTTGGAGGAAACAGCGCGAAGGACAGACAGCGGCGAGAGGTGCCGAGCGTATGCTCTCCACATGACGTAGACACCCGGCTAAGCAAGGCGACGGACCTTGAGTAAGTGGGGCCCGATCCAGGGAGTACAAAAGATTATTATAGACACCTCCCTGCAGCACAAATAATTTTAATCAGAATTCCAGCACAAATCCGTGCACCAAACAAATAACTCTTATGGTAGAATTAATTACTGTGAGCTCTTTCGAGTCCTGCCTCGGGCATGGACGTGTGTGATGTCCTTAGGTTAGTTAGGTTTAATTAGTTCTAAGTTCTAGGAGACTGATGACGTCAGAAGTTAAGTCGCATAGTGCTCAGAGCCATTTGAACCATTTGCCAAAAACCGTGACAACCAAAAGATTTAAGAACCAGCTACAAATATTTTCAGAAAATTATTTCAGCAATAAAGTACTAATATCAGAATTTTTTACGTTTAGCATGCCATTGGAGTAGCGACAAGAAATCTCGCATGACATTCGGAGCTCATCCATACACGTATTAGTCAATAGCGATAAAAAAATGTGTTCCTGGAGCAGACAAAAATTTATCTGAGCCACTTCAGTAGAACAGACTCACTGTATAATTTCTTAGAAATTAGCTTCAAGGAAGCCAGAACAACAAAAGCAAATTATAAATTGGCCAGTAAAATATCAAAACTGACACACTCTGATATGAACAATCAAACGTAGGTGGTACCTGGTAATACTAAACCTTTCACTGCGCCTCCAACTGAAAACTACTTGACCAATAATTTACTTTAAAAACCAGAAGAATTAATGGGATGTGGGACAAAAACAGGTAACGCATACACAAATGCACACCGCCAACCTTCGAAATAAGCTTTCTTCCGGAACAAGGCGCTGTACACTGGTTGAAATGGCTCTGAGCACTGTGGGACTTAACATTGAGGTCATCAGTCCCATAGACGTAGAACTACTTAAACCTAACTAACCTAACGACGTCACACACATCCATGCCCGAGGCAGGATGCAAACCTGCAACCGTAGCAGCAGCGCGGTTCCGAACTGAAGCGCCTAGAACCACTCGGCCACAGCGGCCGGCGCGTTACACTGGCCAAAGGTTCGCAAGCACCACGGATACATAAGTCTGACACATGAAACGAATTATAATAAGATGTCAACCAATGAATCAGTCTAAAATGTCTACCAGATCTTTGAATCTCACTGCCCTTCGAATACCATGGAAACAAGGGCGCTCGCAGCCAGCAAACAGAAGGAAGACAGACCAAAATGACAGTGAGCACTGGCCTGACAGGTCGGCGCCCTTCTGATAAAATCGCACCACAAGCCGCGTCGGTACTCTGTACTTTACACTAGGTTACATGACCGAAATATTGGTGGCCCGGCAACAGCTTACACCACGGCGAAGAGGCCCCAAGGAAAGCTCGTTACAGCTTCGTTCCTCGGTTCAGACTGTCCACCAAACCGGCCACCACGCCCGGACCCTACGTTCCAACGGCAACAAGTTAGTCAAATATCATAAGAATATTAAAATTGGTACATTGCGAGAAAGCCGCAACGGGTCATTTAGTATCCTCTTCCTGAGGAATGATCGAAGGCGCTTTCAAGGGAACAACATTAATAACAAACGAAACTCATTTATAATGTCCTTGGATAGGTATACACACAACTATATACAACAGAAATTTCTTCCGTATGACGCCGTCTGTGGTGTACCCTAGAATCTTGATAGATAGAGGCATGAAAACCTGGGTTGTTATGGGGCCGCTACTTCCAGTGTGGGGACAATATTTTTTTCTTACTATATTATGCGTGAAAGTGTTATGTGCCAGTATTAATACTTCTGCACGTGTGATGCAATTTTTTCTTTATTTTACTGTTTATATTTATTCTGTGAAATTACAAGCTGCTTCATCAGGAGTGGTGTGTGTTCCGTCGCCCATGTACGACAAAAGACTGCACCTATCTATATAGAGATGTACTCTGTAGGTTTGCTACTTTCAACTAACGAAGCGAAAGCAGCCTGCTAAAAAATTTCTTGTACACGTGAAGAAAATTTTCTCCTATATAACAGTTTTACGTGTAAAGAGTCAAAATAAATTGTTATCCGGTTGGTTTGAACGTGGGATCTTTGGCATGACCATCACACGCTCTGCCAACTCACCCCCACAGAGGCACAGTCTGAGTGATATATGCGAGATCTGCAAAACCTGTCTCTCACAGATACGCCTTTCTTTTGCTCCGTAGTTCTGGTCTTACATTTAGTTACTGTTTCTGCGTATTCTAATGAACGGCAGCACATAGCACGCACTAAGCCACTGTTTGGTTGACACCCTATTTACGTACAACGTTTTTTACAGATCTGAGTACCTGACATCTGGAGATCCGGGTGTACAAGGATAATATCTCTATTATGTGAGTGACATGTAAGAAAGAGGAGACAACATGCTTTCAAGTAATTGATTAGACACGATGGACAATGGATCCAAGACATTCGGTGCAAAAGCATAATTACGTCCGACCTCCTGCAGGAATGAAAAAGTAGCAGGTATGGAGGACATGAAAAGGGTCTGCAGATAGGTGGCGCTAGGAGGGAGTGACGATCGGTCGAGACATGTGCCAAGATATACCGCGCAGTTGCCGCTAACTCTGTGTCCGGGTGGCGGAGAGGGTAACGCAGCTACCTACAAAGCAGGTAATCCTGAGTTCGAATCTTGGTCCGGAACACCTTTACACGCGTCTCTGATGATGCCGCAAAAAGTCTTGATACGGCTGATATTAACAATCCCTTACCTTTACTTGCTTTTTCCCTGTCTCCTTCAGTTTAAATAATTACTGGATAATACCTCTAACCAAATTGGTCCTGGCGGTGCTGCTGCCCGAACGGCCTGCCTGGTGAGCGCAGACAAAGTTCGCTAGGCGGATACAAGGCAAAGTGTGAAGCGTGAAGAGTTACTAAGGAGAGAGAAGCTTCTTTTTTCAAAATACGCGTGTAGGGAACAGTGATAATAGTAACTGCTGAAGTTGGTTGAACATTTACAACGGAACTGTTTGACCACAGCCAATTTATTTAGCAGACTGAATGTGCCCGCCTGCTTAGCTAAGTGATAACGTGTTTGCCCACCATGCAGTGGGCCAGGGTTCGACTCCCGGCCGCGTTGGAGATTTTCTCCGCTCGTGGACTGGGTGTTGTGTTGTCCTTACAATCACCGATGCGCAAGTCGCCCAATGTGGCGTCGCCTGAAATATTCCTGCACCTGGCGACCGAACTTCACCGGATGGGGCCTCCCGGCCAACAATGCCGCACTATCATTCCATTTTTCACTGAACATTATATCAGTTAAGCCGAAATAATTTCTAAACTGGTAACTCTAGTAATAAACGAAACTAGTGAGAAGTAAAGAAATGCAATTTCTGAATGTGTGGAGTTAGTCTCTTGGAAACATTATGCGGTATCGTCCAGAGATCGCATTAGCACACGAAAGTCGGCAACCCGAATCGACAACAAAGACAATAGCGAGGGCTCGCTGCTACGCGCGACAAGGGAGGCGCTCAAGAATACCAAATGTCCCTCTCACCACAGCAGCAACCGCTGTTCTTACCTCTGAACCCAGTGATCGACTTCAGCTACGGTGTCTGCTACAGTAGTGTATCTGCTGTAATTGTTTGGGGCGTGAGCGGCCTTAGCCAGTGAGAAACTCTGGTGCGTGGACGTTGCGTACTTTGTAAGCGGCTGTAGTAGACAAAGGTGGAATGAATGCTATTGAATGTGACTGCATTTATACATCCTGAGGGAGATAGAAAGATAGAGAGAGAAAAAATGGCTCTGAGCACTATGGGACTTAACATCTATGGTCATCAGTCCCCTAGTACTTAGAACTACTGAAACCTAACTAACCTAAGGACATCACACAACACCCAGTCATCACGAGGCAGAGAAAATCCCTGACCCCGCCGGGAATCGAACCCGGGAACCCGGGCGTGGGAAGCGAGAATAGAGAGAGAGAGAGAGAGAGAGAGAGAGAGAGAGAGAGAGAGAGAGAGGGAGGGGAGGGAGCGAGGGAGAAATATACAGGGTGTTCAAAAAAGAAGATGAAGATGTAGATGTAGATGTTGATGCTACAAAGTTTTATGTTGCCGGAACTATCGATCGCTACGCCACGGCTCGGTTGCTGTATTAACTAATACAGTGTCTGATTTCTAATCATTGCCGATAGATGTCGGTTGTCTTGTGTTTGATTGGTTACCTTCGCATGTGGCAAAATGGCTACTCTGTGACCTAAATCTTTTGTGTTCCCGAGTTCCTGAAGCGTAATTCCAGCAATAAAGTACAAAGGCATTTCATACTGATGTACCAAACTGATAGTCCAAATCAGTGGGACATTCGCAGATGCTATCGACAGTTTGTAAATAAAGGAGTGAGTCATGGCCACTCTGGTGTTTCCGACGGAAATGTCACACAAAATCAAACCGCTTTACACAGTAGTCCTGTAAAATCAAATTGCCGCGGTAGTTGGGAGTTACCATTGTCTGAAAAAACAATTTGGCTTGTTTGAAACGTCAGTTAGTCGCGAAGCAGTACAATTTACAGCTGTCACAGCCACTACGTCATGATGAAAATGCAAACGTGTGACATTTTCTGATGAGCTTCAGAATGCTATTGACAGTGAAGACACTTTCGCACAACGCATCGTGATGAAGCTGCTGCACGTCTTAGTCCGTAAGTAAATAAACACATTTGAATATGTACGGCATTCACCCAAAGTCAGTGCGTTTTGTGCGATATCCCACTCGTCTCTATATGGACCATTGTTCTTTGATGGGAACACGGTTAATGGTGAGCAGTAACTTGTTATGCTACAAAACTGGTTGTTTCCGAGGCTGCACTAGGACAACTTCATGTTTAACAGCTGGCTACCACGGTCGCAATATTTGACGTCCTGTGGTTTCTTTATGTGGGGTCTCATTCAGGACGATGCTGTCGGCATTCTTAGCTGAGTGGTAATGTGTTTGCCTTCCATGAAGCGGGCCCAGGTTCGATTCCCGTCCGGGTTGGAGATTTTCTCCGTTCGTGTAGTGGGGGCTGCGTTGTCCTCATCATTCCCCGAATGGGGTCTCCCGGCCATCAGTGCCACACGTTCATTTCATTTCTGGGACAACGTTTGTGAACAAGCACTACCACAGAACCTAGAAGAGGTGAAGAAACGTATGTGCAATGCCATAAAATCAGGCTTACCAGAATATGGGAAGAATTCGAGTTTCGTTGTAATATTTTTCGTGTCGCAGGTGGAGGACTTATTGAACGTCTGTAATCTAAACTTGAGAGAATCGTAAATATGTATCCTAATTTTCACAGATGTGTGTCTTACTGTTTAATAAATATATCTGTTCGAAAGGCGTATATCCCATTTGTAACACCAAACATATTAGTAAAAGCAGCAACGGTTTTTATGTGTGAGATATTATCTTAAGATCTCTTCTCTTACAACTATTCTGGACGAAAGGCAACATTTTTTGCATTACTAATGTGGGCGAGCCATGTTGGCTTGTCGACATTTATATGGTTCAAGTATCGGATGTTGTGTCAGAGCGGCTCTTGCGACTGAGATTCAGCGGGGCAGTTTTCGTTTTGTCTATGAACAGCAATAATTTCGCAATAGGGTTAGCAATTCGGCATGTAAGTCACCAAGCGGGTTATACTTCTTAAGTGATTTTTAAAGGGACGTCGAAGAACTGGTCTTTGTATCGCTGTGCTGAGGACACCACATGTTTATGTGACTCTAGTGGGTGTGGTCTACGTTGAAAATTTTTATTCTTGAGGTTCAATAATAATTGTAAGATTTTCGCAAATCTTATACTTTTACGTCAAATTCTTATCTTTCGTAAATTCAGTTGCCGGCCATTGTGGCCGAGCGGTTCTAGGCGCTTCAGTCTGGAACTGCGCGACCCCTACGGTCGCAAGTTCGAATCCTGCCTCGGGCATGGATGTATGTGATGTCTTTAGGTTAGTTAGGTTTAAGTAGTTCTAACTTCTAGGGGACTGATAACCTCAGTAAATTCAGTTACATCAAGTATAAGTTTCGTGAGACAACGGATGTGAAGAACCGTAAGTCCTTGCATGAATACGTTGTGCCACATTAAGTAAACTAAATATTTTTCCACGTAATTCAGTCAATGTTTCACTCAGCATTACATGTAAAGAACATTCAAAGATAAGTTAGTCGCCGGCCGCGGTGGCCGTGCGGTTCTAGGCGCTGCAGTCCGGAACCGCGGGACTGCTACGGTCGCAGGTTCGAATCCTGCCTCGGGCATGGATGTGTGTGTGATGTCCTTAGTTAGGTTTAAATAGTTCTAAGTTCTAGGGGACTGATGACCTAAGACGTTAAGTCCCATAGTACTCAGAGCCATTTGATAAGTTAGTCTTTGCATTAGTGAGCTACTTTTTCATCATGGAAGGTAAGTTTGTAACGAGTTCGTCGACGAGGCAGCTACATCACATTCTCGGTCAATGTATATTGATGCCGTGGTATTAACATCTCATCACGACAGACTATAACAGCATTACATATGAATGGAACAAGTCTCGGTATATATCTTGCTAATGTTAGAAAAATTCAATTTGGTTTCAGTAATGGGAATGGTAAGCAGTAGGCAGTATCAACCCTTTCAGTCCTGAATTTTTTCTCGAGGGAGGAAAATTTCCCTTATGCGATAGTGCTCTTATGTGTTTTTTTTAACTGATTTTAGATGCATGATTTATAAAATTATATGTACCCGATTTCAGTGTCCACTTTGAAAATTTTGCTTCTTCTTATGGACTAAAATAAACAATTTTTAAATATTCACTGTTTTAATAAATAAACTTAGATTGCAATAACTGCGATGCAAAAAAACAATAGTATTAAATTGTATACTTTTGTCTAACTAACTAACAACTTCCGTGAATTCTGGCGGTCACAACCTGCTGTACACTACTACATTCACTTGAAGATATTTTCACAGTGACAGCAAACAGGTGGAAGCACTTGAACATGACGATAAGAACGAACATTCACAGATGTGTACGTGTGATCTCCATCGAGGGAAAATATTTCTGTGCATCTAATACACACTAAATATTAGTGCACACAGTTGTAGCCGGAGGGTCTGAAAAGGTTACATTATTTCAGGTATCAAACGTAAAGTCCACTATGCTACCTAAGTACGGGTGTCTGAATAACCTGAACTGAAAATAGAGTGAATTACACGTATTCATGTGGGCCTCGCTAATTTTCGAAGAGGAACCTCATGTAGGACTTAACAATCCAACCGAGTGCTGCAGCACAGGATATAACAACAATAGTCGTTATGCACACATCATACAAAATAGAATATGCTAGGTAAGTTTGTAACGAGTACTTCGACAAGGCAGCTACACCGCATTCTCGATCAATGTATATTGATGACGTGGTATTAACATCTCACCACGACAGACTATTCCGCCGTCAGTTCGCGCGCCTGAATTTCCCCTCGTTCGCGTATCGGTTCACTAGCCCCAGATCCCTCTTGTCTTGCAGATGAGGGTAACAGCACCCCGTAAATCACGCAGTAGTGACATAAAACGGAGATATAGTGCACTTAAACTGAAAAGGTACAAGATCGTAAACGATCACTATATCTGAATAAACAAGTGCAAGTGTCTCATCTTCGAATCTACGTGAAATTCTTTTTTTTTTTTTTTCGCCACAGTGGCACTTTCATGTGGTTCAATAACTTTTTCTCTATGAAACCCTCATTGTATTATACGAAACAAATTTCGATGATGTAGAGCTAATTTCCCACAGAAGATGCGGCTGAATTTTGTCTATAATTCAATGAGAGTTGCTTCTGGTGTACAATGACCTCCCTAGCGTCGAAAAATTAAATTTATTGCTTCAATTTGACATAATACGTCAGAATTACTTACACAGTCCCACTGATATTACACGGTAATAAACTGATAGCATATTGCGGTGAGTTAAGTACATCATTGATTCAATAGTGCACTGAGTTTTTTGTGTTTTAATGCACACACTGTACACGTAGCAGCACGGTACTGTATTGTGTAGCTTACGTCAACACATACAAAAAAAACACTGTACATATGTATTGGTGGCGTAGTGGATAGCACACTGAACACGCGTTCGGAAGTACGAGGGTTTGTACCTGCGTCCGGCCATCCAGATTTAAGTTTTCCATGACGTCCATAAATCACTCCAAGCAGATGCCGGAATGGTTTCTTTGAAAGGGCACGGCCAATTTCCTTCCCCATCCTTAACACTATCTGACCTTGGCTCCGTCTCCAACGACCTTGATATCGCTGGGACATTAAGTCCACTCTTCCTTCTTTCAGTTGAAATGGTGCAAAACAAACACTGCATTTACACTTTTGAACTGCTTAGATAAGTGTCAGTCTAACGTTTTAAGAAGCCTCTCGGATGTCTCAGGGCCGAAACCTTTCTTTTTACGAATCAAGCATCACATATACATATCTGCGATATTACGTGTGTGCCACGAAATGCGGCGTACTTTAGAAATGAATAAAAACCATAAAAGCACTCTATTTGGCATCGATGCCTGAGAAATCGTTTAACCCGATTGTTTGCTTTGTCTCATCAGCTTGAATTAGTTGCGTATTCCGCCGTCAGTTCGCGCGCCTAAACTTCCCCTCGCTCCCGCGTCATTTCACTAGCCCCAGATCCCACTTGTCTTGCAGATGAGAGTAACAGCACCCCGTAAATGACGTAGTAGTGACGTAAAGCTGAGACCCTGAGCTGCAGAAGGATATGTCGATGTTGCATGTGTAAACACAGTTTGCCACAAATAGCCACGGATACACGAGGCAACTTTGGTAACGCTATCTCCTTACCAGAAATAGATAAAGCGTGTCTCGTAACGAAAACGTCCCAGATATTGAATACCTGGAGGAAGACGTAGTAATTTTGACATGTACTCTTGACACGACAAAAGTGGCGGTGGCTGAAGTCTGAATTACCCGCAGCATCCAATCGAATTGGGGGGCATACAGAACTGCTTATAAAAATAAATAACATCTCTTGCGACGCTAGTAGAATGATTAAGACCTTTCTGACACTTAGAATAAGAACGCAACATATACAGGGGAACTCGGGACAGAACGGGATAGCGGGGTACAATGGGAAATTCCTCTTTTCTAGACTCGACAGTGTTACAACCTGTTGTATGGGCATGTAACTATTTCTCCGAATGGAAGTGAGGGCAGCCATTCTGCTTTAGTTTGAAGTGCGAGATCTAAGTGAATTGTTGTCCGTAACGTTACCGCTTGCGTTGTTCTAACGTTTTGTGAATTTCAACGCCAGGTAAGCTATTAATTGTTAATTTTATACCCTAAAAAGACACATTCTCTTAAAGTGCATGGAATTTGTTATACTTAAGTTATTTAATGCGTTTAAATACGTCAGTTATTACACTCCATAAAAGTTGTTAACCTCAAAAGTGCTCTTGGGGCGGAACGGGACGGGGTAGAATGGGATAGTGTCCCGTTCTGCCCCGCCATATTTTGATGCAAGCAGAAAGCAAACCCAGCCTGGATGTTGATGGATGCCAGACTCTCCCAACCAGCTATGTTCGCCGAACAACTCAGCTTTCCAGATATCGCCCGAGGCTGTCATTCCAATCCCAATAATCTGTCTAAATACTCGGCGGACTACAAGCCGAAAATGGAAAACCGTCGTATTAACACATTCTCCTTGTAAGACGGAACTGCAGAAAAGTAGGCCCACGGAAAGGAGGAGGGTGCACAAATATAAACAATGTCAAGACAGAGACGTCAGGTGCAATGCAACTTAAGGCAAAAGTATCAAACTGTACACCCAAAAAAACCAAAACAGAGGACATCAAAGACCTTAAGAAAAATAAAAGGAAGAAGACGATGGAGAAGAGAGAATCAGAGAGAGAGGATGCTGTGTGTCTTTACTGTGGGGACTTCTACTCCGTTTCTAATGAGGGCTGGGTTGCATGCCAGAGTGGGCACACAATTCATGTGCTGGCATAAACAGTGAAGATGAAGAGGAAATACTGACTTGTGACTGTTGTCGAAAGGACTGGTAGTTAGTGGTTTGGTGGTTATTAAGCACTGTACATTTTCAGAATGACATTAAAATATTTTCTTATTTTGAAGAATGATTTTTTAATTGTTAAAATTACACATTCCTTAAGCTGAATTGCCTGTTATACAACATTTTCTCATAGTTTAATACAATATTTATAACTCAGATTCAACGTTTATGCAATAATTTAACAAAAAAATACCCTTATCCCTTTCTGCCCCGTGGGTGGGGCGGAACGGGAAATATGCAAGACTTTCTTTGAAAACTTGTAAAAAATGCAAGATGTATTGTTTTAAGTGATTTTAAAATAAGGTACATTGGATTACACTGATGTGTCGGCAGCTGGGCCAACACCTTGTAGATCGAGGTGGCTTAAAGGGCACGCGAGACTAACGCAGACGGGCGTGAAGTACTGGAACAGGATACGTAATTAATGCTATGAAGAAAAGAACGGAGCTTCTCATATACTTATCTTTAATTTCTTCTTGTACATCTCTATGGTGAACACACGTGAGACTCTAATTACAATCACTGTAAGGCTAATGGCGCCTTGCTAGTTCGTAGCCATTAACTTAGCTGAAGGCTATTCTGTCTCTCGGCTAATGAGAGAGAAAGGCTTCGTACGTCTAGTCGCTAGCTCTGTCGTCCGTACAACTGGGCTGAGTTCGAGTCAGTCTCTCGAGACCTGCCTTGTGGTGGCGCTAGGTTTGCGATCACACAGTGGCGACACGCGGGTCCGACATGTACTACAGGACCGCGGCCGATTTAAGCTACCACCTAGCAAGTGTGGTGTCTGGCTGTGACACCACATACACTACAAGGTGTTTTTTATCACTTTAAAAAGTGTTTCCCTGTGTTCCCTTATTTTATAGAAATTGTTAAACATTAAGTATCCCGTTCCGCCCCGAGTTCCCCTACTGCTACAAGGTATCCATAATTGTAGTTCCAGTTTCAAAAGTTTGTAGAAACCACTGCTCAGAATGAAGTCAAACATGGAAAGTATCATTACTCACGCAAGGGGAGACTTGGTGGAAGAAAAACATTTAATGAAAATTTTACCAATAGATAGCACTGTGAGCGTCTTAACGTAAATGGGGTCGGCTACAAACGACAGATGAATCGCAAATGGTTTGTACTGCAGAGGTGTACTGTTCAATGTGCACCACTGCACAAGAACAGCAGTCAACAGTTGCGGCACTATAAGTTAGGTATTCTCATCCACCACGGAAAAGACGTACCACATCGGTCAGGAAAAATCTGTTTTTAATAATCCTGAGGCCAAAAACAGCACAAAAAGCAAAATGACATCGGTTTCTTATTGTCCTGGGACCAAAAACCGCACATAAAGCGAAATGACTTTGTTTTCTAATTTTCGTGAGACTAACGCAAGACACGTTCAATATACTTTAAACCGTTTTCTGCCTGAAGATAAAATCGAGAAACAGCATGCTCCACAACAAATCTCGTAGATCACGTTCAGAATGCGTTTCGAAATGCATGCCTTCAATTGAGCTACGTTCGTAATAGGAACACTCAACACATCTTGCAGATAACGTCACAGCCAGAAATCCCACGGTTTAAGATAAGGTGATCTGGACAGCCAGGCTGCGAGGAAATGACGGCTGACAATTCTAGCATTTTCGAAATTCCTCTGCAGCCGCCGCTTCACTGGCTGTACAGTGCGTGGAGGAGCGCCATCTTGCGTAGAAATGATCCCACACACACGTCAACGCTGTTGAAGGTTTGTAATGACCACGGTGCGTGAGACTCTCGCAGCGCAGGACTCACCTTCACAATAAATACGGCCCTATGATAAACTATGCCGTCAACCAACAGTCAGCTTTACAGAATGAAGTGGTACCGGTTGATGTGCGGATTTTTCGTTGTTCATATTCTGCAGTTCTGCAGAGTGTTTCGTAGTATTTTGCTCACCGTGCTCGCAGGCGTGTCCAACGTTCGGCCAATTTCCCGTACACTACATGTTTGCACACCACCACTGGACCTCTCATATTTGTGTGGTTACGTCTTCGACGGACTTCAGATCAACTGCTTTCTGTCATTAAGAATTTTGTAATCATTTTCTCCAGACCCTTAGCATAAATCGGACCAATACCTTTTCATACTCTTGAGTGTAGGAAATTCCTGCAAGGCTACTGGTGTACAGTCACAGTTCTTGTAAAAGAGCTTTACTAGCAGCGCGCTATCCTTCATGAAGACAGCCATGCAAACAGAGGAACAACCGTGTGCAGCGTGCCTATTGGTGTTACGGCGCCATCTATCAGTAAAATTTTTCATTAATTTTTTTTCTTGTTCCATGACGTTTCCCCTTGCGACAGGAATATGCTGTTCTGATTTGACGATATTCTGAGCATTGGTTCTCTTTCGACATCGTTTGGAATTGGAACTTTAATTGTGTACCACCTAATTATACAGATATAAAGTGACACATTTTTTAATTTACTGATTTTGCCGAGCTCCCTGATGTACATTATTTTCTCAGGACACTGCCCGTATTACATTGTGTGTCTTAGTGGCATAAATTAATTACAATATGTTTACGCTTGCCGGCCGCTGGTGGCCGAGCGGTTCTGGCGCTACAGTCTGGAACCGTGCGACCACTACGGTCGCAGGTTCGAATCCTGCCTCGGGCATGGATGTGTGTGTTGTCCTTAGGTTAGTTAGGTTTAAGTAGTTCTAAGTTCTAGGGGACGTATGACCTCGGCAGTTGAGTCCCATAGTGCTCAGAGCCATTTGAACCATTTTGTTTACGCTTCAGGATTAAGATCCCTGTGATTTACAATTAGGCATTTAAAGTTCACTCGCCATTACACAATTTTAATGCAATTAATCCACGAGCGAAATTGAATTGTTTCTACAGGCAGAGCTAGGCAGCTGCTTTAGTACGAGCGATTCCTGATAGTACTCTAGTGACATTTGCTCCTACTGAGGACAAACAGCAATTGCTTAGGAAATCAAATACGATTCTCCGAAGTAACACTTCGTCCAGTGTTTATACGTATGTGACTGAGCTGAACTGGAAGGAGGAAGTTTTGGAACACGTAGTGGGTCTGTGTGATATCAACACAATTAGCACATAGTCAGTTCCTTTCTGGCAGGCAGACTCGAATGGACAGCGATTCACACAGTACTTCAAGGCCACACTTATAAATACAGGTAGATTTAAGCGAGCTAGCGTGTCACGAAGGACTTAGTAAAAAAGGAACCGGCAGACTTGTTTGGTTCGAGATGACTGGAATATAATCTTCTCCACCGAAGTATCAACATTAGCGAATCTACTCACAAAAAAGTATTTTTGTTTCCTAATTCGCAAGCAAGGGGAAAGAGACGTTCTCCAGCGATGTTGCAGGCTTAATAAAATAGCAACTTTGGCTGTTTTCCCGCTTTATTAATGAAAGCACTCGGCTTCAGATGCAATCCACAGCAGTGGCGGCTCTTTATACATGCGGACACTCACTTGAAGATGGCTGGACGGTCGCCGGCTGAAGTACGGTACTGTGGCAAGAAGTCAACATGATCCGCCTGCAGTCCTGAAACCTCAAAGAATATTTAATACGCCGGGAAAACTTCAGGAATCACATTCTCAAATTAATTAAGTACAGTGAGCATAAATTGAAAATACGAGCAGTTTCAAAGAAATTCCGTTGGTACTGAGAAAGCGACAAGGCTACACAAAATATGTTTGATTTCTCTTCTAGTGGATTAGTCCTGACGAAAAATTCCAAAAAAAAATTGTTCAAATGGCTCTGAGCACTATGGGACTTAACTTCTGAGGTCATCAGTCCCCTAGAACTTAGAACTACTTAAACCTAAATAACCTAAGGACATCACACACATCCATGCCAGAGGCAGGATTCGAACATGCGACCGTAGCGGTTGCGCGGTTCCAGACTGTAGCGCCTAGAACCGCTCGGCCACACAGGCAGGCTGAAAATCCCACTATACAGAAAAGATGTTTGGAAGGTTACTGCCAACAGCCGTTAAGTAATGTATAAAATGCATATTTGAACTGTCAGCTGTTTTTATTTTAAACCCAAATTCTACCGGTTTCGGTCTTGGATCATCTTCACGGATGAAGGGTTAAAACGGCTTAATCCACCATACTGCACTGGTCATTACTTAAAATGTATGGTGCATGCCCTCTGCATACATTTAGTATTCGGGTGTTTGCTTTTAAAGTACTGTGTCATATATTTAAATTCATGGCAGGTACTACACATTTTAAGTAATGACTAGTGCAGTATGGTGGCTTAAACCATTTTAACCCTTCATTCTTGAAGAAGATCCAAGATCGAAACCGGTAGAATTTGGGTTTAAAATAAAAACAGCTGATGATTCAAACATGCATTTTATACACACACACACACAC
Organism: Schistocerca nitens; assembly: GCF_023898315.1. Classification (NCBI taxonomy): domain Eukaryota; kingdom Metazoa; phylum Arthropoda; class Insecta; order Orthoptera; family Acrididae; genus Schistocerca; species Schistocerca nitens. The sequence goes on along the minus strand of NC_064615.1, from coordinate 1,106,297,202 downwards.
AATAAGAAATGACCTGAACGAAACTGGAAACAGGGTGAAGAGAGTGATATCGTCATGGTCTGGCAGCTTGTGAAGATGTCTTTCTTCCATTTATTCACAACCGACACTGTTTAATTAAACAGTATGCAAAGGTGATGGATGAAACTGGCTGAGAATCTGCATATCTGAGAAAAAAATTTCCTCGTCTTCGAGCAGCAAATTTTAAAGGTGTATTTGCGTGCCCTCAAATCAGAGAACTTCAGCTAGATAAAAATTTTTAATCATGCGCGACTGACGCAGAAGCGCGAACATGGCAGTGTTTCAAGAAAGTACGAGAAAACTTACTTGGAAGAAAGAGAGCTAAAAATTATAAGGAAGTAGTGCATCAAATGCTTTTCTTGAATTCCGTAAAATAACTTTACCTTTATATAGGATGTAATGTTTATAAGTGCAGATATTTTTATATATGGGGTACCTTCTTGTGTAGAGTCATCGGTGTGTTGGTTTTCTTTCTGTATGTCGAACAGTCTTCCCACAATCATTTCACAAATTTTATGGCCTGACGTCTTGTGCACGGTCGTTAACAGCGCCGGTAAGTGGACTACGCATGTCAGTAGAGACTAACTGTGGTGTCACCGCCAGACACCACACTTGCTAGGTGGTAGCTTAAATCGGCCGCGGTCCATTAGTACATGTCGGACCCGCGTGTCGCCACTGTCAGGATCGCAGACCGAGCGCCACCACAAGGCAGGTCTCGAGAGACGTACTAGCACTCGCCCCAGTTGTACGACGACGTTGCTAGCGACTACACTGACGAAGCCTTTCTCTCATTTGCCGAGAGACAGTTAGAATAGCCTTCAGCTAAGTTAATGGCTACGACCTAGCAAGGCGCCATTTGTACCATTGCATGTATCTCAAGATAGTCTCACTCGTATCATCAAGAATGCTGTATACCAAAGGACGATATAAAAGTTAAGTCTTCTAGTAGCTACGTTCTTTTCTTTATCACATTCATTACGAATCCTGTTCCAGACTTCGCGCCAGTCGGCGTGTGTGTACGTGTGCCCTTTCGGCTACCCGTCTCTGTGGACTGGCTGCCTTGTCAGTCCACTACACTAACCGTTCAGCATCCACACTGTCTCACTCCAACACATGACCTGCTGCCCAGGGGAAAATAAGCATGACTGGCTTTCTCTCGCCACATGCAGTTAGAGGTACTGGCCAATTAAAGCTAGTTATAATAGGTATAGTTATTTGTTTGCGAATGAAGTAAATATCGATGTCAGTACACCGTCTTAAGTCACCAATAAAAATATCTAGATCTGTACGTGTTACAGCCAACAGCAACACCGGTTGCCGTCAGATCACCGATGTTAAGCACTGTCGGGCTGGGCTAGGACGGGTGACCATCAGATCTGCCGAGCGCTGTCGGCAAGCCGGGTGCACTCAGCTCTTGTAACGCAAACTGAGGAGCTGCTTGATTAAGAAGTAGCGGCTCCGCTCTCGTAAACTGGCATACGACATAATGATTCACATACAAAGTAATTCTTGCGGCTTTTCCCACATTCAACCTGAAACTGAATATTTCTCCATTTATGTAGAGTGCTCCTTAACAACTTACGTGTTACAAAATCAAAACTTAAGCATCAAGATACCCTGACAATGCCTGTAGCCGAAACGCCATTCCTGAACTACCGTATCATTTCGTAATTATCTTCAATGCTGTCACAGACCGTGTGAAAATAATAGACAATCGAAGGTTTTTCTTCATACAACTACTTATATTTATCTGTATCATAATTAATCTTAGATATGATCACGGAAGATATATTTACATAATTCAAAATATCGTTTTTGCCACAGACGAAGGGCACACGCTACTGAACACAACGAAAGTATGACCTGAATGGACAATGACGGGCCCTAGTCTACGCTTAGCTACAACAACGGCAAGTGTTACTTCCGTAGATCGTTCAGAGATAATGTCTGCCCCCTTCCCCGCTCCTTGGTCATGTATGGCTAGCCGCAAGGCAGTTCCACAGGTGCAGTTAAGAGACAGGTCCACAAAACAATTCGTTTCAAAAACTGTACCGTTACTGACAGCTGCAACAAGTAGTCTTCTTTTGTCAAAGTCGGAGCCTGACATTTTGTCTTTAAGATCTACTATACGATGTTTCTAAAACTCTAAGATGTTTCTATATAGTGAATACTCCCTGACTCTTTCGTGTGCTATGCTCCGCGAAAGGATAAACTGAATGCACCCTTAACGAGTATTCTCTTATAGCAAGGGACTAGGCGTTCAGAGTGGCTGCGTGGTTAGAGGCGCCATGTCACGGATTGCGCGGCCACTCGCGCTGGAGGTTCGATTCCTCCCTCGGAGATGGGTGTGTATTGTTATTTGGATAAGTTAGTTTAAGTAGTGTTTAAGTCTAGGACCCGATGACCTCAGCAGTTTGGTCCCTTAGGAATTCACACACATTTGAACATTTTTGAACCAGGGCACTTCAGAAAGTAAATTACACATTATTATGGCAGTCCAAGTAACTTTTATTGAAAGCTACAGTTCAATTCAAAGTGACACAAAGACGACACACTATTTTTGAACACAGTCATCAAGTCTGTATAAATAACGGTCGGAACTTTCTACCGGCTGTTCACTTCCTCGACAACAGAAATTCTCTCCTCGATCACGGAGCCGTTGGAGAACCGCAGCATCACGTCCTCATATTTTTAAAGTCTCTTTCCTCCCGATATATTCTTTCATCTCGAAGAAAATGTGGAAATCGCACTGTGCAGGATCTAGACTTCGCCATCGGAATATCCCCAATTGGTGGGTAACAGGTGAAATAGTTGGCACCATTACACTATAGCTCGGTGCGACGCTTCATTTGGTCCAAGTACCGCCAGAGTCTCACCGTGAATCTATGTGCAGTTTTCACGCTTTGCACGCAAGAATGGCACTGAACCATGTACTTCGAGTTGGAGTACGTTTCTAGCTGCCATGCCATTTGACTGCCACACTGTGGTGCACCTGTTATGAGTACCGCACCAGAACTGCGTCCGCAGGAAAGCCGGGACAAGTACTGTCTCGCGACACACTTGTCGCGCGGTTGCCGTAACGTGGGATGACGTGTGTATTTTACTTTCTGAAGGGCCTACGTACAAGCGCGTAAGCTCGAGAATTCTACCTCTTCAGTTTGGCTGTAATCGTGAGGCAGGTAAGCGGGCAACAGGTGGCGTCCAACTGTTGCAGACGCGACGACGGCGCCGACGGCGGACGACGGCTCGGTGGAGCAGCCGCTGCCGCCCCCGGGCGGCCCCGCCCCCGCGGCCCCCGAGGAGGAGGAGGAGGAGGCGGAGGTGAGCAGCGAGGTGTCGGTGCGGCTGCACCAGGAGGCCGTGCTGGAGTGCGCGCCGCCGCCGGGCACACCGCACTGGCGCCACCGGCCCGGCGGGGGCGGCCCGTGGCGCGGCATAGGGGGCGGCGGGGGCGGCGGCGACGGCGGGCACCGCTACGCGACGCTGGAGGCGGGCCAGCTGCGCATCAGCAGCGTGCGGCTCGAGGACGCCGGCCTGTGGCGCTGCGAGCGCCGCGACGCCAGGTCGCACCGGCCGCTGCTCGGCCGGGCCGCCCAGCACCGGCTCGCCGTCACCGGTGAGTGGCCGGCCGCCCCCCATACACTCACCAGAGGGTCAGTAGACTGCACCGCAGGTACTTCTACTGTCACAGCTGACGCAGTTTCTTACGGAGAGTCGTCTCTCCTATTACAATGAAAAAAAGTACCATCCGGATTAGGACTTTTTGTTACCGGCTATCAGCTTCAAGCTGAACTCCAGACCATCTTCAGGTCTGGCGCCACGAACTGCAGTTTATCAACAGTGGTCTAAAACTCGCTGATGATAGACTGCACTTTGCTGATGGCCAACTGTACTTTGTCGATCTACAGCTAAAGATAATCGGTGGACGGTAATAAAAAGTTGCGATCCAGATGGTGTTTGTTTGTACGAGTATGCTATTCTTTTGCTTTCACAAAACACTGTGGTGTGTAAAATGTGTTGACATGGTGACGATTATGATCCATTTTACAGAACCTCTGGTTGTGATTATGTTGTAGAATTGCATACAAAAATGAATATTTAACGAAAAGGAGTGAGTCTCACTGGAAAGCATTCAATGTATGGAGTCCGAGCGTGGATGCTCTCTAGAGTGGCACCTGTGAGTTTAGGTGGTGGCTTGTCAGTGGTTGCTCAGAGAAATATTATTACTAGTCACATATCTTACTGAAGAACGAGCTGAAACACTTGTAGGGACACATTGTAGTGGCAAGAAAAGCCGGGATTTGTGCTCAAGGCAGCGAGTGAGAAGGCACCATTGTCCGGTGATCGCAGCAGGAACGCTGATATCCGACGCTTCTGGTAGTGTGAGTTCCATCTGGGGTATCTTTGCAACTCAGGACAGGAAGCATCGGAAACCGTGGAACTCTACTGTGGTCCTTGCAGAGGAATACAACCCTCAACTGGAGCCCCCACCCTTTCAGCAGAGATATAAAGCGACAGTACACCCGAACCTGCGGAGCTGTTGTCAAACACTTCAGCTCCAAGGAAGAAGGCTGATAGCGGCTGAAAGTAGACCCCCAGGTGCTTCACCTGCTGGCAGGCACTAACCCCACAGCACTGAACATAGGACCAGCTGTAGGCCTGTCGATACTGGAGGCGAAGTGTCGTGTTGCCTGCTTGTACAACGACGTCGCTTTGTGGACCGCCGTAGATCTCTCTGTGAAGATGGTGGCTCCCAGATTGCAATCACGTTGAGTAGAAGGTACGGTCTGTTATACTTTCTCAGTACATGCTTTTTTTATACTGTATCGAGTGAGGTCACTTAGGCCACAACAAGTTCACAGCCGTACCGTGAAGTAAGTGGGACATCTACACCTTTGTGTCCTTGCCTTTCTATTGAATCAAACTGATTCACATTTCACCCCGCCTGGCGACAACACGAGGTAACCACCCTCACACTTCGAAATCCACCCTCGCTACAGGCGGCCCTTGCATAACTTTTGCCCGCATCAGTCTTGATCCGCATCTCAAGCATCCTGCATTGCAGGGAATGTGTCTTATTTTATTTTCACCAGCTGCAGGCTGGCAGCAAAATATGTCTCGCTCCTTCGGGAACCGAGACTCCAGGTTTTGTCTCCTGGTTCCTCCGCAAAACCTTGAGAAGTTGACTTTCATATACAGTTCACTGAACTGCTGTTGGCCTCTAGTGTGTGTGCAGCGTTGCAAGCCGAGCAGTATGCAATGCTCATTGCTTTCGTGCAACAACACTCGAGAGTATACCATATTTATGCAGGACAAGTGAGCGCAATGCTGATAGCTTCGACACTGAGTATCAGGAGAAATTACTCATACAAGACAAGTCAATGGAATGCTCATTGTTTTGGTAACATAATACCTAAAATCGTACTGAAACAAGATGAGCACAAGTTATTGGAAATGTTCAAGGGTAGGACATGTTCGAAAGAACAAACACTATGTACATACATGCAATTTATTTTCTCTAATGACTGTAATGAATCGCAATGAGGTAAACAGGGAAAAGTTTATATGTAGTTAAATATATTAATAAAGGACACTAACATGATTGGTAATGGTATGGGAGCGTTATCAAAAAACTATGGAAGTCTGTATGGAGCCAGCACATAAGTTCTCCTTATCTCAGCATCTCGCGTAATCGAGTACAATATTACATGAAGAAGGCACAAATACACTCCCAAAAGGAGAAACAGAACTTGCAACGAAATGGAATCAAGTAGCGAGTTGTTAAGAATGTGGATGGTGATGGCAACTACGCTTGCACTTAAACAGCACGTGCTAACCAGCACCAAATGTCACCCAGAGATAATGCCGTCCCCTCGACGGAGGAGAGTGTCCAAGATGCAAGCTGACGACCCTCAATTCTTTGCTCTCATAACCCTACATGGAGGGGATGCTGCTGGCAATGTGACGGGAGAGAACTGTTGCTAAATTCATGAAAATACAGAGGAAATCACACGTAACCTCCATAAATTTTCTTACAAGATGAACGTTTTTAACACTAAGTTGGCACTTGGCGACTTCATCATTGGTCAGCCTTATGCACTATGAGCTCTGTCCATGCAGTGCTATTAGGTAAACGATTTTTTTTTTTTTTTGAGCGAACGCAACTTATTCTCCCGCGCTGGCAAGGTGACGTCATGGAACATATTTTTTGAAGCTGCGCAGAAAAGAAGGAATGCCGCTCTGATTCTGTGGTGTGGTGGTGGTTAGTGTTTAACGTCCCGTCGACAACGAGGTCATTAGAGACGGAGCGCAAGCTCGGGTTAGGGAAGGATTGGAAAGTAAATCGGCCGTGCCCTTTCAAAGGAACCATCCCGGCATTTGCCTGAAACGATTTAGGGAAATCACGGAAAACCTAAATCAGGATGGCCGGAGACGGGATTGAACCGTCGTCCTCCCGAATGCGAGTCCAGTGTGCTAACCACTGCGCCACATCGCTCGGTGCTCTGATTCTGTGTGGACTGTAGAGCAGGTGTGGGATACGCTGCCCCTGGGGGTGAAGCCTCTAGCCTCGCTTTCAGTAGCAGCAGACCTGGCTGTTGTCCCAGTCCTGCAAACGGCCTATTCTCCACGAAGTGTGCCCTGTTCACACCAATGACATCCACCGACGGTCTTTCTGCCGACGGAAGAGGCAGGTGCTGCTTTCTCACCTCAGACACTCTGCACCAACGTGCTGCATAAATTATAAATATGCACGGAAAATGAAACAATAACACTTAGCGGTATGTGAGAGTAACATTACATCATCTCATCATCAGCCTTCGTACGCAGCTCGTGGTATAGGGGCTGCCGTTTCTACCTCTAGATCACGGGGTCCCTGTTTCCATTCCCGGCCGGGTTGAGGATATTCTCTGCCCGGGGACTGGGTGTTTATGTTGTCCTCATCATTCCATCATGATTCGTAAAAGTGGCTATATTGAACTGTCTACGGATTGGGAATTTTTAGGGGCGCTGATGACCGCGCAGTTAAGTGCCACACATACCAAACATCATAACAAACCAAACATCATCACACTTCCGAAATTTTGTAGTAAAAGCATCCAACAATGCAAAACTCATCACATAACTTGGGCATTTTGAAATTAAGCTACCTCAAAAGTCCACTGAAGCGAGTAAACGACTCCTTACAGTTGTACATTAGGGCAAACAAAATTGGAAGGCATAATACTGCCTTACTGATTCCTAATTAAAGGCATGGCATGACTATGACTATGACATATATGGCTCTTATTCTCATTGTTTTTGTTGCCAAAAGGTAATAATAATTACAATTGTAGGAATCTTTGTTCCGTGTATGTGTTTACAAGATTAATACTTGGCCTGAAGTATATTGCAGGAGTGCTATATTAAACAAATGGCTTGACAGATGTAAACATTAAACAAAATTTTGTCTTACATAAGGTAAAAACACAGCAGTTTACAACGAGAAAAATTTTCAAAAAAATGTAACTTGGTTTCTATTTTTCTTGGACAGAATTAATAAAGTACTGTCTCTCACATCGGAATAGTTTGCCGATAGCTACAATAATATCAAAGTTTGGCTTGTTAATTTGATTGGAAACAAGGAGTGGAAAAATTAATTGCTATAAACGAGTCTAGTCACCATGACTTAGTGCGTAGTTAGTGACGACTACCAGGTGTTCTTGTGTGAGAAGTGAGCGTGTGAACATTCCCTGCGGTTGTCAAAATATGATAATCCTGAATAGATTCCTATGACAATTTCCAAGTATGAATTGTCTCTTCTGAAGTTGGGTGTGTGCTTTCCAACTGGACAAGTTGTCAACGACCGTGCCGAGTTGGATACACTGTTTCCCGTAATATCACTGAAGTTGTGTCGGGCATAGCCAATACTTGGATGGGTGACGGTCCGGATACGCCGGTGACAATTTCATTTTTGCCATTACGTCAGAAAAGACGGGAGGAATAGTGGCGTAAGTCCCTGATCACCAGTTTTTGCCCCAATACCGTGGATTAAATTCCAAACCTCGCCGTAGTGTTACATGAAACGATGTCATGTGACATTTTTTGTGTTGATCCGTCCATCTGATGGGGATGCTAAGAGCGGCAGTCCCCTTGGTGCTGTTTGTGAGAGTAGCCTGTGTGCCACAACCAGGAATCACCCTCTCCATTCTCTCAGCATCTCCAACATGAACATGGCGCTACATTACACACACACCATTACAGTGACCTACTCGTAAGCGATACACTTACCCACACGACTCATATTTCACGAAGGATTGGACAACCTTTCCCACCAGGAGGCTGAACCCGCACACTGGAGTCACCCAGCCATTCATGCCATAGAAGGCATTGCCGTACTAACTGGACATGTCTGGTTGTCACGCATAGCGACAGTTCTTGTGACTGAATGGTCACCTGCAGTGGTTATGAGTTAGCTGACCGGGCGGCTATCAGCATCCTAAGTTTGTCGGGCTGTCCGCTAATCGTATAGGCGCGCGTGGCCTGTTTTTGTGTTGCTTTATGTTGGCCAATGGCACCGTTAGCCCCTTGTGGAGGTCAGCGGATACCCACCATACCTGCCAGTTGACACACCTTATAAGGCTCTCCGCATCTCATTTGACTCTGAAACATTAGAAATTTCGATGAGCAGAGTACGGCTAATACATACAACCTGGGCACAGCACAGTATAATCCTGTCGCTAGTCTTTCTACAATAATAGAATAGTGCAGTGGGTGTTTATGAGCAACATTAGTACATGTTAATATAAAATTACTTTGACTTGGTTTTAGGCGCTGCAGTCCGGAACCGCGGGAGTGCTACGGTCGCAGGTTCGAATCCTGCTTCGGGCATGGATGTGTGTGCAGCGCCGGCTTTAGGGTGGGGCGACTCGGGCGGTCGCCCAGGACGCCGGGGCCCAAGGGGCGCCACGTACTAAACGCATGTAAAAAAAAATTACAATTTACAATCACCCATTTCGCGAAACTAAAATATTATTCACTCTCATTCAACATACGTCACTAATCTCACGAATGCGCGATGAATTCGGGGTAGCAGAAGAGAAATCATGCTGAATGCAATCTTCGTATTGTCTGCAACCATCCATGTTTGACGCGGGCTAGCACGGGCTCTACCAAAGCGCCTCTCTTATTTGTTTCAAGAACTGCAACAAGGCAGAGCCCATGCAGCCTCACCATCTCTCGTTTACAACAGAAACTACCGGTCGCTCCAAATAAAAGAAAATACAGACTGTGAAATATACATTACATTATGATTTAATTAATACGAATGTATTTATATCGAATATTTGTGACTTAATGACTCATGCACATTAATTAATAGATCATGCAATGCGTGCACTGCATTCATAGAGAATTCTCCCCTAACTTACTGAAATAATACAGCGCCACACAATGTTTGTTAGACTGCATATGTTGGCAGCGCTACGATTTCCACCCGCATGTCAGTAATTGTCAGTAAGAGTCGGAGGCAGCGGTCATGTTTTCGTAGCTGAATAATTGTGAGTGAAACGAGTGTCGTGACTGTGTCAACATTTTAATTTTCTGGTAGGTGCGAAAAACATTTTTATCTTTCAGTTCAGGTTTTTTTCTAGTTACGTCTACTGATAGGTGAATTTCTTTATTTGTTATAGATCGAATATTGTGGTCGCGAAATAGAGCAGTGTCCAAGCAATAATTTGTCAAATTATTAAATCATGCCAGAAAAAAACTTTCTGGTTCAGAAAATCGGAAAAGAAAAGCTGAAAAAGAAAAAGTTCTTGAAGAAACTAAAACGCACATGAATATTTATGAGTACCTTAAAGGAAATTCTAAGGCAAATACTTCAGATATTGAATCAAAAGTCCATGTATCATCAAATATTTCTTCAGACTGTGAACAATTATACACAAAAAATATACAATCACCTACTGAAGGTGATCAAATTGACCAGCGCAGTACATCTTTGCATGAATTCTCTGATATTTCTCCAAGTCAAAATCAACACATGACATCTGTGGTCGATGAAAGTATCAACGTTCTTGCAATAAAAGAATACAATGTTTCTGATGTAGGTACGTGGCCAAAAGTACTTAATGCTAGAGATATAGATCATATTATAATATGTGGACCCTCACAAGTATGTCTAAATAACTTTCCAAAAGATGAAAATGGGCGTCATTTCTCTTCAACTCATTACACAAGAAAACTATCAAACGAAGAAACTATAAGACGACGGTGGCTAGTTTATTCTGTATCAAACGACAGTGTCTTTTGCTTTTGTTGTCGACTGTTTACGCATCTTTTCTTTGTTTGGAACACGCAAAAACAATTTTCTGGAGTTGTTGTAGATGTACAGTGCAGTACTACGCAATATTTTTAGACAATTTCCCAAAACGTGAATGCCCAAACAATATATCACTGCTATACTGACTGTTACGGCAGCGACAGCAGCATGCTGGAGTGACGTCACAGGCTACACAAGACTCACATGGAGCGTCTTAGCGGGCTTTCAGATTATTTGGATTTCATTTCCATTTAAAAAAATAAAATACTCAAATTTACGATAGAAAAAACCATGTTATGATCATAAGATGACGCCATTAACCACTTAAGACGATTTCTAGAAAACAGTCAATACCGTGTTGCAAAGCACTGCCAGGTTCGCTATTTATACAATAAAGGGCGCCAACTGGACGACTCGCCCGGGGCACCTGGATGGCAAAGGCCGGCCCTGTGTGTGTGTGTCGTTAGGTTAGTTAGGTTTAACTAGTTCTAAGTTCTAGGGGACTGATGACCCAAGATGTTAAGTCCCATAGTGCTCAGAGCCATTTGAACCATTTTGAACTTTGACTTGATGATTATTTTTAATTTAGTTACTCATAATTGAAAGAAAATAGCACACAAAAGTTAAAGGCAATTCCTGATTCAGGCAATCCCATTACTTAAACCTTCAATCAAATCTCGTTGTCCCCAGAATCTTGTGTTTAACAAATTATTTCTGCTCAACTATACGCCCGCCCATATGGTGTCTGGAATAAGATGTGTTATCCATTATATCCCAAGACAGTGGCGTTATGTCAGGTTAACAATATTATTTAGTCACACAGATCACGTTTTTCGACACACTATGATTCACCATACCCTTCAAAACTCTGACAATAGCCAGAAACTAATGTTCCCCCAAAGATAGGAATTCACTATCTCACTACAAAACACTCAGCATATGGCTCAGCATAAAGAAACTAAGCAACCTAGTTAGGCACCACAAGAAAAATAGTTTTAAAAGAATGATACCATTCTTTGTTGTCTTCTTCGTATTTCTGAAACAAAGCACAACTAATATCACGATTAACTGATAATTCTTGCTGATGGTGAAAGCACTGCAATATGCTGCATTAGCGAAACAGGCATTATGCTTCTGCAATTAAAAATTACCACGCCATGTGATTTTGTGAGGCCTGGACCTGCAGAAAAGTCTAAAAATGAATGTAAATGGTTCAAAATGGTTCAAATAGCCCTGACCACTATGGAACTCAACTGCTGTGGTCATCAGTCCCCTAGAACTTAGAACTACTTAAACCTAACTAACCTAAGGACATCACACACATCCATGCCCGAGGCAGGATTCAAACCTGCGACCGTAGCAGTCGCATGGTTCCGGACTGCGCGCCTAGAACCGCGAGACCACCACGGCCGGCTGAATGTAAATGAGTGAGGTGCGTCTGTCTCCAGAGCCCTACGCATCGGCTTATTTATACTTCGCTTCATAAGAATATACATGTAGGAAAATAATACTAACCACAAATAAACTTATACTCAGATGAATTACACAAAATAAAGTAAATGTTTATTACTAATAAGGTTGTCTCTGTACATACAGGTACATTTTAAAGTGCTCAACTAAGGTTTGCGGGTGGCACGAGGGTGTTCACGAACTAGGGGACGTAGAGGGACCCTTTGCTATTTTATTCACGCTTGTGTGAATGTCACAACCTCCATGATCACGCCACAGGAGGGCGTAAAGTAGGAGGGCGGGAAGTAGGAGGGCTGAAAACCATAAAAACGTTTTGTTGCTTCGGATCAAGTTGAAGTTTCATCGAATGGTTTCCGACGGTCTCTAGTGTTTCTCCATGTATGCCACAGTAAGAATTAACGTCACACTTCACTACAAATGGGTCAGATCGCGTTCATTGGGCTAGAGCACCACGATATCCTAACTGAGTGGTTGAATCGTCCAGGGTGTGTCATAAGCGCCATTATGTTGCACGTAACACTGTAGTTTTCGAAAGTGAAATGTGTGGAAATTAACGCTCCACGGGAAAGAGTCGATTGACTGATACCTTTTATCCCAACCTCCAGAGCCGCTTTAGTGCCTATTCTGAGCGGCGGTATGTTTGAAATAATGTCCTCAACCACCTAGAAGAAAACTAAGTAATTTTGACGCTCGGCGTCGCGGTTCTGACCTCCATCACTGACGGACCAAGGAAAGGGATGGGATGTGGATAAGGGAAGGAGCTGTACAGACTTTCCGATCGTGTGACACATCGACGGTGGGGGGAGGGGGGGGGGAAGACGTGGAGGTGGGGGGGGCGTGGAGGGGGGAGGGCAGAAATGAAATTTGGTGCCAATGTGACATCGTTAACTTGCTTTCAAGTCTACATGAACTGAGCAATGGCCTTCTTTTCGCATCTTTCGACAACTTGCTATTTGAAGTGTCACGGAATCTAAGTGTGACGCCGCAGGTCTCTACGCTTCTTCACCATTACTGAGGAAGACTGGAGGAACGTTTGGGCGGAGTTTCACACTGCTGAGTCACAATGTGAGAAAATCACGGGGTTTGAAAAAAGTGACCGTTTAATTGTTCAGCGCACTGTGGGATGCTCGTCATGTAGGAACCACTACCAGGTACGACTGACAGGGAAATGTTAGTAGAGAATCCTCACACCGCTTAGTGAGCTGAAGACCCTTCCGGATATTAAAGTCAGTGACAGGTAGAATAAATGAGGCACCGATAGTAGCGGGGAAGTTTATTGTACTCTGAGTGCAACGACGGGCAACAAAATATACCCTCCCACACGTACGAAATGAGCGGAACGAATGAACGTGGGAAACTGGAGCTCAAGCACTTACCGACTGACGCCCGTCGCGAATGTATGAGTCGTCGGTCTTCGCCTGCTATCAATTAATTACTCATAATAAAAATTTGTCTACTTATGGCTACCTGAAATAATTGCACAGAATACAGTGAATAGATTTGTGGTGTCACCGCCAGACACCACACTTGCTAGGTGGTAGCCTTTAAATCGGCCGCGGTCCGTTAGTATACGTCGGACCCGCGTGTCGCCACTGTCAGTGATTGCAGACCGAGCGCCCACACAGGGCAGGTCTAGAGAGAGACTTCCTAGCACTCGCCCCAGTTGTACAGCCGACTTTGCTAGCGATGGTTCACTGACAAATTACGCTCTCATTTGCCGAGACGATAGTTAGCATAGCCTTCAGCTACGTCATTTGCTACGACCTAGGAAGGCGCCATTATCATTTGCTATTTATCTTGTAATTCATGTATCATCAAGAGCGATGTTCACCAATTATGGATTAAAGTAAAGTATTCCAGAAGCTACGTACTTTATTTGCTAGTATTCATTCCGTGTCCTGTTCCAGAGATCACGCCAGCCTGCGTGAGCTTAAACGCGTGCCTTTCGGTCTCCCGTCCATTGTGGATTGGCTGTCTTGCCAGTCCACAACAAGATTAATGTAACTTTACAGCTCCCGTAAGAGGTAATCGCATACATTAATCTAAATGGAAATGCAAGAGCATCGTTTCGATCCCACTCGCAGCATTGGACAGCTGTAACGTGACGCTGATCAATCTAAAAAATTAATGTGGGTAGAAACTCACATCACATTATTTGTACTGGTCGTGTAAAAAACATTTATAAATACTGGAATACTGGTAAAAGCTGAGTACATTGCTAAAGCATTTCAGCGCAAAGGCTATAGTGAGAGAATAGCACAGAAACCAGATGGGCGTGGAAGAAAAAGAAGCAGTGTTTCGTCAGGATTTCGCTACTCACAGAGGGCTCAGACGCGTACTGCAGCGTTGTTCGCTGCGGCGACAGCGACGTCACTGGGTCACGGGGAAGCCGTCGCAGGCAACGGCCCGTCCGTCACCTGGAGGTACCTCTCGCCTCCAGCACTGTCCGTCGCCTGGAGGTACCTCTCGCCTCCAGCACTGTCCGTCCGCCTGTGGCTCTCTCTTCCATCCCTAAAATCGTTGGCTTTCCTTCAGAGGCTGACTTCTGAGAACGTTTGCTGCCCCCAGGTCGCCAGTGTAATTGATGTCGTAGACACGAACCTCACACAGGAAAAGCAGTAGGGTTTACCTTATTAAGCTACCTGGTGAGGATAATTTCGCACGAAGCCTGACAAAGACCATACCCCTCTTGCCTTCGCTGACTTCGAACTTAACGGCCTCCCTCCTACTTTAGGTCTCAACAAGCGGACATTCCTCCAAAACACGCCACCATGCACCCCTTGTTGATAATAACTACGACACTTTTTCTGCAGTCTCCCTCGCTCACGTCACTGGCAGTTTCAATAAAATATATGTATAAATACCCCACTGCCTCAGTATAAAACGATTAAGAATCGAAATAATCGTGTCAGCACAACAGGACAAATGGTCGGATGGTTTGGGGGGGGGGGTGATAGTGACAGAAGCACGCTTGACCACACAGCGTAACTAGCGTTGGGGAATTCTGATATGGTGTAGGTGTTCTAACCAAGCTGAAAGTTGCGTAGGGCTTGCAGTTGTATAATTTATAAAACTATCTTCTGTACTACAAATGCGCAGTTTCTAAGCTACTGCTACTTAGGGTGACTAGACTTACGAAATGGGGCAAACTTTGGTTGCAGATGAAAAACTGAAAGCCCTTGACGTGGTTGACTGCGACACAGACCAGAAATTTCCTTGACATTTTGCGTTACAAATTACTAAATGCGGGATACAAGTGAAAACGAGTTTAGGAATTGAAAATCGCATTGAAAGGAAACATTCATGTGCTGAGTGTAGCCGAGGTACAACCATCTAGTATGTAAGATGAAATACTGGGCTTGGAAGTGGAAGAAGAAGAATCCGTATACAGCCATAGTAATTAATTATGCCATAACCGCTACCAGTTACAGCCTCTGAGCACAGAATTTTATTTATTTGTTTGTTTAACTTAATCAAATGGCTCAAAAGACTGAGCACTATGGGACAATTTCTGAGACCATCAGTCCCCTAGAACTTAGAACGACTTAAACCTAACTAACCTAAGGACATCACACACATCCATGCCCGATGCAGGATTCGAACCTGCGACCGTAGCGATTTCACGGTTCCAGATTGTAGCGCCTAGAACCGCTCGGCGTATCAGGCCGGCTTAACCTGATCAGGTTACGTCCTTCAGGCGCTCTCTTACATCACACCAGGGACTTGTACACAGATTATTTATTTTATCCATCATAGTTAGCTAACAAACAAAAGCAATCAAATCGATTTCATATATGTTTCTCTTCGAAGGCCGTACAGGCCAGAATCAGTAAGCCAGTCATTCAAAATCTCCGTTAGCACTGAGCCAATGATCCCACCGACGCACCAGGTTGAAGATGCTAATTTGGTAGAACACTGTGTTCTGCTGCGTAAAGAAGTTCGCAAGTGCCTGCTGCATATCCTCGTGTGTCAGGAATTGTCGACCCTTCAAGGCCTCTTTTATGATACCGAAGGCGTGATAATTGCACGGGGAGAGAACAGGAATAGAGGGCGAGAGCTGGAGTGTCCCCTACGTGAGTTGGCGTAGCTTTTGGGTTACAACATTTCCGATACTGGAACATGCGTTATCATGAACTTAGCGCAGCATTCCACAACGGTGGTTTGCGACAGGCGTGCTGCCCCATACACTTTCTTCATTCTACCTCTGCCTGTCCTTCGAGGCAGCAAAGAAAATAACAACAAAACGTTGGTCCTGTTTGGACGCAGTTGCTAACAACATCGCCATTGTTCACGTTTCCACATTTACGGCCTCGCACGTCGGACAGACACGAATTCCACACTAATTCTTTGCTTAGTGTCGGTGCTTGTATAAAAGCAACGGAGTCGCGCTACGTTGTATATACGCTGCAGCAGATTCCACTGACACGGAAAGTTTTTGATGGCCCCGTGTACAAAATAGGTCGCCTGAACATGTGTACTAAACTTAACAGTACTAAACAGTAGCAAATGGCTCTGAACACTATGGGACTCAACTGCTGAGGTCATTAGTCCCCTAGAACTTAGAACTAGTTAAACCTAACTAACCTAAGGACATCACAAACATCCATGCCCGAGGCAGGATTCGAACCTGCGACCGTAGCGGTCTTGCGGTTCCAGACTGCAGCGCCTTTAACCGCACGGCCACTTCGGCCGGCTGTTGTCAATAACAGTGGTACTGGAAGATACAAAATGGGCTTATGGTTTACAAAAGTTATTTCTGACGTAATGAGCTCCGTCGGAAAGAAAATTAAGGTAGGCTGCAGCAGCTCAGACGGTTGGGAAATGATGAAGATCTGGTTAGGAAGAAGGATGTACAGTAGAAGGAGTGCGTACAGTAATAAAGGTAGACGATATTACTGCCACAGTAGGTACGTTATTAAAGGCCACTTAAATCTGGAGATGTTATTCCATTTTCTAATATAGTGAGGATTTCTGCTGCCGAGCAGGACTTCGAGGAAGCGGCTGAGGCATGGAGCGGGGCAGAACGGATTTTTCTCTTATCGGAAACAGTATTTCTGCTATGTTGTTCAGGCAAGACCATCACGATGGAGGAGAATATCAGAGGTTGTACAGCGGAGAGCAAGGGCAGATAACCCTTCGGTGACGGTGGATGCCCTCGGACATTGACATGCCACTGTCAGTAGAGTGACGAGACGTCACGTGGCTTGCTGGCCGGTTTCTTCTGCTTCCGACATGGAAGCAGCGCTGTCGAATCGCTGACGACAGCCGTTCGGAGTCCGCTTCCATTGTGAGCTCACTACTGACTTCGTCCCTTAGACCTGTAGTGTGACTTTCTTCGCGGAAATGAGACACGCCGCAGAAACACAGCAGTTACACGTATCAGGCTACATTCCATTCAGAAGGCTGTTGCACGCAGCGACTGTTGTATTGATATACACGAATCTCGCACTAGAATTGGTCTGCTTAGAATCGACGCACCCGAGCGAATAACAGCCGCGCTTGCTCGCAGCGAAGTCGTGGCTTCAGAAATCGTTTCGTTGCACAAAGGACGGAATCGCATCGATAATGCCGCAGCGGTACTAGATTGGACTCCAACCAGTATGCGCGTAGGCAGAAGGAAGCGGGCAGTGTTTGTTTATTTCGTTTATGGATACATTAAGAAACGAAACAGCAGGTTTTTGGATTTAAAGACGGGCTAGTCCACGGGTGCTGAAACGAGCGTTCATGGCACTGTTTGTGGATTTAATAGTAGATGAATGTAAAGTCTTTGTTTTCGAACGAATGTACGCTAGTTGGATGAATTAACAGTGAAACAACAACTTTGACGCCAACTGCCCATCTTTTCCACTTACCGGGGTGGTAGCTGTACTGTAATTGACATGCATTATCAGTACAGACTCTCCCACGTAACAGTGTGTGAAATAGTAAGGAAAATCTATATCTCTGTTTGGGAAGTCTTGCTCAAAGAGTGCATACCGAAATTCGTTGAAAAAGAGGTGGATGAAAAATTCTGTGGGATTCCAAAAGCATACTGTTTAATCTGGGAAATGAAATCCCGTCAACTGAAACAGAAGTCCACTTAACAGTTGTAGAAATGTTTTCATTGATTATTTCAAAGATTTAAATACAATGTTGGCAAAGTACCACGGCAATATCTAATAGTTAAATAATCTATGTATAGATAATTTATTATTTATATTATTATAATTAAAATAATTATTTATATTAATATAATATTTTATATTTAATATAATAAATATAATAAATATTTAATCTTTTTAATGACCAACAAACCCATTTATACTGTATACCTCAAATTGGTCGGTAAACATCATAGTGAGCACTGAATTAATTTATTCCCGAATGCGGAAGACTATTCAATTTATATCGCTAATGAAGCATTATCAGTTATGTTTTCTGTGACTGCAGCACAGTACAGCATTGATTACATTCAAGTGGCTGAGGTAACAGAATTGGTTTTAAACTGTTATTGTTTTGTGAAGATTTGTTCATTTAACGAAAGGGCTCACCCCGGGGAGCAAAGCATTTGCTGCTTGATGGCAATTCGAGTTTTGTATGGCCACATTCGAGCAAAACACAGACACATATTAGTTATCTGTATCATTTCCCTCCTCATTCGGTTTCGCGGCAATACCATCATAAAACTTAACGAACACTTGAAACTATGCAGCTCTCTTCATAATCCTATTATGACACTAGTTACCACACCGGTTCAATATTTCAGGGCATTTCTTTCAGCCCTTCGATGAACGATTCCACTTCCAAACCTGCTGCATCTGTGGCAGGGTTGTGAACGCGCGTGCACTGCCCCATTCACCTAAGCTGCCTCGCGGCGATGTGTGAGACCGATGGGACACAGCAGCGGCCGGCGAGCACAAGTCTCTCGCTGTGTCCTGTCCTCGTACAGAGTTCGCAGCCTCATTGCCGTAGCACTGTGCCCGGCCCCATTCTTTCACAAACACTGCTGAAACGCTTGAGAGAAAGACGCTGGAAGCTCGCGATGATAAATCGATCGTGTGCTTCGAGCCGTAGATGTAATATCCATGTGAAAATGTAGATGAGATCGTAGAAGAATAAAAAAAACAGAGTGAATTAAAGTTTTTAAACATTTTCAATCAATGTTTAACTAAATGGCTCGAATAAAAATATAGAAATGGACTCCTAAACATAAATTCAGGTGCTAGCAAAGCCTGCATGTTGCGCTGTTGTATGTTCTGCGTAGTTCTGAGAGCATTATATTGGAGATAAGTGAAGTCGAACATAGGCAAACTGTTGGTACTCGCATGGTAGGTGCTTCCATAACCAAGATGGCCGAAGTGTTTGGTATTTCAAGAGAAGATGTATGCCGCATGCCAAAGAAAAATCGGAAGATCATCATCCGCTAAGTCACAAAGCGGACGAAAGTATGTGTTGAGCGACAATCGTAAACGGCCATTGAAGAGATTGTGACCCAAAATAAGAAGACGAGAGCTGCAAAAGTATCTGCGGAACTGAATGTCATACTCGCGAACCCTGTCAGCACTAAAGCAACGTGAAGGGAGTCCCATAAGTTGGGCGAACTGGAAATCCAAAACCACGCATTTCTGATGAAAATGTACGTGACAGGATAAAGTATTGCACAAACAACAAAACATACATTATGGTGCGATGGAAGAAAGTCATTTGGTCGGATGACTGTTTTTGTGCTCTGTTTCGAATTTCTGGCAGATGTTAGGTCCGAAGAGTGAAACATAGAGGGGGTTCACCGATGATTTAGACACCTATATCATGGTGTTCCATGGGCCGCATGATTGCTCTACACGATCGTATACTGTCAAGGATTGCCGGCCGCAGTGGTCTCGTGGTTCTAGGCGCGCAGTCCGCAACCGTGCGACTGCTACGGTCGCAGGTTCGAATCCTGCCTCGGGCATGGTTGTGTGTGATGTCCTTAGGTTAGTTAGGTTTAAGTAGTTCTAAGTTCTAGGGGACTAATGACCACAGCAGTTGAGTCCCATAGTGCTCAGAGCCATTTGAGCCACTGTCAAGGATTATGTGCCGGCCGCGGTGGTCTCGCGGTTCTAGGCGCGCAGTCCGGAACCGTGCGACTGCTACGGTCGCAGGTTCGAATCCTGCCTCGGGCATGGATGTGTGTGATGTCCCTAGGTTAGTTAGGTTTAAGTAGTTCTAAGTTCTAGGGGGCTTATGACCACAGCCGTTGAGTCCCATAGTGCTCAGAGCCATTTGAACCATTTGAACCCAAGGATTATGTGATCGTTTTTGCTGATCACGTCTATCCTATAGTATAATGATAGTTTCCCAGAGGTGATGCTGTGTTCCAGGATGGCAGAGAACCTGTCTACAGACCTCGGCTGGTTTTGTGACCACAAGAAGGAGTTGTTGCGTCTCCCCTGGGCCACCTCACTCAGCAGGTTTCAGTATTATAGAGTCTTTGTGATGCACTTGGGAGAGAAGGGTGCATGGTCGCTATTTAACTCATCGCATTCGCCTCAACTTGTCACTGTTTTCAAGCAAGAATGGTATAATATTCCCTTGAACAGCATGCAGGATTCTTATTTATCCATTCTGAGATTGTTGGAAGCTATTTTGAATGTCAACTATTTTGCTACAACCATTTTCGCACTAGTAATGTTTCTGGCGTTTCCATATTTTTGCCCAAACCTGTATATAAAGAGTATCCAAAATACTCCTTATACCGTGGTGACTAAACGTTGTCAAACGTAACGAAATTTCCAGTTTATGTCAATTACTGTACAAATTACAAGGCATTCGTGTAACGTGGAATTAAGAATAATGTATATTCGTATAATATTGCTTTCGTTAGTACGTATCTTAATATGCAGATTAAATAACATCGGGGAGAGGCTACAACCCTGTTTCACTCCCTTCCCATCCACTGCTTTCCTTTCATGTCCCTCGACTCTTATAACTGCCATCTGGTTTCTGTACAAACTGTAAATAACCTTTCGCTCCTTGTATTTTACCCCTGCCACCTTTAGAATTTGAAAGAGAGTATTCCAGTCAACTTTATCAAAAGCTTTCTCTAAATCCATGGAGAGGAAATAAAAGCTTTGAGGGTTCCCGATGGCATTGTAA
Organism: Schistocerca nitens; assembly: GCF_023898315.1. NCBI lineage: Eukaryota > Metazoa > Arthropoda > Insecta > Orthoptera > Acrididae > Schistocerca > Schistocerca nitens. The sequence goes on along the minus strand of NC_064615.1, from coordinate 1,106,276,300 downwards.
TTCTGTCAGAGGCAGCAAAGGACTTGGAAGAGCAGTTGGATGAAATGGACAGTGTCTTGAATGGAGGATATAAGATGAACATAAAAAAAAGCAAAACGAGGATAATGGAATGTAGTCGAATTAAGTCGGGTGATGCTGAGGGAATTAGATTAGGAAATGAGACACTTGAAGTATTAAAGGAGTTTTGCTCTTTTGGGAGCTAAATAACATGATGGTCGAAGTAGAGAGGATATAAAATGTAGACCGGCAATGGCAAGGAAAGCGTTTCTGAAGAAAAATTTGTTAACATCGAGTATAGATTTGTCAGGAAGTCGTTTCTGAAAGTATTTGTACGGAGTGTAGCCATGTATGGAAGTGAAACATGGACGATAAATATTTTAGACAAGAAGACAATAGAAGCTTTCGAAATGTGGTGCTACAGAAGAAAGGCGAAGATTAGATGGGTAAATCACATAACTAATGAGGAGGTATTGAACAGAATTGGGGGAAGAGGAGTTTGTGGGACAACTTGACTGGAAGAAGGAATCGGTTGGTAGGACATGTTCTGAGGCATCAAGGGATCACCAATTTAGTATTGGAGGGCAGTGTGGATGGTAAAAATCGTAGAGGGAGACGAAGAGATGAATACACTAAGCAGATTGACAAGGATGTAGGTTGCAGTAGATACTGGGAGATGAAGAAGCTTGCACAGGGTAGGGTAGCTTGGAGAGCTGCATCAAACCAGTTTCAGGACTGATGACCACAACAACAACAACCGTACATCTAGTACCTCCTTCCGCGGAAGTCGAACACGCGCCATAACAAATGGACGTGGTCAGCCCATAGAGGGCTGCGTCCGCGGCGGCTCTTCCGCGCAGCGAGGGCGCCACCGCTACACCGCGTGCAGACCGCGGCCAATAGCCGCTCCCTCCGGTTTCGTACATAGGGACCCGCTCTGCCCTAGTCCAGTCAGTCTGGTACTCGTTCTGGATTGCGTCTCTATCTCGGCGGTACTGCGTTCTGCCCGTTGCTCTTTGTTGACATTTGCCTGGCTCTGGTTCCGAGTGGATTTACTGTTGGTGTTTATTGTTGTGGTTTCTACAAGCCTCCGTTGTTCATCTCTTCCTTGTTGTGTCGGTCATAGTCGGCCGTTGTAGGTTGTTATCGGTTGCCGTTGGTCCGTCGTCCGACTCGTCCTCGTGTTTACCCGGTGGTGCGTGCTCCACCGCCGGCGGCTTCCCAGCCTGGCGGCTCCGATCCCGCAGGCCGAGGCGTTCCCGTGGTTGGTTTTGGTTACAACAGTATCTAAACTCATTAACACACTTTAGTTGGACTAAACTTCTGCACGATTCCATGGATAGTTTGAACCATTTTCAGACTGCAAATGTTTTACTTTTGCTACGGAGCATACTAAATTATGGAATCACATTCAGCAAGGTATTATCTGCGTGGCATCTGTGTGACAATTTCAGCGTCACGCATGAAGATTAGTTCGGACATGTCAGTATTACCAGCTTCGCAGCAAAACTCTAATCAAGTTGTAAACCCACGAATTTAAAACATTTCATCGAGAAGCTTTTGTGTAGATAACAATATTACATTTATGTATTGAGTAGGAACGTGTTACAGATTACTACTACATACCTACTTTCGAATGCAAACGTACCTATAGGGAAGAAGAACGCCATTGCTACTAGAAGTTGCAGGAACGCCGACTCTTGAACATAGAGCAGATCCGGATGGCGGTTACGAGGCGGTGAGGCGCTCTGGTAGGTGCAAGTGACGGCCGGAGCAGCGCCGCGCCTCGCCACGTGCACACACCGCTCTGAGTTATTTGACAGCAGGACAAATGACTGCTGCGCACTTGCTGTGTCGCTGCCCCATTAATTTCTCGTCGACCGTTTTAATATCGTTGACCCATGGGAGGGCGCCGGGCGACTTGGATTAAGACCGGCTGTCTGGCTGCACACGCGGCGGGCACGTGCCGCGTCTGATGAATCGCCGCCTGGTCACGTGACCGCCCCGCTCCTCCCCCAACACTCAGCTCCGCCCACGCCCAGTGACTCAGCGTGCAGAGCGCTGGCGCCCCAGGTCACTGTGTATAGGACACGGTATCCACAGCTAACGGTGCGTGGCTGAGGGTACTTCTGGCAACACTCCTGAAGGGATGTGCAATTATTTGATCCACATTTGTGTCCGAAAAGAAGTTTTATGAGTTTCAACTGCGGTATAGTATTTAGTAGTTGTGAGGAACTGCGATACTTCGTTTGTCGGCAGCCCGATGAAGATGTACCTACACCTACATCATACAAGTGAGCCACCTAATGGTGTGTGGCGGAAGGTACTTTCGGTACCACTATCTGATCCCTCCAACCCTGTTCCACTCGCAACTGGTGCGTGGGAAGAATGATTGTCGGTAAGCTGGGCCTTAATTTCTCGAATTTTCTCCTCGTGGTTAATACGCGAGATGTATGTGGGGGGGGGGGGAAGTAATGAGTCGTCCGACTCCTCCCGAAAAGTGCCTCCCTTGTAACGTCTGCCAGTGGAATTTGTTTGGCATTTCCGTAACGCTCTCTCGCCAGTTTAACGATCACATGACGAAACGCGCTACTCTTCGTTGGATCTTCTCTATCCCCTCTATCAGTCCTACCTTATAGGGATCCCAAAGAGATGAACAATACTCAAGAATCGGGCGAACAAGCGCCTTCTAAGCCACTTCCTTCGAGGATGAGTTACATTTCATTAATGTTCTTCCGATGAACTTGAGACTGGTACCTGCTTTTCCCACTATCTTTCTTATATGGTCGTTCCACTTAGAGTCTCTCTGGATAGTTAGGCATAGATATGTTACGGCAGACGCTGTCTCCAGTTGTTTGTCATCAGTAGGATGAGATGCGAGAATGACGACGTTGTTGCGTAAGTTAATTTAGCATTTAAGGCGGCTGGTCCCGGCGGAGGTTCGAGTCCTCCCTCGGGCATGGGTGTGTGTGTTTGTCCTTAGGATAATTTAGTTTATGTAGTGTGTAAGCTTAGGGACTGATGACCTTCGCAGTTAAGTCCCATACGATTGCACACACATTTGAACTTTTTTTTTTAGCATTTAAGCTTAAACACTTCGGGTAACGACACTTAACGAAAATTTGATTCCGAAATGTGACTTTATTTACAAAAGAAAATGAAACTTAATTACGAAAGATAACGTTAACACAACCTGTAGGTGAGGATAATTCAATCTAAGGACGTGATTAATGAAAATTATTCGACTGATAAAATTTTTTACTCCCACAGAAAAGAAGTGTAATTGAGTTCACAACCACTATACATCGAGACAGGTCGTAATCTTTCGTCCATTAGAAATTAATAATAATTATAATATTTATTTCGTGTGGGTCAACGGCCAGGCGCAAGTCTTTCAGTTGGACGCCTCTTAAGCGACTGGCGTTACCCTAACCTATCCTGGAAACCAACCGAAAGTTCAGCATCGAATTTGAACCACGTCTCACTTCTGGCGAGTATCCATGTGGCCGAGAGGTGAATACTAGATTAAAAACAGACTGAAAATTGCGGGGTCTACTCGGGATTTGATCCCCCGACTTCTTGGTTAGTAGGTACTAGCTTCATAGCTAGAATGCTAGGCCCGACCGTACGTTAAATTATACACAGCGCATAATACTGGGAACACTGAAGAGAGGCCAGATTTTTAATTGCATAAACATACCAACGTTCCATAAATTAAAAACTTAAATTGTATTTGAGTGATGGTGTTGAAACGAGTTGTTGTTTCCACAACTCGCAGAACCTGAAGAAGACGACTGGGTTGCAAGTAGAAACGTCGTTCGGGACATGGAGACAGCAGCTCTCCAGGATGCCAGCGAGTACACCGTTAGTCAGGAGAAGAAGACCTGAGAGGCTTTATTGAACTACCGTTGGTGGCACACCTGATTACTGATGTCAACGTACAGGTACAGGAAGTGAACTGCGTCCAGGCAATATGTTTCAAAGCGCGTGAATGAATGTTCCCGAGATACTGACGATGCCTGCCATCAGCTGAGTATTTTGAGGTGAGAAGCAATTGGTCGGAAATGGGCACCGACGTGCGGTGGTGCTACATTTTCAGGAACGAACGGCTAGTGGACCAAGGGTCTCTGTTCCGTGACAGATTACTGCCCGCTGCATCGACAGAGATCGGAATTTGGCTAATGTGGAACGTGGCGGTGGGCGCCTTGAACCTCTTCTTTCCTGTTCCATTCGCAAATATAGTGAGGCACGAACTTCGTTCGAACCACAGTTTCCTTTGTCTTCACTGTCCTTACATGATACGTATGTTGACTACTGAGGTCTACTGACTCGTTCTCCAGTCAGCTTCAAATGCCAGTTCTCTAAATTTTCTCAACGGTGTTCCTCGAAAAGAACGTCGCCTTTCCTCCAGGATTTAAGCATTTCCTCCACTACTGGCCTGTTGACCGAAGCTACTGATAAAAAATCTCGCAGCCCGCCTCTGAATTGCTTCGATGTCATCCTTTCATCCGACCTGGTGCAGATCCCAAACACTCCAGCAGTATGCACACATTGGTCGCTCTAGTGTCCTATACGCGGTCTTCTCTCCAGATGAATCACACTTCCCTAAAATTCTCCAAATAAACCGACGGCGACCATTCGCTTTACCTACTTCAGTCCATACATGTTCGTTCCATTTCACATCACTTTTCAACGTAATGCGTAGGTTTTTAATCGACGTGAATGTGTCAAACAGCACGCTACTAATCCCGTATTACCGGATTATTCTTCCTACCCATCTGTATCAGCCAACATTTTTCTACAGTCATCAAACTAACTAGAAATTTTGTCTAAGTCATCTTGTATCCTCCTACAGTCTCACAACGACGAGACATTCCAGACAACAGGGCATCGTTAGCTAAGAGCCCGTCCGCTCATCTTGTCCACAAGATCAGTTATGTTGTTGTTGTTGTGGTCTTCAGTCCTGAGACTGGTTTGATGCAGCTCTCCATGCTACTCTATCCTGTGCAAGCTTCTTCATCTCCCAGTACCTACTGCAACCTACATCATTCTGAATCTGCTTAGTGTATTGATCTCTTGGTCTCCCTCTACGATTTTTCCCCTCCACGCTGCCCTCCAATGCTAATTTGTGATCCCTTGATGCCTCAAAACATGTCCTACCAACCGATCCCTTCTTCTAGTCAAGTTGTGCCACAAACTTCTCTTCTCCCCAATCCTATTCAATACCTCCTCATTAGTTACGTGATCTACCCACCTTATCTTCAGCATTCTTCTGTAGCACCACATTTCGAAAGCTTCTATTCTCTTCTTGTCCAAACTGCTTATCGTCCATGTTTCACTTCCATACATGGCTACACTCCATACAAATACTTTCAGAAACGACTTCCTGACACTTAAATCTATACTCGATGTTAACAAATTTCTCTTCTTCAGAAACGATTTCCTTGCCATTGCCAGTCTACATTCTATATCCTCCCTACTTTGACCATCATCAGTTATTTTACTCCCTAAATAGCAAAACTCCTTTACTACTTTAAGTGTCTCATTTCCTAATCTAATCCCCTCAGCATCACCCGATTTAATTTGACTACATTCCATTATCCTCGTTTTGCTTTTGTTGATGTTCATCTTATATCCTCCTTTCAAGACACTGTCCATTCCATTCAACTGCTCTTCCAAGTCCCTTGCTGTCTCTGACAGAATTACAATGTCATCGGCGAACCTCAAAGTTTTTACTTCTTCTCCATGAATTTTAATACCTACTCCGAATTTTTCTTTTGTTTCCTTTACTGCTTGCTGAATATACAGATTGAATAACATCGGGGAGAGGCTACAACCCTGTCTCACTCCTTTCCCAACCACTGCTTCCCTTTCATGCCCCTCGACTCTTATAACTGCCATCTGGTTTCTGTACAAATTGTAAATAGCCTTTCGCTCCCTGTATTTTACCCCTGCCACCTTCAGAATTTGAAAGAGAGTATTCCAGTTAACGTTGTCAAAAGCTTTCTCTAAGTCTACAAATGCTAGAAACGTAGGTTTGCCTTTTCTTAATCTTTCTTCTAAGATAAGTCGTAAGGTTAGTATTGCCTCACGTGTTCCAACATTTCTACGGAATCCAAACTGATCTTCCCCGAGGTCCGCTTCTACCAGTTTTTCCATTCGTCTGTAAAGAATTCGCGTTAGTATTTTGCAGCTGTGACTTATTAAACTGATAGTTCGGTAATTTTCACATCTGTCAACACCTGCTTTCTTTGGTGTTGGAATTATTATTTCTTCTTGAAGTCTGTGGGTATTTCGCCTGTCTCATACATCTTGCTCACCAGATGGTAGAGTTTTGTCATGACTGGCTCTCCCAAGGCCATCAGTAGTTCTAATGGAATGTTGTCTACTCCCGGGGCCTTGTTTCGACTCAGGTATTTCAGTGCTCTGTCAAACTCTTCACACAATATCTTATCTCACATTTCATCTTCATCTACATCCTCTTCCATTTCCATAATACTGTCCTCAAGTACATCGCCCTTGTATAAACCCTCTATATACTCCTTCCACCTTTCTGCCTTCCCTTCTTTGCTTAGAACTGGGTTGCCATCTGAGCTCTTGATATTCATACAAGTGGTTCTCTTCTCTCCAAAGGTCTCTTTAATATTCCTGTAGGCAGTATCTCTCTTACCCCTAGTGAGACAAGCCTCTACATCCTTACATTTGTCCTCTAGCCATCCCTGCTTAGCCATTTTGCACTTTCTATCGATCTCATTTTTGAGACGTTTGTATTCCCTTTTGCCTGCTTCATTTACTGCATTTTTATATTTTCTCCTTTCATCAATTAAATTCAATATTTCTTCTGTTACCCAAGGATTTCTATTAGCCCTCGTCTTTTTACCTACTTGATCCTCTGCTGCCTTCACTACTTCATCCCTCAGAGCTACACATTCTTCTTCTACTGTATTTCTTTCCCCCATTCCTGTCAATTGTTCCCTTATGCTCTCCCTGAAACTCTCTACAACCTCTGGTTCTTTCAGTTTATCCAGGTCCCATTTCCTTAAATTCCCACCTTTTTGCAGTTTCTTCAGTTTCAATCTGCAGTTCATAACCAATAGATTGTGGTCAGAATCCACATCTGCCCCTGGTCTTACAATTTAAAACCTGGTTCCTAAATCTCTGTCTTACCATTATATAATCTATCTGATACCTATTAGTATCTCCAGGATTCTTCCAGGTATACAACCCTCTTTTATGATTCTTGAACCAAGTGTTAGCTATGATTAAGTTATGCTCTGTGCAAAATTCTACAAGGCGGCTTCCTCTTTCATTTCTTCCCCCCAATCCATATTCACCTACTATGTTTGCTTCTCTCCCTTTTCCTACAGACGAATTCCAGTCACCCATGACTATTAAATTTTCGTCTCCCTTCACTACCTGAATAATTTCTTTTATCTCGTCATACATTTCATCAATTTCTTCATCATCTGCAGAGCTAGTTGGCATATAAACTTGTACTACTGTAGTACGCATGGGCTTTGTGTCTATCTTGGCCACAATAATGCGTTCACTATGCTGTTTGTAGTAGCTAACCCGTACTCCTATTTTTTATTCATTATTAAACCTACTCCTGCATTACCCCTATTTGATTTTGTATTTATAACCCTGTAATCACCTGACCAAAAGTCTTGTTCCTCCTGCCACCGAACTTCACTAATTCCCACTATATCTAACTTTAACCTATCCATTTCACTTTTTAAATTTTCTAACCTACCTGCCCGATTAAGGGATCTGACATTCCATGCTCCGATCCGTAGAATGCCAGTTTTCTTTCTCCTGATAACGACGTCTTATTGAGTAGTCCCCGCCCGGAGATCCGAATGGGGGACTATTTTACCTCAGGAATATTTTACCCAAGAGGACGCCATCATCATTTAATCATACAGTAAAGCTGCATGTCCTCGGGAAAAATTACAGCTGTAGTTTCCCCTTGCTTTCAGCCCTTCGCAGTACCAGCACAGCAAGGCCGTTTTGGTTAATGTTACAAGGCCAGATCAGTCAATCATCCAGACTGTTGCCCCTGCAACTACTGAAAAGGCTGCTGCCCCTCTTCAGGAACCACATGTTTGTCTGGCCTCTCAACAGATACCCCTGCGTTGTGGTTGCACCTACGGTACGGCCATCTGTATCGCTGAGGCACGCAAGCCTCCCCAACAACGGCAAGGTCCATGGTTCATGGGGGAAGAAGATCAGTTATATGTGTAGAGAATAACAGCACTTCTGTCACACTTAACCAGGGCACTGTTACCTATACCAGTGTCTCTGATGAAAGCTCGACGTCGAGGACAACGTAATGGGCTCTTTTATTTGAGAAGTCTCTGGGTTACTCACATATCTGGGAACCTATTCCACATGCACGTACCTGCTTTAACAGTTTGCACTGAGGCGCCATTTCGAACGCTTTTCGAAAATGTAGGCGTAGGGTATCTGCCAGTTGCCCTCCATCCATTGTAGTTGAACGAAGAATATGTTCAATAGTTCTGCAAGAAATCGGTGTCAATGATATTCGCTTGTAACTTTCATGGTCCGTTTTTTACCCTTCTTATGTACAGGTGTCAGCTGAACTTATTTCAGTCGCTTGTGGCTTTGCGCTGGGCGAAATATTGGTGATATATGCTGAGTAAAGGGCAGGTGCCTTAGAGTACACTTTGTAAAAGGTAATTTGGATTCTAATCCGGCCTGGTGACGTACTGATTTTCAACTATTTTGGTTGTTCCTCGACGCGAGGTATGACTGTTGATACGTTCTCCATACGGGAGTGTGTTTGATGGTCAAACAACGGTATGTTTGAACGATCCTCCCATGTGAACGATTTCTTAAATGTGAAATTTAAAACTTAAGCTTCCTTTTACTGTGTTCTGTGGCTGCACCAGATTGGTCAACGAGTGACTGGATAGAAGCCTTCGAACAGCTTAGCGATTTTACGTATGACCGAATTTTCTCGGCAAGATCATTTGCTATGGTATGACATTACCAGTAGTTGTATGCATTGCGCATGATCTTTTTACAGACTTGTAAATCTCAACTACCTATTGCCTGTCGTCATTTGCGGGTTCTCTTTTCAACCGAAAGGGCAACGGTCTTTGCTCCCTCAGTATCTTTTGAATTTTGTTGGAAAGTGAAGGTGCGTCTTTTCTGTTCTTAATCCACTTACTCGACACATATTGTAACGTCCCCTTAGAAAAATTATAAATTTCTGTGCTGGTAAACCTCTTACGTTATTTGTTTTTCAAAGAGCTGAGAAAAACTGAACGTACTCAGATATTTCTCTCTGTACTTATTCTGATCATCACTAAACTGACACACAATATTTTTAGCGCTACGCAATCTGACTTTCAATAATCCCCACAAGAGAATGGCCCTGACTAACAATAACCTATGCCTTTCATGAATCACTCACCTCACAAACATCTTCGTTACTCGAACTACTGCAACACAGCGAGTGTTATTACTGCCAGCAAAATCAAAGATTCTAACTACGGAAGGCATTATCTACTGATAGGCATAGTTAGCAAAGGAAAGATTTTGATAGAGAACAAACAATGTATTTACCTTTTTAATCTTCAAAAGTCATCATATATATATCAGTTGATAATATCCAGTCTTACAAATTTCCTCTTTCTGACGGACACACGCCCATATCGTCCGCTCTCAAAACTCTGGCATCTCTCTCTCCACATCCACCACTGCTGGTGGCTCACCTCAAACTGCACAACGCTACGCGCTTTTCACATCCAACTTCCCAACACTAAACAAGCGAATATTCCAACAATGAATCCTACCAGCCACAGACTGCACACAGCACAGTCAGTGATTTTCGTACAGAGCGTTACGTGGCGTTACCAACATAAAAACCTAAGCAGCCTACTTACAGTATTTCTCCAGAGCATGATTTACAGTTCGTTCAAGTTGTACCTATAATTCCTCGTACTGGAACTCAATATGGCCATTCATTGTCTAAGTGGGATGCTAACAACTGCTTATCTGCTCTTTCTAGAGGAAATAATCTCCTAACACTCTTGATTTATTTGTTGGCCTTAGAAACCATCGTCTCTCATGACATCATGAATACTAATCCCTCTGTCTACACTGACATCGCCGATAAGGTCATGCTGGAAGGTCTAAAATATTTCCATTGGGTCGGCTTTTCAGCTAGCTGCTCATGACAGTTTTCGGAAAACGTGTTCTAATCAGGTTGTTAATGAGGTAATAGCAAGAGGACGGAAACATTACGTCGGGAATCTGAGCATCAGTGAACGGATGTTGACGTGATATACAATACGTTTATTTTCTTGAAAAGTGTAAAGTAAGCTGCGGAGACGCCCGGATAAACAACGTTTATCAAAGACGAATTCAAGACTGGCCGTTTACCCCGGTTTCAGAGAAGGAGTGCTACTTGGTTGCCACTCACATATTTCCTCCCATCAGCACAGTCAGCATAACTCAGTTGCTGCTGCTACCCATGGGTGGCAAGCACCTGCGGCCAGCTGCCGGCGCCGGCGTGTGGTGTTGTAACAAGGGTGCCGCGCCAACTCGTAATCACAGTCTTTGTTCGATTTATGGTAATGAAAGTGACAGCGTTTACAAGAGTCCCCGTGGTAAAGAGATCGAAATGTCGCAGATCTGTTAAATAATGTTAATACAGTGATTATTCACAGTGTTAACGTATTTCCATGATGCAAGATTATCTTGTTGATGAGAAGTAAAAACCGAGCGTAAGTTTGCGCAAGGTAGCCCCGCTTACTGTTTTCACTTACACTCGCGTTCGCATCAAGTTCCACACGTGGTCTTCTCGAAGCAGCCATCAGCAAAGCGATTGGTTTGTAGTTGCATGTCCTTCTCTCTTACCCTTCCAGCTACATTTTCTTTCAGTATTAAGCAAAAGTTAATTATCTGACGAATTAACGGAAGACTCGACCGCGTGATGACCGGAATGCAGGTGCTGCTAGAGTCTCTAATATCTTACACTTTGTATGAGATTATTTTGCAACAGTTAATGACATGCTGTGTAAGAGGTGGATCCAATATTTTAAGTTTTTTAACAGTAATTGGCAAAGGCAACGTTGTTATTGTATTCTTCAGTCCCAACACTAGTCTGAGGCAGCTCTCAGCTCTAGTGTACTCTGTGACGCCTCTTTTATCTCTGAGTAACTAATGAAACTTACCTCTATTTAAACCTTCCTTCATCTTCCCTCCATTACCAAATCAGCTATTCGTTGGTGTCTGAGGATGCGTCCTATAGATCGTTCCCATATTTTCGTCACGTTGTATCATAAATTTATTTTTTGACCAATTCCTCAATAGTTATTCTATCTACCCACCTAAGCTACAATGTTGTAGTCAAAAGCTTGCCTAAACTAGTTGTAAATAATGAATCAGAACGTGCGAACACACTTTCATTATAGGCGTTACAGCATGTACCAGGAGGAAATGGTGTCTCAGCAATCATTGCTTGTGCCATGCAGAGGTATACAAATTCTCCTGCCTGCCTACGTGCCCGTATATCCGGCCCAGTCATTAAAGCAGCTCATCCTGCCACAACGGAGACTCAAGAGAACATCTGTTCTGAAGCACAGTGGTTGAATTAGGCCAGCTTGAGTTTCTGCAACCCTGGCAAGTTTCACGGGACCCGTTCAGCCTGCTGCACATGAAAACAAGTTGCGCTATCAGTCCAACGTGACTACAGAATAGCCAGATACGTGTCCGAATAGGTAGTTTCATTGCGGATGATTTATCCTAACTCTGGGAGCAGCAAAATGAATAAACCAAACTTACAGGATGCTGAAGAGAAATTAAGATCTGTGGAATATACGTATAGCACTCACGAAACAGAGTCCAAGTACAGCATGGGAAAAGCTGTCGTTTCTTTATGACAATCATAATAGAATACAACACAATAAAACAATAAATCATAGGTATCTCGCAAATCAGATGGTGTAAAAAGTTACTAAACACTCATTCGAGAATCTCGAGTATGTTACAGCATGTTTGCAAATTTGACCACCAGTTTCTTCACTCCATAAATTTTTTGAAAGAGTACAGAAACTTAGTGTCTGACAAATGTGTGCAAATGTGTACTAAGGAACTGAGGCCATTTAGCAAACGTCGAATAACACGGGAAAAAATATGGCTCCGTGGGCGTTAAAACCACATTCTGATGGTTTAAAACATATTGCGAAGAAAGCTTGGTATGAAGAAAAAGCTTCTTCACACAAGTACTTTTTAGAGTAACATAATACGAATAACGAAGTTCGTGTTTGCTAAAATGCATTTGAGAAGTTTAGAATGAACTGTTTTGGCCACTTAGATTGTTTTCAGAGAACCTGAAATACACATCCGGGAAAAAATAATTAATACTGGTATAACTATGGTCATATTTAGCTGTAAAAGACTAATACTTTTGTTGGTGTTGCAATGTAATATACGTCTTCCGATTCTTTGGTACAAAGGATCTCGGCTTTCAGAGATGGTTCTACTTACTACAAAAGACGTGTATTAGAAGTAACGTGATGATGGTTAGAATTGAGAACAACTAATACTAGTCAAAAGAGGGTGAAGTTTCAGAGAAAACCGTTTATATTGAAATAAAAAACTAAGCCCGAAATATTCCGAAAAGGAATAAAAGGACGAGTAAAATCCATTTTCTGGCCTACAACGAGCCAAAATGAATATATATTTGATTGAGACTCGTGATACTCGGGTAAAAAAAGGACTTTTCAACGACTTCGGAGCCCTCTTCATGACACTGCAATGAAAGCGTGCAGAATAAACTGCTACACAGCATAGCGCCGTGAGAAGACGGGCATGCCAACAAGACTTCTTCATATGTAAAAGAAGGTGGAGAGGGGAGAATGGAAAGAAGGGGGTGGATTACTGATGTCTGATGCATCGGGACGTTAGCGGAATCTGCGGCGACGAGTGAAAATGTGTGTAAGAGCGGGATTATTAACCGGAATTTCTTGCTTACTGGGCAGGTGCGTTAAGCACTGCGCCATCTGCGACACAGTGTTATCTCACCTGCGCGGACTATCTGAGCACGACTCAAGGCCGATCCACACTCCCACCTACCCGCAGTCCCTGTTAATTTCATGCGTGCTCGCTACTATGACATTCCCGGCAGAGGTCGGACGTACTCGTCCACTCGCACCGAAGAAGGTGGATCCATTGTGCTTCTAGGCGAATCTATTATATGAATTCGCAGTGTCTGTTCTTTCGGACAGGCAAGCATGGTCAGGTTGAAAGCGGAATGTGTACATCTGTGGTACCATGTCAACCCTTTGGTGAACTCCATCATGAGGGCAGCCGCCACTGCCCCTGCACACCTCAACATCGTAAGTGCGACGCGACGTCTTTGAGACCGTCCACCAGGAGGCGAAGCCAACACGGTATTTATCTGTATCCGCGCGCCATGTGACAAGGAAATAGTTCTGACAGTATTCCGCAGCAGGCAGCTATGTAAGCTGGCGCAAGGACAGCACGAGTCAGGTAGGCTTCGAAGTCCATCGTCAATGACAAACGCCCCTGTCGGAAATCATCATAATTATAGAACTAAGTAAAAACAGTTTCATCCTCAGACTTACAGACCGCGAACTTAGCGTCCAGCCAGTGACCACTGTCGACTTCGTTCCGGGCGATGTTAGTTCCGAACGTTCACTTTGATGTTATTCTCTGACAAGTGTCCTCGGGGCTTGGTGCCGGTCTGACCTTATTGTAATCCACATTTATTTGGTACCTTTGTGTCACTCTCATTGCTGTATTCTTGACTTATTTTCCATACCGTCGAGGCAGACATTTTTTGTTCAATAAACTTGTTATATCGTGTACATTGTTTTTCTCTGTGTCGCCGAATGTGACACTTCAACATCTACGACTGATTGGTTCTGGTTTCAGTCCGGACTGTAATCATACCTCTGTGCACTTAGAGCAACCTCTCAGAGACGTCCATGTGGTAGCCAGTGGAGTTGACGCTTCGTGCACAGCCTCCGGACGGCTGAGCCTCCAGTCCTCGGCTTTATGTGCCAGGTTTCCACAAGGCCTTTGAGGAGAAAGGCTGGATGGTTCCTTTAAGAGAACACGGCTGATTTCTCATCCCATTCTTCCTCAATACCAACTTGTGCTCCATAACTGCTGACCTCATCACCGGTGGAACATTAACCCATAATATTCCTTCATTTTCTATTGCCACACACGGGGATTCCGGAAGCCTAGATCAGATATTTCGTTACGTCTGACGTGGAGCGTATTTCTTTGCTGAAGTGAGTACAACCAAGTGTACGTAATGTTTCCATTGCAATCTCCCGATTTTTCCCTGCATTAGGCCAGTACTCAGAGCGTAAACAACATTATGGGCTGATTTCTAACGTTTTCTCGCAGTGGTAGATTGGTCGAATGTTTTCTGCTGCTCAGTTTTGAGCGAAGTACCCTATCTATTTTCACAACAGATCAATTTTGTTCTACAGATGCTTGAAGCATCTGAACGAAAGAAATAGTTGAGCTGTCGAAGCGATGGAAGTGTGAACTCTGGCGAAAATACGGAAAGAACACAGACAGCCGAGAACTGTCACGTGAATAATCGGCCAACGATGCCGTACGATCATTTCATTTCAATCGCGCACGTGTCACGGAATGCTGAAAAGCGCGACTGCATTGGTGCTTGTTGAACGCGCCAGACGTCCACTAAAGGGTTGCGGTCAAATAGCGACGTAGTGATAGTCGATGCGTTCCAAAGCTACGACTCAGTTTCCGATAACCGCAATAACAGTTTTGGTCTTTACATCTACTTCAGTTCACCAACTTCGTGTAGCTTCAGAATGTTCATCTACTTTATATGTGAAAACACATCAGTTCTTACGCTTCAAAACAGCATTGTATCGCAGCAGTGTCTCATCGTCAAGGCTGTGAGCAAGACTAGACGAGTGGGGGAATCGTTGACATATTCTGCACTGGTTTCGTAGCGTCATACTGGAAACTAAATCGTCGATCTGTAGTGTAATCCCTCTACTGCAGTCTGTATCATGATAGTTCTCAGCATATGTTGCATCTTAACAAAACTAGCAAGGGATCCAGGCATAGCTGGCGCTCTGATACAGTCAAAACGTGGCAGGGTAAAAAAGGGTGAAAATAAAGGGACACCTATTTTGGCTTAGACGTGATCAGTCGATAGCCTCTGAGAAAATGAGGGTCGAAGCTTCGACGTCACTTTATTAGTCCGTCTGCGCAGCCTATAACCGACTTAGTTCGTATAATGGTGGCGAACAGTGCAACTTCCAAATTTTCCACTCCGTGTTCGAAACTATCCTACATTCATTTTTTTTCTATTTTGTTGACACGGAAGTATGTGACATTGATATCTTTTCTACTGTCATGAGTCCGCAGCTCGTGGTCGTGTGGTAGCGTTCTCGCTTCCCACGCCCGGGTTCCCGGGTTCGATTCCCGGCGGGGTCAGGGATTTTCTCTGCCTCGTGATGACTGGGTGTTGTGTGCTGTCCTTAGGTTACTTAGGTTTAAGTAGTTCTAAGTTCTAGGGGACTGATGACCATAGATGTTAAGTCCCATAGTGCTCAGAGCCATTTGAACCATTTGTACTGTCATGAAATACGATGGACGTATTGATAAAACAATAAGAATTTATAATATTATTAGAGTATGTTCTATCACTGACATGGATTAATACGTTCTAGAAAACAGCTTACAACAGCTTTTGTTTCTCTGTGATAAGTCAATGGAAAATTTGGATCACGATTCTAACAAGAGGTAAACGAATTAAAACTGTGGCAACAGAATGTGTACGCAACAACCACGAAATTTCGGGCACTAGTTTTTTTTTTTAAACAGTTTTGTGACCTTACATACAAATGGAGTAGTTTCTCTACATTATTGACTCTTCGGGTGGGACACATAATTATGATGAATGTTTGTCGATGAAATCGGAATACCGAAGTTTACATGAAAAGTAATTCCGCCTAATTGTAAGCCTTTATGTTAACCCTGCGACGTACACTTGTACAGACAGGTGGGGAACGGCATTGTCCTGACGCCGAAATGTTATGTTTTGATCGCACCCGCCAAGGGTAATCAAAGGACAAGTGAAGTAATTAAAATGCACTGCTTCATCTATAATTAACTGCCGGCTCCACCTTTCGAGATGATTTTTCGATGTGCGTAATCTGATGCGTAATTATCACTAGGCGTGTAGCTATTTCAACGAGGATGTTCTTCTGATTATATTCACACTGCCGGCCGCGGTGGTCTCGCGGTTCTAGGCGCGCAGTCCGGAACCGCGCGACTGCTACGGTCGCAGGTTCGAATCCTGCCTCGGGCATGGATGTGTGTGATGTCCTTAGGTTAGTTAGGTTTAAGTAGTTCTAAGTTCTAGGGGACTGATGAGCACAGCTGTTAAGTCCCATAGTGCTCAGAGCCATTTTTTTTATATTCACACTAAAGAACGTGACTATGGCGTACTTGCCTTCGCACGTTGGTCGTGGTGCACAGAATTTTTATACATTGAATGTTTCTGCGGCAGATGTCCCACTGGAGAACTCACTGGTTCCCCGGGAGCAAGAAAGTAGAAATCAAAGCAAAGAGTGGTATAATAGAATTTATATGTTTTTAATTATCCGTTACCGTTAATTATATATTATAATATTTTGTAACGATAAGCTCTATTTTGAATATGATATGAAATGCTCAGTACTTTTGTCAACAATTCCACTGTATTTCACTATGTCGCAAACATAAAAATGTTGAGAGAGAGAAAAGGAATATAAGAGTCGATTTGAACTCGGGGTGCAAACATTTAAGAACAGTGATCGTAACCACTACGCAACCGAGTCACTGAGAAACACAGCGCGCAATCTGTCTGATACAGTCCCTTTATTTTCACCCTTCCTCACAGCCTTCCAATTTTCGACTGTACCTGAAAGCGACCCAAGGCGGGTTCCCCTCGCCAGCAACACCATCAGCGTCCGCCTCACATTTACGGAATTACTATAGTGAATAAGACGCATTCGTCGCGGAAAACAAACGAGTGCAGGGTGGCTGTTTGTTAATTTCGCTTCTGACCCTTTGTAGTTTACAGTAACGAGAGACGCGGCGAATTTTCTTTAGCGGCAGTCCTCCAGCGACGCGGACTCAAAAGGAGGCGGCGACGTGCGCGATGCGCGCCCCTGTTTGCTCTCGCAAATGAGTTTCCCGGCAAACAATTCTATTTGCTCGGCAGCGGATCGGAAAGCGGACACCAGCGGCGGCGGCAGCCTCGCCCCGCCACGCGCTGACAGCGGCCGTCTGCCTGTCTGTCTGTCTGTCAGCAGAGTCTGCTCTGTCCCTCCAGAGGGTTCCACAGCGCGTGGCGTGGCGTCAGCTGCCGCCGTGCTGCGAAAACCTGGCGGCGCACTCGGTTGCCCGGCGCGCGCTGATGCCTCGTTTCCGACGGCCGAATTCCCAGTCAAACTGACTGTAGAACTGTCTGTGGACCCGCACAGTTGAGGTAATCAACCAGAAAACTGTTTAGCTAGTCTTCACATATCCGCCCAGATACTTGCAGAGAAACCTGCTCCTCATACCGTCTAATGATGTCTAGATGCGGATGCAACCACTTAGGTACAGTGGAGCTATTCCACTCGTTTCAACTTTAAGTCCTATACAGCGTGTTTCCGTAACAGTGTGCAAAAATGTAACAGGACATAGAGAATTCTCCACTGACCAATTTGAGACAGGGAACCTGGGGTCGGAGAAGACGGCTCCAGAAGGTATGGACCGCTTTATCTAGCATTACTGTTTTGCAGCTTATTTACAACTAACATGCGTAAAAGTTTAGACGTACATTATTTCCTGCAAGGAAACAAGAATGGAGCATCTAGTTACCAATACGTCATGATGCCGGTTTTGTTTACCTTACATTCCCGTAAGGTGGCTTCGTTGACTGGTATTTCCATAGTTCCATACAGAACGACAGACCCATTCATTAATCACTGCTGTTCATAGACACAGTACAACATGATGGAGCAGCACCGGTACAGTATATCCTGGTTACTTGATTGGAAGGGAGGTCGTATTCCATGGCCTGCTAGGTCACCTGACCTGAATTCCCTTGATTATTTCCTATGGGGATTTCTAAAGTTTGAGACCGCAATGGATATAGAGATGGAATTAGTAACCAGAATTGTAGGTGCCTGTAATGTGATGTGATTCGAAACACACCAGGGATATTTGTCAGGGTGCGCCAAGTACAGTAAAAACGGTACATTCATTGCGTCAGTGATGCTATTTGCAATTAAGTAATGTAAATAAAAAATACACAGTGATATGATGTTCTTCCTTTTATCTCCTCAAGCAGGCTTCTCCGACCCCAGGTTCCCTACCTCAAATTGTTCAGTGCAGCATCCTCTACGTCCTGTTAAATTTTTACGTTCTCTTACGGAAATGGGTGTGAATTCCTAAGGCACCAAACTGCTGAGATCATCAGTCTCTAGACTTATACACTACTTAAACTAACTTATGCTAAGAACAACTCACACACCCATGCCCAAGGAAGGACTCGAACCTCCAGCGGGTGGGGCCACGCAATCCGTGACATGGTTCCTCTAACCACGCGGGCACAAAGCGAGGCAAATACCCTGTATAATATGACACGAAATATTTTAGGAAATCTGTCAATGTGATACAATTATTGTGTGTTAATTGTGAATATATTACGGTACATAAAAAGTCGAAATTCTTTTACACGATAAAAGTATCAAAAAACACCTGAAGAAGGCAGAAATAGCATCACATAAAATGGTGGGGCTATTCCGCCCATCCAAGAGGCTATTACGCCACAGTGTTTGTCTGTATCAAAATCAAAAGCATTTACCACAAGTACACCTATTTCGCCCCTTTGCACCCACATACACCACGAGAAACCATGTGGCACATTGATGAAACTTTATCCAGAGGAGTTACTTGTTTCATATTGTCCTTGGACCATGAAGCAGTTGACTTTATCTTTTGTATATAAGGATCACCCGAAAAGAAACTAAGAAAACGTGTTCACTGGAATTTCGCTGTAAAACACCTATTAAACTAGTCATTTCATTGAGCTGAAGTAGCAGCAACTGCACGGGGCGGAATAGCCTCATGGGGAGACATTTCGAAACACGCGGCATATCAAAACTTTGTGATAAAAGACAGCAATATTTGTTGATGCACACGCTCAATAACGTGTATTTTTTTCAAGCAAGAATAAGAGTTGAAAATTTCGCATTACTGTGGATGGTACACCATAATTTGTTAGCATGTCGCAGTTCACTTACCTACAGAGTTTGTTCTTCTGACCTGTCAATAATGCAACAGAAAACACCCTTACTGCAACCACATGCGACGAGACAGAGGTAATGGAAAAACTGAGGACAAAACAACCGTGCCTCTGTGAGAAACTAGCGCACAGTTGCAACATTTCTTATTTCAGGCGAATCATCCCCGATAGTGGTATAGTCCCGCTGTACCCTACGGCCAATAATTGTAATTTTGTTCGGAGATTAACCTCTCGTTGAAGACATTTCGATATAATTACGAAAATTTTGCTTTTGTCCCACGTGGGACCTTACGTACACTATTGCCGCGCATCTTTTCCTCGAATTATTGTTCTTTCTTCGTTCCAGCCAACTACCGTTCACCTCAGTTTAACTGTCATTTTCCCAACTTCAACTGCTGCCCGTTGCTCGTGCTTTCGTTTCTGGTGTCTACTTTTCACTCCTGCGATGACCTATAATGTGCGCTGGTAAACAAAACTAAAGTATGAAAGTCACTTTCGCGTGATGTGTCAGTGTTAAGTAATTAATACCGTATAACTCGATACACTTTAAACATACATAGAGAAAACGGCTGCAGTATAGCACAGAAAAACACTGACAGAATGGCCCAAATCGCACTTTTGTTCAAAGACAATAGTTAACACTGACGTCACCGCCATTCATGATTGTCTGCCGAACATTACATGTATATGCATACAGATACACATACGTAGATACATATAGCCATATGAAAATTCTTTCTCTGTCTCTACCCTAAGGCAAGAAAGAGACAGACACTTCTCGACTGAATTATCCAAATAAGACGGAAATCGGCAGATGTGATGTTCATGTGCTGACGGGAAAATGACTATAACTTCAGTAAAACTGGATGATTCATTCAACAGAAAGAGCTTCACAAGTTGAGCAACCCAATAACTATCTTTTTGGTCCACTTCTGGCTATACGTAAGCAGGTATTCGGTTCACATTGATTGACGGAGTTGTTGGATGTCCTCCTGAGGGGTAATGACCCAGATACTGTCCAAAAGCGTAATTTAAAAAAACCTACCTGTTACCAACTGTTCGTCTAAAATTGTGAGCCATATTTTTGTGACTATTACAGTGCTATCTATCCCAAAGCGAAAAAAGTGGTCCAACTAAAACATTCATATTTCTTTACGCACTACACGAATATGTAATAAAAATGAGGGTTCCCATTTTTTTAAAAATGCAGCTGATATGACCTATGGCAACGCCATCTAGCGGGCCAACCATAGCGCCATCTGGTTTACTCCTTCAAGCTAGACAAGTTTCATTCTTTGCAGTTTTCTCGTTTGATGCTTATTTCCTGTGATATTTGGCCCGGTCACTATCAATGGGCCACCCTGTATACAGGGTGAGTCATAAATGAGGAAAAATATGTCGAGGACCGCATGCTGCTATGCGTAACACCTGACGCACCGTTGTTAATTTCGTTCTCCTCGGTGTACTGTGTACGTAAAACAAAAACACCTGTTAACCATTGAACGAGATACCGACGAGCCTCACGATCGCGACATGTCATTCATCCATAGACACAACACATGAAACACCAATTAGCTGATGTGTTAGCCAGCGTTTGAAAGATACGAGAAAGAACAAATCCCATCGTAATGTATGTGAAATTGTATCAGAACTTGTGAATCACGCGTTGCCGGTGGTAACGGAGTGTTCATTCGCATGTTATGGAATGTATGTCCCGTAAGCGGAAAGAGTGGTCAACGGCGGAAGTAAGACCGCGGCGCGCATGACGTGTTTACAACACCACTGCGCTGCTCACCCTGCCCGATACTCGCCGTGTCGACAGCTGCGAACGGCCGCGTCGCAGTGTTACTACAGTACCGTCGCATGTTTTACAAACGAGGAATACGCGGACATCCACATCTCCTACGGGCTTGCAGATGTAGGAGCTGACGTTGCAAGGCAACTGTGTCACGAGAGGTTTCCTAGCCGGCGCCTTCCATCCGTAAAAACCTTTTAGTCTGTGGACAGGCGCTTGAGGGAGTATGGTGCAAGTGTAGCACTTCCAGGGTTTAGTGGTCATGGCCGGCCGTCGATGTACAGTGAGGATGACGACGAAAAAGTGTTACAAACTGTTGCGGGAGACCGAACAATAAGCACCAGGTCTGTCGCCACTGCGGTCGGAATGTCACAATTTAGTGTTATGCGAGTACTCCATAGAAACCATTACCGTCCCTTTCGCATGCAGAAGGTACAGGCATTATTTGCCGAAAACTACCAGAGGAGGCTGGACTTATGCAACTTTATCCTACCGCCTCAGACCCACGACCAGCAAATTTCACGAAAAATCCTGTTCGCCGGCGAAGCCTATTTTACGAAGAAGGGTATAGTGAATTCATAATTGCCACGAGTGAGCGGAAGAAAACCCCAACAGCACTGTGATACGGGGGTACCAACAACAATGCGGTGTCAATATCTGGTGTGGTATTATTGATCACCATCAAAAATGGCTCTGAGCACTATGTGACTTAACTGCTGAGGTCATCAGTCCCCTAGAACTTAGAACTACTTAAACCTAACTAACCTAAGGACATCACACACATCCATGCCGAAGCAGGATTCGAACCTGCGACCGTAGCGGCCACGCGCTTCGAGACTGTAGCGCCTAGAACCGCTCGGCCACACCGGCCGGCCTGATCACCATCTCATAGGGCCACATGTGCTACCACAAAGGCTTACAGGAGACCGGTTTCTGCGTTTCCTGGATGCTACATTACCAGAATTATTAGAAGACGTTAGTTTGGCCTCTCGTGTGAACCTGTGGTACATGCATGATGGTGCCCCCGCTCACTTCAGCGGCACAGTGCGACGCCACCTGGACAATGCCTTCCCTTCGAAATGGATCGGTCGTGGATGCCCTGTATCATGGCCAGCAAGATCTCCAGACCTGAATCAACTGGATTTTTTTTTGTGGGGCCATCTGAAATCTGTGATTTATGAGGGAGAGGTTGTTGATGTCAACACCCTTCAACGCAGAATACAACATGCCTGTAATATTACGCAAAGAGACACAGACATGTTGGATCGTGTTCAGCAATCCTTTCTGCAAAGGGTTCAACTTTACTACACCCATCGTGGCCGTCATTTCGAACAGTACTTATAAACCCCCACTGGTCATGCGTTTCCATGTTAGTTTCGATTTGTAGAGCTGTACTGTATTCGTTTGCATTAACTGTCACATGTTACGTTATGTTAACCGGGGACCTAGAAACGACGGAGAGGCCCCTTCCCCGCCGTAGCTGCAGTGGTCCGCATCCCCACGATGACAACCGCAGTGCACTTCACCCCCTCCGCCGCCCCACACCGAACCCAGGGTTATTGTGCGGTTCGGCCCCCGGTAGACACCCCCAGGGAACGTCTCACACCAGACGAGTGTAACCCTTGTGTTTGCGTGGTAGAGTAAGGGTGGTGTACGCGTACGTGCAGAACTTGTTTGCGCAGCAATCGCCGACATAGTGTAGCTGAGGCGGAATAAGGGGAACCAGCCCGCATTTGCCGAGGCAGATGGAAAACCGCCTAAAAACCATCCACAGACTGGCCGGCTCACCGGACCTCGACACAAATCCGCCGGGCGGATTCGTGCCGGGGACCGGCGCTCCTTCCCGCTCGGAAAGCCGCGTGTTAGATTGCACGGCCAACCGGGCGGGCATCTGCCACATACCTGTGTAGTTGCATTTTGTATTCTGCATCTATGAATTCGTTTCTTAAAACTAAGTCTGGGACACAAAAACCAAATTATAAAACATGCATGTACAGTAGTGCAGCCCCTCCTCACGTTCCTTTCCCTATGTCAGCTAGCCGCGATACACAATACCGGCCAGCGTAACCGGTACGAGATAGATGTGGGTGATGTCATTGCTCGCAGTGTCACGCAGACCGTCGCCTGACGCCGCAGGCCTCGCCTTCTCGTGAGCGGCTAGACTACCTGCAACACTGGCTTGCTGTGCCTTGTTGCCGATCTGTCCCCTCGGCTCACAGTAACACCCAGAAGTCTATTTCATATTTCCAGAATTTTTACCATTAAATTGCATTGTCATTTATTGACATAGGAACATTCGAGAAACGAATTTATGTTTGTAGCTCAGTGTGTGACAGTTTGCGCGACATATTTTTCCTCATTTATGACTCACCCGGTACATTTCGTATCTGCTTCTTCATTTGGGCCCTCTAAAAATATGGGAGTTTTGAGTATTTAACACGCAAATTGGTCAGAATTTGGCACTATGTTACTCAGGAGTATATTGCAACGTATATAAGGACAAAAAACTGTAATCATTCTGAAGTGTGCTAGAAAATTAATTTTCCGTTTAAGAATGTTAAATTTCAGGAAATGGGAAGATTGAAGTCCAATTTTGAAAGTGAGATGTACTTCCTTTCTGATTAATTTCCAAAATTTTGCTCCTCAGCATCAGTACTTTCCCGAGTCACCAATGATTCAATACGTCGTATCAAAGTGTCAAATGGGATTTCTGCGTACATGACGAAGTGTGTCCAGGTTTCGTGGTTTACAGAAACCAAACGTGAAGGACTCTCGATTTTCCCCCTGCATCCTATGCACTGGACTGGAAAATTTCAACCCAGATATTCCCATACGCCACAATGATAGTGTGACGGGGCGGCATCTTGCAGGTAACAAGATTTCCCATGACCGTATTTTGCAAAAATGACATGCAATATGGAATCAAAGCATTGGTAGGTACGTTTCTCCAATTCTGTTACCTTCAAAGACAAACCGCACCTTCCATTAACGTCAGCAAATTCACAGATTTTTTCGGCTGTAGTGTGTGTCTTATATTCAGCCCAGTGCACGCAAGTTTTCCAAGGGACATTTCTATTAAGTTTGAATAGGACGTCATGCCATCAGATTATTTTACCTGTAAATCCCAGTCTCACCATCTGAATCAACAAAAAAAATTCTAACCTTCGATTTGGATTGTCGTTACTTAGATATCCCACCAGGCTTGAGATGTGCACACGGGACATAAATTTCTTCAGAATGCGTGGTACAATACTAGCATTCAAATTTCTGTCACGAGCCCCTTACCTTGAGGATTTCTGAGGTGAGCGCTGGAAATTTTCCAAGACCGCAGCAGAGGATTCATCAGTTGTAACTGTATGAGGTCATCCTGATTGCCTTTATACACATCACACAAAGCTCTGTCTACTTCGAATTCCTCTCGCAGACGTGTAATGGTTAACCTTGAAAGCGGTTGTGTGCCATACTGACTTCTCACTTTCACTGAACCGAGGCAACATTCTCAGACATCACCCGCTCCGATGCTGTAAGGCTCAAACGTAGTCCGCTATGGTGAAATCATTTCCTTCTCAATAACTGTGTTGACTAGAAAGAGCGACGATCCTACTGCCACGTGTTGAAGAAAATAATGTTACCTCGTCCGAGAAATTTTACCTTGTAGAAAGGGAAATGAATTCTCCATGGCAGTTCAAATTACGTATACATTTTTTGACGGACCTGGGTACATCCTCCACAGTATACAACTCTACTCTGTGGTTCGTGGCAACGGGGCGCCACACAGTGTGGCAGTGCTGTTTGATCCTGTTACCGTTTCGAATTTGAATGGTGCGAGGGAAACAAACGCAGTTGTTACATTTAGGTGTAATACCGAGTCCGTTGTGGTCACTGTGTAAGATCAGTACTGAAGGAACTTCTCTCCTCGTTTTGTAAAATGGAATTTCAAAAGTTTCCGAAACTTTCTTGTGACGTCTCTCGCTGATGTCAGCCTGCTTAAGAATTATTTTCTGTGCTCTCGCGCTATAACGTTTCTTGGTAACTAAAATGTCTCTATACAAACCAAGATGCATTCGGTAAAGAGTGATCTAGAGACACACAGCTCACTTCAATCGCCAATCAAATTCAAAGCGCTGTCGTCAAAAACGCCTAGCCTTTGCGGCATTCCTTGAATTCTGGAAGATATTCGATGCAGTTCTGCTCTGTTGATTGGTGAACAAAATAACAACTCACTGAACATCGAATCAGATGTTTGACTTCATTAAGGTGATTTTCTTAACGGTGTGAAACTGAAAGACGTAAATGTAAATTCTGGAGCACCCCTAGGAAGTTTGATAGGGGCCGTTGGTGTTTAACATGTGTATGAATGTTACTGTGGATAACGTCGGGAAGGTATGCGAAACATTTTGCAAGCAATGCTGCTGTATGTAAAAAGGTTGCAACGTCAGAGGAGGGTAGCGAAAAGCAGAGCGACCAGCAGAGCGCTGATTACTGTTGTAGGGAGTGGCAGCTGACTACATAAACATAAAATGTTGGGTGTAGGCAGACGAAGACATTCTTTACTGTCCGTTTGCACCATTTATGAAAAATCTCTTGCACAGTAACAACTGTAAAATATGTATGAATAACTAGTCGGTGCGGCATAAAATGGAATGACCACTTAAAACAATTTTAGGGGTAGCAGATGTCAGGCAGAGGTTCATCTGAAGAATCTTGAGGAAATGCAATAGATCACGAAAGAAGTGCCATATAAAACATTTATTCCACTAGTTCTTGAACATTTTTGTATAATATGTGTAGTATGTATGGGACCCTTACCTCGTTGGGTTAATAGACGGGACAGATGAGTTCCAATGAAGAACGGCGCATTCCGACAAGGCAGGCGTTGGGTATTAGAAAGGGGCTCATTGTTGAAATTCTGACAGAGTACTCTGCAGCAAGTGTTGCGCAACGTACTGCTCCCTCTTTCATATGCTCTGCGGTACGAACACGACAAGAAAATCAGAGAAATCGACAGTAGCTGTTCCCACGAAGTCTGCGAGTGGAACAGAGAAGAAGTGATTTGCAGGCTACCAGAAGAACACTAGTCCAAACACCGCAACCGGCTTGCGGGGTCTTAGATGTCGAAGTAGGTGTGGATGCTGCCGAGCTTCCGCTTGCCGTCCTCGCGCTCGCTAGACATACGGGTGGGAAACCGTGCAGTTCTTCTCTGAACACTTTCTTTCTCTTCCAGAGTGGGGTAGGTCCAGATCGATGCTCGATACTCCGCAATTGGTCGACGTCTTTCGTATTTTAGTTACAGTTCCTTTGTATTCTTCCAATACATCAAACATCCCTCTTACCGTCGGCTAGAATTATGTGGTGGTTCCACTTTCGATTGCTCCGCTCAAAAGCCCTATACTTGAAAATTGTGAGTCATATCAGTAACACATCGCTGAACACACTCTCTAACGGTGGGAGATAGTTTCGTCTTTCTACGTACATTGCATTACATTTATTTATGTCAGGAGTCGAATGACAGTAATTCACTTCTAACGATGTTAGCTCTCTACACAGTAGTGCGCCGTCTACAATCAGCCTCATGGACTTCGAGGCTTATCTTCGAGGATCGTTTGTCAGTATCGCAAACAGCGTCGGTCTTAGGAATGCCCGGCGTATCCGCTTCTTCATTTCGATCATCAAACGAGCATTGAAGTAACTGTTCGCGAATAGAAAAGCAATGAAACAGCTCGACAGTCGGGAGGTACCCAGAGTAAAATAAATGTAAATGCCGTGTGACTAGGGCCTCCCGTCGGGTAGCCCATTCACCGGGTGCAAGTCTTCCGATTTGATGTCACTTCGGCGACTTGCGCGTCGATGGGGATGAAATGATGATGATTAGGACACCGCAACACCCAGTCCCTTAGCGGAGAAAATCTCCAACCCAGCAGGGAATCGAACTCGTGCCCTTAGGATTGACATCCCGTCGCGTTGACCACTCAGCTACCGGGGGCAGACGGTATGCGGACATCGTGGATGAGATGCTGTGGGGTATTTCTGATGCCAATCTGTTTCAAAAACTTGTTATGTGTTTTAAACTGAAGGATCTGACTGTTTCTGGAGAACGAAAATCTTCTTTAGGAGAAACAGTGTGGTATTAGCGAATCTGGTGGAGCTCAGCTCTCTCCGTTCGTCCGTGACACAGACAGCGCCATAGAAACCGGCACAAAGGTTGATGATGTATTGTGCTCCTTAACTCCGGGAAGGCATTCGATACACTCTCTCACTATGGTTTAGTGGACAATATACGAGCTTAATTAGTATCGAACAAGGTTCTAACTGCGCTCAGGACTTCCTTAACACGCCGCCCCTACCGGAAGGAAACTGACAGAGTATATCGAATGCCTTCCCTGAGTTAAGAAACACAATACATCATCAACCTGTGTGCCTGTTTCTATGGTGCTGTCTGTGTCATGGACGAACGGAGGGAGCTGAGCTCCACCAGATTCGCTAATACCACACTGAAGATTTTCGTTCTACAGAAACAGTCCGATCCTTGGGTTTAAAACATATTACAAGTTTTTGAAACAGATTGGCATCAGAAATATAGGGCTATAATTATATACATCTATCTGACAATCCTTCTTGAATACGGGAATGACATGTGTTTTACCCAGTGGCCCAAGACAACCGCAACTATAATGACAGCAACTTCTTTAGCACTACCTATATATATATATATATATATATATATATATATATATATATATATATATATATATATAATCCAGTATATAACGTTGAAGGCTCAATTAAGTTTTTCGCAAACGATGCGGTTCTCAATGAGGCGAAATGCAGGAAGACCAGAGTTCGACGACTGATGCAGGGACTAAGAACTGAACTTGTACATTCGGGATAAAGAGCTGAGCAAATGCGCTACTCAACTTTATTTATTAAAGATCATTGGAAAGTGTAAATTCCTTAAGATATAAGCGACCACATAAAAAAATAGTAAGAAAAGCAAGGGGTTACATCAAGCTAATATTTATTTGGAGAAATAGAAATATAAACTCTCCACACAAGAAGTGGCATCCAAAACCCTTCTTGGATCTGTTTTTGAGTACTGGCCACCAGTGTAGCACTATTACCAGATTCCGTTAAAAGAAGAGAAACAGAAGACCCGCCGAAGAGCTTTACAGCCGCTTGGTCTTAGAAGCCTTACCACGGTTCGCGCGGCTCCCCGCTGTCGGAGGTTCGGGTTTTTCCTTGGGCACGGATGTGTATGTTTTCGTTAGCATCAGCTAGTTTAAGAAGTGTGTGAGCCTAGGGACCGATGACCTCAGCAGTTTGGTCCCATAGGGACTTAACTACCACCACCACCAGAGCGTTACAGGGATATTCACACTATAGCGGCAAACGCTACAAGAGGGAAGGCGTGTGTCACGGAGAGGTTTAGTATTGAAGTTCCAGGAGTGTTCGTTCCACGAAGGGTCGGCCACCGTATTACTTTGACACATGTCTCGTGAAATGATGACGACGATAAAATCAGAGAAATTAGAACGCATCCGGAGGTTCACTGATACTCTTCCCTCGCGCCGTTCACAATTGGAACAAAGGACGCCAAAGATAGCCATGCGAGGAGTACAGTCCACAACGCACCGCAGCGTGGTCTGCAGAGTAACGACGTAGATGTAAGACACAGCAGGCGAGCGCCAAGACCGTGGCAGAAGCCAGCGCTGCAGGGGTAACCCGTCTGCCCAGCCGTCAACTTTGGTCAGACGACATGATCCACTTTCCCGGCCTGCTGCAGTTTTTAGATGTAAGAAAAACGCCATCAGACGTATTTCTCATCATGCCTGCCGCTCTTGTAGTAAATTTCAGAGTCGCGTGAATTCTGATGTCAACTTGCTCCCCTGTTGGGAACAAATATGACTTGAATAGTTGGTCTTCATATGTTAACAACGATTCCGGAAGAAATGCCTCTCATCAACCCCAACAAAATTATAATTTTATTTTGTTAAAGAGAAAGAGCATATCAGCTGTCACAGTGATGTATGTATATAGTAAAAAAGCTAACACTCGCACTGCCGTAAGAATTAGCGCTAAACAGTTGTGTTGTTCCATATGCGGTAATAACTCCAGAGTGTTGACCTAGTACTCTGAGTGCATAGACACTACAATGGAACTGACCAGTGGCTTATTTTCACCACGTATTGGGCTTGACGATACACACAAATTACTCGACACACAGAAGCAAATGATTTAACCAATACACAGAAATATAAAGATTACTCGATACACAGACGTTTTTCATAAATAACAAAATTTTGGTTTTTGAGTAAACGAATAAAAGAGAAATATTTTGTTTATATACGAATATAAAAACATGTGCCAAGCATTACCTTATTTGTAATTTTTGAGAACACATGTCTCTGAAATATAGCGTTACATTTATTATTTCATATTCAGTTTTAAATTACTTTAACTGCTTTTCAAATAACAATTATTTCTCCAACATTCCACTTATTTCAAAACTGTATCAGCCCCTACATTTGAAATCGTTGACATTGGAAGTGTTGATTACTAACTTTTAAAGTGTCTTCAAAGGAAAGATAAAAGACAAGTAATTCAGTTGTTATAAAAAGCACTTCCTTGGATGTATATACAATCATCGCTCCTCTTAGTAGTTGATGTCGTATAAAGTTAGCGGGAGTGAAATGTAGTTGTTTGATCATACTGCCGTGATATATAGCTGTAATTCTATTTTAAACTTAGAAGTTTTTTCAGATGACCCTTTATCGCGAAATTTTTGAGTGAAATTACACATGGTGTATTGTTTCATTTACGTAAACCAATTTTTTAAGAGAAAGTATGATTTTTAGTTTGTGGAACAACGGTGAATGACTGTAATCGGAAAGTAGTAAGTTTGAAGGTAATGTGGAAACGTGGAAATTACTGTTTGTGAAGATAAGGCAGTAGATCAACAGATGAATGAATTATAAGCGCGGGCTGTTCTTATCTGAAAATCAAAACCTTAATCGTACTACTGAGATGCATAATTATTCTTCAGAGAGTCGTGTTTTTGTAGAGGAGTTACAAGAAACAGGTGAGTATTGGCAATGTTATTGTGCGATGGTCCCTCTCATTCACTTTGGTTGAGCAACGCTGATGTCACTACTAACAAATGGCACCGTATTTAAAGACATTCCTTCAGTCCAAAAATTGTTTTATGCATTAACGGAGTGGGCAGCTTGACGACAGACATGGAACAAGTTCAGAGGCGCCTGCGAAGATCGTAACAGTCCGATACAGCCCACTCGAAATGTGTAACAGAAACGCTCGGCGAAATAAAATGGGGGTCTTCGGAACAAATTCAACATATTTCTGGCTAAAACATGTCGGCCGCATTGAAGGGACCTGTATTTCATGAAGACGTTGCCACCACTTTGCCGCCGCTATTGTGTATATCGCGTAGAGATTACAAGAATAAGATAAGATGCATAAAGACATTTCCCATCGCTGATTAAGGCAATGGAATGGAACAACGAGTCACTTAGACTGGTCCGGTGTTCCACCCTCCGTACAATGTACAGTGGATTGCGGAGGAGATGTGTAGATGTAGAAGTGAGATTTTAAAGGAAAAACGAGGGAAAAGAAAATAACTTCTTATTTTGTTCCATTAACATTAGTACATTAGTAAATGGCTTCCGCTTATTAAGCCATTAGGTGACAACTGTGTAGCACATATAAAGATACTCTTTTGCAAGAAAGAAAGCATTGGCAACAAAATATATTGACAATTACCCAGACTTTTCTGGTGGTGACTAGACTAAGGAGTTTTAGGACGTTGAAATTAGATCTTCCCTTCAGTCTTCTCGTCTGAAATGCTTAACCGGCTGTAATGGATACCTTCACACGTACTGGCGCCCTGTTTGGCACTTGTAAGCCTAAAAGCTCATATGATGTCCCATCTTCGCGCACCTCAACTCTTTTTCCTTAGCTGAAGGAGAGTAAATAGATTTCGGATCATTCTTAATTCTTATTTTTATAGCGATTTATTAACGAGGAAATTAGAATAAAATGGAGATGGCGTTACATATGCCGAGAATAGAGGTAAGATGAGGCCTATCCGCCATCTTGATCAGTCTTAAAAGTCTGTTTTTATCCGTTACAGCCCTGTGTTATTAAACATATACTATTTGCGTTGATGCGTTGAATTGACAGTCACTTCTAAGTACGTACTTTAAATCAATATACTTTCGTGGAGAAATGCCATCATCAGGCAATTGAAAACATAGTTTCATAACGGCAGGTCTCACTCGTCGAGCATGGTGCGTATCGCAACAGAAATGTATCGACACTCACTCTAGGGTGAATTTTGTAACGTAAAACATCATTGTCACATCTTCGTGGATAAGAGATCCGAATATTAAAAAAAAATCGAAACAAAGCATGGAAGAGATAATCGAAAAAACGCTACAAATTACTGTAAATCACTCAAAATCATATAGAGAACGAAGTATGCCTTCTTTGTCACCTACACGCATAAATTTCGAAAATTACGTGACTTCCTGGAAAGGAAGACTACACAAGTGCGTCAATTCTAACAAAAGCCACAGCGCCGATGCAGAGTGTGGGCTGCGATAATCGCGATGATGAATATGAATTTAGGAGCAGCATTTGAGTACTCATCGCGACTGATGAAAAACATAGAAGACATTGTGCTGAGAAGCATGTGGAAAGCCCCAAGCGCGGCAACAATAAATAACTACACAAGCAGGAGTACAGTTAGCCAGTTAGTTGGTGAAGCGCTGGAATCATCAAGTTCAACAGAAGAAATTACTTTTTCTAATGAGCGGTCGTATTTCTAACATATGATATTCCCCTTTCCAAGCTCAAAAACCCAGTAATGAAATCATAGACGCAAAAAAATACTGAAAATTCAGTTTCCGGCATTGTTACATCAAGAAATTATACTTTCAGCCCATGCCTGAAGAAAATTGTCAGGGAACAAATCAACAGTAACCAATGATCCAGAGTACTTTTTTCTTGATGAAACCAATGACAAATGGACGCGAAAATGAAGCACAAGCGAGGTCGCCGCCTGAAACTGACTTTGCTTTCGTGGGAAAACAGACATGCGCTGCAGAGTTGCAACAATGCAAATTTTGTGCTGTAGCCTAATGCAGCAATACGTGATCGAGTATTTCTGAGCCTTGCAGATCAAGTTCTTTACATATTACCTACACTTTTAGTCACCAGTCAGTATTCTGTAACTTAAAATATGTTACATGCATCTTACACACTATTCAAAGCGTATCTGTGGCACTAGAAGTTAAATACTGATATATCAACGAATTTGTGTCTTATGTTAAAGAAGTCTAGAGAAAAGGTGCTGCCAGAATACAAATTACATAACTTCGTTACCCACCTGCCTCTGTTAACACTGGATGAGTTCCCAACTTTAAAACTATAGTGTTTGTTCTTAGTGATTGTCAGAGTATGTGAATATTTTTATATGTATATGTAGGCTTACACAAAGGTGGGGGGAGGGGGAGGGCAAGAGGGAGCATTTCCCCCCTCCCCCTGGTGTTTTATTCATGTATTAAGTCGATCAGCACCAGTTCTCTGGAAAGTATTAAGTTCTTTGTGTTCTGTGTGAATTTCGATCTTACAGTTTGGCGTTTCTACAAATTTATCTACTCATTTACGTAAATCAATGGAATTTTAAAATCTTGCTCCCACGCACCCACCCGTGAAATATTTCTGCAGGCACCCATTGAAACCTACAGTTAGAGATAAAGGGACGTACAGTGAATAGTTAGGGTCCATGTACCATCATGTATCATTCCCTGTTACTGCATTGTTGACGTAATACCTCTAAAACAAGTAGGCCTTTGGCAATCACAATTTCAGTTAATTAAAACACAGATTGAGTAAAATATCAGATCTCAATAATAGGGCAATAAAACAGGTAGGTCTTGATTAATAAGAGTTTCAGCAAACCGAAATTATGATCTCATAAGTTGTCGTGCTCACTGCTGAGCGTCGTGATCCCATGAACCAAGTGTCTGCATCCTGGACTGTTGCCAGCTTCTCTCAGTGCCTGGTGAAGAGGTAGACCGGAGATCTTCTTGATTTGTTCTATCCATCGGCTCGTTGCTCTTCCTCTTGGTCTCGTGCCCTCGATCTTTCCTTGCAAGATTATTTTCTCTAGATTATCTCCATCTTTTCTCACAATATGGCCAAACAACTGGAGAATTTTTTCGGTGACTCGAAAAGAAAGGCGTCTAGGGATATCGAGTTCTTCAATAATGGACCCATTTGTTGTTCTTTCGGTCCATTTTATGCATAGCATCCTACTCCACCACCAAAGCTCAAACGCATCAATGCTCTGTTTGTCTCCGACCTTGAGTGTCCACGTTTCTCAACCATAAAAGAAGACAGAAAACGAGAGTGTTTCGGCTAGCCGGACATTTGTGCTATTTGTTATTCCTCTGCTCTGCCAGATCTTGTTGAGCTTCTTCATAGCCACTCGCCCTAGCGTGATCCGTCTTCTTATCTCATCTTTACAACTTCCTGTGCTCCAGATGGTTGACCCAGTTCCTTTAATCGACTTGTAGGCTGGATCTGTTCTTCTCGATCAATTATCATGAGTTTGGACTTGCTGAGGTTGATGTCTAATCCATATGCTAGACTAATTTCCTTTATTCTTGTTAGTAGCTCAGCAAGTTCATCTTCGCTGTTGGCTAAAAGCACAGTGTCATCAGTAAAACGGAGGTCGTTGATAGTTCTCCCACCAATTGAGATACCTTTGGTCCACCCATGAAGAGCTTTCCTAATGACTTGTTCTGCATAGATGTTGTACTGTTGTCCAGATAGGACACAACCCTGTCTTACACCTTATGATAATCTGAAGAAATGAGACGTGTCAGCACTTGTCTTTGCAACTGCGAAGTTCTTATCAAGTTGCTATCAAGTGGGGTGGGACAACGAACTCTTCAAGCACCTGCCACAACTTTTCCCAGGCAGCACAGTCAAAGGCTTTACTATAGTCAAGGAAGCAGATGAAAACAGGAACACAGAACTCTCGCGATTTTTTTATTATTTGTCTCATGTTGAGGATCTGTTCACGAATTCCTTTCCCTTCAACAAAACCTGCCTGTCCAGTGGATATATGTGGCTGAATGTATGGCTTAAAACGTTGGTTGAGGATGTAGAGCTAAATTTTACTTGCGTGAGATATGAGGACAATAGTTCGGTAGTTGGAGCAGTTTCTCATAGACCCTTTCTTGCGTTAGGGGGTTAGGGGATGAAGAAAGACTTTGACCAGTCATCCGGCCACTCCCAGTTTCCTATATTCTTCTACACAATGAATGCAGCACATCCATACCTTCCTGTAGCATTTATTTGATCATTTGTCCAGATACCGTCTACACAAGGGGTTTATAATTTTTCAGATGTTGAATCGCATTCTCTATTTCACTGGTTAAAACTGCAGGTTACAAAGTAAGTTGCTCAACTAGTCGATTGTCCGTAATGTTGTTAATTCCAAAGTACAGTTTTTCACGGTACTATTTCCACCTCGCAACAACGTCTTCCATGTCCCCGATAGGGTTACCCTTCCCGTCATCTACCACCCACGTACGAGGATTAAATTCACCGGTTATGCTGCTGATTTTCTTGAAGCGTTCACGTACCTGATTGCCATTATGATGCTGTTCTATTGCATTACAGATATCATCAATAAAATGTGCTTTGTCCTTTACACAATTCCGTTGTATTTCTCTGCACACGTTCTTGTATCTGTAGTGTGGATACCAGTTTTCTTCAGATGGAATCTCTGTTAAGTTAACTCTAGTGTGGACTGCGATATCCAGGGATGTTTTGCACTCTGCTATTGTTCTGACGTCGGAAGTGACGAGGAAACAACATTCTTCATTCGGCCCCATATCTGTGATGCTGGTGCTTCCTTGCCGGCCAGTGTGGCCGAGCGGTTCTAGGCGCTTCAGTCTGGAACCGCGCCACCGCTACGGTGGCAGGTTCGAATCCTGCCTCGGCCATGTGTGTGATGTCCTTAGGTTAGTTAGGTTTCAGTAGTTCTAAGTTCTGAGGGGACTGGTGACCTAAGATGTTGAGTTGCATAGTACTCAGAGCCATTTGAACCATTTTGGTGCTTCCTTATCAAAACTGATCTTCACCAAATTTGCGAGTAGATTCCTTGTTTGTGAGTCTTAGCTGTCTTTCTTCACTCTTCTTGGTATATTTAAGCTTAATGCCCATTTTCATGGATTGCAGAATGTGATCACTATCACAGTTAGCTCCAGGAAAGGTTTCACAATCGAAGACTGAAGTCTTCCAACGTCTTCGCAGTAGGATGAAGTCAATTTGGCTTCTAAATCTATCACCAGGTGATATTCAAGTGTACAGTCGTCATGTTGGAACACTGTGTTACAGATGGACATGTCGTTACTCACACAGAAATCCAGTAAGTTCCTGCCTCCTTCATTTCTCTCGCCAGACAATAAAGTTCAACGACGGATCGTAAGTGCGAATCTTGGGTAGTATCTCCAACTTTAGCACTGAAGTCGCCTTGGATTATTGTCTGTTCTTTGGTAGGGATCTTACTAAGGACTTGCTCCAGTTTGTCATAGAACGTCTCCATCTCCTCATCTGCCGCTGTAGTTGTAGGGGCGTAGATCTTAATTATGTTGAGTCTGCACGGGGAAGCATTCAGTTTGATAGAGATGATCCTGTCATTAATGGGTTTGTAAACTACAACACAGTTGGTCAGATTTCTAGGACACCGTTCTTACTTTGGTCACAACGCCCTGAAATGTACACAGTGTTCCCTCACTGAGTCACGAAATGGCCACTTCCTCTCCAGTGAGTCTCACTAAGCCCAAGAATATCCAAGCGATGCTGGTCCATTTCTCTTTCTACTATGGCAAGTTTTCCTGTCTGAACTGGCCCACGCATATTCCATGTTGCAAACTTTCTTACAGTGTGCAGGGATAATTTGCACTGTGCTGTTGTGTGTGATGTTGGTCCAGTGACTTCTCTCAATCTGCCCCCCCCCCCCCCCCCCCGGAGATCCGACTGGGGGACTTGAAGCTCCGGATAATTTAGAACTGAGCAAAGCCGTGGCGTTCTCATGGGAAAAGTATTCGTGGTGGTTTCCCGTTGCCTTCCACTGACGTCCAGTTCCTGTCTGTTCACCAACTCAGTTTCCGGCTAGCGTTGGTTACCCAACCTTCTTCTGAGTTGCTCGGCTTAACAGCGGCACCACGTGTAAGTAGGAAGTTGGAAAGCTGAGGTGATAGAGGCTAAGAGAACTCCCTTACTCATTTCTCGTAATCGCGTATCACACCCATTGTTTTGCCAGAGTCTCATGGTGTTCGCAGAGACTCCCTTAGGTTATATCCTGAGCCCCAAATTATGATACAACTCTTAATTTAAGTAAAAACGGTGACAGGCAGTCTTTCAGTAATAACAGCTTCAGTCATGTAAAGTTATCAAACAGAGAACAGGCAGGCGTTCTTTAAAAACAGCTTCAGTTAAGTAAAATTACCAAATACAAAACAGGCAGGCCTTCTTTACTCTCAAGATTAACAGTGTGATAACACATATGCAATTTAATAACTAATATCAAAACTTGGCTTTCCTTACATGTATTCTGCAAACACTTAAAGACAAGTGAATTACAAGTTTCATCAGTTTATTCTCGCTGACGAGAACTACCCCACAATAACAATTTACACCACATCTAACAGGCTAATGAACCTATGGTCACCAGTCATCACTGGACAACACGTCACGTAACTACTAGTGCCCAAAGCACCGCTTTAAGGGTACACCATTACGTGCTGTGCTCTCTGCACGTCAAATCATCAGTCCAAACTAGTTATTTTTCGCACAGCGCAGCTTAAATAGCTTACCACGCCTAACGAGAGTTACATTCTTGGAGTAAAAGAGCTTAACAGTGCTAAATCTGCATAGACACCACATATACTAGGGGGATAATCAGTACCTCGTCCTAAGGAAGAGTGGTGCACTCACATCTACACTCATGCTCATAAATTAAGGATAATGCTGATACATAGTGGGAGGTTTGCGGGTTTAAACCACCTCGTGGTCTGACCATGCGGTGCATTTGATCTGCGGTCTTCGCACGGTGGCGCTGCCAGCAGTCCACATACGTAGAGGTGGGTTGGTGCATGTCAGAGTACGGTGCAGCGAGTAAGTGTGCAGACGTTTTAAGATGTGCTAATTGTAACTGTGTGTTGAAAATGGCTCAAAGAACACATGTTAATGACCTTATGAGGGGTAGAGTACTAGGGAGGCTGGAGGCTGGTGAAACGAAGCAGGTCGTAGTACGGGCCAGCCGTGTGCCACAAAGGGTGATCTCAAGATTATGGCTACGATTCCAGCAGACAGGAAACTTTTCATGGCGCTACAGTGCGGGACGTCCACAGTGTACAACAGCACAAGAAGTGGCCACGGAGTACTGCAGGCAGCCTTGCTCGGGACCTTCCCGCAGCCACTGAAACAGTTGTCTCCAGACACACAGTTTACAGACGACTGAACAGACATGATTTATTCGCCCGGAGACCTGCAAGGTACATTCCACTGAACCTTGGTCACAGGAGAGCCCGTAAAGCCTGGTGTCAAGAACACAGTACATGGTCATTGGTACTGTGGTCCCAGGTTATGTTCACGGATGAATCCAGGTATAGTCTGAACAGTGATTCTTGCCGGGTTTTCATCTTGCGTGAACCAGGAACCAGATAGCAAACCCTTAATGTCCTAGAAAGAGAACTGTATGGAGGTCTTTGTTTGATGGTGTGGGGTGGGATTATGATTGGTGCACGTACACCCCTGCATGAGTTTGACAGAGGAACTGTAACAGGTCAGGTGTATCGGGACGTCATTTTGCACCAGTATGTCCGCCTTTTCAGGGGTGCAGTGGGTCCCACCTTCCTCGTGATGGATGATAACGCACGGCTCCACCGAGCTACCATAGTGGAGGAGTACCTTGAAACAGAAGGTATCAGGCGAACGGAGTGGCCTGCCTGTTCTCCAGACCTAAACCCAACGAGCACATCTGGGATGCTTTCGGTCGAGGTATCGCTGCACATCTTCAAACCCCTACGACACTTCAGGAGCTCCGACAGGCGGTGGTGCAAGAATGGGATGGGCGATACCCCAGCAGTTGCTCGACTACCTGATCCAGAGTATGCCAAACCGTTGCGCGGCCTGTGTGGGTGTGCATGGTGACCGTAACCCATATTGATGTCGTGGTACATGCACTGGAAACAGAGGCGTCTTGTAGCGCATGTGTGTCGGGACGGTCTTCTCAACTTATCACAAATACCGTGGACTTACAGATCTGTGTCGCGTGTGTTCCCTATGTGCCTATGCTATTAGCGCCAGTTTTGTGTAGTGCCACGTTGTGTGGCACCACAATCTGCAATTATCCTTAATTAATGAGCATGAGTGTAGCTTAGAACTAGGGGACAGCTCTACTGGGCGCAAGAAAATTTCTTACACTCTTACTTTTAATTTCACTAAACAAAACTCTGGCAGACGGTATCAAAAGGTGACCACGACAATTGAGCTGCATCATATTACAAATCATCAATTCTTTGTTCACAATGAATTTGGCAAACAAACTTTCTGTTATATTTCACGAGGATGTTCACGGCGTGTAACTCTTTCACGGGTACTGCCGCTAATGGCGCAAGACTATAGTTTTATGGCCATAGTTCCGAAAAAAACAAATCTGAACTATGATATAAAATACAGTCTTCCACAAACAGCGCACATGCGTAAAATCAGTAATCACATTCCGTCGTCGGAGTGTAAAACGTCGCTCTAGGACCATTACAGCAATAAACACACACATGCGCGCGCACACACACACACACACACACACACACACACACACACACACACGCACACACACACACACACAGAGAGAGAGAGAGAGAGAATGAACGACAAGATCCATGGCTTGCTATTACCGTCAAGCCAGACACAGAATAACGGCAATGCCATGCAACAACGCCAGAACAATTGACGTGGGCTGCACTCCGTGCCAAGACGTGGCATCAGACACAGGCACACTGACCTCCTTCCGCGCCTGTTGATGGTGCACAAGACCAGCCACACAAAGTGCGCACTGAATTTGTAGCGTCTCCTGCCCAGGTGCTTTCACAGAATTCGTCTAGATCGCTGCACATGCAATAGCACCTCTTTTCACTGCAATATGATTTCCCTAACCAATAGCGAACACTCGCCGAAACTGCAAGGCCAAGGAGCTTGCAGTACCAGCAATGATGCAACAAAATGCAAAGTGCACACCGCTCACAATTTTGCTGGCCAGAGAGTGTCTACGGAAAACCAGCACGAACTGTGGCGGCGACACTGCACTAAAGCACTTAATAGCAGACCTGCGGTGAGACGCCAAACCAATCATCTCAACATAAACGAAAGGTCTCCATTCAGTAAGCGAGTATATGTCTTTGCATCAACGTCACCGCACACCATTTTAATATCCATAATTACTATTAAAAACAGTCTTGATCACGATTTATTTAACAAGGTATTTATTAGTAGTGATTCTTCAACAGAAAGAGGTTCCTACTCAAAGGTCTGAAGATGACCACAGTAGTGGTTGAAACCGGTCACCTTGTTAAATAAATCGTGATCAAGACTGTTTTTAATAGTAATTATTTATAAGACATTGATCACTGCTGTGCCCATAATGTATTTAGTACTGATTCTTCAACAGAAAGAGGTTCCTACTCAATGGTCTGAAGATGACCACAGTAGTGGTTGAAACCGGTCACCTTGTTAAATAAATCGTGATCAAGACTGTTTTTAATAGTAATTATTTATAAGACATTGATCACTGCTGTGCCCATAATGTATTCAAAAGTAATTTTAATATCCTCTGATCAAAGTGACAATTTAACAAATCTTACGGAATCCATAGTGCAAAAGCTGCAGAGCAACGATGTGGACACCAGCGAGTAACAACTGGCTGGCCAGGCCACGCGCGAAGACGCCACTCGAAATCAGCCACGGATTCAAATCGGCCCCGCAAATATGCCCAGCAATCGGCCGCCGGACTCAGTCCCCAAGACGCTTGAGCAGGTGGTCGCCTTGCTGGCCGAGTGGACGGCCCTCTCACACCGTCCTCCTCTCTCCGTTACCACTCCCCAACTCGCCAAGCTACAACACGGCCCGTCCCCATCAACAGCCTCGAGCAAAGATCTTAGTGGCCTCAAACCAGAGGGACATCGCACGACAGTCGAGCTAGTGGCGCCGGGAATGCGAAATGTGACGCCAGCATTCCCGCCATGGCTCACCCATGTTGAGCTGTAGGAAACGCTAATGAACTATCAGAAAAATAAGAATCATAAGATAAACTTTGCGTCCTGCATGCACACTCTTTACTGACAACAGGCATGAAAAACAACGCAGAAGCAGCATTTTCAAAAATAACCATAGAGAACTATTTTGACAAATGTGAAGGATGCTGTTACAGGTACAGGAGAGGGATACTCGAGCTAAATTTGGCAAAAACTTTCTGCTGCGAGTGCCTTGGCTACGATCAATAACGTCGGTTACCTTTTACAACAATGACAACATTCCATTAGAACTACTGATAGCCTTGGGAGAGCCAGTCATGACAAAACTCTACCATCTGGTGAGCAAGATGTATGAGACAGGCGAAATACCCTCAGACTTCAAGAAGAATATAATAATTCCAATCCCGAAGAAAGCAGGTGTTGACAGATGTGAAAATTACCGAACTATCAGTTTAGTAAGTCACAGCTGCAAGATACTAACGCGAATTCTTTACAGACGAATGGAAAAACTAGTAGAAGCGGACCTCGGGGAAGATCAGTTTGGATTCCGTAGAAATGTTGGAACACGTGAGGCAATACTAACCTTACGACTTATCTTAGAAGAAAGATGAAGAAAAGGCAAACTTACGTTTCTAGCATTTGTAGACTTAGAGAAAGCTTTTGACAATGTTAACTGGAATACTCTCTTTCAAATTCTGAAGGTGGCAGGGGTAAAATACAGGGAGCGAAAGGCTATTTACAATTTGTACAGAAACCAGATGGCAGTTATAAGAGTCGAGGGGCATGAAAGGGAAGCAGTGGTTGGGTAAGGAGTGAGACAGGGTTGTAGCCTCTCCCCGATGTTATTCAATCTGTATATTGAGCAAGCAGTGAAGGAAACAAAAGAAAAATTCGGAGTAGGTATTAAAATTCATGGAGAAGAAGTAAAAACTTTGAGGTTCGCCGATGACACTGTAATTCTGTCAGAGACAGCAAAGGACTTGGAAGAGCAGTTGAACGGAATGGACAGTGTCTTGAAAGGAGGATATAAGATGAACATCAACAAAAGCAAAACGAGGATAATGGAATGTAATCAAATTAAGTCGGGTGATGCTGAGGGAATTAGATTAGCAAATGAGACACTTAAAGTAGTAAAGGAGTTTTGCTATTTAGGGAGTAAAATAACTGATGATGGTCGAAGTAGAGAGGATATAAAATGTAGACTGGCAATGGCAAGGAAAGCGTTTCTGAAGAAGAGAAATTTGTTAACATCGAGTATAGATTTAAGTGTCAGGAAGTCATTTCTGAAAGTATTTGTATGGAGTGTAGCCATGTATGGAAGTGAAACATGGACGATAACCAGTTTGGACAAGAAGAGAATAGAAGCTTTCGAAATGTGGTGCTACAGAAGAATGCTGAAGATAAGGTGGGTAGATCACGTAACTAATGAGGAGGTATAGAATAGGATTGGGGAGAAGAGACGTTTGTGGCACAACTTGACTAGAAGAAGGGATCGGTTGGTAGGACATGTTTTAAGGCATCAAGGGATCACAAATTTAGCATTGGAGGGCAGCGTGGGGGGTAAAAATCGTAGAGGGAGACCAAGAGGTGAATACACTAAGCAGATTCAGAAGGATGAAGGTTGCAGTAGGTACTGGGAGATGAAGAAGCTTGCACAGGATAGAGTAGCATGGGGAGCTGCATCAACCCAGTCTCAGAACTGAATACCACAACAACAACCTTTTACAAAAGATACTTACCTCTTGTGAGTTTTCATTTAGAGCTTTCCATACCTATTTATAAAGATTCATTGAGTCATCATATATGCAGTCGCATGAAAAAAAGGAAAACCATGATTGGTTGAATGTTATTTATTTTATCAATTTTTCTGAATGAATTTTACACCTTTTTCTTAACACTTTTGCGCCTTCAACGTCACTTTTTTGCACCTTTTGCTTTCACAT
This sequence comes from Schistocerca nitens, assembly GCF_023898315.1. Classification (NCBI taxonomy): domain Eukaryota; kingdom Metazoa; phylum Arthropoda; class Insecta; order Orthoptera; family Acrididae; genus Schistocerca; species Schistocerca nitens. The sequence continues at coordinate 1,106,233,889 of NC_064615.1, read as the reverse complement.
TTTTGTAGCTCTAAACATGACAGTAGACAGGCAACGTGTTCATCACACTTTTAGTATGCCATATATTTTACAATAGCGAGTTTCTTTCTAGTGTTATAGTGTCGTACAATTTAACATCGGCAAAATTTGGGAGCGGACGAATTCCGGTGAAAATAGTAGTCACTGAAAGAGGCACACATTCCAACAGAAACTTGACGTGGGCTCCAATTACTACTGATACGTTCACTTTTGTAAAGAGTGTTACAACACACGTAACCCAGTGACATCGTAAGTATACAAGACTACTACATTACACTTTACGTTACAAATGGTGCGAAGTGAATAGAAACCATCCCAACGTTTAGAAATAAGAAGTCAGAGACCACGTGATATCTGTATTCAAATACGTCTCTCGTACAGTAGTCGCTGTTTTCATTTTAAATTATCCATTCTCAGCTTCTTTTCCTGTGCTCTTGCACCACACTATAGTACTGAAATGCCGCTAGCTACTGTAATATGATTATCTCACACATAAGTCGCCTGATGAACATTTGACTGGACATTTAGTGCTTACGCCATATACATCTACGCCGACATCTGCAGGAATACTCTTGTAATTCTCAGTTAATTGCCCGGCAAAGCACTCATCGGATCATCTTCAGACTAATTCTCTGCTGATCCGCTGTCGAATAGAGCGCGGAAAAAAATAACACTTATAAGTCTCCGTGCGAGCCGTGATTTTTCTTATATTATTACGACGATCGTTTCTCCCGAAGTAGATGGGCGTCAACAAAATATTTTCGCATTCGAATGAGAAAGTTGGTGATTGAAATTTTGTGAAAAGATCTCGCTGCAATAAAAACGCATTTTCCGTTAAGAAAGATTAAAATTTATGTAGATAACTGGCTTCAGCAGTGAGATCTTTATAGAAAAGGATTTTTATTTACCAATCGACTGAATAAATATAATTCATACAATTGTTTTAGTGATTGCCACCCTTTCTCGTTTGTCAAGTTCGCCACACTCTCTTCTATTTCGCGATAATACAAAAAGAGCACCCATTATTTGAACTTTTTCATTGCATTCCGTCAGTCCTATCTTGTAGTTAGCCCATCCCGCTCCACAGTACTGGCCAGCCGGAGTGGCCGTGCGGTTCTAGGCGCTACAGTCTGGAACCGAGCGACCGCTACGGTCGCAGGTTCGAATCCTGCCTCGGGCATGGATGTGTGTGATGTCCTTAGGTTAGTTAGGTTTAATTAGTTCTTAGTTCTAGGCGATTGATGACCTCAGAAGTTAAGTCACATAGTGCTCAGAGCCATTTGAACCATTTCCACAGTCCTCCAGAAGAGGACGGACAAGCAGTCTCTTTAGTAGACCTGTTGCATCTTCCACGTGTTCTGCCAGTAAAGCGCAGTCTTTGGTTGGCGTTCCCCACAACACTATCTGTGTGATCATAGCACTTTAAGTTGTTCGTAATTGTAATTCCGAGGTGTTAATTTGAACTGAAGGCCTTTTTAGATTTTTGCAGTTTGTCGTGTATCTGAAATTTAATTGATGCCTTTTCATGCTCAATTGGATATTTTCACATTTTTTATTGTTTAGAGCCAACTGCAACTTTACGTACCATACATATATTTTGTCTGGATCATTTTTCGATTGGTTTTGATCTTCACATGACTTTACTAGACAGAAACGGTAGCATCTTCTGCCAAAAAGGCCGAGAGGGCTGCTCAGATTCTCTCCTAAATGGTTTACATAGATTAGCAAAACTAGGTAGCCCATAACTCCTCCTTCGGAAACGCTATATACCTCTTCTTTTACGAGTTGGGACTCAGTTACTGCAAACAGTGACCTTTCTAACAGGAAATATTGAGTCCAATGGCACAGCTTTGACGAAACTCTACAGGCATGCAGCTTCATTAGAAGTCGCTTGTGAGTAACTTTGTCAACAGCTGTCCATAAATCTCGAAATATGGAATAAAACTGAGATCCCTGTTGATAGCATTCATTACTTCATGTGAATGAAGAGCTAGCTGTGTTTCACAAGATAAACATTTTCTGAATCAATGATGATCGTGTCCCAATAGATCGTTTCCTTTGAGGTATTTCGTGGTGTTCCCAAGTCTTACTAAATGCTATACTATGGGTCTGTAATTCAGCGAATTACTTTGTGTATATTTGTGTAACCTGTGACACTTTCCAGTCTTTGGGTATGGGTCTTTTGGCATGTGGAAGTAGTATATGATTACTAGGTATAGATCTGTTATAGCATCATACTCTGAAAGAAATATAATTCGTATACGATCTGGACCGGAAGACTTTATTAAGCAAGTTGCTTCGCTACAGGAAGATATCTAGATCTAAGCTAGTCTCATTGGCAGCTGCTCTTATTTCGAATTCTGTAATATTTACTTCGTCTTCCGCGGTGAAGTAATTTCGGTAAACCATGGTTATTAACTTCGCTTTACTGTCTCTGTCGTTGGTAACATTAGCATTGGTATCGTGCAATGAAGATATGTATTGTGTCTTACCGCTGTTGTACCTTACATACAATCAGAATATCTTTCTGTTTCTGCCAGGTTACGAGGCAGAGTTTCAAATTAAAATTTTTATAAGCATTTCGCAATGAGGTCCATCCAAATTTCGAGCTTCTGTAGAGAATCGCCAGTCTTAGAATTTTTTAATTCATTTGAATTTGGCCTGATTTTTCTTTGCATCTGCAACAATGTCCAAAACTGTTTTGTGTTCCATGGAGGATCAGTTCCGTTTCTTATTCATTTATGAGGTATAAATCTGTCAGTTGCTGTCAAACCTATTTCGCTGAATATAATGTACATCTGATCTACACTTCGATAGTTTGGAAAGAGTGGCGACTGCAATTGAAGAAGGTATCACTCATATTATCATCTACTTTTTGAAATATTTATATTTTTCGATTATTTTTTGCGGATTTGGATGTTATGATAACCAGTGAACATTGTGTCCGCTAATCCTTATATCCGTCATGAAGCTCCCTATTTCCTCAGGATTATTTGTTCATAAGAGGTCAAGTATGTTTCTGCAACCATTCGGCTTCCTGAACGAATTAAAATAATTTTCGTTAAAAGCGATTAGTAAGATTTCGGACGATGTTTTACGCCCACCACTGACTTTAAAAATGTTTTTTCGCCAACTTAACGCGACCGCATTAGCTGATAGTGTTCTAATAGCCAGTAAATTATATGGTAAAAAAGAGACATTAGTTAAAAAAAAGAAGTTTGCCTTTCATCTTTGTACCACGATTAACAGTAAAATTAGTATAGAGGAAGAAATAAACAAATGAAAATAAGTTGTCAGCCTTCCGTCGTAAAAAATATTTGTTTCCTGCTGCTAGGAAGCGACTATGTCGAATGGGATGAGCTATCTGAAGAGTTGGAGACAGGACTCTGCATGTGTGATATGGGAGGAAACAGTATAAAGTAAACTGGAAGCCGGAACTACTAAAGGTAAACGCAGTCAGACAGGAAACTCCGCTTAAAACCGGTTCAAAGAAAACAGAAATTTGTGAATAGATCCGTTCCCTCCCTCTACTGTTTTGTTTAGCACGAGGCTATTTTTCAGCAGTTCCGCTCATCCCCAGAGGAAGGGAAAGGAAAAGAAAACACTCTCCGATGCTGGTGTGCGAGGTTCTTTTTCCTCGAGTTTCTGTGTCAGTAGGGACGAGACGGCAGGCATACAACCAGGCACGTGCTGACGCAGCTCGCTCTGGTACTAGATGCCGGGGAGCACTCCTGTAACACAGTTACGAGAGCTCAATTTGGAGGCAGTCGGGAGTCTGTCATGGACTGTAATTCGATTACCAGCCTTGACGGCTGCCTTGATGCCTCATTTGTGTTTTAAACAGCAGATCTGCGTCAGAAATCATCATTTGCATTAAACGTGTGCCAAAGGTAAATCGCTTTACGAGCGACGACAGAACAGTGGTTCTCCAAACGAGCAGCGCATGTTGCTCTTTCCTTTTTTTAAATTTTTTTTCCAGCAGTCACATTTCTTTGAATGTGGATTCAGTCACACGGAAAACACGATTTTCATTATAACTACCGGAGTGGAAACTGCAACAGCTTAGCCAGTGTGTTTCTCGTGACAGGCGGAAAAAACAATTGAGACATTCGCATCTGCTCTGCATCGGGTCCAAGCAATCCAATATTCACTTCTGGAGTTGGTCGAGCAGATAATACGGCACGCACAAATTATTGGATCACTTTATTACAACCGGAACGCGATAGAAAATTTAACCTGCAAAAATTCGAAGCCCACAGTAATGTCAGTTATATATTTGTTACTGTCGCTGTACTCCATACGCTTGACACAGTTTAGAATGACAGTCTTTTCTCTGAATATGCAACTCGCTATGATGTTCGATACGATTCTGACTTCTAACAAAACTCATGCTGCTGGATCTGGAGTAAGGTGATGTTGTCGTCGTAAGTGATGACTGCAGAGAGGGTGAGTGGCGCTGTGTCCTCACCTAAGTAATGGAATGTGGAACCTCCTGAGTGGATGTCTACGCTGACATCTCTCATTCTTCGCTGCGTCTGACAGCGACTGTCCTTAGTTGTGGTTGGGCCTCGTTCTCCGGGCGACACCACAGTGTTAATGTTGTATTATGCAACATTTGAGTATGGAAATTGTGGTGTCACCGCTAGACACAACACTTGCTAGGTGGTAACTCAAATCGGCCGCGGTCCATTAGTACATGTCGGACCCGCGTGTCGCCACTGTCAAGATCGCAGACCGAGCGCCACCACAAGGCAGGTCTCGTGAGACGTGCTAGCACTCGCCCCAGTTGTACGACGACGTTGCTAGCGACTACACGGACGAAGCCTTTCTCTCATTAGCCGAGAGACAGAATAGCCTTCAGCTAAGTTAATGGCTACGACCTAGCAAGGCGCAATTAACCATTTGTACCATTGCATGTACCTCAAGATAGAGTCTCACTTGTCTCATCAAGAATGCTGTATACCAAAGGACGATATAAAAGTTAAGTGTTCTAGTAGTTACGTTCTTTTCTTTATCACATTCATTACGAATCCTGTTCCAGACTTAACGCCAGACGGCGTGAGTTGACGCCTGCCCTTTCGGCTACATCACTGTGGACTGGCTGCCTTAACAGTCCACTACAGAAATTAGTAAGTGACAGTTTACTGCTCTTTATTTACTCTACGCCATTACTAAGTGTCATAATATCGAAACTATAATTTCTATAAAGCTAAGGAAATAATTTAGCATACAATCATAAGCGCAGGAAATTTGCCGAAGCCTTCTCTTTCCAGCCCTTTATCAATATTGCTGCTTCGGCCCAAATGGCTCTGAGCACTATGAGACTTAACTTCTTAGGTCATCAGTCCCCTAGAACTTAGAACAACTGAAACTAACCTAAGGACATCACACACATCCATGCCGGAGGCAGGAATCGAACCTGCGACCGTAGCGGACCCGCAGTTCCAAACTGTAGCGCCTAGAACTGCTCGGCCACTACGGCCGGCTGCTGCTCCGGAGAAAACCACAATACAAGGAACACTTCATGTCAGTAGTGGACTCTATATGCCAGTACGTAACTTGTGCGAACTTTTTGAAAAACAAACAGTTTTATATATAGTCCAAGAGTAGCTTTGTACTTACAGGCGATAGAAAGCCAACGTCTATTATGTACCCAGGAAGGAAGTCCATTCTGACATTTTTTTTTTGCTGACCCATGGAAATAGACTGTACTATAGGGAGGTCGCTGAATACATGAAAATTACACTATAGTTGAAATAATATAGCCTGTTCGCCGAGAGTGTGATCAGATCAATGAAACATGTGCCCAGTCACCTTTATGTTTATCTAAACGTACGCATTTAAGAATTTAGCACTACGTCATTGGCATACTTTTTACTTCAGCGTATGTAGTACTTTACTGGTAACAACAACAGATACGTGTCTTTCGAAGCCTATACAGAAGAATCGCCGACCGGTGTAGCGGCCCGGTCTCGGCCGCCTAACCACGGTTCGCGCGGCTGCCTCCGTCGGCGATTCGAGTCCTCCCTCGGACATGAGTGTGTGTGTTGCTCCTACCGTAAGTTAGTTTAAGTTAGATTAAGTAGTGTGTAAGCATGGGGCCCGATGACCTCAGCAATTTGGTCCCATAAGAGTATACCACCACCACAGCTGAATCTATAATATACAGGTGGTGTACAAATTGTATGGGAACACCACTAACACAACATATTACCATACCTATACGGTATTGGAAAACCGTTGACAATCAAAGGAGCTTACAGTCGTCTCGGAATGGGTAAATACAGGTCCTGTATTTTTATTCAAGGGAACCTTATACCATTCTCTCTGCAACGTAGTGGCAAGATCATCTATCGATAATGAAAGTAGATAGCAATCACGCGTCCTTCTCTCCAAAGTAGACAACAAAGGTTAAGTAATATTGACATCTGGTGATTTATGATGTCCAGACGAGATTTGACAATTCATCACAAAACCAGTCCTGTATGAAGTGAGCTGTCTGACCAGGATCTTGTGGTCTTCGGACACGGTATCACCGTTGGGGACACACATTGTACCATCGGTTGGACCTAATCAGCCAGAATGATCACATAACCTCTACAGTTAAGCCACCTAGCAGAGTGTCCATGGCGCGGGGCGTGGGTGGGTGTGTGTGCATGTATAACTGCGCACATGTTCTTGATTCTGAACAAATTCACACACAATGCTTATAAAAGAAAGATGTATCCCAAAATCTGGAATTATTTTTAAATTAAAGGAAAATAAATATTTAATGGGGAGTAAATAAGACGCTAATAAAGAGAGAAGTTTTGAAACTCATTGCTCTACGTTCCCTGGCTAGGTCAAGCAATCGAAAGAACTGAGTCATGGATAGAGAGTGCTCTTCTATTTATTTATATACCGTTGCATGTTCCACATCATATTTCTGTTAATTTACTGAAAAAGTCTCAGAGCCTTTAATAAAACATTAAGGTGAATAAAAAAATGTTCCCATTAAACAGGTTACCTCCGTCTGCACCTGTATCCATTACACTAAGGTTAACAGACATTTTATTTCTATGACTTGCAGATTACCATGCCCTGAAGGGATTAACAACACTTACGTTATTAACTCATGTTTAATTTCAGTAAAGATAACGCATGCTCTATAAATCTTCGTAGCACCGATACTGTGAAATGCCAAACTTTCATAGCACGCAATCCATAACACCAACAGCACCAAGTACGCCAAGCTTTTAACCACCGATATATCGTTTCACGTAATTTTATAATAACAAATCGCACAAAAATGATTTCTTTTCGAGGGATCGTCAGTCTGTAAGGGCCGATCGAAAAATTCCAGACTGAGGGCGTAGCTACAGCGTGTATGCGAAGTAGCGCGACTTCGATGCGGGTGTATAAGCATCAAAATTTAGTCCAGGGACTCGTGTGGTCTTCGTGACCTACCGACAAGCATAACATATATGCTGAAACGAGAACTATGGCATCGTTATTACCAAATGCCTCCAAACAGGACCAACACCCAGTTTTCCTTTTCTTGGTTGCCGAAGGGCGAGCACACGTAGACATACATCGGACATTGAGAAACTGTGTGTAGGGCACGAAAACGACCGTTGTAAAATGACGCGCAAAGAGGTGCTGCTGCCTGGTGACAATACGCGTCCACATATCGCACATGTCGTGACACAGAGTTACGACAGCTCCAGTAGGAGACGATGGAGCACCCGCCCTGTAACCAGATCTCTCCCCTCACGGTTATTGCACCTTCGGTCCCATGAGAAAGGCCTTAAAGGATCAACGATTCCTGTCGGACAAAGATGTGCAGCAAGTAGTTACTGATGCAGCAGGTCACGGTGTGTTACCGAACGGTTCTCTTAAACCCTTTTGCGTCGCTGAGATACTTGCCTCAGTGCTCACGGTGATTGTGATTGGTTGGCTTACCGATGCTGGATTGCACGGGCTTTGAACGGAAACTTTTTGCTCACCTCTTGTATACAACGTAGGATATAATACAAAAATCATCAAATACCTGCTCAGCTGCAAGCGACGTGATTCAGTATGGTGCTTCCAAAGTGATGCTTGTCACATAGAACGCGTCAGGTGATTATGATGACCCCTCATGGCCTTGAAGTATTTAAGTGGTGGATACATATAAATAGAACAGTATTGATGAACGTTAGTGTCCTGGTGAGAAACTATATGTTCTGGAAATGACATTCGTGAAAGAGAGAATTTTACTTCAGAAGCTTTATCTGTGAGCCCCACCTGCTTCAACCGACGGAAAACCATCTCATTATGCCGAATACACTCAGGGAAATCCTCACTGAAGGCAATCAAGTCATCTAAAATGTTTCAAATGGCTCCGAGCACTATGGGACTTAACATCTGAGGTCATCAGTCCCCTAAAACTGAGAACTACTTTAACCTAAGGACATCACACACAACCAGGCCCGAGGCAGGATTCGAACCTGCGACCGTAGCACTCGCACGGTTCCGGACTAAAGCTCGGCTACCGCGGCCGGCCCCAAGTCATCTAGGTTGTGATAGACGAGCTTAAATTTGATATCTGAAAAAATACTCTCTCATTGATGGCAGAAGGCCGCCACTCCAGTTGTGTGTTGAAAAAACCTTGTTAAATTTCTACAAATTGGAACTGGTACAAAACATTGTAATTGGATAGGAATATTCAGACAAGTAAATCTGAGAATATAAATAGGCATGACGGAGGTTCAGTGTGGTGAAGAGTTTAGCCCTACTAAACCAAGAAGTTCTAGAATGTAAATCAGGCATCGGGATGGACTGTAAAAATATCTTTTTGTTCAGTGCAAGTAATCTATAACAAGCCAAACGCTCACATCTCACTTTAGAACGAGAGATGTTGGTAAGGAATATGGAGAGTAGGAAGGTCTTATAATTCTGTCATGAAGCATTTCATCCAAGACCAACTTGAGCTGGTACGATGGTTGTTTGACTGCATTAATCAGTAAACTCAGAATCACACTCGCCAAAAGTTGGAGTCGGCAGTTCATCGGTCAGCACACCCGGATATAACTGATATACATTGCGCAATTGTGCGGCCTGTGCAGTTTCAGTCAGTGACCACTATCAAGCTTAGCTGGCATAAACGGCAAGAAAGTTATACTATTATGTCAGCTAAGCTTGATAATGGTCCTTGACCGAAACTGTTAGCGAATTGTGCAAAATAAAGGACAGCCGAAGGTTTCACCATGACTTTTAACAATTATTTGGCGACTGAATATCCCCACCTGCAAACGTACATCAATCTCTGGAAATCCTCACAAAATTTGTGAGTTCGCATTATACCGAAAAGGAACGAAAATTGCTATTCCCTCAAATCAAGCATAAGGCCTATACGTTGGATAAAATGAGAATCAAGAATCACAGAAACAGCTGAGTGACGAAGTACCTCCGCTGTGAACTTCCAAGTGAAACCCTGGAACTACAATTTAAACATGAATACCCCAACAAGTTCAGTTTACCAGAGTTTTCCATCCTGCAACTCGCGAACACGGTCCTCAATGGGGTTGATCGGCGCAGTGATCGCTACATATGGTACTGTTCTTCCGTACGTAATGACAATGAGCTTCCTGTTATAAATAATGCAGAAAGACACATAACTGGAAGACAAGCAATAGAAAAATCAACAATTCGCTTGCACGTCAAGGGTCTACCCCTCTAACCTTGCCCCTCGACCTCGTGGCTTGTCAGTCAGATTTCTGCCCGTTCCATGGCTTGACACCTGAAAAATTGCGTTTAAAATGGTCAGGGATCCCAACTCTGTAATACCGAAACGTCGTTCTGATATTCTTTTAGTGCCGTCTCCCAATCTCCTTTCTCTCCTTCACATATCCCTGTCTTCTCGATTCACGTACACATAGCGGACGGCCTGAACATGGCGTAGCATGGTTTGTAGGTCCGTGGTCTCGTCACAAACAACAACCTGGACCTATAGTCTGGATCAGTCTGTTCAAAAATTTTATTTATAATCTCGCTTCACCATACAGTAAGCATAACAACTTGACGGTGTGTCTGATATTGTGCAAATACTCTTGTAAAGTTCTTCATTATCTTGTACTCTGCAATAGTTATTCTCAACTATTTCCTGCAATGCTCCGAACGTAAATATTGACGGAATTCATTACAATTATATTGATCCCCCTTGCTGTGCTAAAATAGTGCATTAACTGGCCTGTACGTATTGGGTATAGTGATTTATAGGACTGTTGGCCTCCTCAGGTGTCAATTTTCACGTTGATCCCGTAAATCAGCTAGGAACCGCAGCAGTTGCTGTGTCTGTGCTAAAATATTGACCGACAGCTTTCTAGTCGCTTGTACTGTTCCAGGTAAAGAACTCGGTAGCTTAGCAAACATCTGACGACACTCACTGTTCGTTACGCACGCTTGCTGGCTGTCAACAACTCGCCGATCGATCTGACTGCTATTTTGAATTTCCCTTCCAGGAGCTTCCGTGCTCTTTGCTTCTAATCTCCCTCCTGCACTTTGAGTAGGCAAACATTTCCTCAGTGCGTTCAGAGATGTCAGAAGCTTGTCCTTGTAACTGGCCTATTTGTTTACTCAGTTGGCCGCTCGCTTCGACGCAAAGCAAATCACGCGACCTATTCACGTAATGCATTATTCGGACCTTCAAACGCCTCAATTGCGCGCAGGATGGCTCACCAACTTGAAAAACTGTAACAGCAGAGGCTGTTACAGTTGATTAAATAATGGCGACGAAGTCACTCTCCTGATTGGGATGCGACGTTGTTACAACAGAGTGACGCAATACTTCCTTCACCATTCGCTCTTGCTTGGTACACACCCAAGGGGCTCTCTGGCCCTGATACTACCTTGTCTCTCAGGTCGCTCATTCTCTCATCACCGACCCTGAAACAATCAAATTGTATCGCAAAAATCAGTATTATTAGTGATTAATTATAATAAACCACATAATCTGAAGTAAACACGATCTGCACCACTGTGTAACGGAACGACAGGTAAGCGAAATGACTGGTTTAATTACGTGAGTTATGTTACACAATATTTATGGGAAAATAATTTCACGATAATGGTTCAATTAAAATTGAAATAATATCGGGCATCAGGGGCCATTAAAAAATGTTGAAATAAGCAATTTTCACAACAAGTTTAGTTCGAGTTACACTTGACACTGCGAGCGCTCAAACATGGTTCATTCAGCAACTATTCTGATACGAAACCTGCCTCCGAAAGCTCCTCGTGAGTAGCGGGCAGGCATTGTACAACTGCTGGTGATCTAGCTGTGGTGTCCCTAATAAAAGGTTCAAATGAATGTGAATTCCTAAGGGACGAAACTGCTTACGTCATCGGTCCCTAGACTTATATACCACTTAAACTATGCTAAGAGCAACACACAAACACACATGCCCCAGGGAGGACTCGAACCTCCGGCGGGAGGCGCCACACAATCCGTGACATGGCAAACCACACTGACATTCCGTGCGGCTGTCCCTAATCCACCACACTCAGCAGGATTCCCAACTTGAGCCGCAACCGTGGCTGGTGCTCCTGCCCTGCTGTAATTACGGGCCTGACTGCGTGTTCCGTGTCGCAGAATCTCGCCCGGCTCAAGAGAATCACGCGTGTCGTGCTGCCTTCGGTCGACCGAGCTCAGCTGTCTCGGTCGTGGTGCTAGATGTAGCCCCCAGGAAATTCAAACGCCACGCTGGCACCAGCGGAACGACACAGGGTCAGTCACGGCGCATCTTTCATCCCCCCCCACCCCCCCCACCCCAAACATTTCAGTGGGTGGCTGTTTCTTGATTTGGGACACAAGAGGATATTAGGTTCGCCAACTGCCAATCAAACGACAGTTTTGACAAAAATAATCAATCACAACTGAACAGTTCTAGAATGCATGCTGTATAACAAGCTTGTTGAAAGGTCTCCTCCCTTTCCTGCTTTGCTCAAGGAAGGAAACGTTCCATCGACAGTGCCGTCATTACATACGGAGCACAAGCTCGGATTACGAAGGGATGTTGAGGGCAATGGGCCGTGTATTTTGATAAGAACCATCCAGGCATTTGTCTGGAGCGATGCAGAGAAATCACGAGAAAGCTAAATCTGGATGATCGGATGGGGATTTGAACCGTAATCCTCCTCAATGTGAATCAACTGTGCTGACCACTGCGAAACATTGATCGCTAGCTAAACACTCTCAACTGAAGGAAAGTAGGATTGTGGTTGAAAACAACTTCAAAATGCATGACGTAGTATATTAAGTCAATAGCCCCTTCCGAAAATATAAAAAAATTCAATTTCATTAAAAATTGCCATGCATTTCTTAAAAATAAGTGATTCCCCAAGTGTGAGAAAAAGAAGGAGCACTATACATTTGCTATACCACACAATCAGAACTGAAAAAGTCCGAAAACAGATTAACAGTGCATAACATTGTTAACCTAGGTCGATTCCAAAATCAGCCAGTTATACAATGCTAAATTGTAGGTAATATTTTATCTACATTATGAAACCAAACCATAGAATTAGTCATACATATATCTGCTTCAGTTCAAATGGACTCTTCAGTTTTTCTGTAACGTAACTTATTGGAAAAATTAACAACAATATTGATAATGAAAGTCAATATTGATCACAGACTTACAAAGGTTTATACCAACGCCACAAAGCACAAAGTATGAAAAATCCATTGTCTTATTTGTGATAAAAGACAACCAGAATTGTACTGGTCTGAGGGTTCTTCAATTGCAGATGATTGAAGCTAGCTTTTCTTGAAAATTTTTTGTGGTTATCATATACAAATGTTAAAGTCATAACTATTTTCTGTAGCTGACAAATTTATTCAATATAAAATTGCTGCTCGAGCTGGAGCCATCGATTCATAAATTTACTTCCATGATGAGGCAGCCAGAAGGGTCACTACATAAAATTACATTCACCACGGACTAATAATTAATTGCGTGATTTGCAAATTTCTTTAGTTTGCTAACACACACACACACACGCGGGCGCGCGCGCGCGAAACGAGGAAAATCACATAGCTTACAAGACTGAATACATACTGCGAGACAAAAGGAAAGCTATAGTGGGAAGTAGAAGAATACAGGCAATATATGTGGCTGGCCCATCACAGCAACAAAAAGGCTGAGTCAAAGACTCCACAAAACACTAAAATCTCCAGCCATAAAGATTAGGCTAAGGTGTAGACTATACAAAACTTTAAAACCCTCTCCGTACTCGTTTCGACATCAGCTAAAAATGAGAACATATCGCCACCGAAATTCGCTTTTCCCTCTCCTCGTAATATGAAAAGCACTCAGTAAAAATGTGGCATACAGTGTAGCACGCTGCAGGCATTACAGACCAGGGGATCCACTTAAGGAGGTAGGAAGCCATATGTTAGTGGACAGTATTCAATTCGGAGGTAGATCAGGATTACTTCGTCCCAATAAGTTACTGGCAAAAGGTTCGCCATGGCTGTCTTGCTTGTATCGTCAATCACAGCTCGTTGTTACTGCCAGCCATTCCACGATATCTGACGCAACATTGAAGTAACAATCTGCACCAGAACGGAACACTGTGTGACGTCACGTTCCCTGTAGGCTTCGATAAGGGCTCAAAATTGTCACATGCGCCGGTAAACAGCAGACTGATACTTTCTTCCCCTATGTTGTAGAAAGTACAGATTGTTATGGATTAGCTCGGCAACTTTCTCGGATTCATGTGCTACAATGATTGTGGGTACTAAGGTATTCAGAGCTGATGGGGAACTGCTCGCCCTGAAGTGTCTCACTGGATCGAGTGCCTCCTGGATTAAAAAATGGTTCAAATGGCTCTAAGCACTATGGGACTTAACATCTGAGGTAAACCTAACTAACCTAAGGACATCACACACCTCCATGCCCGAGGCAGGATTCGAACCTGCGATCATAGCAGCAGCGCGGTTCCGGAATGAAGCGCCTAGAACAGTTCGGCCACAGCGGCCGGCCCTCCAGTATCGCTGGAGCACTGTAGTAAATACAATGTACTCTTGTGGATTACCAGTATCCTTAAGATGCGGTCGAGGAACACTGACTAACCATGGGAGTCCAACTGTTTGGAGCCATCAGAATACTCAACTTTAAGACCATGATGCCTATCTAAAATATTAAAAACAAAGACTGAGACGTAAAATCTGGAGTTCAATATCGCTTATAACACGTCAGGTCTGGACGTCCATAGGAGCAGAGGTGAAGATCTGCTACGAACTTTGTGGAAAACTTCAAAACTAGGCACGCCTGTTTTCGTATGTGCGATTTAAATTCCCACAAATGTATACTTTTGACGCTCTTTGAAATATTACACTATAAACCTATTCTTGATTAAGCATATTTCAACTGTGGAACACCATCTCGAGATAATTTATATGAGGGCTAAGTTTTTGTTATGTCTGATCGGTCGTGCAGTTAAAACCGCAATGAAAATCCGATGAAGCTTTGCACACATGTATTATGCAGTGTCTTTAGGATGCCCTTTGAGCAGCTGACGTCTCACGTTTCAGTTTTGAGCTGACAGTGAGCACGTAAAGGTGCCTGGAGTAATAGAGCCTCCCATCAAGTGTGAGTTACGTGCTGAGGGGTTCCGCCTGATTTCATGCATCCCGCATATCATAACTGTCAGGTGTAACTGACAAAGTGCGGCAGAAGTGCAGGAACTTTGAAGCAGGATGTACAGTTTTTCATAATTCAGGCGCTCAGGGAAGGAAGCTGTCCGGTGAGTGGGTCAGGTGATACGAGAAAATCGTCTACATCTACATCCACATACATTTTCCGCAAGCCGCCGTTTGGTGCACAGCTATAGGCACACTATAAGACTGCAACTAATTTCCTTTCCTGTTCCACTTGCAAACAGAATGAGGGAGAAACGGCAGTCTACAAGTCTCCATAGGAGTCCTAAGTTCTCTGATCTTACCTTCGTGGCCCTTGCCCGAAATTTACTTTGGTGGCAAGATGAGAGATTTGCAGTCTGCCTGAGATGCCAAATCTCCACATTTTTCCATTAGCACCTCGTGAAACGAGCGTCGTCTTTACTTCAGCGATTCCCACAGGAGATCACGAAGGATTTCTCCAATACTTACTTTTTATCGAACCTATTGGTAACAAATATAGCAGCACGCCTCTGAGCTGATACTATGTTTGCCTGTAATCCAAGGTGGTGTTGATGCGGAACAGTCGAACAGTGCCAAGAATGGGCCGCATTAGCGCTCTATACGTCACCTCCATTATGTATGACCCATATTTTCGCCAAATTCCCCCAATAAAACAATGACGAGCATTCGCCTTTCATACACTAACCTGACAGGCTCATTCCAATCCATAACGCTTTGCAACGTTATAAATAGTTATTCAGCCGATGTGCCTGTGTCAAGCAGCGCATTACTAATGCTGTATTTGGACGTTTCACGTTTCTTTTCCCCACTCGTCCGCATTCAATCGCTTTTTTTTTTTTTTTTTTCTTTTGGAGCAAGTTTCCATTCATCACACGACCTGGTAAGTCTGGCGAAGTCGTCTTGTATCCCTCTATAGCACTCAAGGACGACACGTTCGTGTACACCACAGTTTCATCCAGTATACAGCTGTTATTTTCTACTTACCCTGTTCGTCAGATCATTTATGTACATCAAGAATAAGAGAAGTCCTATTACTCTCCATGGAGCAAATCAAGCGATGAGGATTTTTGCTAGCACTTACTGTCTTTCTTCGTGCCAATCAATGCCAGGGTGCGCATTGCAAAGTTTTCGATGGGAAATATTTAATCACGGGAGGTGTTTGACCACTGACCATACAGCCCGGACTTGGCCCCCTCTGATTATGATCTCTTTGTTTTTTAGTATTTTGGCACAGACAACGAGCACCAGACCAACCTAGAGAATTGGTGGAAAGCACAGGCCGCTACTTATATATAGGTTCAAATGGTTCAATTGGCTCTGCGCACTATGCGACTTACCTTCTGAGGTCATCAGTCCCCTAGAACTTAGAACTAATTAAACTTAACTAACCTAAGGACATCACACACATCCATGCCCGAGGCAGGATTCGAACCCGCGACCGTAGCGGTCACCCGGTTCCAGACTGTAGCGCCTAGAACCGCACGGCCACTCCGGCCGTCTTAGATGTTGGACAGTCGGTGCAGTGCTACGACAAATGTAGTCAGAGGGGTGACTATGTAGAGAAGTAGCTGGGGTGTGTCTAAGAAGTACGACGTTTTGAAGTTTCGTTGTGATTTCCATTTCACGACTGATCGGACCTCGGAAAAGAAATAGTTCTCATACGGCAGCCGTTTATTCAGAGTGCTGGTGCTCAGTGCTGTGTGTGTGTGGCTGTTGGCAGAGCCGCCGCACGCGGTCTTCCTGGAGGTGGACGGGCGGCGGCTGGACCCGGGCAACGTGTTCCTGCCCGTGCTGGAGGGCTCAGCGCTCGCCGTGGGCTGCGTGGCCGAGGGCGGCGAGCCGCCGCCGCGACTCTCGTGGCGGCTGGCGCTCGCCGGGCAGCCGGACGCGCAGGCGCAGCCGCAGCAGCACCAGCACGGCGCCGTGCCCCTGCTGAGCACGCAGCCCGCCGCGCCGCTGCCCGCCGCGGCCCACGTGCTGCGCTCCGAGGCGCGGCTGGCGCGGCTGCTGCGCGCCCACCACAACGCCAGCGTCGCCTGCCTCGTGCAGCACCCCGCGCTGCCGCAGCCCGCGCTACAGGTCTCGCTGCTGCTCGACGTCCAGTGTGAGTACCACCTGCTGTCCGCCGTCTGCCTCTCTATCTCCACCACAACAGACGGGCAGTGGGTGTTCAAAATATCGTCTGCCACAATGCGTACACGTGGGTGCAAAGTGATGCTAACAAGGGAATCGCCCCGTCGCACACCCCTCATATTTAGTGGTAAGAGAGCCCTGTGGACAACAAGACTGAACACAGATCAAGCATGAAAATAGGAAGAATTACTGCACTGTAACAAAAAAAGAGGCAAAATAGAAACATGTGATTATTCAATTTCTCCAGGCGTATTTTATGACGAAATAAATCCAGGGTGAACGGCCTGGTATGAGTTTGCATAGGACACAATATTTCGGCAATCGACCACGCTGCCATCATCAGGTGCGCACATGATGGTGGCAACGTGGTCGATTGCCGAAATATTGTGACCTATGATCACTAATACCAGGCCGTTCACCCTGGATTTATTTCGTCAAAATAGAAACAGTGAACGGTCCAAAGACATGGGGTTCAATATGGAGCCAAGCTAAGTTGAAATCGTGGTTACGGTTGTAGGCTGCCCCGGAGGGGACCCCAGTTCAAACCTCCCTCTGCCATTTTGTTTTTTTTATTTCGCCGTTCGTTTCATTCAGATTTGTGTCTGTGCCGTGGTGGAACGTCAGTTTACAACAGTGAGGTGTAAGGCAGCGACCTATAATGTCAGCATAAAGGAAGTGGCTTTCAATTGGTAAGCGGAAACGTTTGATGACAAGGTGAGGAGTCAACCGAATACTGCACCGGAAGACACGTCTGGTGTGTCATATACGGCAATACTGTGTCATATGATAGGAATCTCTTACCGCACCTAATTTTTACGACTGGTAAGTTGGTGAGATATGCCTCCTTGCCCAATATAGGCGTTCGTATAAATGTGAATGTGATCACTCCCAAGGAAATGATGAAAATATAATAGTTTGTCACATAAGCTGCAACAAATCAACGCAACAGTCTACTGTCAAAAAACATGTTTTTACTGTTTTTGAAGTTGCGGTCCCTTTTGGAAGTTGACTCTTGAATTCCTTTGTTGTAGCATAGTTCACAATCGTCTATTTGTTGTTTTAATTTGTGTGAGACGTCTACGTGGTATCCCGCTTGTTCCCACTATTCGTCATATTTACTTGCGACGGTAACGTATTCTTACCACATGATTAATATTATATAATCAATGTATAGTATGACAACTGCCAAGACTACAGAAAGAGAACAAACATTCAAATGTTTAAAGTGTTCTGAAAAAGAAGACACGAGGGAGTTTTCCATACGGCTCGCTTACTTGGCAGTCTATCACAGTGGCCAGCTGCCCACGAAACCGCTGCTGTGTCGGGCTGTTCTTTATTGCACTTGTTGTTCTTGGTCCGTTCACCGTTTCTATTTTGCTTTTTTTCACTGTTCAATAAAACTTCATCCTATTTTCAAGGTAGATCTGTGTTCGGTTTTTGACGGGCTATCCACGGGCCACCTTACCACTAAATCTGATGAGAGTGCGTTGGGGAGATTCTCTTGTGTGATTTGCCTCTGATATTCCAGTTCGTCCACCCTTCACATCTCGTAGCTGAATTCATCAATTTTCTTACCTCGCTTGTTCTCCATCGGTCGCGGGCTCTAAGGCTTGTGCAATAACCGGTGCACAGTAAAATGGTAAGTGGGTAGGTTTAAATGCTAGGCGCATTGAGAATCATAAAGTGTTAAGATGCGACCTAACTTCGTCTTATTTCTCCAATCCCAAAATTAACAAAACGATTTCCGAAACCAGTCTATCAGTAATATTCACAACAAGATTCCCAGTGATTAATCATTAGTTCCCGAGCACCGCAAAAGTAACAAGTTGCTTCACACGACCCTAGGGGTCACATGAAATATGTTTTCCGAGTGAACTCTAACTGCCGGCCAGGGTGGTCGAGCGGTTCTAGGCGCTACAGTCTGGAACCACGCGACCGCTACGGTCGCAGGTTCGAATCCTGCGTGGGGCACGGATGTGTGTGATGTCCTTAGGTTAGTTAGGTTTAAGTAGTTCTGAGTTCTACGGGACTTATTACCTCAGAAGTTAAGTCCCATAGTGCTCAGAGCCATTTGAACCATTTTTATTTTTTTTAACTCTAACTATTAATTCCGTCTTTACGTGGAGTTTCGCTTCACGCAGTAGTTCACTTGTTATCACCTCGGATACCAAGGCAATTTTTCAGTAAACTGTCCCGTGATTAAATGAGGTCAGGCTTTATACAAAGATTCATACCTTACCAGTTTGATGCCCGCCCTCTCAGGACCCTCTTGGCACTGATCTGCCATTACTGTCAATAAGCACAGTAATTAAAATTTGTAATTAGTATTTCCTGATGAACTGAGTGATATCGAAATTATTGTTCACGAGTTCTCAGTGCAAGTAACGTAACCAGTAAGATTGGCGCTATACATTAATATTCACACAGTAAATATGAATAATACAAAACTCTCTTCTTGGCACCCATTGTTCTAGGTGAAGCCTCACTCTCTCTCTCTCTCTCTCTCTCTCTCGCTCTGTTCTAGAACGGTACGGCCGTTGCTCACCCGCCACTTCTCACGTAATATGATAGTCTGCCGCATTGTTCGATGAGTCTGCCCTGTGATCCTACCTACTCGCTTACGTCCCGTAGAAAATCTTCTTTTATTGTGATTAAAACATAACAACAAAAATGTAATAAGCGTGGCAGGGATATGGCATAGATGCCACACCGCCTCCACTCTGCTGCGTCCCTCTTCCTCCGACTCCATGCCCTTCACTTTCTTGTACCCTGCATCTCTTGCTTAATCTGTTGCTAGCTTCGTCCCTTTTTAGCGTTTCGTACTTCAGTCGGTAAAACCGTAACCCCTATACCAGTTGTTCTCAACCGGGGATTAATTACCTCCTGAGAGGTGAATTATAAGTTTCTGGGAAGTAAAACTTAAAGTCTCCATTTGTGTTCCGATCACGAAAGTAAATTATTTTTTAAAAGAGTATTGCCATTATCACTATTTCGTAAGGCGATGATTATGCAAGTTACCAGTGATTACATTTCTGTAAAATACTACCATTAACAAATCACGTAACATGGTGGACGCTGTAGCTTCTGGAACAAATGTATCAAAATCGTCTTCCTCAAATAGTCCACCCATTACACAAATACTTTTTACTTTCGACCTTGCGTCCAAACCTGAGACAGATACAGTGCATATGCTTAAAAATATCATGATAATGCTTTCTACGAGTTGTAAATAGTTCCTGGGGATATACTCCATTTTTACTTCGCAACAATAAATTAATTAAATGACAACACAACAGAAACTGTAGGTGCTACTACACAGCTGTAGGGCTTACGCAGTATTATTATTGTTGCGGCTGTGGTCTGACTGACAGCATTGGCAGAATCAATTTTTCTAATTTCTGGCAATTCACCTATCGAGTGATTAACTGACTGTAGGTCTAAGTACAGTGAACACAATTTAATTATGTTGACTCTAAGTGGAAGTGCAGGATGTTGGTGACGCAAGTATCGCTACAGAAAGGTGTGGTGCTAAGAAAACAAGTCTTTTAACAAGTCTCCATCCTCAACGTGGATTGTTAGCTTTCTTATCTGACGAGTGACTTTAGAAAGCACTCGTGATGAAATGAGAATTGCTTGATCATCGTATAAAAAAAAGCACTCCGTCATCATGCCACAAGTGGCCCATCGGGACCAACCGACCGCCGTGTCATCCTCAGGTGAGGATGCGGATAGGAGGGGCATCTGGTCAGCACACCGCTCTCCCGGTCGTTACGATGGTTTTCTTTGACCGGAACCGCTACTATTAGGTTGAGGAGCTCCTCAATTGGGATCACGAGGCTGAGTGCACCCCGAAAAATGGCAACAGCACATGGCGGTCCGGATGGTCACCCACCCAAGTGCCAGCCACGCCCGACAGAGCTTAACTTCGGTGATCTGACGGGAACCGGTGTATCCACTGCGGCAAGGCCGTTGCCCATCGTATAACAAGAGGGAGCAACAAATAAGGAGTTGAGTGCCAATTTTCTCATAGACTCACCAGTCCATGATTTAATGAAACACCTACGGAATCGAAATAGCATTTACCTTTCGTCATTTTAAAACTGAAAGTTTAGAAAGAAGGCCGTGCGGTTAAAGGCGCTGCAGTCTGGAACCGCAAGACCGCTACGGTCGCAGGTTCGAATCCTGCCTCGGGCATGGATGTTTGTGATGTCCTTAGGTTAGTTAGGTTTAACTAGTTCTAAGTTCTAGGGGACTAATGACCTCAGCAGTTGAGTCCCATAGTGCTCAGAGCCATTTGAACCATTTAGAAAGAAAATTGTTTTTCGTTCTCAAGTTTAGTTAGGCGCTTTTGATGGTGGCAGTGGGGCAGACTGCCTTATATCTGATTGGTCTCAGAAAACTTCGGAACCACTGCCTTATAGGACTTCCGTTTGCCTGTCTGTCCTTGTACTAAGGTCGACAATAACTTGACGGCATAAAGAATTTAAGTTTAAAAGTAAATGCTTAAAAACATATGCTCATTTATTACATATATTTTGATACTCGCAAAATCAGTATTCAAAACCTATAGAGAAATATATATACATAATTAAGGTTGTACAGAACATTCAAGTGACGAGTCCTGCTCACAATTGTCTGTTCTTTCTTTTCATTGTCGTGTATTCCTAGTATTATTCCCTCCTCCTTTTCCTTTTGCTTTATCTGTCTCTCCCTCCTTCCATCTACTCTGCAATCTTTGCTGCAGCGCAATTTCTTCGCATTATACGCTCTGGCTGTATTTTCCCAATTCTTATCATTTTTGCTAGCTGTCATTCCTCTCCTACTCATAGCAGTCCCTCTACATCCTTCATTCTGCCACTCCATTTTATATTTTTCCCCACAACCACATTTCAAACAGAATCAACTATTTTTCCTTTCCTCTTTTAATATTCATGATTCATTGTCGTACAATACCACACACCAGACAAACTTCTCTCAGGTCTTTTACTTTGCTATATCAGATTTATTTTTACTATCTAACTGCACATAAAAATGGTTCAAATGGCTCTGAGCACTATGGGACTCAACTGCTGAGGTCATTAGTCCCCTAGAACTTAGAACTAGTTAAACCTAACTAACCTAAGGACATCACAAACATCCATGCCCGAGGCAGGATTCGAACCTGCGACCGTAGTGGTCTTGCGGTTCCAGACTGCAGCGCCTTTAACTGCACGGCCACTTCGGCTGGCAACTGCACATATTTATGGTTCTTTTACTCATATATGTTCTGTTTATTGTCCTCATACAGATTTCACTATCTGACACAAACTTCCTATGGTAAATAATGTCTTCCATTTTTTTTCCTTAGAACCTAGTTATCACGCAGCCCTCATGTTTGCTAATTAACATCATTTTGGTCATCTCTATATCTACTCTCATTCCATGTACTTCCTCCACATTTCAAATACTCTTCACCATATTCTATCGTTTTGTTTTCTCTAATAATGGCAACATTATAGTGCTAGACGAATTACTCTCAGACATGAATGTAATAATTCCAGTTCCAAAGAAAATGTTGGTTTTGACAGGTGTCAATGTTACTGAACTGAATTATAGTCGCAATACACTAACACGAATATATACACAATAAAGGGAAAAATGGTAGAGCCTGTCCTTGGAGGAATCAGATTGGGTTGTAGTGACGTAGTGTAACAGGCAAGGCATTACTGACCCTACACCTTATCATATAAGATTGACTGAAGAATGGATAAGCTACCTTCATAACATCTGTTGATTAAGAGGAAATTTTTGATGATGTGGAGTAATCTACATTCTTTGAGATTCTGGAGCTAGCATGGGTAAAGTTAAAGGACAGAAAGGTAATTTATAACTTGTATGGAAACCAAACTGCAGTTTTAAGAGTCGAAGGATGTTAAAGAGAAGCGATGAACACAAGTGAGCTGTATGGGGTTCTAACGTTTTCCCAATGTTATTCACTCTGTAAAGATATTGTAGTCGACTTAAATCAGGCGAGTCTGAGGGAATTAGATTAGGAAATGAGACTCTTAATGTAGTAGATGGCATCAGCTATCACGACAGCGAAAGTAGAAAGGTTACAAAGCTGAGACTAGCAGTAGCAAGGGAAGCATTTTTGAAAAAGACGAATTTTTTAACGTCTAACATAAAAATAAGTGTTAGGAACTCTTTTATGAACTTATTTGTCTGTAGCGTAGCCTTCTATAGAAGTGGAAGGTGGATGATAAAGTTATACCGCGTCATTCTCTTCATCAGTTTCTTCTGCGCGATGTGCATTTCGACTCCTCTGCTGGTTTAATTTTCAGGATATTACACTGTTCACAGTTACCTGAAGACTGAAGAGAAAAGTGACGTTGTATAACGTCCTAGAAGATTTTATCTTCAATTACAACATCCACCATATCCTACGTCACTCTATGAGATAATATAATCTTTTGAAGTCTGTTGCTGCAGAACAATGCTTAAGATGTGATGCATAAATTGAATAGTTAAAAAAAGGTACCGAACGGAATTGGACAGAATAAGACATTTATGGCATAATTTGACTAAAATAACGTATCCTTGGGCATGAAGGATTCGTCATCTTGGTAATGGAGATACGTATGGGAATAAAATTTTGGAGGGAGGCCAAAGGTCGAATACAGTCAGCACGTTCAACTGCATGTAGGCTGCAGTAGTTATCTAGAGATGAAGAGGCTTGCGCGAGATAGACTAGGTGGAGATCTGCATCAAAACATTTTTCGTGCTGAAATCCACAACTACAGCGACAACTTGTCAATTACCCTTACGTCTGGTTCTATCATTCCACCTGTTTGTCCTAACGCTTCGTTACTTCCTCATAATATGAATTGTAAAAAGTTTTTAAAAATACTAACTACCTTTGTCTAACAAAACTTGCAATAGTTGCCTCATCTGTTTTCTCATTGCCTATGCATACTTTTGGTTTTCCTACCATTCTTCTGTCCATCCAGACTACACCACATCTGCCAGTAACGTGAGGACGATACTCCGCTCAACTCACTCAATCGTCTATTACCAATCAACAAACAGATTAAGTTATTCCTAGGAAATACTAGGATTTTTTGACTTACCATCCTCAAACTCCCGGTTCATTTCTCACGTCCCTTTTCCTTTTCAGAACCCAAACTGTGACTCCCTCCACGAATTCCTTGATAATCTGTAAAATCTTCTGAGTACAAGCTTTCACACCCCATTTGTGATGTCACATATGAAATCAGTTTGGCGTAAAATCTTTAAATTCTTTGGCCTATTATTTATTTGGCACAGAGACTAGGATCTATTTAACTAAATACACTATGGAAGGTAAATGCCCTCGTTAAATATTCTATTAATGAGGTTTGTCAGTTTAGCTGTTACCCCACCTCTACAGTTTTATCACTTTTAGTGGTGTTTCGTCACAGCCCATTGCTTTACTCGTACACTTTATTACTTCCCATCTCAATATCTTTAGTCCAGGATCCGTTTACTCACATTCTACTTTATGTTCTAATCTTGCTATACTAACAAAAGAACACGACCCCATTCCCCTAGCATTGGAAAATAAAGTTTCATGGAATAGCCCGGATCGCCGTTCGTGTCTCCAGAGTCAATAAAGTAACTTACGTAGCATCACAGGGCTATCTTGGATCACCTGGATTGTATTAAGAAGTCTGTGCTCATGCACTATAGTTATGAGGTATTATTTAATCGCCTACGTAGCCAAAATAGGGCTTCTCGCTATACCTCACATCTTTATTACGTATAAAACATAACAATCGGAAGTATCTCCTACAACATTAGATGCCCAGAACGGAAATGTAATTGATACTATCGGCTTGTGTCGTCCTGAAGAGTAACAGTATTGTGAATTTCACTCAACCAGTGGCTAAACGAGGAAGACTATTTACCAGTAACGTTTTTGGCGGGGCACGATGGCCTACGGACATAGGCTGGGGAAATAGAGATGAGAATGTGGTCTATTGGAAAAAAAATTATTCTACTTGTAGCACAAACATTCAATGAGATCTAAATGACCAAGTCTAAGGACTGCTTCATAGAGGTTTTACTAGACGAACAAGTAACGGTAGAGCGAAGACGACGCAACATCGACTTACGTAAACTCGATACTGCCTAGCAAAAAAAAAAAAAAAGGTTCAAATGGCTCTGAGCACTATGGGACTTAACATCTATGGTTATCAGTCCCCTAGAACTTAGAACTACTTAAGCCTAACTAACCTAAGAACATCACACAACACCCAGTCATCACGAGGCACGGAAAGATACTGCCTAGCAGGCTGTCATTTCTATCACTCTGCCAATTTGTGAGTGCGGACTGACATGACCAATACTGCCCGGCGTCTGCACTTTACCTGCCATCTGCTGTATCTGAAATGACAAATTGGTGTTCTTCCCTAGATGGACAGGGAAAAATGATGTTGCCTTTGTATCTGCGGTGAAACATCTAGATATAAAACTACAGAGACTTTCCTTAGCTTCGAAGCTACTGCATATAGGCTGTTCCATTTTACCTCAGTCAGAGCGAAACCTTGCATTTTTTGTAGGGATTCAGTTCCTTGTCGTCTACAGTAGAGTTTAAGTGAATATATCTGCAAACTCGCAGCTGTAATAAACAATTGTTTCCGTATCTGTTTAAGGTCATAAAATCCCACGATTCTGTGATTCGTAACTAGATGTTATTCAAAGGTTAACTCTCAAATAAAATTTAAAACCAAGATAGTACTGTATATTTCGAAGTCGTATATGCGAGGTGTTTTAGAACTTAAATTTAATGTAATTTTCATCATGTTATTGTTTTTCTCAAATACACAATAACTTAAACGGATTAAAAATTGTACCAAATTGATGGGCATTTGACTTAAAAACGGTATTAGTAATCTTTCTTGTGCTATCTTCAGTGGGGAGCTGTAGAAAAAATAAAAGTAGATCGACACGGCGGCAACACCCATTAATTGTGACGAGGCTGTTGTCGGCCGCCTGTTGTTTATGTTTCACCGCAGACCATTGTAACCTAAGCACATCGTAAGTTTAAATACAGCGTCCGAAAAAAAAAATCACAGCACCAAGAACGAGTTGTGCGACTTGAACGAAAGTTGGTAGCGTCTTCCTACATCTGAAAGAAGATGTCTATTCATATTTTGCGCCAGTCACATGCGCTAGAAGCACAACTATGAGGATGCAAAAGAGGTTTGCTTTAAATGCGCATTGTGTGAGTTGAAAGTTGACGGGGAGAAAGCAAAGGAAATAGAAGGAACTACTGTTATTATTTACATCTGGAAGTTTAGCGAAATCAACGGCAATTGGTGAAAATGTGTGCTGGATCGGGAATCGAACCCAGGATCTCCTGCTTATGAGGCAGTTGCGCTAACCACTGAGCGACCCGGAAATTGTGTTTCTACCATCGCGCGGACTACCTCGGCACGCCTCTCGATCGACTAACATTCTAACCCAGCGTCCCTGTCCACGTTCCCCGTCCATGGCTTCGATACTCGCACAGATTGATGAAAAGGACTATAAATAAATTTTAATATTTCACCTTACAAATTTATATTTTTACCCAAGATTGCCGCAGGAGGTCGAAGTTATTTATGCACCCACAATTACGGTAGTGGTTCATTGCCCATCGAGGCGAGTCGGTTAGAAAGAACTGACATTAAGCATTCATGCAACAAACTGTAACGGTCGGTTAGTTACCTTTGAGATTGGACGTCGTGAATTGATGTTAGTCAAGAATGCCATTAAGGCAAAAGCTACAAAGACGCCCTTATCAACACCCAGCGAGTTTGAAAGAGATCGTATAGCAGGGCTACGAGAAGCTGGAAGTTCCTTCTGCGATACTGCAGAATGACTTGCAGGAATGTAGCCACTGTACATGATTATTGGCATCGGTGATCACGGGAAGCTGCGGTCACGTGATACTAGGGAGAGGGAAGACCATTGTGTCCGGCGTGTGGCTGTAGAGCAGCATCTGGAGCGGCGAGTGCAGCAGCGTCTGGAGCACCAGCTGGCACCAAAGCGACACGACGAACTGTCACGAATCTATTACTTCAAGGAAGATCCGAGCCGGACGCTCTGTGGCGTGCATTTCACTTATCGCCGAAACACCGCTGTTTGCAGCTTCAATTGTGTCGAGGGAGGGCAGGATGGAGGTCGGTTATGTTTTCTGAAGAAAGCTGGTTCTCCCTTGGTGCCAGTGTCGGCCGTCTCTGTGGGATAGAAGGAGGCCAGCTGAGAGCCTGCAACCAACCGTCTGCGTGCTGGACGCATATAAAGTTATGGTACAGGGTGCGATTTCGTATGACAGCAGGAGCACTGTCACGGCTACCCCACATACCCTGACTGCAAATTTTTATGTCAGGTTGGTCATTCGGACCTGTTCCGCTGTAATTCGTGAACAGCATTTTATGGGGTGTTTTCCAACAGATTACCGCTCGCCCACATACCGCTGTCGTAGCCCAACATGCTTTACATAGTGTCGACATGTTGTTTTGTCCTTCTCGATCATCAGATTTTCTCCAGATAAGCACATATGAGCCATCATCCGGTGATAACTCCAAAGTCATCCACAAACAACGGTAACCGTCCCTTTATTAACTGTCAAAGTGCAACAGGCATGGAACTACATACCACTAACTGGCAACCGGCACCTGTACAGCCGGTTGAAGTGACCGAGCGGTTCTATTCGCTTCAGTCTGGAACCGCGCGACCGCTACAGTCGCAGGTTCGAATCCTGCCTCGGGCGTGGATGTGTTTGATGTCCTTGGGTTAGTTAGGTTTAAGTAGTTCTAAGTTCTAGGGGACTCATGACCTCAGAAGTTAAGTCCTATAGTGCTCAGAGCCATTTGAGCACCTGTAAAATACATGCATGCATTTTTCCTTGCTTTCATTCAACACTCTGGCGGCTACACCAGTTATTAATGTACTAATATTTCACTTTTGTAACGGCTTATCTCACGCTTACGGAAACCAACGATCTTGCAAAGTTAATCACTTAATTATGTTACTTACACAAATGAATTCTGAAATTTCATTACTCTACTTTAACTACTTTTTGGTGCTTCTCCGTTAGTGTAATTATTAGTTAATTAAATTTTCCATGTGTCAGACAACGGGATCCATAAAATCTAAAACTGAAATCAATGTATAATGAAATGAAATTCAACCCTATGTAAGATCAATATTTATGAAAATTCTATATATACTAAATACACGAATAAAACGTTTTTAAAAACTGTAGTAATTATTGTTACATTATGTTCTATACGTTCACCAACTACAGAGAATCAGCCTCAAAATAAATCGTATTTCACCGAAAACCGTAATAAGGTTCTTGAACTACATGACATGCAAGTTGTCGCGTTAGGGAAACAATGCAAATTTTACAGATTTAGTCAGTTGCAATCCGGCCGGCTGTTGCTGCAACAGTTTTGAGTTATTTTTAATTGAAAAACGGTCAGGGTTGCAGAGTTATTAAATTTCACAGACGCGTTTCAGTCTTAGGGGGCTTCGTCAGATAGTGCAGAACACAAGAAAATAACCCATTAACAAAAATTTGAAGGAGGCCCATTTGTCTATCTTGTATGACTACGCAGATAAGTTAACTAAAACACATATGAAAACTTCCAAAAAAGTAACTGCATATAAACCCATCCGCCGTAGAGCCATAAAAAATGAGAGATGGAGATAATTAAGACAAACAGATTACGATAAAAAGTTACACAGTGTATGAAGCAGACGGGAAATTTCAAAAAATAGTTCAAATACAGAATGTTACCGGAAGTAAACTAGCAGATATCTCCATAGTAGCACAGCATAGGACCATGCTGTATAAACGCGGTACCACAGTACGTCAATTTAGCGCTCTTTCGAGCAAGGTTATCTTACATCTTGTAGTTACAAGTAGGCCGGACCTTACCGACAGTGTCAATGTAGAAACCGGGATTAGCGACCATGATGTCATTATAACAACTAGATTACGAAAGTCAAGAAGGCTAGGAGAGTGTTTCTGCTAGATAGCGTAGATAAGTAGTTATTGACATCTGACTCAGACAGTGAATTGGCATCACTTAGTTCCAGTAACCTGGAAAGAGAGGAATTATGGGCAAAGTTTAAGCAGCTCATGGTCTGGGGAGATATGTGCCTAGTAAGTGGATAAAGGATGGAAAATGCCGATTATAGTTTAATAATGAAATTCGGCGGATACTGAAGGATCAGAGGCTGTTGCTCTTAAGTTTCAAAAGGGAACCCATAAATGACGACAAGCGAAGGTTACTAGAGATTCGTGCATCTGTGAAAATATCTATGCGCGAAGCATACAACTACCACCCTCACACCTTAGCAAAAGACCTGGCAGAGAACCCGAGAAAATTCTGGTTCTATGTAAAGTTGCTAAGCGAGTCTAAGTCTCCCATCCAGTCCCTTGCTGACCAGTCCGGTGTGGCAATGGAAGGTAGCAAAACGAAAGCCGAAGTTTTAAATTTCAAGTTTCAGAAATCGTTCACACAGGAGAATCATACAAACATACCGTCATATGAGCACCTGACAGATTCCCGTATAGACGGCATAGTAATAAGCGTACCTATCATAGAGAAAGAACTGACAGATTTGAAAGCAAATAAATCACCAAGTCCGAAAGGAACCCTAGTTCAGTTTTACAAAGAGTACTCTCCGGCTTTGGCACCCACAACAAAGTCCCTGGCGATTGGAAAAGAACGCTGGTGATTCCAGTCTATAAGAAGGGTAAAAGAACGGACCCCCAGAATTACAGAGCCATATGCTATTGTTTGCTCAGAATTCTTGAACATATTCACAGTCTGAATATACTATATTTTCTTGAGACCGAGACGCTTATGTCAACCAATCAGCATGATCTTAGAAAGCATCGTTCCTACGAAACTCAGCTTGCCCTTTTCTCACAAGAAACACTGCGAACTTTGGATGAAGGGCAACAGGCAGATTCCATATTTCTAGATTTCCAGCATTTGACACGGTGCCTCATTGCAGGCTGTTAACGAAGTTACGAGTATATTGAATAAGTTCACAGATATGTGAGGGCTCGAAGAGTTCTAAAATAATAGACCCCAGTATGTTTTCCTCGACGGCGAGTGTTCATCAGAGACAAGGGTACCGCCATCAGTGCCCGAGGAAAGCGTAATAGAGACCGTTGTTTCTCTCTGTACACATAAATGACTTGGCTGACAGGGTGGGCAGCAATCTGCGGTTGTCTGCTGATGATACCGTGGTTTACGGTAAGATGTCGAAGTTGAGTGATTGTAGGAAGATACAAGACGACTTTGAAAAAATTTCCAGTTGGTGTGATGAATGGCAGCTAGCCCTAAATGTGGAAGAGCGTAAGTCAGTGCGGATGGTAGGCAGTTCAAACTTGTAATGTTCGGATACAGTGTTGTTAGTGTCCTGCTTGACATAGTCAAGTAGTTTAAATACCTGGGCGTAATGTTCCAAAGCGATACGAGGTGGAACGATCGTGTGAGAACTGCGGTAGGGAAGGCAACTGGTCGACTTCGGTTTGTTGAGAGTATTTTAGGAAAGATTGATTCATCTGTAAACGACATCGCATGTAGAACGCTGGTGCGACTTATTCTTGAGTACCGGTCGAGTTTTTGGGAGCCATACCAGGTCGGAAGACATCGAAGCATTTCATAGGCGGGCTGCTAGATTTATTACCGGTAGGTTAGAACAACACGTAAGTGTTACTGAGATGCTTCGGGAATTCTATTGGGAATCCCTGGAGGGATTTTTTGAAAAACGCTATTCAGAAAATTTAGAGAACTGACATCTGAAGCCGACTGCCGAACGATTCTACTGCCGCCAACATTCATTGCGCCTAAGGACCTAGAAGATAAGATACGAGAACTAAGGGCTCATAAGGAGGCATATAGACAGTCGTTTCCCTCTCTCTGTTTGCGAGTGGAACAGAACATTAAGTAAAAGGTAGTGGTACAGAATACCCTCTGCCACGCACCGTACGGTGGCCTGCGTAGTATCTGTGTAGATGCAGACGTAGATGTAAACTATGGCAGACTAGAAATCACACATAGCACAAGTGTGGCGAAAGATAACTAGATAGTTGGCAAAATTATTCGTAAGACGCGTACATGAATATGAAACTGTGTAAAGCGAATAGATACAAATGTATATTTGCGGTTTTTTGAAGCTTTTTTGAAATTTTCCCGTCTCGTTCATACACGGAGTGGATTATTGTTGTAGTCTGTTTCTTTTAATTAGGTGCACCTCTTATTCCTTACGACTCTGTGACACTTGGGTTTTATATCTAGTTCATTTTGTGCAAGTGTTAATATACTTTGAGTTTATTTGTTCGTGTAGTAGTACAAGAGAGGACCATGCGCCTCTATCTCCTTGTTGTTAATGGACTGCTTTCTTGTTTTGTAGAAAATCTGCTGATCGCCTAAAGAACGAAACGCGTCACTGAAATTGAATAACTCTACAACCCAGTCTGTTGAAATCATACTTTACGGAATTTTAACTCGGAAACTAGTAAACACTTACGGGCCAAAACTGAGAAAGTTATTTTCTTTTACTGTAATTGACACACGTAAGAATTATTAATGATTTGAGTTCTGTTTTCCCATTTTTCGTCTGATTTGGAATGGAACACTCATTACCCATTTCCTAAAAGTCGTCTAACCGCGTGCTTAAGGTGCTTACGCTCACCAGTAGTGTGGCAGCTCTCACACCTCAAATCACATTTGGCGCTTCTCTGAAGAAATAATCCCACCGTTCACTTTTCTTGCTCCACGTAATAATTGTAGCACGTTCTCCATTGAACTCAGGTCACTACTTAACTTTACTGTCGAACTAAACACAATGTAACAAAGATAGGTTGATCGAAACAATCGTCGGGGACATACACTGAGGTGATAAAAGTCGTGGGATACCTCCTAGTACCGTTTCGGACCTCCTTTTGCTCGGCGTAGTGGAACTCCT
Organism: Schistocerca nitens; assembly: GCF_023898315.1. NCBI lineage: Eukaryota > Metazoa > Arthropoda > Insecta > Orthoptera > Acrididae > Schistocerca > Schistocerca nitens. Next base: position 1,106,202,076 of record NC_064615.1, on the reverse strand, counting down.
CGACATGGCTTGGCTCAACAAGTAGTTGGAAGTCCCCGCATAAATACTGAGCGATGCGACCTCTGTAGCCGTTTGTAATTGCAAAATTTTACTGGTGCAGGATTTTGTACACGAACTGACCTCTCGACTATGTCCCATAACCGTTCAATAGGATTCCCGTCCGACGATCTGGGTGGCCATATAATTCGCACGAAATGTCCAGAAAATTCTTCAGACCAATCGCAAACAATTGTAGCCCGATGACATGGCTCATTGTCATACATAAAAATTCCATCGTTGTTTGGGAGCATGAATGCCCATGAACGACTGGAAATGGTCTCCATGTAGCCGAACGTAACCATTCCAGTCAATGATCGGATCAGTTGGACCAGAGGACCCAGCCACCTCCATATAAACACAGCCCACCATTCTTGAACCACCACCACCTTGCACAGTGACTTGTTGCCAACTTGAAACCATCCTCCCATAAGCACTTACCAAAGGAAACGTGAACAGTACAAGAATATCCAGTCGTCTAGGGTCCAAGCGATACGGTCTCAAGTCAAGGAAAGGTGCTGCGAGTTACGTCGCGCTGTTGGCAAAGACACTCGCGTACGTCGTCTGCTGCCACAGCCTGGTAATGCCAAATTTCGTCGCACTGTCATAACGTGTGTGTTCGTCGTACGCCCCACATCGATTTCCGCGGTTATCTCACGCAGTGTTGTTTGTCCGTCAGCAGTGAAAACTCTACCAATGCGCCGCTTCTCTAGGGTCGATAAGTGAAGGTCGCCGGCCACTGCTTTGCCCGTGGTGAGAGGTATAGCATGAAATCTGGTATTCTCGGCACTCTCTCGATACTGTGCATCTCGGAATAATGAATACCCAAACGTTTTCCGAAATGAAATGTTCCGGATGTCTAACTACCAATCCACGTTCAAAGTGCATTTATTCCCATCGCGCAGCCATAATGACGTCGGAAATCTTCTCACGTGAAATACCTAAGTACAAATGATAGCTCCGCCAATGCCTTGCCTTCTCTACCTTTTGTACGTGATGCCACCGCCATCTGTATATGTTCATTTCGCTGTCCCATGACTTTTATCACTCCAGTGTACAGTCAACGCAGAAGTCACTCACGCATGGTGTCCGATTTCACAGGACACGTCTTGTGAAGCGTTTCTGTGAGTAAAGGGACTCGAGGCTTACGAGTAGCGCCGACTCGGCACGAGACTGACACCAAAAGCATGGGCAAAAGAAAACGTGGTGATTGAGAAAATGTATTCGATACTCCGTCTCACTACTGGCTGGACCACTGAGAGTAAAATATTGGAGGAATTCGAAACCTACCCAGCCAGCACGAACTACGTGCAGGCAAGAAGACCTACTAGTAACGAAACGTTTTCATCACTCCGAGAGCGCTGAGAGCGACGGAGGTACATTTTGGGAATGCGAGAAACAAAACCTTTCAGGCAGTACCGAAACAGTATTGGAATTACTTTCGATATTCGTTACTGAGTAACGATTGCATACGATACTGAACAGCTCTAGCCCTTCGCAGGCAGCCGGTGTGTCGCGTCGTGTCGCGTGGTGATGGTTGTCACACTTTATTCTCCCTGTACGCGCTTAAATTCTACGTCTTCTGGTCCCTCTACATCACTAACATATACGTTCGCAGACTTAGAATGCTGACAAATATCACTATCATTCTGTACACCAGATAAAACAAAAGTGCCTGCTTCATTCCACGTAATACGACGCCAAGCTCCCGATCTCTCCGTCCCAAAAACGTTTCCAAAAGCTGTCCAATACTACACCTTTAATACCGGCTGGGATGTATCTTGCATTGACAGGGTTTTGATTAAGATTTTTTGTCATCAGAATTCTGACTGGTCGGCAGCAGGTGGCCAGGAATTCCGACCACTTGCAACATATTCATCTCGTAGCAGCTCTTGGACCTTACGTCCACAGTTAATTGCCTGATCTGTTCCAATCTCTTTCCATACAGATATACACTCAACAGGCAAGTCTGGTACCACGTAAGTTATTTCCTGAAGCCTTAACACATGTCCTATTATCCTGTCCCTTCTTCTTGTCAGTATTTTCTATCTGTTCCTCTCTTTGCCAGTTGTAAGCAGAACCTCCTCATTCCTTAGCCCGTCGCCCCGCCTAATTTGAAAAATCCATCTGTAGCACTGCATCCCACACCTACTGAATTTTCTCTTTTTGAGAAAACGGAAGGAGCTATCTGTTTTATTTGCTATAAGCATTCCAAAGTCGAGATGGTATAAATATTTCTGTATTTAAAACTATCGATTTTGACGCACTTTGGTGTTGTCTCCAGGTCTCAAATTTTTTTTGTTATGAAAGTGTCCATTTTAACTCAACTCGAATTGTAATGTGGATAAAAAAGTGCACATTGTAAAACGTTTGTCATAAGTGAAACTACACGTTGCATCCTGTAGGATGACCATATCTAATATAATTTACTAGCACATTATAATATTATCTTTTTGCAGGTTCTGAAAAGGACGTTATTACTAACGTTGAAACCTAGGTAAACGATAAAGTTAACCTGCAACTGTAGGCTGTATATTCTTATATAAATAATTAAAAACATAAAGCACCTTTTGAAAATGGCTATCACCATATATATACATACCACTCAAAAGTTATTGTTAGTCACAAAAGCACCAACACAGCAGCACATCTGTAAACATAAATTGGACATATTCTCAAATATTCTTGAATATGTATTGCATATATAAACAGATGTGCTAGTGCGGACTGTGTTTGTGCGCAAGAGTCATCTTGTGAGCGATTGTTATATATATATAAAATCCCTTTGACTGTTCAGAGATGTCACTAAACCCGCTCAAAGATGTAAACAACCATGCATGAGCAGCCCCTATTAGAAGGAGGGGGTCCGACATCTGATCACTTCCAGTCATTCCACCAGGTTGGAGGTACACGGCTCGTGTTGTCTGTAGTTCAACAATGCCTAGACGGTCAATACCGCGGTTCGTTCGCCCGCATTGTTACTTTGTGCCAGGAAGGGCTCTCAACAAGGGAAATGTCCAGGCGTCTCGGAGTGAACCAAAGTGGTGATGTTCGGACGTGGAGGTGATACAGAGAGACAGGAACAGTCCATGACATGCCTCGCTCAGGCCGCCCAAGGGCTACTACTGCAGTAGATGACCGCTACCTACGGCTTACGGCTCGGTGGAACCGTGACAGCAACCATGTTCAATAGTGCTTTTCGTGCAGCCACAGGACGTCGTGTTACGACTCAAACTGTGCGCAATAGGCTGCACGATGTGCAAGTTCACTCCCGACGCCCATGGCGAGGTCAATCTTTGCGAACACAACACCATGCAGCGCATTACAGATGAGTCCAACAACATGCCGAATGGACCACTCAGTTGGCATCACGTTCGCTTCACAGATAAGTGTCTCAAATGCCTTCAACCATACAATCGTCGGAGACGTGTTTGGAGGCAACCCAGTCAGGCTGAATGCCTTAGACACACTGTCCAGCGAGTGCAGCAAGGTGGAGTGGGGCCGACGTACTTCACTGGTGGTCATGGAAGGCGCCGTAACGGCTGTACGACACACGAATGCCATCCTCCGACCGATAGTGCAACCATATCGGCAGCTTATTGGCGAGGCTTTCGTCTTATGGACGACAGTTCGAGCCCACATCTTGCACATCTTGTGAATGACTTTCTTCAGGACAACGACATCGCTCGCCTAGAGTGGCCAGCATGTTCAGACATGAACCCTATCGAACATGCCTTGGATAGATTGAAAAGGGCTATTTTGGGACGACATGACCCATCAACCATTGTGAAGGATGTACGCCGAAATGCCGTTGAGGAGTGGGACAATCTGCACCAACAATGCCTTGATGAACTTGTGGATAGTACGCCACGACGAATACAGGCATGCATCAATGCAAGAGGACGTGCTACTAGGTATTAGAGGTACCGGTGTGAACAGCAATCTGGACCACCACCTCTGAAAGTCTCGCTGTATGGTGGTACCACATGCAACGTGTGGTTTTCATGACCATCAAAAAGGACTTATATGATGTTTACGTTGATCTCTATTCCAAATTTCGGAACCGAGTGTGTGTGTGTGTGTGTGTGTGTGTGTGCTGTGTCCAATAGCTCGTGCGCCGTCTTTAACACTATATTCAAACTCACTTAAATCTTGATAACCTGTCATTGTAGCAGTAATAACCGATCTAACAACAGCGCGAGACAGTTTTTGCTTTAACTGTTTTATATAGGAGTCGCCGACCGCAGCGCCGTATTCTGCCTGTTTACACATCTCTGTCTCTGATTAAATATGCCTATACCAGTTTCTTCGGCGCTTCCGTGTATATATATGGATACACCCATTTGCAGAAGGTGCTTCATGTCTTTAAATATTTTAGGCATGACGAACCTTTGGTAATGTGCTACTACTTGGCGTAAGCCGTATCTTAAAATGGACCCGATTCATGACAAACAGATAATTTAAGGCCTGAATGACAGTAATGCCTATCGAAGTCGGTTGTTTTAAACAAAAAAACATTTATATGATCTTGATCTTAGGATGTTTTTAGTAAATCCCAACCCTAATTTGTAACGTCATTCTACATCAATACATCCCATACGCGATAGCTCTCGCACTTGGCTGGCTTTGTTAACTTCTGAATCCTGTGGGTGAAATTTTTTCGGAAGTCTGAAGCTAATGAGTATAAAAGTTGACACTGCCCCCTCCTGTACTAACTGCACATATCTACATCGTACTCTATCCTATGACTATGTTGTTATGATTATTTGCAGAGTGAGATCCACAAAAATTTACGTTACTGGAGTGTGAAATTCTTAAACAGCTAATCTAGCACACCAAAGCAGTCAGTGTGGCACTGAAACAATCACACACTTAGAACTGAATAACTGGGGTGAAAGGAGTGGAAGCAATATGGGAATTTTGAACATCGTGATTCATTTGCCATTACGCAAAGACCCTCACCCAGTAACCCCATGCTCGTAGCTTTCTGAATCCCGTAGGCGTTCCGATGTTGATTGCACTGCTGACATCCACATATCGGCTTACCGTGGTGTGATACGATAGTTCTAGTTTCCGCAATATTAGACACAGAAAAACAAGGAACGTTAACCCGATGGGAAATTCAAATACGTCACTTGCTTCCCATTATGCTACTGACGAGTAGTCCACTTGTTGTCAATTACGAGAGCGAGCAAACCAAACTATTGCAGGGAAACAACCCCAATCCAGCGCTTGGTTATGGCTTAGCTACCAAGGGCTGCTGTTTTCGTACCTCGAGAAAGCACAAAGCTTGGGCAGCTGTTCTCATACTATTTATGTATGCTCCAAACTGTTCCTTCACACTCTGGCAATCCCCTTGATTGTTATCTATTAACTGACTCACAGCACTAGCCAGAATCACCTGTTTACACACCTATTCATGGAAGCTCTGGATTGACTGTTTTGAAATTATAGTCCTAGCCACCCTCCGAACGGAACTTCTCCTGGCATATACGTATTACATTAGTAGCATCTCTACGTCTCTTAATCCAAAAAAATACCACGCAGACGAGAAATGCGCAGTTTCTGGAATCTTAAAGTATCTGTACGTCTCCTAATCCAAAAATTGCCGTGTGTTAGTTCAAAAATACCAAACAAACGAGAGCTGCGCAGTTTCTGGAATCTAATCCATAGAAAACTACTCTCATCTCTAACAGAGGCTGAGGTAACCTAACGCGTTGTTTACCCTAATGTCCAGTCGGAACACCTGGCGGTGCTGATTCCCTCACTTGATTACTATCATCTTTCTGCGACATATCTAAATTCAGCCTACTACATTGCACCGATGTATCTGACAACAGCTCACATAGTGTTAATTCTACCTGGACAGTCCTGCCCTCTCGCCCTTCCAATATCGCGTTGCTTACTCCCTCCGTATTTAAGAAAGTCAAATCACTCAACCGGTTCAGTTCAGATGATGAGTGACCCTAGCTTGAAAGCCTTGCAACTGGTAGCAGAAGGGCGCCTCACCGGCCAAAAGTTCAATACACGATTCCATTTCTGCACTGTAGTCAGGGCTGACTGGCTTTCAGCGAATTCGCTGCTCACGTCCCGCAGCTCCCCAGATGATAACCACACAAACGTCCCCGCCATCTGGCGAAGCTCATGCATAATTTGAGTCACTGTAACTGAAGCGACCTCTCTGCGAATGGCAACTTCATAGGCCAACTATTCCTTCTTCAACCGGCATGCATTTGGGACGTCCTTAACTCCGATTCCTGGAAAATGACAATAAAACACCGCAAGGACTCAGAACCGAAAATGTTACTACCATTTTACCAACAGGTAACACCAAATTAACACTATACTCAACCAGATCCTGCATCCAATTGTGGCAAGGGAGACGCTGGGATTGGAAAGTGGTTGTGGCTGTGTGGGTTAAGCTCATAACCAAATGTAATTCAGCTTATTAACAAGTATAGCAACCAGAAATCACCTCTAATAAGAAACTACTGATGAACCCGGTGCTTAGATTAACGAAATATTATTTAACACCTAATGAAACGTAACATACATTTAAATAAACTTAATACATCAGATGCATACTAATACCATAAACAATTTAACAAGGTGGCAGTAAATAAGCCCTTCTGAATACATTCAGAATAAAAGGGAAATGGATTGATGTACACAAATTAAGAGGCAGAGTAGAAGGAAAATACAAGAATACCTCCCAAAAACAAGATATTACATTGGAACCAAATCTTAAAATGCACCAAACCAAAGCTGACCCTTTACTTAACAGCAGACAGGTAATAAGAGAGAGACACAACCCACAATAAAAACAACCATATGAACACTCTGCTGCTCAGAGAGGATAAGAACATGAAAACAAGAAAATCCAACGGCAATAGCAAACAACCTCTCACTGGACACATTTCAATCAAATAAAATTTCTTCAACAGAATACACTAGAATCAATAGTGGCCTCCTTGTGTTTCACAAATGTAATGCATAGGAGACTTATGTAGCCCAGCCAAGACTCAGCTGTGTGGACTACAAGCTAGCACTAGTCACACCAAACACACTTTCCTCTAACTGTTGTATCCGAAAACACACCACAGCAACCTAATCTTCAATACCAGCTGACCTGTGTACCCTGGATCCACGATGCCAAGCACCTTACACCACCCCAACCAAACGGTGCCAAGAGTTTACAGCAACCCACCACCATTATCGGCCATGTTTTCACCATGATGCTCCTGCCACACGCTACATAAATAACAATGTAGAAGAAAACATTCTGGGTAAAGTCTGAAGACCGGTCCAGAACACCCACATTAGAGGGTGGAGTCAGTTGAAGAAGCTGCAGCAATTATAGCTAGACAGAAGTCGACAGATAGAGACGGTTGGCTATGTAAACAAAGTGCAGCTATTAGTGCCTCATGATCATGATAATGATGACACGGGTGAGTACATTTTTCGTGTGTTGGATGATTCCACATGTGTATGTCAATGTTTTAAAGAAAATGGCAAGGCCGCGTGAGACAAATAAATACATAGTAGACCGATGTACATTAAATGAACAAATTCAGTTAACTCGAGGATAAGGCACAAGGGTGGGATGAATCAAAAGAGGAGGAGGAGAAGTTTTGCGTTTAACGTCCCGTCGGCAACGAGGTTGTTATGGATGGGGCACAAGCTCGGATTAGGGGAGGATGGGGATGGAAAGCGGTCGTACCCTTTCGAAGGAACTATGCCGGGATTTATCAATCATAGTGACCAGGCGCGAGTATGAACTGTCCTCCTGCCGAATGCGAGTCCAGTCTGCTAACCACTGCACTATCCCGATAAGTAGGACATCTCAGTTGCCATTAGCCAGGTATACATAGTCATTCAGACAGCTGTAGCACGATATGTGGCTACATCTACGTCTACGTCTACGTGATTACACTGCTATTCACAATAAAGTGCCTGGCAGAGGGTTCAATGAACCACCTTTAAGCTGTCTACGTTCCACCATCGAACGGCGCTCGGGAAAAACGAGCTCTTAAGTTTTTCTGTGAGAGCCCTGATTTCTCTTACTTTATCCTGATGATAATTTCTCCCTATGTACCTGGGTGCTAACAAAATGTTTCCGCAATCGGAGGACAAAACTGGTGATTGAAATTTCATGCGGAGATCCCGTCGCAACGAAAAACGCCTTTGTTTTAATGATTGCCACTCTATTTCACGTATCATGTCTGTGACACTATCTCCCCTATTTCGCGATAATACAAAACGAGCTGCCCTTCTTTGTCCTTTTTCGGTATCATCCGTCAGTCCCATCTGACATGGATCGCACACTGCACAGCACTACTCCAAACTAGGGCGGACAGGCGTGGTGTAAGTAATCTCTAAAGAGACCTGTTGTACCTTCTAAGTGTTCTGCTAATGAATCGCAGTCTTTGGTTGGCTCTACCCACAACATTTTCCATGTAATCGTTCCAATTTAGGATATTCATAATTGTAATCTCCAAGCATTTAGTTGAATTTACAACCTTCAGATTTGTGTGACTTACCGCGTAATCGAATTTTAGCGGATTTCTTTTGGTACTCATGTGAATAACTTCACACTTTTCTTTATTCAGGGCCAACTGCCACTTTTCGCACCATACAGATATCATATCTGTTCGATTTGGTCACCTGATGACTTTACAAGACGGTAAATGACAGTAGCATTTGGAACAATCTAACACGGCTACTGAGATTGCCTCCTATCTCATTAATATAGATCAGGAACAATAGAGGGCCTATAACACTTCCTTGGAAATCGTCGGATATTATTTCTGTTTTACTCGATGGCTTTCCTTCTGTTACTACCAGCTGTGATCTTTCTGACAGGAAATCACTAATCCAGTCGCACAAGTGAGGCGGTATTCCATAGGCACGCAGTTTGGTTAGGAGACGCTTGTGAGGAACGATGTCGAAAGCCTTCTGGAAATCATAAATATGGAATCAATTTAACATCCCCTGTCAACAGCACTCATTACTTAATGAGTATAGCCGGCCGAAGTGGCCATGCGGTTAAAGGCGCTGCAGTCTGGAACCGCAAGACCGCTACGGTCGCAGGTTCGAATCCTGCCTCGGGCATGGATATTTGTGATGTCCTTAGGTTAGTTAGGTTTAACTAGTTCTAAGTTCTAGGGGACTAATAACCACAGCAGTTGAGTCCCATAGTGCTCAGAGCCATTTGAACCATTTTTTGAACTTAATGAGTATAAAGAGCTAGTTGTGTTTCGCAAGAACGATATTTCCTGAATCCGTGCTGACTACGTGTCAATAAATCGTATTTTTCGAGGTACTTCATAATGTTCGAATACAGTATATGTTCCAAAACACTACTGCCAATCGACCTTAGTAATACGGGCCTGTAATTCAACGGATTACTCCTACTTCCCTTTTTGGGTATTGATGTGACTTGAGCAATTTTCCAGTCTTCAGGTACGGATCTTTCTGTGAGCTAGCGGTTGTATATAATTCCGAAATATGGAGCTATTGTATCAGCATACTTCCAGACGAACCTGACTGTTATACAATCCGGACCGGAATTTTTTTTTTTTTATTATTAAGCGATTTAAGCTGCGTTGCGACACCGAGGATATCCATTTATATACACTCCTGGAAATGTAAAAAAGAACACATTGACACCGGTGTGTCAGACCCACCATACTTGCTCCGGACACTGCGAGAGGGCTGTACAAGCAATGATCACACGCACGGCACAGCGGACACACCAGGAACCGCGGTGTTGGCCGTCGAATGGCGCTAGCTGCGCAGCATTTGTGCACCGCCGCCGTCAGTGTCAGCCAGTTTGCCGTGGCATACGGAGCTCCATCGCAGTCTTTAACACTGGTAGCATGCAGCGACAGCATGGACGTGAACCGTATGTGCAGTTGACGGACTTTGAGCGAGGGCGTATAGTGGGCATGCGGGAGGCCGGGTGGACGTACCGCCGAATTGCTCAACACGTGGGGCGTGAGGTCTCCACAGTACATCGATGTTGTCGCCAGTGGTCGGCGGAAGGTGCACGTACCCGTCGACCTGGGACCGGACCGCGGCGACGCACGGATGCACGCCAAGACCGTAGGATCCTACGCAGTGCCGTAGGGGACCGCACCGCCACTTCCCAGCAAATTAGGGACACTGTTGCTCCTGGGGTATCGGCGAGGACCATTCGCAACCGTCTCCATGAAGCTGGGCTACGGTCCCGCACACCGTTAGGCCGTCTTCCGCTCACGCCCCAACATCGTGCAGCCCGCCTCCAGTGGTGTCGCGACAGGCGTGAATGGAGGGACGAATGGAGACGTGTCGTCTTCAGCGATGAGAGTCGCTTCTGCCTTGGTGCCAATGATGGTCGTGTGCGTGTTTGGCGCCGTGCAGGTGAGCGCCACAATCAGGACTGCATACGACCGAGGCACACAGGCCAACACCCGGCCTCATGGTGTGGGGATCGATCTCCTACACTGGCCGTACACCACTGGTGATCGTCGAGGGGACACTGAATAGTGCACGGTACATCCAAACTGTCATCGAACCCATCGTTCTACCATTCCTAGACCGGCAAGGGAACTTGCTGTTCCAACAGGACAATGCACGTCCGCATGTATCCCGTGCCACCCAACGTGTTCTAGAAGGTGTAAGTCAACTACCCTGGCCAGCAAGATCTCCGGATCTGTCCCCCATTGAGCATGTTTGGGACTGGATGAAGCGTCGTCTCACACGGTCTGCACGTCCAGCACGAACGCTGGTCCAACTGAGGCGCCAGGTGGAAATGGCATGGCAAGCCGTTCCACAGGACTACATCCAGCATCTCTACGATCGTCTCCATGGGAGAATAGCAGCCTGCATTGCTGCGAAAGGTGGATTTACACTGTACTAGTGCCGACATTGTGCATGCTCTGTTGCCTGTGTCTATGTGCCTGTGGTTCTGTCAGTGTGATCATGTGCTGTATCTGACCCCAGGAATGTGTCAATAAAGTTTCCCCTTCCTGGGACAATGAATTCACGGTGTTCTTATTTCAATTTCCAGGAGTGTATTTCTCATCTTGGCAGTTGTCCTTCATTGGAATTCAGGAACATTTAGTCTTCTTTGGTGAAGGTGTTTCGAAAAATCGTGTTTAATAACTCTGCTTTAGAGGCACTGTCATCACTGACTTTACCGTTGTTATCGCGCAGTGAAGGTATTGATTGCGTCTTGTCACTGGTGTGCTATAAGTATGACCACAATCTCTTTGGGTTTTCTGACAGATTTCGAGAGAGAGTTTCGTTGTGGAAATTATTGAAACCATCTCGCACTGAAGTACGCACTATATTTCAAACTTCTGCAAAACCCTGCCTGTCTTGGGGATTTTGCGTTCTTTTAAATTTGGTATGACTTTTTCGCAGCTTCTACAACAGCGATCTGACGCGTTTAGTGTACCATGGGCGATCAGTACCATCACTTATTAATTTATTTGGTATATATCTGTCAACTGCTGTCGATACTACCTCTTTGAAATCATTCTACAACTTTTCTACTCTTACGTGATCAGATCGGAAGGAGTGCAGACTGTCTCTTGAAAAGGCGTTAAGAGCATTTTTATCAGCTTTTCTAAATAGAAATACTTTGCGTTTCTTTTTGATGGTTGTAGGAGTTACGGTATTCAGCCTAGCAGCAACTGCATTGTGGTCGCTATTCCTTGTATTCCACACGATACTCACTATTTGTCCTGGATTATTTGTTGCTAAGAGGTCAAGTATGCTTTTGCAACCATTTACGCTTCGAGTGGGCTCGTGAACTAATTGTTGAAAATAATTTTCTGAGAAAGCATTCAGTACAATTTCGGATGAAGTTTTATAACTGCCACTGGCTTTAAACGTATAATTTTTCCAGCGTATGGAGGGTAGATTAAAGTCACCACCGGCTATACTTGTATGAATGGGTACCTATTTGAAATAAGACTCAAGTTTTCTTTGAACTGCTCAGCTACTATATCTCTGAGTCGTGGTTCGGTAAACGACACAGTTAATAGTTTGGTCCGATTGTCAAGTATAACCTCTACCCATACTGTTTCGCAGGAAATATCTACTTCAGTTTCACTGCAAAGCAAACTTCTTCTGACAGCAATGAATACTCGACCACCAATTGTATTTAATCTATCCTTTCTGAACACTGTTAGACCGTTAGAAAATATTTCTGCTGAACTTATTCCGGTCTTTAGCCAGCTTTCTGTACCTATAAGTATTGGAGCTTCAGTGCATTCTATTAGGGCTTGAAGCTCTGTTTCATTCCTAATACAGCTACGACAATTTACAACTGCAATTCTGATCGTTTCTAGAACTAATTTACTGTGTTTTACCTGCCCACTTTTAGATGGACGCCCTTTCTGTGGTTCCCTGAGGCCCTCTAACCTAAAAAACCTCCCAGTCCCTTCCACACACTCCTTGCAACCAATTTAGCCGCTTCCTTTGTGTAGTGGACTCCTGACCTATTAAGCGGAAGCCGGAAATCCACCACCCGATAGCACAAGTCAAGGAATCTGCAGGCTACTCGCTCACAGAACCGCCTGAGCCTCTGATTCAGACCCTCCAAAGGACCACAGTTGGTTCTATCGACGATGCTGCAGATGGTGAGCTCAGCCTTAATCCGTCAAGCAAGACTGGCAGTCTTTAACATTTCCGCTAGCCGCCCAAAACCATAGAGAATCTCCTCAGATCCAAACAACACACGTCATTGGTACTGATACGAGCCACGACCTACAATTTCCCCGCACAATGTACTTTTCATGGCATCCGGAAGGAGCCTTTCCACATCTTCGATGACTCTCCCCTGTATGCAGATGAAGTGCTTCCTTCCTTCCCCTCCTTGGCAGCCATGTTAGTAAGGGGCCCAATTACGCGCCTAACTTTGAAGCTCTCAACTACCAGCAAACCCACCCTCTGTGAACGCCCAGACCTTGCGGGCCGAGAGGCTTCCTCTGGAACAGGTGGACGACTGCATCCGGCTCAGAAGCATTGTCAGCTACAGATAACACCCGAAGCCTATTCGTCAAACGAACCAGGGAGGCCCTACGATCGGACCCTCGGAAAGTTTTTCGCTGCCTGCCAGACTTTGGAATGATCTCCCACTCGACCAGGGCTGAGGGGTCAACCTCAGTGCAGGCAGAACCAAGAGGTGCCACAGCAGTGGACCGAACGGGGGACACGTGGGACCTGGTCGACGTCTCTCGCATCCGCACAGTGATGCCCCTTGGCAGCAGCTTGAAGGTGTGTGACGGAAACCAATGTAGCCTGGAGCTGTGAGCGAAGGGTCGCCAACTCAGCTCGCATCTGTTCACAGCAATTGCAGTTCCTATCCATTACTGCAGTCGCTCTAGTTTGAAGCTCGTAAAAATATACATCAAACGAACGATGTGCTCGCCTTCTTAGTGGCTAGTGGTGGTCTGGGAAGTAGAGCCATTGGCAGCTGACGGGCAAGGGAACTGTCTGTGGTGGTTGGCGGCGATTGGGAGACACCTTCTCGTGGCCAGTCGTCCTTTCCTGGCTGCTGCCCCACTTTCATCCAGCGCAAGGTTCACAGACTTGGTCGGTCACTGCCATAGCCTTCCAACTAAAATCATGTCCCTTGTTTGCGTCTCACTTGTGTGGCGGACGATGGGACATCCTCAGCTCCAGGCTGTGAATTTCGAGAGTGGTATGTTATGCCACCGTGTCGTCAATATGATTAGCTGTTGGACGGGAGGGCCAGGCCGATACAAGTAAAACAATGTAATTTTTCAAATACCGTCCACATTAAATAACAAATTTCAAAAAGCAATGGTCATTCTACACACTACTTCTAATCAATTTACTTGTACCTTGATTGTAAACGTTTTCAAATGGAATACAATATCAAATTCAGAACAAGAATCTTTAAATAGGCGCCACCACAGACAGTCACAGCAGTATCACCCAACACGACCCACAGGAGCGAGTAGTAGGGCAGTTACAATCAAATTAATACAACAGACTAAAAACTAAACTTAGATTTCAAACATACACAGACAAAAAACCCTTCTTTTACCAGAAAACTAAAAAGCTTTAAAGTCTTAAACTGTGGCGTGACAGAAAAGTCATGTAAATATATCTAAATTTACTAAGTTCAGCCCTGACATAAATGGCCATGTATAACTTCAATCTTGACATTGTAAGGCTAATCTCTTTAATAAAATTCCAATATAATTGTAGGAGGACTGTAGTTTGAACGGTAATGGTAACACTGAAGGTATTACAAGTATTTAATAATGAGCTACCGTCAGAATAAATACTGTATTTTGAATGCTACTGGTAACAATGAGTGTACTACAAAATTTTAAAAATGGGTAAACCTCAGAATATATAAGTAATTGTGGTTTAACAGCTACAAGGAATTCGGAACTGCACTTGCTATCTGTGGAGTTACTGTACCGAATTGGTTAACCACAGTTCAGTGACAAATGTCATATAACAGGCTTTCAGCGGCAAGCTACCGTTTGTGGATTAAACTACCTAATTCAGCATGTATTAAACCACCATTACAATGCACCATAATGACTCAAGAATCCGATTCAGACTGCACATGATCTGCACAACATAAGAATCACATGCACTTTTCTACGCTATCGGGATCTTCTAGTCAATTTTCCCAATATAGTGAGCTAAATATTTCTTAAAAATAACGATACCCAAGGTTGAAACAACTTTGCTTTACAAAGTGATAAAGGCCAATCTACTTCGATCGCTTTTACTGAAGCGAACATTGAGAACATTCGCTCAGGGGCTTGGGTTCAATTCATATTCAAGTGTTCGCTGCAAAATACAAAACGTCCTACCATGCATACACCTTGCATTGCATTTATCCAAACTGGTAACTTCCTCCAGATCACAAATATGAACATAAGAAATTACTATTTCAATTTTTAGCATTTCCTATAATAGAGTCGAACAAACTACTTATGTGGCATTTACAGTCATTGTAAAAACTGAGTCACATGCCACCACATCACATAAATAATGCAGCACCATGGTGCTCAACAAAATAGCTGCAGTCTCGGCATAATGATCAGGTGGGTTAATACATGTGTTTTCCTGGCAGAGGCGGTTGACATCAAAGTGCATGAAACTCAGAGCATGGCATGCCAAGGGCCAGAACCCCACGGCACATCCCAGTAACCATGCGCGTGACTTGGTGTCACTCCACGCAGGCTAACAACACAAAATCCACTCACACAGCCACTTGTCAACGGCTGACCGTGGCTCACCGCACTTGCAGTCAGTACGACGGCTCAATTCCTGCTCCATAGCTGAGCCCTCACTCCGCAGCTACCCCCACTAGCCGTTTTGAGACTCTCCTCGCACACCCCACAGAGCTCCCCGCGCACGCCATCTGGTACACCGGCGTGGCGCTCCGTCACACATAACGACTACTGTCGACAAATAAAATGGGTAGGAGTCTGAACGGCGCAGAGTGGAAATGCGACATATTTCTTTTTTCCGTTTGTTACCTTGAGCTTCTGTTTGGTGCAGGACGGCGGATAATTAGCGCCGTCCTTGGAACTCGCCACGAGTAATCTGCATTACCAAAAACCCCAGACACGATACTAGGTTCCCTCAGTTTTCTCATAGAACACGTGCAGCATCATCTGTCGCATCTTAACGAAATATTTACGTCGAGTACTGTACGTGCTACAAATTGTAACAGTAATCGTTGTTGGTTGATGTCTCTCTTCCTCGGTTAGAATTTATTTGTTTATTTATTTATTTATTCATGTCAGAAGCATTTACGATATATAAAATAATGTACAATATTTTTCATGTCGTATGTATATGTATTTACAAGACAATTATTAACACTTTTGCCACCCGGAAGTTATCGACCTTTATTGCATTTGGCGTTACATGCAGCTGATCTTCTGTTGTGCATGTTGCTGGATATTGGGTACACTTGAATGGAAGGTCGTCTGCGTTGCTCCACACTCACGGAGTGGCGGATCCTCTAGGAAACCCCATTTAGTCATATTGCTCTTACATTCTTCCCGGTTGCCATTTTTGCTTGGTATTTAGGCAGTGCCTCTTATATGTTAATGTGCGGTCAAGGGTGACCCCTAGGTATTTGGGATACGTACAGTGTTCTAGTGATGTTTATTCCCAGGTGATTTTGAGGGCTCTAGCTGCCTGCCGGTTTTTAAGATTGAAAGCGCAAATCTGTGTTTTTCCAGGATTTGGTCTCAACTGGTTTTCCCCGTAGTAATCCGACAGTTCTCTCAATGCTTTGAACAGATTCTCTTCAACAGTTTCAAAGCAGCGGGCTTGGGCGGTGATAGCACAATCATCTGCATAGATGAAGCATGTCTGTTCATCTGACGCTGTTGATCAAAACAGTTTACATTTCGTTTCCACTTCATGTACGTACGTTTATATAAGACCAGAAACAAAAGGAAATAAGACTGAGAGGCTTCCTTTACAGTTTACATTTCGTTTCCACTACATGTACGTACGTTTATATAAGACCAGAAACAAAAGGAAATAAGACTGAGAGGCTTCCTTTACAGTTTACATTTCGTTTCCACTTCATGTACGTACGTTTATATAAGACCAGAAACAAAAGGAAATAAGACTGAGAGGCTTCCTTTACAGTTTACATTTCGTTTCCACTTCATGTACGTACGTTTATATAAGACCAGAAACAAAAGGAAATAAGACTGAGAGGCTTCCTTTACAGTTTACATTTCGTTTCCACTTCATGTACGTACGTTTATATAAGACCAGAAACAAAAGGAAATAAGACTGAGAGGCTTCCTTTACAGTTTACATTTCGTTTCCACTTCATGTACGTACGTTTATATAAGACCAGAAACAAAAGGAAATAAGACTGAGAGGCTTCCTTTACAGTTTACATTTCGTTTCCACTTCATGTACGTACGTTTATATAAGACCAGAAACAAAAGGAAATAAGACTGAGAGGCTTCCTTTACAGTTTACATTTCGTTTCCACTTCATGTACGTACGTTTATATAAGACCAGAAACAAAAGGAAATAAGACTGAGAGGCTTCCTTTACAGTTTACATTTCGTTTCCACTTCATGTACGTACGTTTATATAAGACCAGAAACAAAAGGAAATAAGACTGAGAGGCTTCCTTTACAGTTTACATTTCGTTTCCACTTCATGTACGTATGTTTATATAAGACCAGAAACAAAAGGAAATAAGACTGAGAGGCTTCCTTTACAGTTTACATTTCGTTTCCACTTCATGTACGTACGTTTATATAAGACCAGAAACAAAAGGAAATAAGACTGAGAGGCTTCCTTTACAGTTTACATTTCGTTTCCACTTCATGTACGTATGTTTATATAAGACCAGAAACAAAAGGAAATAAGACTGAGAGGCTTCCTTTACAGTTTACATTTCGTTTCCACTTCATGTACGTACGTTTATATAAGACCAGAAACAAAAGGAAATAAGACTGAGAGGCTTCCTTTACAGTTTACATTTCGTTTCCACTTCATGTACGTATGTTTATATAAGACCAGAAACAAAAGGAAATAAGTCTGAGAGGCTTCCTTTACAGTTTACATTTCGTTTCCACTTCATGTACGTATGTTTATATAAAACCAGAAACAAAAGGAAATAAGACTGAGAGACTTCCTTTACAGTTTACATTTCGTTTCCACTTCATGTACGTACGTTTGTATAAGACCAGAAACAAAAGGAAATAAGACTGAGAGACTTCCTTTACAGTGCAGTGTCAAATGTTAGCGAAGGCAGTTGTAATTTCAGTCTGTGAGATGTATCTACTCAATGGAACTTCGCCTTATAGACGGCATAGGTGACCCGCAAATGAAAGAAGTTCCCACAACTGGTTTCCTTTGGCTTCTGATAAGATAATAAGCTGAGAATGTCACTCGTTATGTTGCACTCTGAAATCATACATTTGCGTCATTCTCAGTCCTTGTGACTGACACTTAACATTTAAGTCGAATCAACAAGTCTGAAAATTACAGAGCCTTGTGGCTGGGCGTCCACAGAATGTAAGAGTCAAACGTGAAATTTAGTTAATTATCTGGGATAATACCCTGAAGAGCCAAAGAAACTGTTACACCTGCCTAATATCGTGTACGGACCCCGGGAGCAAGCAGAAGTGCAGCAACACGACGTAGCATGGACTCGACTACCGTCTGAAGTAGTGCTGGAGGGAACTGACACCAGGAATCGTGCAAGGCTGTCCATAAATCGATAACAGTACGACGGGGTGGAGATCTAGTGTGTACATCACGTTGCAAGGCTTCCCAGATATGTGACGATAGTATCTGATCCCGAAAGAACAGTTACCGTAGATGACCATGCACCTTTGCTAGAATGAAATGATGATTAAATGGACACCCTAGCAGCAACCAGGCGTTGATGTACTTCATTGGAGACATGTTGAAAATGTGTGCCCCGACCGGAACTCTAACCCGGGATCTCCTGCTTACATGGCAGACGTTCTATCCATCTGAGCCACCGAGGGCACAGAGAATAGTGCGCCTGCAGGGACTTATCCCTTCCACGCTGCCCGTGACACCCACATTCCCAACATGTCCACACTACTACATTCGTAGTGCGCCTAATAGGTTTGCCCATCATAATCATTACACGTGGCAGATTAATCTACCATGACCAATGGTCATCTAAGGTAACTGTTCTTTCGGGAACAGATACTACCGTCATACATAGTTAAAATATGGCTTCCCGGCCATTGACCTTCTTGTGCGAACGCACACGCTATGCCCGAACTCGTACGGAACTTGATAGATTAATCTGCCACGGGTAATGAGTATGATGGGCAAACATCTATTAGGCGCACTACGAATGTAGTAGTGTGGAGATATTGGGAATGTGCGTCTCACGGAGAACGTGCAAGGGATAAGTCCCTGCAGGCGAACTATTCTCTGTGGCCTCGGTGGCTCAGATGGATAGAGCGTCTGCCATGCAAGCAGGAGATCCCGGGTTCGAGTCCCTGTCGAGGCACACATTTTCAACATGTCCCCAATGAAGTATATGAACGCCTGGTTGCAGCTAGGGTGTCCATTTAATTATAATTTCTTTCCAGATATGTTCAACAATGTTCATGTCTGGAGAGATTGGTGGCCAGTGGAAGTGTTTAAACTCAGATGAGTGTTCCTGGTTCCATTCTGTAGCAATTCTGGACGTGTGGGGTGTCGTATTGTCCTGCTGGAATTGCCCAAATAAGTCGGAATTCACAATAGACGTGAATGGATGCAGGTGATCAGACAGCATACTTACATACGTGTCTCTTGTCAGAGTCGTATCTAGCAGTATCATGGGTCTCATATCACTGCAACTGCACTCGCCCAAAACCACCACAACTTGAACAGTACCTTTCTAACATGCACGGTGCATGCATTGATGAGGTTGTCTCCATACCCTTACATGTCCGTCCACTCGATGCAATCTGAAACGAGACTCGTCCAAGCAGGCAATATGTTTCCGGTCATCAACAGTCCAGTGTCGGTGTTGACGGACCCCGACGAGGCTTAAAGCCTTACATCGTGCAGCCATCAAGCGCGCACGAATGAGCCTTCGGCTCCGAAAGCCCATATCGATGATGTTTCCTTAAATGGTTCGTACGCTGACACTTGTTGATGGCCCAACATTGAAACGTGCAGCAGTTTGTGGAATGTTACCACTTTTGTCACGCTGAACGATTCTCTCCAGTCGTCACTGGTCCCGTTCTTGCAGGATCTTTTTCCGGTCGCAGCGATGTCGGAGATTTGGTATTTTACCGTCTTCCTGATATTCACGGTACACTCGTGAAATGGTCGTACGGGAAAATCCTCACTTCATCTCTACCTCGGAGATTCTGTGTCCCATAGCTCGTACGCCGACTATTACACCACATTCATACTCACTTAAATCTTGATTGCCTGCCATTGTAGCAGCAGTAATCGATCTAACAACTGCACCAGACAATGTTGCATGTAGGAGTTGCCGACCGCAGCGCCGCATTCTGCCTATTTACATATCTTTGTATTTGAAAACGCAAGCCTATACGTGATTTTTTGGCGCTTGACTGTAATATATCAGCCTATCCACCCCTCATGTGGGCAGTTGATTTCGTGGCGGGCGATGATGCTCCCGCCAGCGCAGGGCACACGCCTCAGCTGACGCCTGCCGCCTTGCTGTTGCAGACAGCCCGTCCTTCGCCATCAGCCGCACGCCCGGCTTCGGCTTCCCGCTGCTAGAGGGCATGGCAGTCTCCCTCAAGTGTGACGTCGACTCCAACCCGCCGTCCAGTCCCGTCTGGGTCAAAGGTAAGCCGAGCGCCGAGCACCGCATAGAACCGTAACCCTTTGCCAGTCCCCGCTTTCCGCATGCTGCGTACGCCACCCACAAGCCTGTATTTCTTGATCCTTCACGACCACCTCACACATATTAGAATGAGGATCTTACCAGTCGTTAACATTCTTTTTTTCATTCCAACAGTATCTGACAGGTGCTGCTATTTCCAAGTCTATGCTTTATATGCATCATGTCATAAAAATAGGAAAAGAAACAAACGCCGAAAATGTCTTTCCTGTATGAAGCGTGCAACTATATATTTTGTGGGAGATGACCTGTGAGCAGCTTCCAATGATTTTGTAACCACTAAAAAAGTTTTTTTTTTAACACGAAAGGAGCAGAAACATCAAAAAGTCGTGTGGTCCTAATTCAGAAAATTTTTCAGTTTATGCCATCCTGATCGGTCGCCTATTAAACATTTTATAAAATCTACGAAATCGATTTTGTTTGCGCCTGCATGTAAGCAACACGATGAACAGTTGTCTGAATCGTACTGCCGTCACGCCTTACCAGGCTGTTCACGTCAGTGAGTTCATTGAACTAAATGAACGTATCGACATTTGCTGCGTTAGAAATGATCGACATACTGAGCAGCTGTATTTTGGTTTAAAATCTTGGAGAGATGGTCTGTCCTCAGAAGTGTGTCTGTCTTTCTGTGTCTTGTAGTTTTTCTGCATCTGTCTTCTGAAACCCAAGAAGGACTTATGGATAATCCTGTAGAACAGAATATGAGGCCAAGATCTACCCCAGTCCTTGCTCCACTGCCTTCCACGATTCATCCGTACAGGACATTGGCCCTTAGCACGGTGGAAACTGCCCTCAAGTTGCTGTGGTAACAGGTGAGCGCGACTGTGGAGCTGCCACTGTTGCTTGGGCTAAAGTTGTGAGAAACGTGTTCACTGCCTTAACAGGAGAACGACTGGCAGAGGTCAATTGATCTCTTTTTCATTCTGATATGCGAATTTCTTTCGTATAGATCTTAAATTAAATTTTCCCTGAGACAATTAAGTCTCTAATTTATCTACGATAGCGGTGGAAACTGAAGAAGTGAATTAGAATTTGTGCTGCGGCCGGGGCTCGAACCCGTGTCTTCTCGCTGACTAGGCAGATCTGCTGACCATTACAGCACCACAGCATATGGTCAACATAGCTGCACGAAGTATGATCACATGTAGTACAGCACTTCCCCATTACGTCCAATGTGTTGTTGTTGTTGTGGTCTTCAGTCCTGAGACTGGTTTGATGCAGCTCTCCATGCTACTCTATCCTGTGCAAGCTTCTTCATCTCCCAGTACCTACTGCAACCTACATCCTTCTGAATCTGTTTCGTGTATGCATCTCTTGGTCTCCCCCTACGAGTTTTACCCTCCACACAGCCCTCCAATACAAAATTGGTGATCCCTTGATGCCTCAGAACATGTCCTACCAACCGATCCCTTCTTCTGGTCAAGTTGTGCCACAAACTCCTCTTCTCCCCAATCCTATTCAGTACCTCCTCATTAGTTATGTGATCTACCCATCTAATCTTCAGCATTCTTCTGTAGCACCACATTTCTCTTCTTGTCAAAACTATTTATCGTCCATGTTTCACTTCCATACATGGCTACACTCCATACAAATACTTTCAGAAAAGACTTCCTGACACTTAAATCTATACTCGATGTTAACAAATTTCTCTTCTTCAGAAACGCTTTCCTTGCCATTGCCAATCTACATTTTATATCCTCTCTACTTCGACCATCATCAGTTATTTTGCTCCCCAAATAGCAGAACTCCTTTACTACTTTAAGTGTCTCATTTCCTAATCTAATACCCTCAACATCACCCGACTTAATTCGACTACATCCCCATTATCCTCGTTTTGCTTTTGTTGGTGTTCATCTTATATCCTCCCTTCAAGACACCATCCATTCCGTTCAACTGCTCTTCCAAGTCCTTTGCTGTCTCTGACAGAACTGCAATGTCATCGGCGAACCTCAAAGTTTTTATTTCTTCTCCACGGATTTTAATACCTACTCCGAATTTTTCTTTTGTTTCCTTTACTGCTTGCTCAATATACAGATTGAATAACATCGGGGAGAGGCTACAACCCTGTCTTACTCCCTTCCCAACCACTGCTTCCCTTTCATGTCCCTCGACTCTTATAACTGCCATCTGGTTTCTGTACAAATTGTAAATAGCCTTTCGCTCCCTATATTTTACCCCTGCCACCTTTAGAATTTGAAAGAGAGTATTCCAGTCAACATTGTCAAAAGCTTTCTCTAAGTCTAGAAATGCTAGAAACGTAGGTTTGCCTTTCCTTAATCTTTCTTCTAAGATAAGTCGTAAGGTCAGTATTGCCTCACGTGTTCCAGTATTTCTACGGAATCCAAACTGATCTTCCCCGAGGTCGGCTTCTACTAGTTTTTCCATTCGTCTGTAAAGAATTCGTGTTAGTATTTTGCAGCTGTGGCTTATTAAACTGATTGTTCGGTAATTCTCACATCTGTCAACACCTGCTTCCTTTGGGATTGGAATTATTATATTCTTCTTGTAGTCTGAGGGTATTTCGTCTGTTTCATACATCTTGCTCACCAGATGGTAGAGTTTTGTCAGGACTGGCTCTCCCAAGGCCGTCAGTAGTTCCAATGGAATGTTGTCTACTCGGGGGGCCTTAATTCGACTCAGGTCTTTCAGTGCTCTGTCAAACTCTTCACGCAGTATCGTATCTCCCATTTCATCTTCATCTTCATCTACATCCTCTTCCATTTCCATAATATTGTCCTCAAGTACATCGCCCTTGTATAGACCCTCTATATACTCCTTCCACCTTTCTGCTTTCCCTTCTTTGCTTAGAACTGGGTTTCCATCTGAGCTCTTGATGTTCATGCTGGGATGCTATTCCAATGTCGGAGAGCCCTGGTACTAGTGACATTAATTTTTAATGTAAGTGACTGAATGTAGCGTGGAGGCCGGCGCGGAGTACTGTGGTTAACAGCACTGGCTGTCGGAAGCGCCATGTCGACATGTAGGGCTCAACAACAGGTGCGCAGTTGAGGTGTGTAGCGAGGGTAGCTGAGCATAGCAGTAGACTGCCCTGCACAGCAAAGAACGATGTAGTATGGGGGTCGTTTCCACCCCACTCGAGCGACATTCTTTGCGATGGGTGACGTGACAAGAGACAACGTTTTAGAGAAACAAATGGCCAGTAATGGAATATAATGAATTTGGGGACAGGGCGTCATTCGAATCGGTGAGTCGGCCACTGCTGAGTAGCCAGCCGCAACACGACGGCGGAGCACCGCAGGTCCGCGAGACGACTGGGCAGCGTCATCAGGAGCCTCCGGTTCGATGCCAGGCTGCGTCTGCCGCCGCACCGGGTCCTTCTAGGAACTTTGCTGCCACAGCCCCACCGACCTGTTGCCGTCGAAGCTGTGGCCCAGGGACGGACTCGGCGTCACAACACCAGTCTCCGTCCGCTTCCTATTCGAGAGACGCGGGTCGAGACCCGCCAACAGCAGCCTCTGCCACCTGGGAGGAGAGAGCAGTGGGACCGCCGCCTGGTGTGTCGCGGCTGGCCGTGGCCTTGCATTCGCCAATGGGCCGAAGTACTGACGCAACGTCGGCGGACGCCGTCCTAGCAGCCGACACCAGCTGCTCCATTCAGAGCTCACCAGGAGAGACGTGCCTGCTTCATGTAGACTTGAACATAAAATGAAGATATTGTTAAATTGTTCATAGCGTCGACACTGGTTCCGCACCACCTACCGCATCACCACACACACACACACACCATCTCCTACAGAGGTGCCACTGCAGGGTGCTCCATAAAATAGTCTACTCTACGGATTTTATGAATTTTAATTGTTTAAGGGTATGTTTCATTTTCCTTAATTGTTTTAATTGACCCCCGATCGTGTTTAATGGACAACGTCTCACAGAAATGCATTTTACCGGGTTCATTTACCGCTTTTTTAGATGACAATGATGAACTTCATGCAACATCGCGCGTCGTCTCAGGCGCCACGCCACGGTTCGCGCGGTTATCCCCGTCGGAGGTTCGAGTCCTCCCTCGGGCATGGGTGTGTGTGTTGTCCTTAGCGTAAGTTAGTGTAAGTTACATTAAATAGTGTGTAAGCCTAGGGACCTACGACCTCATCGGTTTTGTCCCATAGGAACTTACCACAAATTTCCATTGAGCACCTGTTTGGTGTCAGTAACAGTTCAACTGGTAGCTGTACTGGATCGCTATCACAGTCGTGGCCACTGGAAGCTGAAAATAAATGACTGGTTGGTAATAGAAACTAAGATTAGGTATTTCCTGAATGGTTTTTCTTATTTGAGGAAAGATGAAAGAGAACAACGGATACTAGCTTTGCAAAAACAGACATAATGTCTTATGGGATAACAGCAATCAGTGATTTCATAATGTTCTGAATGAACCGAAACCGGTGATATGAATAAAAAAATTTGCAATCAAGACGAGATTTAAGTAACAGGATACTAGCTTGGAAGAAGATAACACGCTGCATCTGACGGAACCTTACGATAGTGGAGAATACATCAGACACGTTCTTAACTTATATTAGGTTGTCAAAAGAACTGAAACGCAAGCGTTGGTGGTACTGTGTACGGGACTAGAGGCGAAGTGCCACCACAGTGAGAAAAGAACAAAGTGTATATCATTCAAGTGCTACTAAGGGAAGACTAAGAAAAATGTGGTCAGTCATAGTTCTGTGGACTGCAGTAATAGTCGATGCGGCTGCAGGAAAAAAAAAATCCAGAAACAGCCAATTTCTATAATAACACCAAATTCGCCGAAGGTGTGTACACCAAATGGCACGCAAATGTAGCATAAGAGCCACGACGTGGTGTTGGCTCATACATGTTTTCAGTAACGTTCAAGATTTGGCTGCGATCAACGACCACACCTTAAACAAATTGATAACCGACTATACGATCTCTCAACGCTCTATTATAATGAAAGCTATAAAAGAACTAGTGATAACAATCAGGAATTCTTCTCGCCCTCAGCTGTTCTAGACTCCATACACTTTCACTGCCGATAGGAAGAAAAGGTGTTAAACAAAATATAGGGCTATGGCTTGATAGATGCTGAATGAAACAAGTTTGGCCGCCAAGAGAGAAACGCGTGAAGCCTTGAGCGACTACCGTAGCAGAATACTGTCACACTATCCTTCACACAACCCAAGACTGTTAGTGGTACCAAGATTACTGTCCAGTCAGTAGCGAGTGATACAGGAACTGACACTGAGGATCAGTTCCCTACTCTTAAACTATGATCTACCGTAGACCCCTCGAAGAAGTAATTGAAGTGATCCACAAAACCACCGTTCAATATCATTGGCATCGATTTGTTGTAGAATCTTAGAACATATTAAGAGCTTAAGCATAATGAGGTATCTCGAACAGAATGAGCTCCTCCATGCCATCCAGCATGGATTCTGAAAACATCGATCATGTGAAACACAAATTGCAATTTTCTCACATGAGGTATTGAAAGCTTTGGATCAATATAGTCAGTTAGATGCAATATTTCCTGATTTGCGGAAAACATTTGGCTCAGTACCACACCTATGCTTGTTGTCAGAAGTACAATCATGTGGGATATCAAGTGGAATTCGTGACTGGATTGAGGGTTTTCTGGTAGGGAGAACGCAGCATCTTATCTTAGCTGGAGAATCATCATCAGATGTAG
This sequence comes from Schistocerca nitens, assembly GCF_023898315.1. Classification (NCBI taxonomy): domain Eukaryota; kingdom Metazoa; phylum Arthropoda; class Insecta; order Orthoptera; family Acrididae; genus Schistocerca; species Schistocerca nitens. The sequence continues at coordinate 1,106,175,983 of NC_064615.1, read as the reverse complement.
AGCAACTTCAGGTGTGCTTTAGGGAAGTGTGTTGCGGCCCTTGCTGATCAAGCTGTATATTAATGATTTGCAGACAATATTAAATTTATGGAGTTGATCGGTTATCTATAATGAAACTGTCTGAAAGAAGCTGCATAAATGTTCAGTTAGATAAAATTCCCAAGTAATGTAACGGTTGTTAACTTGTTTTACATCTTCAAAATGTAAAACTGAACATTTGACAAAATGAAAAATGTAGTACCTAAACAGTATTTTATTCAGAATAATCTCCATTGCTGTTTATACATTTCTCCCACTTCTCCGGAAGGTTATAAATGCCACCCCAAAAAAACAGTTCTTTTGAAGCGAACCAGCCAGGGAGCCATTTTCGAAATTTTTCACACGTATTGGAGACTTGTTCAGCAAGAGCGTGTCCCAATTATGCAAATATAAGATAATCGGAAGGAGCGAAGTTTGGAGAATATTATGCAAGCCCTTGTATTTCCCAATTGAACCCTCGATCGTTTTTTTGCCTGTTTTGCTTTGTGAGATGGGGCTTCCTCATGGAGCAATATGACTTTATGTTGCCTTTTTCCATATTCCGAACGTTTCTCACGTAATGCTCCATTTCAATCGATCATTTGCTGTTGGTAGCGCCAATGTTAACGGTCTCGCCAAGTTTTAGCAGCTCATAATAGATGAAACCCTTCTGATCTCACCAAACATAGAGCATTGTCTTCTTTCCAAAGCGACTTGGTTTTGCCTGGATTCACCCATGATTTTCAACGCTTAGGATACATTTTTCATTACTTGCCACTATTCGATGGAGAAACAACTTTCTTTTGTATCTGACGAGCAGCATTTCACAAGTGGTCTTTCGAGTTGCTTGCTGCCCTTCATTCAGATCATGAGGAACCCATTTTCCCACTTTCTCCACTTTTCCCATAGCTTTCATTGTTCCGCGAGTTCCTGTTGAGTTTATCATCTTCATCCAATAAGGCATTCATTTTGTTGTCTTCAAACTTTTTCGGTGGTTTCCTGGGCTCGTCGTTTCTCATGTCAAAATCACCACTTTTGAATTTTTTGAACCACTCGAAACACTGTGTTTTCCCAAGAGCATGTTCGCCGAAAACTTTGTCACGCATTCGATGCGATTCTGCAGCAGTTTTCTTCAAATGATAACATAAACCCAATGCTGTCAGCAAATTGTATTTCGTTGGCACAAAACTCGACATGTTTAAGGGTTTGAAACATATACCGATATATGGAACTTGGCTTACTGTGTGCTGACATTTGTCGTAAGCCGTTACAGGAAGCAGATGGCGCTACAGACGCGGTCTGAGGGCCCTACGATGTTGGCTAGCACCATCAATAGGGAAATTCCGGTTTCATACTTGTACACCTGGTAGACGATGTAGACGAAAGAAGGTCTAAAGGTACCAAACGAACAGTTTGCCAAGCTGGATTGTGCAAGAAAGACAAAACTAGAGATAATTGTTTTACGTGTAAACAAACTGCATGCAGTTCATGTCTAACAAGGGAACCTCCCCATCGCACCCCCCTCACATTTAGTTATAAGTTGGCACAGTGGATAGGCCTTGAAAAACTGAACACATATCACTTGAGAAAACAGGAAGAAGTTGTGTGGAACTAGGAAAAAAATAAGCATAATATACAAACTGAATAGTCCATGTGGAAGATAGGCAGTATCAAGGATAATGTGAGCTCAAGAGCGCCGTGGTCCCGTGGTTAGCGTGAGCAACTGCGGAACGAAAGGTCCTTGGTTCAAGTCTTTACTAGAGTAAAAATTTGAACTTTTTATTTTCAGACAATTATAAAAGTTCAGGTACTCACACAAAATCAACTTCGCTCTCCAAAATTCCAGGACATGTTCAGATTTGCTTGGACATATGCAGGATTTGACGATCTACATACGGAAAAATTTGAAAACATTAAAAAAATATGTTTTGACAGAGCACAGGGAAAACTGAGCGACTGTGAAACTGTTGCATTCATTTGTTGCAGTTTATGTGACAATCTCTATGTTTTCATCACTTTTCTGGGAGTGATTATCACATCCACAAGAAAACCTAAATAGGGCAAGGTAGAAGAATCTTTTTACCCATTCGCCAAGTGTACAAGTTAGGTGGGTCGACAACATATTCCTGTCATGTGACGCACATGCCGTCACCAGTGTCGTATAGAATATATCAGACGTGTTTTCCTGTGGAGGAATCGGTTGACCTATGACCATGCAATCAAATGTTTTCGGTTCCCATTGGAGAGGCACGTCCTTTCGTCTACTAATCGCACGGTTTTGCGGTGCGGTCGCAAAACACAGACACTAAACTTATTATAGTGAACACAGACGTCAATGAACGAACGGACAGATCATAACTTTGCGAAAATAAAGTAAAATTTTCACTAGAGGGAAGACTTGAACCAAGAACCTTTTGTCCCGCATCTGCGCACGCTAACCACGGGACCACGGCGATCCTGAGCTCACACTACCCTTGATGTTGCTTATGTTGCAGATTGACTTGTCAGTTTGTATATTTTCCTTATTTTTTTCATAGTTCCATTCAACTTCTTCCTGTTTTCTCGACTGAACTGTGATCAGTGTTCCAAGGCCTATCCACTGTGCCAACTTATAACTAAATCTGAGGGGGGTGCGATGGGGAGGTTCCCTTGTAAGGAAACCGACATACAGAACGTGTACCTGAAATTCTCTGAACATATATAGAGTTCTGCATATACGAGTATGTGGCCTATTAAAACATCGCGTATTTGTTACTATATAAAAGGACAATTAGTGAATAGCTAAGCAGTTCTATGCTATAACATTTGTCATCTAGTATAATATGATGTAATACACAAACACGGGAAGAACAAGTAACTGTACCTTTCCTTTTGCTCATATTTGTTTAATGATTTTGAAGTCGTTTCGCCAGTCACTGCCAGATTATTATTAATCGTATGGCAACTACACATCCCTTTAGAACTACAAATACTATATAATTCAACATGTACATTATTTAAAAATTTACAGACATATCATTTATATAATTTATCTTATATGCTGTAGAGTCCAAGAAGTCCAGGGTACGACTTTTGAGGGCTTTCTTCCATAATTTGTCTGACAGTCTGTCTTGGAAAACCACAGGTGCAGTCTGCAATGGTAGTCTTTCTCAATCTGTATAGTAGGTCACCACATCTCCCTCGGTTGGTCCGTTTCCTTTTATCTGTACTCCATGTACTCCAGGGCAGATGAGGTTCTCTTGGTTTGTTGTTGGTGTGGAGAAAGCTCTACAGCTCTGCTGAAGTATTATTATACCACTCCAGCGTCCAAACGTAATGAGATTGAAGTTTCGGTCTCAGTGGGAGATGTCCGGGGCGATGCCTGTTATTTTGGACAGCAGGATGCCCCTATGAATTGGCACCTGCTAGTTGTTGGATATTTTCTTATAATTGATGAGAAGATTACTCTTTCTTCTCGGGTTTCTTGTGGGCCAGACGATCACTCTCGAAAAATATGTCCAGGTCTCGACTGGCTATAAAATTACTTAAATGATTGCAGTGGAGTCCGCTTTGTTAACGTTCAGTTGATCCACATTTTAATTAGGTCCTTTGTTAATATATTTTCTGTGATCTCGAATTCTTAACGCTTGTTGTTCTCACCTAGTCATCAGAATAACCAAATACCCTGAACTGAGTAGCTGGTGTATCTGCAATATACAATCTAAAATAATGGTACGGAGCTACTACTGAGCCTTGAGGTAGGCCATTGTCGATGACCTTCAGATCACTATTGGTATTGCCTATACTTATCGAAAACGGTCTTTTGTTCACTGTTAAGAAGTTGTGCAGGATATTACACGGTGCAGCTGATAGACCCTGTCTTCACACGGTATGATAATCTGCAGGCATGTCAATAAATACAGCGAATGTCTTTAGTTGTTTCTGGAAGCCAGCTTGTATGTAAGTTCTCAGTGGAAGTACTTCGCCACACAGCTTCGGTTTGTTCCAATCCGGCATGTTCAACACGAATCTTTCTGAGTACCTCGACACCTATCTACTATACAGCAGTCTCTCAAGTTATTTGTACATTATACTCAGAAGAACATCGGACTATAACTTTGAGATTTGTTGTCGGTTCACATAGTTTTAAGACGTCAACGATCTTCGTCATAAATCGTGTAATAGATTCTGTTTGCAGAATGCTGGAAAAAAATTGGGCTACTCACGTTTCAGCATATTTATCACAGTGTAGATGGAATTCTGGATGTATGCTATCGAAACCCAGAGCACCAACTCACTTAGTGTCTTGTAAAGCAGTTGAAATATCTATCTTATGTAATGAATGGAAGAGAATATGGGCTATGATGTGAACCCTTTGCCATCACGTTTTTCAGTTCTCACTTCATCTGGATGGAGTCAGGTCGGGAAACAGATAGTTTATATGTTCAGACGATATTCGAACAACTGTATTCTGTTTTTTTTCACGTTCTTCTTGCGTAATGGTGATTAGGCTTTTCTCCTTGATTGTTTGAAGTCAAATTTATTAATAGTGTACAGCCATTTCTGGCGGCGCGTGGTGTCAAGTCCATGCAGAGGTTCGTCAGCTAATTCTTGCTCTCCAGATGAGAGAAAGTGCTCATTCATTTTTTCCCTGGCCTCAGTTCAGGAATCTATTCCTCTTCCGATAACCTCTGGAGATAAGAAAGTGTCCGAAAAATCATGCTAGTAGTGAATTTACTGGATCGATTTTACTATTGTTTACTGTAGTTCACATTCCAGAGACACAAGAGGGCTAACTCCATCGCACAGCCCATGGAGCGCAAACATAAGTTCCTCCGTTGTGCGGCACTGTGAGATAGGCCAACGCAGAATATAGGTGAAAGGTCAGTTAAGAACTAATTCGTTGCTTGCATGACTTTTTCGCTATTAATCTGTTCCTGTATTTCGTGCGCCTATCTTGTATATCTTCATCTTCTTCTCTCTCTTTCATCGAACCTAGCCTTCCTCCTTTTTCTCTCTGCCTTTAGTCATTCTCCTAACCCTTTTCGCTCTTCACCGCCGCGTCCGTGTTCCAACACGTCGGTGCGACATTTGCTCCGTTTTCACGCGCAATATTCCTCGTAACAAATGACGGGCGTCCGCTAATGCGGTCATTCCCATTCCTCCCGGCGAACGCTTATCCGAACGCGCCCTGGAAACGTCGCACATTCGTTTTCTGCAATTAGCGCGTGCGTGGAGCGCTCATAAATCCCGCCCGTAGCGTTCATTAAATTGGAAACCGAGGCCGAAAAAGGAGCTAAAAGCGCGCGGCAGAGATTAACTGCTGGCGTATCGCGCCGCCACGCCCCCAGGGCTGGCGCAGCACCTGCATCTGACGCGGCTTCCGCCTTGCGGCGTAGCGTGCACTGGCTGCCGTCAACACACGGCGGCCCTCGGCGCCCACTAGCATTCATGCCTGAAGGAGCTGCGCTACTGCTACAACTCGCAAACGGCCCAGCTGCACCAGCACAGTGGAACCTGGCGTCGCAAGGATTTGCACGTATGAATCTGTGGACATTCCGAACTTTATTCCTGAGTTACAGACAGGGGTACATAAGACCGCTAGAAAAGTGCAGCCTTGTCTTTTAGATTGTTGTTGTTGTTATGGTCTTCAGTCCTGAGACTGGTTTGATGCAGCTCTCCATGCTACTCTATCCTGTGCAAGCTTCTTCATCTCCCAGTACTTACTGCAACCTACATCCTTCTGAATCTGCTTAGTGTATTCATCTCTTGGTCTCCCTCTACAATTTTTACCCTCCACGCTGCTCTACAATGCTAAATTTGTGATCCCTTCTTCTTGTCATGTTGTGCGACAAACTCACCTTCTCCCCAATTCTACTCAATACCTCGTCATTAGTTATGTGATCTACCCATCCAATCTTCAGCATTCTTCTGTAACACCACATTTCGAAAGCTTCTATTCTCGTCTTGTCCAAACAATTTATCGTCCATGTTTCACTTCCATACATGGCTACACTCCATACAAATACTATCAGAAACGCCTTCCTGACACTTAAATCTGTACTCGATGTTAACAAATTTCTCTTCCTCAGAAACGCTTTCCTTGCCATTGCCATATCCTCTCTACTTCGACCATCATCAGTTATTTTGCTCCCCAAATAGGAAAACTCCTTTACTACTTTAAGTGTCTCATTTCCTAATCTAATTCCCTCAGCATTACCCAACTTAATTCGTCTACATTCCATTATCATCGTTTCGCTTTCTTTGATGTTCATCTTATATCCTCCTTTCAAGACACTGTCCATTCCGTTCAACTGCTCTTGCAAGTCCTGTCTCTGACAGAATTACAATGTCATCGGCGAACCTCAATTTTTTTTTTATTTCTTCTCCATGGATTTTAATACCTACTCCGAATTTTTCTATTCTTTCCTTTACTGCTTGCTCAATATACAGATTGAATAACATCCGGGAGAGGCTACAACCCTGTCTCACTCCCTTCCGAACCACTGCTTCCCTTTCATGCCTCTCGACTATTATAACTGCCATCTGGTTTCTGCACAAATTGTAAATAGCCTTTCGCTCCCTGTATTTTACCCCTACCACATTTAGATGGTGGTGGTTAGTGTTTAACGTCCCGTCGACAACGAGGTCATTAGAGACGGAGCGCAAGCTCGGGTGAGGGAAGGATTGGGAAGGATATCGGCCGTGCCCTTTCAAAGGAACCATCCCGGCATTAGCCTGAAACGATTTAGGGAAATCACGGAAAACCTAAATCAGGATGGCCGGAGACGGGATTGAACCGTCGTCCTCCCGAATGCGAGTCCAGTGTCCACATTTAGAATTTGGAAGAGAGTATACCAGTCAACATCGTCAAAAGCTTTCTCTAAGTCTACAAATGCTAGAAACGTAGGTTTGCCTTTCCTTAATCTTTCTTCTAAGATAAGTCGTAAGGTCAGTATTGCCTCACGTGTTCCAATATTTCTACGGAATCCAAACTGATCTTCCCCGAGGTCGGCTTCTACCAGTTTTTCCATTCGTCTGTAAAGAATTCGCTTTAGTATTTTGCAGCTGTGACTTATTAAACTGATAGTTTTGTAATTTTCACATCTGTCAACACCTGCTTTCTATGGGATTGGAATTAATATATTCTTCTTGAAGTCTGAGGGTATTTCGCCTGTCTCATACATCTTGCTCACCATATGGTAGAGTTTTGTCTGGACTGGCTCTCCCAAGGCCGTCATTAGTCCGAATGGAATTTTAGATCAGTACACTTATTTCAGCCAAAAATGCTCCCTCAGCCTGTGCGAATCAATTCTTTCTGTCCTCCGTGTGTCGTCCGTCATTTTGCTTTCAAAGTACGAGCAGCCATTCACTTCGATTACATCGCAGTCGGCAATTTTAATGTTAAGGTTATCGTTCATCACATTTCCGCTACTCTTCATTAATTTACTCTTTCTTCGCCTTACTCGCAATCCATATTCTCTGCTCAAGCACGCCGTTCACAATTCTTCAAAGATTCGAACTCCCACGCATAAAACGGTTTCAGATGTCTGATTCTTTACACATGAGTTAATGTATTAAATATTTGGCGTTAAAGTTGTAAAACGCCTGTCCCTGAAGACGCAAAACCATTATTATGTTGGTTATTTAGTTTCGGATTATTCGCGCATACACATATGAAAATGTTGGTTTTCAGATATCTCAATGTTTATGACGTCATACACACATCTCCTAAAGTATATATCATACACTGACGTAATTTTTCAGGAACATGGAGCGGTACAGGTAAACACTGCTTCCAAAATCTGTTGCGAGCGGAGTTGGTAGTACAGAACTAGAAAATTAGAAACGACATGCGTGCGTGATACATGAACAGCGAAAATGTAGTAAGTGATGATTTTGATTCTTTTCATTATTTGGTGGGTAACAAGGATGTCAGTGAGAAAAATTTTCGAAAAGATTTAAAATTGCGGTTAACGTTTGCAGGAAGTTCCTAAGGGCTGTCAAAAATGGTTCAAATGGCTCTGAGCACTATGGGACTTAACATCTGAGGTCTTCAGTCCCCTAGAATTAAAGCTACTTAAACCTAACTAACCTAATGACATCACACACATCCACGCCCGAGGCAGGATTCGAACCTGCGACCGTAGCGGTCGCGCGGTTCCAGACTGAAGCGCCTAGAACCACTCAGCCACACCGGCCGGATAAGGGCCGTCATTCTCAAATACTGGGTGAATGAAGGGTAGGTAATTTGCGCACTTCGAGTTAAGCTGCTTCAAGATATACAATGTCTCTTATATTTATGCTTGCCTTATACCTTCTAATGACTGAATTGTGATACGATTTAAAATTTTAAATTCTGCCAGTAATTATATGAATCACAGACAAATCAAGATAATGTTTCCCCTGGAAGCCGTTAGATAGGCAACCTACAACAAGTTTTTGTGCGCCGTTCGCCGTTTCAGACGCTCCGTTCAGTTTGAACCTGTAGGCTGTCCTAAGTTAACTCTGCAGGCCCATTAAAAATTTGTGAGTGAAGCAGCCGATATCGTCTGCGAACCCCACACCCAAAACGAGTATTCTGAGCTACAGTAAAAACTTACTTTGTTTCTCGAAACTAAATAAAATGAACAAAACTATTAGCTTCGTGAAGGGATCAGTTCCACAAGGTACAGTTAGTTCCTTTCTTTCTAATGTCTAGTGTCTACGCACTAGAACTGCCAACATGCAGTACGAAATGAGGTCGCCGCATCCATCTCGTCGCATTCACTAGTCATGCACTCCAGTTTGAATAGTATTGGTTTCTTCGCGGTGTACATCTTTAAACCGTGGGCACATTTAAGTCTTCAATCAATAGACTCTATTGGTTCGCATACAACCATAAAATCTTCACCTGTATTCTGTCATACGTGTATGCCAGCAGATAGAAATGCCTTAAGAGTTCTTCTTCTCTCGTTGTCTTGGTCGTTTCACTTTTATTCGACACACATCTAGTCTCGTAGCGTACCTGTAGTCATAGATCAGTGTTAGCCGCCATCATTTGCAAAATTTCTCGTGCCTGTGGTTGGCTAAGTATGCTACGACCGCAGGGGGTACAAGTGTGTTATTGCTGATTGTTGGTGAGTTTAAGTTGCGGTTCCCTTAGAATGTTTTCAGTCATCAGTGATGGTAAGCACCCTGAGAGAAACACATTGCTACCACCCAGCCTTAACGTTTTACTTCCATTCAGTTGTGCTTGTGTTTCAAACTATCTTTTCTCGAATTTCACTATTTTTTAACGTACAAGCTAAGCTTGTTTGTCGGTCGGTCGAGTGCCTGTCTTGTGCGTTTTGCGAAAAAGACTCACATAGACTCACTTTCACGTTCTGTCATGGATTACAGATGAAATATCTTTGTACAACGTTATGAACCACTCGCCGTGAGTTTTCGCCTAGTATAACGCTATTTTCACAGACTAGTGTTACCCTCTGGGAGGGTTTTTGTCTTTGACCATGTGGTTACCTAACGGACAGAGGGTGTCGAACATTAATTTCGTATAAGTGGCAATTGATAGAAATACTTAAAAGGCTTTACTTTGGACAGAATACATGTAATGAAGGTCATGTGAATGAAACAACAGACGATCGCCAGCCTAATTTGGCATAATAATTTGAAATATTATATTCAAAGAATTTAAATATGATTTTGAAAAAGTGATTTTCATTCATTCTTTTGCAGAAATCAGTAATCACAGGAAAACAAAGGTACTTTACACATAATAATAGTAGTTACTATAGCAATCATTAATCAACTCTGCCCTGAGGTGTTACCACAGTACAACCTGGACTAAAGTTGGCTACGAAAAGATTCGTGATTTAGCTAACACATACATACCACGAATTAAATTAAATAATCATACATAGACACATTTTTATACTCTCATTATTAGAATGTCACATGTTTCTTTTAATAGCAATGAAATTCCCAGTTATCTTTTAATTTGAGAAAATATTATTTTGGAGGCCCATAAACTGTTACTTTCTCTACAGGCAAACTCTGTGATTATTTTATAAACAAATTGCAATTTACTCAAAACTAAGCTTAATTGAATTTAGAAAGTAGTTCATGGTAATAATCAATGCAAAATTATGTTTCATGTAAGTTTAAATTATGTGCCTTTTTCATCACCTGTGAAGCAGTTATTTTTACATTAACATTTACACACTCTGGCACTGATCTTTTGCACATTCATTCCGTTATTCTCCAAGCAGCAAGCCTTACAAGAGATGGCTTTTTGATGAAGCTCAGTTAGTCTATCACCACGCCCCCCCCCCCCCCCTCCCGCCTCATTACAGCAGTTCCTCTGGAAGATGTTTAACAATGCGTAGCTGAGATTGTAGAGTAACACTGTGCTACATTTGTATCAGAGATGTAGCAGTCGTGTGAAATATATGTGCAGCGTGAACCAAAGTTCCCGTTGTCGGAGGCCACAGCGCTGTTCGTAGCATACAAATAGTACGAAAATGTTTGTGATAAAATTTCGTCCAATGCGTAATTTCGATAGAGTACTGACGAACGAAGGCAATCGTACGTACAGCAGACATCATAATTCAGTGCTGTCTAAATGTGCTGCCCAGATAGTGCAGGGGGAAGAGCTTTGCATTAGAATAATCCGAGAGTTCCATTTCGGGTCTGGGTGTAATTTTTCCTTTTTTGTTTTCTAATTTTGATGTCCGTGGTAATGCTACATTCTCTGTTTCTTAAAAGAAAGTTAGTCTACAACTGCTTTTTCTTTAGTGTTGAATATAAGAAGTATTCGACAGAAATGTCAGCAATAATGATGAAGCAGAATAATCGATTAAAAAGAAAGTAACTGTCATAATACACGAGTAACTAGAAAACTAATCAATGTGGAGATACATACTTTTTTTTGAGTCATCAACCACCTGACTGGGCCGCGCGGGATTAGTCGAGCGGTCTGAGGCGCTGCAGTCATGGACTGTGCGGCTGCTCCCGGCTGAGGTTCGAGTCCTCCCTCGGGCATGGGTGTCTGTGTGTTTGTCCTTAGGTTAATATAGGGTAAGTAGTGTGTAAGCTTAGGGACTGATGACCTTAGCAGTTAAGTCCCATAAGATTTCACGCACATTTGAACCATCTGACTGGTTCGATGCAGCCTCCCACGAATTGCTGTCCTGTGACAACCTCTTTATCGCAGAGTAGCATTTACAACCTAGATTCTCAATTATTTTCTGGGTGAATTCCAATATTTGTCTTCTTCTATCATCTTGTCCCTCCTTCTTGTTAGTCTATTGGACATATTCCTTTCGTCTCCGATTCTGCGCAGAACCTCCTCATTCCTTACCTTATCAGTCCACCTAATGTTCAACTTTCGTTAGTAGCACCATACGTCAAATGCTTTGATCCTCTTCTGTTCCCGTTTCCCACACTGCATGTTTCACTATCATACAATGCTGTGCTTCAAATGTAAATTCTCAGAAATTTCTTCCTCAAATTAATACCTACGTTTGATACTAGTAGACTTCCGTTGGCGAGGAATGCCCGTTTTGCCAGTGTTATTCTGCTTTCGGTGTCAAGCTTGCTCCGTCCGTCATTGGTTATTTTTCTGCCTAGGTAGTAGAATTCCTTAACCTCATCTGCTTCGTGACCATCAATCAAGATGTTAAGTTTCTCACTCTTCTCATTTCTGCTACTTCTCATTACTTTCGTCTTTCTTCAATTTACTGTCTATCCATATTCTGTAAGATAAGTACTCATTAGTACATCTACTCATTATAATGTTCATTCCATTGCGCAGTTAATGTAATTCTTCGTCAGTTTCACTCAGGACAGCAATGCCATCAGCGAATCGTATCACTGATATCCTTTCACCTTGAATTTTAATTCAACTTGTCGTAGGAGCCCCTCATGTCCCGTACAACAGACAAGCGAGGTGGGCTGCCGACCTCCTTTCAAGAGCTCATATCAAAATGTTGCCACTGAATGTAAACATCGACAGACTTTCAGCATAAGCACGGCACTACTTCATGAAAAGCCATGTGACAGACATTCACCAATTGGAACAACTTAAAGTGTAGCATTCCGCAGAATCGGTGTTATAAGCACGCCAGCAGAATCAGACCGACAGTGTGTACCTACAGATTGGACAACTCCGTCCAATACCTACATCGGCTCTATCCTTGTAGACGCTAGCCGTAGTTTTATCTAGTAATTTGTATCCTGTTGGACGTAACGCCACTTTGTAATTGTGTAGCGTAGTGTTTGGGTCATTAATTCTTTTCGTTGCCTTATAGCTTTTATCTGGTTTTTGCCACCCCAAGAATTATTGTGTTTCTTGTTGTTCTTGAGTTTGGAAATTAGTGCACGCCAAGAAGGCGTTTTAGTTAAATAAAGTGTGTTCAAAGTTGATCGTTAGTTCTTTCCCGCCGACCGCACCGCACCTTTCATTTATTTCCATCATTGCTTCTTTGCTATGCAGATTGAACACTAGGGGCGAAAGACTACTGCATACTACATTCGGTGTCAGTGGACAGGCGTCATTTTTTTACTATACTGTCATTGACAGCAGGTGTTAAGCCGCGTTCATACTGGCCGCAATGCACGTCACATGACGCCACATCACGCCAAAACGCTCCACAATGTGTATCAAGTGGCGGCATTAACACTGGCCGTCAACCGGCCGTCAGCTCATGTCACGTCACCGCCCTCAAGGTCTCCAGTGAAGCAAGTTTTGACGGCGTCATCGTCCGCTGACACCGAAAATTACGTATTTCGTCGCTCTAACTCCTGTTATAGTAGGGGGTGTAATGGTCTCGTTTCTTCTTAATCTTCATTTTACTACGAGGCCTGTTCAGAAAGTAAGCTCCAATTGATTGCCAAATTGAAACCACAGTGAACATCAGAAATGTTTTACTTGTAACAATTAGCTACACCTTTCAGCTACTTCTCTACGTAGTCGCCGTTCTGACTTAGACTTTTGTCATAGCGTTGTACCAACTTTTCAATAGCCTCGTCATAGAAGGCAGCCGCCAGTGCTTTCCGCCAATTCTCCACACTTGCCTACACCTCGTTGTCTGTGTCAAAATGTTGTCTTCAAAGACAGCGGTTCATGTGACCAGAGATGAAACTCAGGGGGAGACAATTGCGGACTGTATTGTGGGTAATCTCACATTTCCATTTGAAAACGATGCAGGAGCATCTTCATTGCCCCTGCAGAATGCGGCTGAGAATTGTCTTGAAGAAGAAACAGCACGACAGTTATGTAATGTTAGCTGCATAGCTTCAGGCGAAATTTCTCACCAGGCCCTCGTACTTGGCGGCAGACACTATTTTCTAGACATCTTTACGCACTCACTGCGAGCTCAGAAATGAGAAGAGCGACGTGATGCTAACTGGGGTTATACTAGAGACACTACCCAACACATCTGTGCAAAGCTTTATCGGATTTTCATAGTCGTTTCCATTTCGCGACCGATCGGAGCTTACTTTCTGAACGCCCCTCGTACTATGCTTTGTTTTAGTGACAAATGTGAAATGTATCATGGCGACTTACATTTTATTCTCCACTGGGACGTCTTTGCACAACATGTGGTGGAGTACCACACCATTTGCGACACTTCTGTGCGTCACGGCACCGAGCAGAATAAAACGTGTCTCGTCCGTCCAAAGAATGTTCCCTGGCCACACGTCATCCATTTGAATGCTTGCCAAGAAACGAACGACAAAGTCACGACATTGTAGCCTGCCTTCCAGGCTTCATTCTTTACGCAGCACTATCTTCTAGGGACACCTGTGTAAACTGAGCCCCAAAATCTTTTGAAGTGTTGACCAGGGGAGAGGGAACTCCAGTGACACGGAGCACTGGCTGCAGAATTAGAAGCTTGTGTCTGCAGGGTCGTCTATAGTTACAACAATTTCAACAACTGCCCTGCTTGACCACCAAATTCACATGTTTCTTCAAATTTCTTGATCATATTCTTTAGTCCATTTACCGACACGGCTGTTACTGGCTGCAATAGTCCCGCAACGTATTGCTTACCACGAGTGCACAGTCTTCCTTTGCAATACCCATTGCGTTTCGCAGGGAAAACTTCAACCATCTTAACACGTTACATCAGCAGTCACATCACAAAAGAGATAAAACGCGTCACAAAACGTCAAAAAACATATCGACATCCAAACAGAAAACATTCCACAACTGGTGGCAGATAGTGAAACAGTTATTCTTTTTAGCATACGCCGCGAGCACACTGATTCATGAACATACCTACGATGTTTCAGCGACAGCGATGCATGCGATGCTCGGAACATCGACACATTAATTATAACGACCTAGTATACACATTGACGAAAAATGGAACACCAAGAAGGAGTCTTGCGACATACGTTGTTAGGTGTGTTCCTAGACCTGAAATATGTCTACATATGTTTCGCGCCAAAGAGTGGTGATATAACGCCACTGTGAGGACGCAGATTGTACTTGCTTTAAATATACGCTGTAGCGGTCATGGACAGCTTTGGCATTGGACGTTATGAGTTGCTGTTAGTCAAAATGGGACTGACACTTCGGCGGGATTATTGGAGGTCACTTCATGTTCCAGACAACTCGCTCAGACTCGGAAACTGCTCGATGTACAAAGATAGAGCGCACGACTGTGCCTCATCGAAGAGCTGCACTATGTTTCCATTTTATCAATACATCACCGAGTTTGACCGAGGTGTTGTAATAGGGCTACGAGAAGCTGGATGTTCTTTCTGCAGTACTGCAGAAAGACTTGACAGGAATGTAACCACAGTACATGATTGCTGGTAGTGGTGGTCACGGGAATGTAGAGTCGCAAGAAGACCGGGCTCCGGACGGCCACTTGAAACTTCCGCGAGGGACGACCATCTGCAGCAGCAAACTGGGCAACAGTAGGTGCCACAATGAAACAACCAACCGCTACAAATCGGAGAAACCATAGGATGCCAACTCCAGCGTCATCCACGAACGGCATTAAGCGTCCTTGTATTGAAAGATCAAGTGCAACAGGCGCAGAACTCCATGCCAGACTCTGACATCCGGCACCTGTACAACACAATGCATCCACGTTTGCATGCTTTCATTCAACATTCTGGTGGTTAAACCGGTTATTAGGGTATCAGCATTTGATATTCGCAAAGGCTTATCTAGCACTTACATTAACCATCGATCTTACACCGTTAGTCACTTAAATATGTTACCTAGACAAATGTATTCCCAAGATTTCATTACTGTGCATTAACTATTTTTGTGGTTTTTCCGTCAATGTATTTTAAATAAAGAAGAAATGTCGATTTACAGTGTATATTTTGAATAGCAAATAAAAATCGATATTTTGAGATGTTGCTTAATTCTCAGCAATGTACTTTACAGAACTGATCAAGAACATAAGATATGAAGTTTGCTTTGTACATTAATAAATTTTGTCTTTGTTAGTTCCGCAATTCCGACACTTTTTGTATCAGAGATGGTAGTTCACAACCTGAGCTTGACTGTTTCGTTATGGGGTAAGTGAATCAAAATGACGTTACGTGACATGACGGACAGTATAAATTTACCCTGTCGTGACTGTGCTAAGTCATAACGGCCAGAGTGGGTTGGAATTTACAGTAAAAATACGTAGAACATTTTACAACGACAATATGCACGAGAATGCGCGTACTTCGGTACTTGTTACAGTTTTCTTTAATGAAACAGGCCTCATAGGAAAGCTAAAAACTAGGGTAAGACAGAAAGTGTTGGCTTGCCAGGTTTCTCTCCCTCTCTCTCTCTCTCTCTCTCTCTCTCTCCCCCCCCCCCCCTCTCTCTCTCTCTCTTTTTTCTAATTGCTTGTCGGTCGGTTTGTGTGAGGCGTTTCACAACAGAGGCAGTGACGAACACACGTTTCAGAACTGCTGAGAAAAGAAGTTGCAGCTACGTCATCCGTGAATTTTCGTCGAATTTCCTTCCTCGCTGTCTGCGGTCAAGGAGGGCAACCTCTGTAGCGTCGTCATCTGTTCTGAGAGCGACGGACGGGCAGCGGTCGCCGGCGCTGGACAGCAAGTAGCGTCTCCAGGCTCGAGGCTGGAAGGGTTCCGGTCCGTCGAGCTGAGCACCACGCAGCACAGAGCCTGCCTCTGCCTTCACGAAATAAAAGGGTTGTGGGAGGGTGGAGGGGGGGCTGGGCAGAAACCTGCCCCACCAAGAACACAGAGCTGAGAGACAGCGGACGCAGGTGATGTTCCTTGCCTGGCGCTCAGTACGCGTGTCTGCCGTCTGTCCGGAACCACTTTGGGACTGACACTTCGGCGGGATTATTGGAGGTCACTTCATGTTCCAGACAACTCGCTCAGACTCGCAAACTGCTCGATGTACAAAGATAGAGCACACGACTGTGCCTCATCGAAGAGATGCACTATGTTTCCATTTTATTTTTATCAGCGGCAGCAAATTAGTAAGACGATGCGTGGAAAATTTACGATAACACATTTTCAGACGACGGTATACACTGCTGTCCAAAATTAAAGCAACAAACCGTGTTTTATTCACGATATAATCAACAAACTGCCAATAGCTGTAAGTACGCTTGTATTCTGCACGGAAGATGACATAACAGTCAACGGACAACGACACCAATGATGACGTAAGGGCACCTATCAAACGGAGCCTTGTTTCTTGGGTATTCCCACATCTACAATCCCCGTGCACACAGTCACAAATGGTGCACTATAGCACAGGGAAGACGCCTACCAGAATCTCTGTGGTGGAGGGCCGTAGGAAGAATGGAAGCAGAACAGTTGCAAACTGATGTGGCCCAGTGGCTTCATGTGAATTGTTCTGTTGTTTCTTGCATGTGGCAGCAGTTGTTTCCCAAACCAGGGCAGGGCCGACCACGTGTGCTATCAGAAAGAGAAGACCGTTATTTGGCTGTAAGACTACGACAGTACCGCCTTAGTACTGCACAGCAGCTGACCTCAGCATCCACTGGACGAGTTGTGTCGAGGCAAAGGGTATACAGAAGCCTTTTCAGAGTAGTCAGAGACCTACTGTATGTGTACCTCTGATGCGTCCTCACAGACGGGAAAGTCTAGAGTAGAGTCGTCAACATGCTACCTGGACTGCCGAACTTTGGGCTAAAGTCCTTTTCACAAATGAGTCCTGATTTGATCTGGAGAGGCGACGGGTTCGCTTCTGGAGGCTACGTGGATTACCATTTCAGCACCAAAACATTGTGGAAAGAGGTCCATATCGAGTAAGATCCGTAATGGCGTGGCAGAAATTTTGTTGACCACTCTAACACCTCGTCATGAAATTGCACAGGTGAATCGGCAAGGTTTTGACTGCTTTCAGGTATCGTGACGACATCTTGGGACCTAATTTGCAGTTGTTGCGTGGTGCTCTAGGCTCAGATTTCGTACTGATGGACGATAATGCTGGACCTAATAGAGCACGGGTGGTAGATGTTCTCTAGGAAACGGAAGATACAGCATGATGGTGTCGCCTGCTCGCTCTCCAGATTTGAATTCCATAGAGCATGTTAGGGATGCACTAGAGCGGCGGGTTGCATCAGTCAGAATTCGTCAGCCATTTCCAAGGCTTGCGAGCAGTTCTGTTGAAAGAATGGGCGTTATTGCCTTATATTGTAATTGGTGATATAATCACAGCATACCCCGTCGTTTTCAGGTCTGTATTGCTGCCACAAGTGGTCACACCACATACTGAGCAGATTAACTAATTGTCGTAAAGTGTGTGCAAATTTGTGAAGGGTGAAAAAACGAAGAACATTTTTGTCTACCGCTTTGTATGTTGCTGTTGTTTATAATGTGTTTTCTTTACATTGTTATTACTTTGCTATCACGTGTTTATTCAGATTTGTTTCAAAATAAACTCAACTTTTCATAATTTTCGTTTGTTGCTTCAATTTTGGACACCGGTGTAGAAATTTCGACGCACTAGAAACGATATCTTTAGCATACACCATATTTTCAACTGCTGCAAACCAGAACGCTGTAGCGGATCTCTAACAGCAGATAATTTGACTCAAATGTGATTCATTCCGCTGCGCTCCTGCTTTAAAACCCAAGTGGTTGGCCGTTTGGTTACGTTGAGCAAGTCAGAGTGTTACGTTTGTAATCTACCTGTTTCTTTGTGATAAAACTTTGTACTTAACTGCAGCGTAGCTAAAATGCTACACCTCGTAATCAAGATGAAGAAATTTATCAAGCTGAATGAGAGGAAGTATAGTGCTAACACAATACACTACCTCAGCACTGCAACAATTATAATACAAATAGTGAGAAGGATTTCTTTTACGCGATTGAGACTGAATTCCTGAAATGCTGGAAACAGCCTTCTTATTATTAGTCATAACTTACGATAGTGTAATTTTTCTGTGCAGATAATTACTTCAACCGCACCCACCGGACATTCAGCTGAATCTATCTGTGCATCTATTTCGCCATGAGAACAGAAAAACTGCCATTACTGCCATCGATAATCACTGATGCTTTTACTGACCATGTCAATGTCGTTATTTATCGAGGTGTCATTTCCTAAACCGAAGAAGTTTTCTTTAAATAAACGCAACGCTTGTAACTGACGGTTTTCTTACTGCTATTCATGGAGGGATATTAAATCCTTAATCTCCACCACCTTTTTCAATTTGTCAGTTATTCTGACGTTTCGTCTATGTAGTCGAGTCACCTCCTATTTTCGCTTTGTCATGGCAGGCGTTTCATCATCAACAACAACAGAATGTACGCGAGTATGATCAATAATAGTTACTGACTTTGTACGGATCTGACATGCGAAACATTCCTGGCGGAGAGAGTGACATATAAGATTTCCATGGAGTAACATTTGACTCATTTGCCTCTCACACTGTTTAGTGTCACACAAGAGAGAGTAATAATAACAAATGAATTCTTAACCTCGCGACTGTAAGAAATGAAAACATACAAAATGTCAGCTCGAAACGAAACATCCGACAGGACAACGAGCTGCCTGAACATGTAGCGCAGAGCAAGCGGCAAGTCGTGAAATAGTGTTGGGGATGAAGGCCTGGTAATAAATAATATGTGCTTGCTGCGGCTACACAGCAGTTCTCGTGGGATGGGCCGTATTCTTGGCGTGCCTTCTTCGTGCGTCCCACACAATTACTTCTGTCATAGCTGTCAATCGTAAAGTAATTCCAAACAGAGTTTAATAGAATGGCACAGTGTCGGTGGTCTCCCTGCCTCTATAAACGTTGTCACACATAACGCATCCGCTCTGCACTTCGAAGAAGCTACACCGCCAGTTCTAGTTCTCCTGTGCCCTGTGAACTGCATTACGTTGTAGCGGGCCACACGCATGATCTTCAAACTGCCTTACGCAGTTTCGGGACACACGTATGCGTTATCATTTTCTTTTAATTGCGATCGAATGCCGCTGTCTGTCTTTGCAGGATATAGAGTCCTTCTAATAAAATCTGTTAATACTGCCTCCAACCTAAATGAACGTATGCCACTCATTCGAGAGACAAGCGGCGCTTATATTGAACACTAAAGCTAAGGATCAAGCGGAATTGCATCACGTAATGGCGAACGTAGTAATTCACCACAACCAAAACTCAAGAAATATATTTACCATCGATCATTGCAGAAAGTCTCTACCATCTGCAACCCTACACGGTACAGTCATAAGATTTTCTTTTTCTGCAAGGACCTTGGAGGATAATGCTGAAACATCACTTGACTGGACTGAATACACAATTGCAGTAAGTGCAAATTCGTAAAGAGGTGTGAGCGTCGCTTCGTTTATAGAGAAATATATAAAAAATCTGTACCCAATCCAGTTAAAAATAAACTTGCAGTATAAACATATTTCATTTTGGCTGATTCTGTTTTTCGCTCTGTTATGAGAGCTAACGCCAGCTGAACTGGCGTTGAATGGTTGTGTTTGGTTGGTTGATATGGGAGAGGGGATCAGACAGCGAGGTCTTCGGTCCAATAGGATGAGGGAAGGTTGGGGAAGGAAATCGGCCGTGCCCTTTCAAAGGAACTATCCCGGAATTTGCCTGAAGCGATATAGGGGAATCACGGAAAACCTAAATTAGCATGGTCGGACGCGGATTTGAACTGTCGTCCTCCCGAATGCGAGTCCAGTGTGATAACCACTGCGCCACCTCGGTCGGTGGATGATTGTGTGTTGCACGTTTGTGGCGTTCGCTATTGCGACCATATCACTTCCTCCTACGACCAACCATCAGGGCTACGTGCCGATAAGCCCAGAAACGACCACAACAAACTGCGTTTGTTCTGTCACCCTCCCAGTAAGTGTACTCACTTTACTCATCGTTAATTCTTGGGCTGCTATCTGAGTAGGACAGCAGAAATAGTCGTTCTCAACAAAGTAAAGTACTCTCTAGACCAGCATATAACACAGTCATCTTCTCAAACCATTTTCTACTTCGGAGCGCCCTTCCTGTAATTATCAGCCGGCTGCTGTTTCCGAGCGGTTCCAGGAGCTTCATTCCGAAACGGCGCGACTGCTACTGTCGCAGGTTCGAATCCTGTCTCGGGCATGGATGTGTGTGATGTCCTTAGGTTAGTTGGGTTTAAGTAATTCTAAGTTATAGGGAACTGATGACCTCAGATGTACTCTGAGCCATTTGATCCATTTTTGCAATTATCAGAGAAATTAAGTAACCTTCAAACTTAAAAAGACAGATAATGGTTCACTTTCCATCACAATACGTCTCTTTTCCGTATAGTTGCCGACACGGTGGCCGAGCGGCTCTAGGCGCTTCAGTCCGGAAGCGCGCGACCACTACGGTCGCAGGTTCGAATCCTGCCTCGGGCATGGATGTGTGTGATGTCCTTAGGTTTAAGTAGTTCTAAGTCTAGGGGACTGATGACCACAGATGTTAAGTCACATAGTGCTCAGAGCCATTTGAACCGTATAGTTGTCTGCAGCTGACTCTTATCTCCCGTGTAGTCGTCTAGGGTTAAAGTATGTGCCTGGAAAACGAAAGGTCGCAGAATGGAAGTCTAGAATTTTCACTCTGCCTTTAATATAGCTATAATATATCAACAACGAGAAGATGCACCAGCAACGACACGCGGTTCCAATTCATGTTAAACTGTGGGCCCCTTCGCACACTTAGAATCACTGAGGTAGGTTAGGGACACGCAAGTTGTCCAAGTAGCGTTCAATTGGAGTTGCATCGGACCCGTGAGCTACACGGAATTATTATTATTGTTGTTGTTGTTTTTGTTGCTGTTGTTGTTGTCGTTGTTGTTCTACCTGTAGTGTATTGAAACAGATGTAGCTGACCAATGTCCGAGACTGTTCCACAGTAGAGTGCTGATTGGGTAAGAATTTTTGAACTACGTGAAATAAAATCGACAAAGTTTCCGAACTGCTTGCGTTAGGACGTTCGAAATGGAACGGTGGCCGCGGGGCATGATGGTAATTAGTATGCATGTGTGTGATTTAGCTTAGCGACGAAGCCCACTTTCATTTGGATGGATTCGTCAATAAGCAAAACTGGTGTTTTGGGGAACTGAGAATCCGCATTTCGCGGTCGAGATGTCTCTTCACCCTCAACGGCTGACCGTGTGGTGTGCAATGTCCAGTCACGGAATAATCGGTGCGATATTCCTTGATGACGCTATGACTACCGAAGGCTGCCTGAAGGTTTTGGAAGATGATTTCATCCCCATTATCCAAAGTGACACTGATTTCGACAAGATGTGGTTCATGCAAGACGGAGTTCGACCACAGGACAGTGTTCGACGTTCTGGAGGACCACTTTTCGGACCGCATTCTGGGCGCTGGCATGGGCCCCGATTCGCCGTCATATTCACCGAATCTGAAGACATGCGACTCCTTTCTGTGGGAGCTGTATTAAAGATAAGATGTACAGCAGTAACCCTAAAACCATTGCCATTGCCATTGCCATTCAGGAAGTCATCGACAACATTGATTTTCCGACACTTCTACGGTTCATGCAGAATTTCGCTATTCGTCTGCGCCACATCCAATGATGGCTAGCGTATCGGACACGTCATAATCTAAACCCGAATATTTGTAGTGACGTTTACATATGGAATAAAGTGTGTGCACGTTCTAGCTTGTAACTAACTTAAGTTTTCTGTCCCATTTAGTTCAATAATTATCATCCTGTAGGTAGACGGAATGAAAGAGGGGTAAGACTGATTTCGGTAGCTTGTTGTCTTTTAGGTGGCTGTCATCTCTAAAATACGATCACTGTATAACTTTCGCGCTTTGGATGCTCTGGAATGAAAGGAGTGGATACCTCCAGTAGCATCCAAGTTGGTCTGCGTGCGTGTGCCAAAAATTCTGTAGTGGTCACCTGCTTAATACTTTCTCGAGAGGCTAGAGAACTGCTCGTATTAGGTGAGCGGCAGACCGTGTGAGCCACTTAAGCCAAAGCTGGTATAAAACTTTTGTTATTGTTTTGAAATGAACGTTTATTTGAACATTTGTTTTTATGTATGTGTATGTACCACTTCAAACTGTTAATAAAAGTGGCAGTTATCAGGGGCCACAAAACAATATATACTTTTGTACTGAAAAAAATATGATTTTGTGTTTCAAAAATTACTGTAATCTCTTTATGTATCAAAAGTACAGTATTACAAATAAATTAAGGAAATTAAAGTAAAAACTGACAACAGAAACGTAAAACTTATTACAGAACATAATATTTCGATTCTTTCACTTTAAACTAGTAAGCTGAACTGAACCTACATTTCGAAGCTGAAAAAAAAACTGTGTTCGTTGTAATGCAATGAATCTACTGTGTCTTCACGTAGTTTATGTACACGACACTCAGAACATTCACACTACACACAGTTTTCTTCATGATGCCATACAACTTATTTAAACCTCCTTTGCAGTGTAGTTCTAGGGACATCAAAACGACCGGTGGCAGCCCTTTCGGTCATTTCCCCTTCCAAAACACTTGAAGCCGCTCGCATCGTAGCATACTCGGGCTACTCCCCTCAATCCTCACTGGAGGACTTCTCCCTGAATCCTGGCATCGTACCCTAAAAACACCTCACGACTTCGGAATGGCCTTTACTGCCCGCCTGACATCGCACATTGAAACAAGGCGGAGCAAAATATTCAGCGGAATTGAATTGTTAAGCTACAATATACATTAAGCTACTTAAATATTAAATACCAGTCTCCTATTAGAGCACAAATATTGCAAATATGTTCGTGTTTATTTAAAAGATTCTGACTGAAAAGTGGGTATCAGCTGTCTCACTCTGTCTTCCTCTGCGCCTTTAAAAGATTTCCCAATAATTTTACGGCAGCAGGTCATCTAACTCATATGGAGAGAAATGTATCGGTCTATAAAATTTAGATAGTTTACTCATTAGGGGTAAGATAGATACTGCCTACAGGAAAATTAAAGACACCTTTGGAGAGAAGAGAACCACTAGTATGAATATCAAGAGCTCAGATGGCAACCCAGTTTAGAACGAATGGAAAAAGTGGTAGAAGCGGACCTCGAGGAAGATCAGTTTGGATTCCGTAGAAATGTTGGAACACGTGAGGCAATACTGACCTTACGACTTATCTTAGAAGAAAGATTAAGAAAAGGCAAACCTACGTTTCTAGCATTTGTAGACTTAGAGAAAGCTTTTGACAACGTTAACTGGAATACTCTGTTTCAAATTCTGAAGGTGGCAGGGGTAAAATACAGGGAGCGAAAGGTTATTTACAATTTGTACAGAAACTAGATGGCAGTTATAAGAGTCGAGGGGCATGAAAGGGAAGCAGTGGTTGGGAAAGGAGTGAGACAGGGTTGTAGCCTCTCCCCGATGTTATTCAATCTGTATATTGAGCAAGCAGTAAAGGAAACAAAAGAAAAATTCGGAGTAGGTATTAAAATTCATGGAGAAGAAGTAAAAACTTTGAGGTCCGCCGATGGCATTGTAATTCTGTCAGAGACAGCAAAGGACTTGGAAGAGCAGTTGAACGGAATTTACAGTGTCTTGAAAGGAGGATATAAGATGAACATCAACAAAAGCAAAACGAGGATAATGGAATGTAGTCAAATTAAATTGGGTGATGCTGAGGGGATTAGATTAGGAAATGAGACACTTAAAGTAGTAATGGAGTTTTGCTATTTAGGGAGTAAAATAACTGATGATGGTCGAATTAGAGAGGATATAAAATATAGACTGGCAATGGCAAGGAAATCGTTTCTGAAGAAGAGAAATTTGTTAACATCGAGTATAGATTTAAGTGTCAGGAAGTCGTTTCTGAAAGTATTTGTATGGAGTGTAGCCATGTATGGAAGTGAAACATGGACGATAACCAGTTTGGACAAGAAGAGAATAGAAGCTTTCGAAATGTGGTGCTACAGAAGAATGCTGAAGATAAGGTGGGTAGATCACGTAACTCATGAGGAGGTATTGAATAGGATTGGGGAGAAGAGAAGTTTGTGGCACAACTTGACTAGAAGAAGGGATCGGTTGGTAGGACATGTTTTGAGGCATCAAGGGATCACAAATTTAGCATTGGAGGGCAGCGTGGAGGGTAAAAATCGTAGAGGGAGACCAAGAGATCAATACACTAAGCAGATTCAGAAGGATGTAGGTTGCAGTAGGTACTGGGAGATGAAGAAGCATGCACAGGATAGAGTAGCATGGAGAGCTGCATCAAACCAGTCTCAGGACTGAAGACCACAACAACAAGATACTCAAGTGAAATTGGAATAACGCGAAACTAATTTTACACCTCTCAACGGATTTTACGTGCAAAATAGCATTGCATATTATTCAATACTACAGCATGGGGGTCCAGATGATAACGGACAGACTTTGTACCATATTTGAACGTGCTACGTCACATTATTCGTTTTCGCCTGACACCGGATTTCATCTGCGTATTTTACAGTTATAAGTAGAGTAAATTTGAGCCTCTGTTTTTTGGAAACAGATGAGGATATGAGCAATATTTTCAAAGCTGTTCGAGATCGAGGTCTTAGGAATACATCCTAAAAATTACTGCCATTTTCTGTGCATAGCCATTTTGGAATCCGCGGCTGGCTTTCGATACCCAAGGAACTATATTTTGGCGTGTTTCTCGACAATGGATAAAGATTTTTGAAAACGGGGAGATTGCTCTTCTAGATAAAAGCCTACATAATATACCGTTAAATTTTGAGCAGTTTGCTGCGGTTATTTATTTAGGTTTTCTCTCATAACGGATTCTATGTGTAGTTTCGAACCTCGTATCGTGGAAACGGACAAGTCTGTCAATAAAATTTTCAAAGTTGTTCGCGAACAAAGTTTATGAAATAGTTTCAGGCATTTGGTGAGCATAGCCGTTTTGGTCCGCTGGCGACGGCGAAAATTTAGTAAAAAGAAAAAAAAACAACCTTTCTGTAGAGGCACTACTCATGAACTAATGGTGCTTCCGTAGGTCTCGTCAAATCCATCGCAAACTACAACAAATGCAAAAAGAACCAACCGATTTGCTGTATTTGCCTAAGCAGAAGAAAGTATGTAATATTCAGGCTTGCTATGTAGGACAGTGACACTGAGCACGATCCTTGTGGTGCTTTTATATATTGACCCTAGTCCAAGGGCTACCCCAAATGCTTGACCGAACCTTTGTATAACCAACAGAACCCGAGTTATGAGCACCGGAAAATCCTGTTTTTATGCGCGGCGTTTTGAAACGTACTATTTACGCATGCCGTCGCGTACATCCGACTAGTATCATAATATTTCTTTTTCCTTTGAACAGTATAAACCGAAGCTGTAAAATACACCGTTCACCTGCTTCGCCACTCAAAGGCAGATAAAATTTTATTTGTGGCGCAATCTGAACAGCTACATCACCCAAGTTCTAGTAGGTGCGCTTTACTGCAAGCACTGCGTGCGTTGGATGTCTAACGGCAAACCCGAGAGACAGGAAATGGCCCATACTTCCGGCCGGCCAGTAGTAGCAGCCGCTCCTCTAACTTCCTTCAACTGTCCCAGGCGGCAGCTGTTCTGGGAGCCAACGTACTGAGTTACACTTTCTCACTTCCCTTCTGTCAACTTTGCGTGTACGTGACAGGATCCACTGTGCAGTCGTCTCGCTGCAGGGGAGCAGAAAGGGAAGGGAGACGCCCATGTGCGCATAGGACTCGGGCTCTGAGGATTCCATACAAACTTGTGCACATACCGGGCTATTATAATCAAAGTGCTGGTAGCCAGTGAGGTCCAGTGTGGGCTGTAATTATGGTATAGCAGAGAAACTTGGTAGACATGCTAATGAGTTAACGCGATTTTTAGTTCAAATTTTGACCACCAGGAGCAAATCTGGCGCTGTAGAGAACCTCGTCGTCGTCTCCGGTACTCATATTGAACAAAATGTGTGAGCGGCGGTTAATTTCAAATCAATATTACGCCTTTGTCACTTGTTTGATCTTTTCTGCCCACATTCAAATTGGTTCAAATGGCTCTGAGCACCATACGACTTAAATTCTGAGGTCATCAGTCACCTAGAACTTAGAACTAATTAAACCTAACTAACCTAAGGACATCACACACATCCATGCCCGAGGCGGGATTCGAACCAGCGACCGTAGCGGTCGCTCTGTTCCAGACGGTAGCGCCTAGAACCTCACGGCCACTCCGGCCGACTGCCCACATTCCATTCCTAATCCACTACATATGGAAAAAATTTGCGTACAGGGCGCGGCAAATAAAAGTGGCTCTGAGAACAGGAAAAGAAGAAACACAGCAGAGGAAAGGACATGCTGACTGTAGCAGATGTTGGAAGTGACCACCATTCGTTTTTTTGGAATTTTTCGACCCCGGTCGGCAAGTTCCTGATGGTGGATCGAAGCTGTAGCTCTGTTGGAATTGCTGCAGTCTCATCCAAAATGTTCTGCTGCCGTTCTTGAGGGCTGTTGCGATACATTTAGGCTAGGCACGCACAGGCGATTTTTCAGTCGGCGCGACTTAATAATCGCTGTCGCGGAAGTACATTGTGGTGCGCACACAGCGGCAGGAAAATCGCAACTACTCTCAGTACCAGCATGGATTCCATCGAAACAGCCTGTTTGGTGGCGCTTTTACTACGAAGAAGAGCGAGAAAACAGCGCAAATGTTACTGGGTGCATCCGATTGTAAGTCAAAGACTAGTGAAAGGGCAGTTCTACAAATTACACGATCAATACTATCGAATGAGTAAGAATAGTTTTGATACACTGCTTCAGACAGTAGTACCGAATATAACAAAACAAGATACGACATGGAGGAAGTGTATACCACCTGAGGAGCGCTTATCAGTGACTTTGAGGTGAGCACACATTATTTCATCCAACAGGTTTTATTGCCCTTTTACATTATTGATTAGATACAGCAAGAGAATCATTTCATTCAACAATTGTTGTTGCCATTTTACATTACTGATCAGATACATCAAGAAAATCACTACTGCTAGTCGAAACTGGCGAACTTGTTTCATGAGAAAATTGCAAGACCATGTCGTGCATAGATACCTTGCAACTGGAAAATAGCTTTCGCTCATTACACTACGAATATCTACTGGGAGCCACTACAATCAGAGAAATTGTGAAGGATACATGCAAGCGGTTGTGGCAATGTCTACAGCCAATTCATATGGCAGAAAAAACTGAAAATGATTGGAAGATTATTGCCAAACAGTTTTTAGACAGAACTGGCTTTCCAAATTGCATTGGTGCTGTGGACGGGAAACATGTGAGACTAAAGAAGCCTGCTGACAGTGGCTCAGAGTTTTATAATTACAAGAATTATTTTTCGACAATACTTTTGGCCGAAGTGGACGCTGACTATTGTTTAACTGTGATAGACGTACGGAGCCAATGGGGATTCTAATGTGTTCAAGAAATCCAACTTCTATCAAAAACTGAAATCTGATCAGTTAATCATTCCAAATCCTCAAAAATTACCACACGATGAGGAAGGGGAGCCTCAACCTTTTAATTTTGTAGGAGATGAAGCATCTGCACAGTCTAGACATATTTTGCGGCCGTACTCGAAGAAAACCTGAGAATGAAACAGCGTGTTTTTAGTTATAGACATTGTCGTGCTCGTAGAATGTTGGAATGTACTTTGGGGATTTTGGCTAACAAATGGAGAATATTTCTTCCGCGTATGGATGTGGATATTGATTTTTCAGACATAATCATAAAAGCATGTTGTATTCTGCATAATTTCGTAAGACTATATGACGGTGTACGAACTGAGGACGATTCGTACGAATGCCTTCTGCAAGGCTGTGAGCCTGTAGGAATAAGAGCTGATGCGTGTGGTAGGCAGATAAGGGATTATTTTGCAAACTACTTTGTGACTCCACAAGGATCAGTATCTCGGCAATATGAAAAAATTTAAATTGTTGTAACTGTGATGTCTACATGAATGAATGAAATAAGTGAACCATGAAGCCGGCCGCGGTGGTCTCGCGGTTCTAGGCGCGTAGTCCGGAACCGTGCGACTGCTACGGTCGCAGGTTCGAATCCTGCCTCGGGCATGGATGTGTGTGATGTCCTTAGGTTAGTTAGGTTTAAGTACTTCTAAGTTCTAGGGGACTAATGACCACAGCAGTTGAGTCCCATAGTGCTCAGAGCCATTTGAACCATTTTTTGAACCATGAAATACCTTTGTTAGTCTTTTCTGGTCCAGGCAGTTCAGTCCAGTTCCCAATTAGGCTGCAGCATACTTCTCCCCATAGTTTCTCTTTCAAATTGCGATCACTGTATTCTTTTAACTTCCTGTTGTAAAGAGCTGGTCGCTTTTCTACTTCTGCAATTAGTCTTTCTGAATCGACAACACAACCTACAATGTCATCCGTAGCGCAACTCCCGTTATCAGACATGCTGCTGGCGCACTGAACTTGTGTGTATGCAACACAGAGCTAGAGCGACTGACTGAAATCGCGTCTCTGGTGCGCGCGGGCCGACGCCAGTGCTTGTGAATCATTCCACACCTGCGACAATCGCGTCGCGCGTCAAATAGGGCCGGTTGCGTCTTTTAAATCGCCGCTACTTTTTTGTCGCACGTGCGCGCGCTCCTGTTCGAGCCACTGCGTTTCATTCTTGCGACAAACAAATCGCGCGACGGAAAATCGCCAGTGCGCGCCTAGCCTTAGACTTGAGGGATTCCCACAAAAATTAGTCGCACAGTGACAGAGCAGGTGAAATGTGTGGCCACCAAGGGATGAGACCACACTGACCACAGCTAACAACTCTGTCAGGCGTGAAGACTGTGTGAGTGTGTCTCAAGATTCGGCCGGCTGTATCGACAGTTGCTCCGTCCTATTGGAAGTAACTCTAGGATTGTGACTATCTGCATACACTGAAGTCCTACCGTATCCACTACTTTTATTTGACCCACATTGAACGTCTTCTTTGCATTCACTAGATTTGCATCTGGTGGTAAAAATTGGAAGTAATTTTTTCAGTGTAAATTGATCCTGCATTAACGCATTATAATATCTGCCAAGTGTCACTGCCATATATAATTACAGCCCACAATTTATCTCCGTGAGTAACTGTGCTTTAATGAAAACTACCCGGTAGACAATAATAATAATTTCGTGTGGCGTGCTGGGTGGCACACGCCCTTCACTGGGTGACCAATTCTGGAAGAGTTGCGTGTCGCTAACCTACCCCAGTTATACGAACGCGGAAAGGGTTCCGCGACCTGTCAGTTCCCAGACACGCGCTTTACCTCTAAAATACACTGGAGTCCAAACTTAAACCAACGAACCACTGTTTCGCGTAATGAGTATAATGAAGTGTATAATCATACAAAAATGTCAACAAACATCCATATAATTGCGTTCTGGACGGAAGATGACATTACGGTTAACGGACAACCACTTCAGCGATAACGACAGGGCACCTGCCAAGTGGGTAGTGTTTGCCGGGTATACCCACATTCGAAGTCATTGTGTACACAGTCGCAGACGGTGCAGTATGGCACAGAGAAGACGCCTAGTAGACACTTCGTGGTGGGGGGGCTGTAAGAGGAATTGAAGCAGGAGAGTCATAGAAGGATGTGGCCCGAAGGCTTACTGTGAATCGTCTGTCCTTTCTCGGGTGTGTCGACAATTTGTAGGGACCGAAACAGTATCCGCAACACCCCAAACAGTATCCGCAACACCAGGGCCGGGCCGATCACGTGTGATATCAAAAAGAGTTTTTGGTCGAAGGGCATGGCGGTACCGCCTTTGTACTGCACGGCAACTGGCACCTGATGTCGCAGTATCCACTGGACGTGTTGTATGGGGACAAACGGCGTACAGAAGGCTTCGCACAGTAGCCTTTACTGTCGGAGACCTTCTGTATGTGTACCTCTGATGCGTCTTCACATAAGGAAACATCTATAGTGGAGTCGTCATCATACCACCTGGACGATCGAACAGTGGGTCAATGTTGTTTTCGCAAAAAAAAAAAATGGTTCAAATGGCTCTGAGCACTATGGGACTCAACTGCTGTGATTATCAGTCCCCTAGAACTTAGAACTACTTAAACCTAACTAACCTAAGGACATCACACACATCCATGCCCGAGGCAGGATGCGAACCTGCGACCGTAGCAGTCCCACGGTTCCGGACTGCGCGCCTAGAACCGCGAGACCACCGCGGCCGGCAAAAACAGTCGTCCGACCAAATGACTTTCTTCCATCGCACCATAATCTATGTTTTGTTGTTTGTGCAATACTTTATCCTGTCACGTACATTTTCATCACAAATGCGTGGTTTTGGATTTCCAGTTCGCCCAGCTTATGGGACTCCCTTCACGTTGCTTTGGTGCTGACAGGGTTCGCGAGTATGACATTCAGTTCCGCAGCCGGCTTTTCGCAAAAGAGTTCCGAATTCGTCTGGAGAATAATTCTCGGCGCATTCGCGTCTGGAGCGTATCTCGAACACGATTTCGGAATTGAAACGTTGTGGAAAGAGACCGATATCGATAGGCATCCTTAATGGTGTGGGAAAGGATTGTGTTGACCACTGGAACACCTCTTCATGAAAGTGTACGGGTAAATCAGCAAGGTTTAACTGCAGTCAGATATCGGGACGAGATCTTCGGACGCAACGTGCTGTTATTGCGAGGTGATGTGGACAAAGATTTCGTATTGATGGACGATAACGCTCAACCTCATAGAGCACGGGTGGTTCATGTTTTCTTCAAAACGGAAGATACTGCATGCATGATGTGGCCTGCTCGCTCTCCTGATTTTAATCCCATAAAGCATGTCTGGAATGCCCTAGGGAGACGGGCTGCATCACGTCAACATCGACCAACTAGTCTCCAAGACTTGCGAGCAGCGCTGCAGGAATAATGGCCGTTATTGGCTCAAAGGACTCTGAGCACTATGGGACTCAACTGCTGTGGTCATCAGTCCCATAAGAACTACTTAAACCTAACTATCCTAGGGACATCACACACATCCATGCCCGAGGCAGGATTCGAACCTGCGACCGTAGCAACAGCGCGGCTCCAGACTGGAGCGCCTAGAACCGCACGGAATGGCCGTTATTGCCTTAACATGAAATTGATGACATCATTCATAACATACCCTGTCGCTGTCAGGCCTGTATTGATGCCACAAGTGGTCACAACCCATGCTCAGCACATTCATCGGTTGTAGGAATGCGTGTGCAAATCCGTTAGTTTGGAAGAAACGAAGAACATTTTTGTCTACCGTCATGCAAGCTGCAGTTGTTTACGATCTGTGTTCTACACATTGTTTGTGCTTTACTATCACCTGTTTACACTGTTTTGTGGCAAAATAGACGCAACCTTGCAAAATTGCCGCTTCTAGTTTTAATTTTGTACACCAATGTATTTGACATAAGTGCCCGTACCTTTTTATTGATTGTCTTGAAGGGTTTAATTTTTTTTTGTTTTCAACACCAACCGGCTGTAAACCTCAGTATTTGACATCAATTTCAACTTTGTACCTCTGCCCGTTATTGCGTTTCAGGAGTTGTAGAAATACGTCTCCAAAGCCCTCGATCACAATACAGCAACCTTATCAGATTGACAGAAGCTGGAGAACAAATAAAAAAGTATTTTCCGGCTTCTTTCCCTTTAATTGTGCTGTGAAATCTTGTTTCTTGCCAAATTTCATGATAATAATTGAAAGGGAAGTATCCGATAGGTTTTGTTCAGTGAGATTGCGAGTATTAAAATATGTGACATAGATCGCTTCATCCTTCGACTGCGTTAACTTAGAAGCTTAAAGGTTTTACGCTTTCAAGGGACTGTAGGCCTTAGTATTTGACGTAAATTTCAACTTGACATCTCCACCCTTTACTGGGAAAACAGGGAACAGACAGACAGCAAAATGATCATGTAATGATTCCGTTTTACTGAATTATTACGGTACCTTCCAAATAAAGAAGGGAAGCGCTTGCTCGACAGTAGCTCACGCGTGGAGCGACCAGCCAGGGCTGTTGTTTGGGAAGCGCAATACGACGGCGAGCGAGTGGCGACCGTGGCAGGAACGACGCACCTGCCGTGTCCACAAGTGGGACGAGAAGCGCGGCGCCGGCTCAAAGTGCGGCCCTGCCCGCCTCCAGCGCAGCTCTCTGGAAACCGCCTGGAGTGGACTGGACCGGCCTGAGCCCGCCTGAGCTCGGGTCGCAGAGCGCCGGCCGGGCCGCGTAAACACGGCGCGGCGACATCAAAGGCACGGCTGAGGGCGAGGGCAGGGGCGGCTCCTTGCTCTGCTCTGGGGGCGCGGCTGCGCCTCCGCCGCGCGAAAACTTGCCTGTGTGTGTGTGTGTGTGTGTGTGTGTGTTTGTATGTAGGTGGGTGAGTGGGATTGCCGATACACGGGCGAGCGACCGAATGTGCAGGTGGCGTGGCCTTCTGCGCGCCTCTGTACATGCCTCCGGAGTTGTTGAACCACTTGCACGGAGCGACACTGGTGCGCAGAAATGTTCCTCCGGGGGCCTGAGGTCTTCGTGGGAGGAGCGAATTTGTATATGTTTCCAGTCTAGCCGTGTAGCATAGCTTGCTGTAATCTGCGACTTGCGTTACTAGGAATTACTTTAAAATCTTAAGCATGGCTGCAGCAGCAACTCTGCAAATGTAATACATGGAATAAAATCAGCCACCAGTTGCGGAAGGTAGTATTCAAAAGCTCTTGACCTGTTTCAGCCCATATGAATGGGCTTCCTTCAGAAGTCTTATTACGTCTTACATACTGATCATGATGTGCCGCCAATAGGCTTAGCCACAAGCCAGATGGCTGTTTTTACGGTTTGTCAGTCTGTTGGTGACACATCATGATGAGCACGTGAAACGTAGTAAGACTTCTGAAAATTGCCCGTTTAGTGGGTTGAAACCTAAGTCAAGAACTTTTTACTACTATGTTCCTCAATTGGTGGCCGTTTTTATTCGATATATTAATTAGTTGTAATATACAGGACATTTATAATGAAACTCACTACTTGTGAAGGCCCACATGAAAAATAACTGATTGTAGCACAATGAAACTCTGTGGAAAAATTTGTAAGGACATGCGGAAGAGAAGTAACAAGTAAATCGATGAAGGAAACACGTTTTAGTTTCTACATGAGGGTTTAACATTTGTTAAATGCGTACCGCCAGCCGCGGTGGCCGAGCAGTTCTAGGCACTTCAGTCCGGAACCAAGCAGCTGCTACGGTCGCAAGTTCGAATCCTGCCTCGGGCATGGATGTGTGTGATGTTCTTAGTTTAGTTAGGTTTAAGTAGTTCTAAGTCTAGGGGCTGATGACCTCAGACGTTAAGTCCATAGTGCTCAGAGTCATTTGAACCATAACTACGTACCATTTTTGCGTTCCAGGTTACAAAACGTTCATCAATCTGACGACCACTTTTATCGACGACAGCTTGGAACAGCATGGTAGATACGATTTCACGACTGTTCGAAGCGCTTTCCGAACAGTGGGTCATGCGAACTTCAGCTGTCGTGACACAGATCGTGCAGTGCTTGAAGATCGCACACTGCGTCCAGCATTCTCAACCATGGCAACTATAACTCCTTCAAGAATTTGTGGCTTCCGGGAGCAATACCCAAGCCTCCAATTAATTCTAAATTCTTAATGATGTTCTTCAGTTCCTATGCGGAAAGAGGATCTCTCCATACTTTTTTTTTTTAATGTGTCGATACTCGCGAAGAGCAGCAGCACTGCTTCTGTTGTTTTGATAAAACAGCTTAATTAGAAAAGCCCTGTTCATCTTGTCCAGACCCACGTTGTATAGTATTGTATGTTAACCGGGGACCTAGAAACGAAGGAGAGGCTTGTCCCCGCCGCAGCCGCAGTGGTCCACAACCCCACGACTATTACCGCAGTCCACTTCACCCCTCCGCCGCCCCACACCGATCCCAGGGTTATTGTGCGGTTAGGCCCCCGGTGGACCCCACCCCTCTCCCCTAGGGAACGTCTCACACCAGATGATCGTAACCCTATGTTTGCGAGGTAGAGTAATGGTGGTGTACGCGTACGTGGGGAACTTGTTTGCGCAGCAATCACAGACATAGTGTAGCTGAGGCGGAATATGGGGAACCAGCCTGCATTCGCTGAGGCAGAGGGAAAACCGCCTAAAAACCATCCACATACTGACACAAGTCCACTGGGCGGATTCGTGTCGGGGGCCAGGCACTCCTTCCCACTCCTGAAAGCCGTGCATTAGACCGCTCGGATTACGGGGCGGGCAGACTCATGTTAATTGTCTGCAACGTATTTGTGCTTGTGTTTCGACTCTACGCCTCCATACCAATACTGGCGCGTAATGGCAACTCATGGCACTAACACTACTAACAACGCAAATCCTGGAGCCCACAGTCTGAACGTGTTTCGATTAAAGTTGGGTACTCATACGGTAAACAATTTTCCTTCTGCATAGGTTCAAGTAGCGTGTTGTATGGTTGAAAAAACTACGACCAGTCACTTTTTTCACAATAATTTATTTTTTCGTTATCACAATGAGGCTAATTTCTCCGTCATCAGATATTATAAGTTAGCTTGGTATACGACAGTATGTGAGTTGGTGGAGAAAAGGAATGTGAAAGCGAAAAACTACCTGAAGTGCCTGGCACCCCGCAGGGATTCCACTTCTTTACGAGTACCAGTCCGCAAAACGGTCACAACTGAC
Source organism: Schistocerca nitens (assembly GCF_023898315.1). Lineage (NCBI taxonomy): Eukaryota > Metazoa > Arthropoda > Insecta > Orthoptera > Acrididae > Schistocerca > Schistocerca nitens. The sequence continues at coordinate 1,106,140,832 of NC_064615.1, read as the reverse complement.
CCACTGACGTCCATCTGCGGTGCTGCTGCTGGATTTCCCTTCCCCCGATCCGTTGACGTCAGATATCTACCTCTCAGCTCGACAGGGGACTCTGAAGTGCGTTGTCTTATACTGCCCTACTCAGAGGAAACTGAAATTGGTAGAGTACTTCGTAGAGCGATAGAGTCTCGTATTAACAGAGCAACCATACAACCATACACTTCTCCCAATACATCCTTTGGGCAGGGCTGCCACAGAGCCATCGTCCTTCTAGGATACCCATCGAACCCCACGAGTTTCTAGACGTAGCGACAGCCGCATACGTTTGCAGTATTCCCCGATCCCTTGCAACCGTTTTTAGTGTGAATTGGTATCAGCGTGTTGGATGCTGTGGGGTGCAATTACAGCCCAGCCTGCTGTAAATTCAACTCGATGCAGATCACGTTCACAGTACGAGGAGAAATATGACAGCTGAGTGTCGATCAACACCTCCTAAGATTTTTTAAAAACTATGATAAGATCAGACTAAGTGCGGAAGCAGCAGGGGATCGCCTGTAAACTCGAAGCAAAAAAAAAAAATGAACTAATTTTCATAATTGCTGCAATAACATGTAAAATTTGTCCATTTATACGTAAACAGAAGAAATCTAGTATATTAAGAGGTAAAGAAAAAAGGAGAAACTTTACAAATAAAGGAAGTTTAAGGTCCAACGTTCTGTCGACGATGAAGTTATAAGAGAGAGATGCACAAGTTCGATTCGAGTAAGGACGGAGAAGGAAATCCTCTTGGCCTTGTATGAATTAGGAGAACCATAGAAAACCTAAATCTGGATGGCTGAACGAGGATTTGAACCACTACGCTCCCGAATGCGAGTCACCAAAGAATTCTACAAGTGAGCTGCATCACCCGCCTCATGTAACGCTGCTCTGACCTGCACAGGGATTTGATGTGACTGCAGTCGTTCTGCCGATGTCCTGCTACACAAATGGATCTTGATTGGGAATTTTCTCTTCCCTGAGGAGTTTAACTCATGCGGTCATTGGCCCAATTCTTGTAGCGCTTCCCTTTTAAAATCTTAAGCATGGCTGCAGCAGCAACTGTACAAATGTAACATATGGAATAGGGATCCCATTTTCTGGTGTTGAAGTTGGTAAAAGCAGGTTCGGTCATATCGTGGATGCTACGAAGTGTCCAGTTCGTCCGAGCGCTTGGATTTTCGGGTTTCGTGAGGCCTGCATTATGTCTGCAGACAGATCACGTAGTCTCGCAGCGGCGTTTACAGGGACGCAGAACACCGACAATTTGGTGTATGTTCGCGACGCGCACTGCCGTCATAGTTGTTATCGGGTGATAAGAAAGCTTGCCGTCTGTTAATGTCATAAGAACAACCTCGGTTTTTAATTCTTTTTTGTTCTTAAATTACGAAACAGTTAATACATTTTTGCATCACAAGCGTTAGTACAATATCATCAAACATGAATGAGCACAAAATAAATGTGAACGGAGAAAAGACTTGTGAATCAAATGAGGCACCCTAACTGCAGCTTCCCTGACGAAAATATTTCACGTACAAGAAGCGTGTACATGCAAAGTGCACTTCCGAGTGCAAGACGACCAGCAAACCATGTTTCCATTACTTCGATACCGAAAGTAGTTAAACAGCTACAGGTATTTCAGTTATTGAGTCTTGTGTTGTTTTACACTGTCTATCAGGTCAGTGGACAATGGTAGACCTTCGTTAAACTGATTTGATAGCCAAAGGTGAAGAGGCTTGTACAGCACGGAGTGGCGTGGAGAGCTGTCTCAAACCAGTCTTCAGGCACCATCAACAACAAAAATGTAGCAGGTTAGACGGTTAATCCGTTCCTACCAGTAAACGTCGCCAATTAAACCCGCGGAAAAGCTCGTCACATAGTTTGTCTCGTACGTCGCAAACCGCCAAGAGTGTGAGGTTCGCATCGCGGGAACGAACGTGACTCTTTCACGACCGCCATGGAAGCTCCGACGCACCCATGAAAGGAAGGTGTCAAATGATTATTTTCATTTGTGCCAGGAGAAATCAATGTAAACTTCAGTTATGTATTATTTTGGACTGTTGTATCACTTCCTTTAAGGAAATTCAAACTGACAAGACTTGGGAAGACAGTCGGCTGTGGTGTAGTTTAAGATAAAACGTCTCACCATTGCCTTCTACCAATTTCCGAATAATGTGGAAAGCCTGTCGCGTATCTATAGAAAGGCTGTGCTTGATCTTAACGAAGTATTGATTTACATGTAAATCTACATATATACTCCGTAAGCCACTGCACAACGGAAGTTACCTCGTACCGCTACCAGTCATTTCTTTTTCTGTTCCACACGGTAACAGAGTGAAGAAAAATGCCTACCTATCAACCCCACATTTCTCAGATTATCTTTCCGCTCCTTACTTGAACTCTAAGTTGTCGGCAGTAGAACCGTTCTGCAGCCGGTCTCAAACGCTGGTTTTCTAATTTTTCTCAATAGTATTTCGCGAAAGGAATCTCCAAAGTTTCCCATTTTTCGCGGGGCATATCCGTAATATTTGCTTGTTGTTCGAATCTACCGGTAACAACTCTAGCAGCACGCCTTTGAATTGCTTCGATGTCCTCCTTTAATCAATCTGGTGAGGATGGGCCGCACTAGTGTTCTATAAACCATCTTCTTTATAGCTGAGCTACACTTTGCCAAAAGCTTCCCAATAAAATGAAATCGACCATTCGCCTTCCCTACCAACAACCTGACGTGCTCGTTCCACATCGTACCACTTAACAATGTTACACCTTGGTATTTGATCGACGTGAGTGTGTCGAGCAGCACACTGCTAATGCTGTATTCGAACGTTGTTTTTCCTACTCACCCACATTGTCTTCCATTTTTCTACATTTAGAGCAACCTACTGCTTACCACACCAACTAGAAATTCTAAGTCATCTTGCATCCCCCTACTGTCACTCGAGGATGACGCCTTAAATCACACAAATTTAAAGCCTGACAATTCAAATAAATACCCACCAATTGCAATTACGATCAACCTAAATTACAATTATCACATACGTCATCTTGTGGTGAAGGTTAACCAAAGGCGGTGTTTTGTTGGTTGAACATTAGAAGGTACAACAGGTCTGCTGAAGACACTGCCTCAACTACGCTTAGCCTCCCTGCTAAGGTACTTCTGCGCGGTATGGGTAGGAATGACGGAGAACATCGAAAAAGTTCAAACACTTTCCTCTTGTTTTGTATTACAGCGAAGTAGGGGACTGAGTGTCACGGGTATGATACGCCAGTCAGTTTGGCAACCATTCAAACAAAGACGTGTTTACACAGCCGTTTTAACAAAGGCGTTTGTCGTAGCGGCGAGAGGTTTACACTAAACTTCAATCTCCAGAGTTGTCCTCCAAATCATTAAAAATTTTGTTGGCAAGCAACATTACAGGGGAAACTGTGATTGTAATAAAATAAGAGAAGTCAGAGCTCAAATGGAAAAATTTAACGCCCGGGTTCCCAGGTTCGATTCCCGGCGGCGTCAGGGATTTTCTCTGCCTCGTGATGACTAGGTGTTGTGTGATGTCCTTAAGTTAGTTAGGTTTAAGTAGTTCTAAGTTCTAGGGGACTGATGACCATAGATGTTAAGTCCCATAGTGCTCAGAGCCATTTGAACCACTTTTTGAAAAATTTAAGTTTTCGCTGTACAAAATTAAAATGGGGAAAAAACAGACTGAAAGTCGTTCGATGAAGTCTCTTCCAGGTACTTAACTGTGAATTTAAAGTGAGCATGTGGATGTACGCCACAGCATAATTAGCGAACAGCCCAGATTCCTGCTCAGTTTGTCCGTCAGATCGTTTATGTAAACAGGGAATATGTGCGGTCCTATCGCACTTCGCTGGCACACTCCAGACGATGCCCTTCTCTCAGACGAACACTCTCTGTCGAGGACAGTCTCAGGGGTTATATTATTTAAGACGACTTCAAGTCACTCACATATCTGTAAACCTAATCCGTAAGCTTGGACGTTCGCCAGCAGTCTGCAGCATGGCACCATGTAAAGCATTTTCCGGTAAGAAAGGAATAGGGAAACCGTCTGTAGCCCTACTTCCTTGGTTATATGTTCAAGACTTCCGATGATATGGATATTGGGCTGTAAGTATGCGAGTCCATTCTCTTACCTTTCTTCTACACAGGAGTCACATGTGTTACTTTTCCGGTCTTGTGACTTTGCGCTGGACGAGAGTTTCTGGATAAATGTAAGCTAAGAAGAGCCCAATGTCACAGAGCACTCTATGCAAAAATAGAGTAGAATCTCACTTGGACCCGGCAACTTACTTATTTTCAATTCTTTCAGTTGTTCCTCTACGCCAGAGATGTTTATTACTGAGTCATTCATACGGGAATCTGTGCGATGGTCAGCGACAGTATGTTTGTTCAAATGGTTCAAATGGCTCTGAGCACTATGGGACTTAACATCTGTGGTCATCAGTCCCCTAGAACTTAGAACCACTTAAACCCAACTAACCTAAGGACATCACACACATCCATGCCCGAGGCAACATTCAAACCTGCGACCGTAGCGGTCACGTGGTTTCAGACTAAAGCGCCTAGAACCGCACGGCCACACCGGCCGGCAGTACGTTTGTACGATTCCTTAAACGTGAAATTTAGGACCTCAGGTTTTCTTTGCTCTCTTCAATTGCCACACGAAAATGATCGTCATGTGACTGGCTGGAAGCCCTCGACCTGCTTATTGATTTTACGTGAGACCAAATTTTTTTCGACTTCTAGGCAACAACTTTCGCTAAGCTATGACGGTGGCAGTTGTGTACGTCTCTCGTCGATCTTTTTACACGCGCACGAATTTCGGCTAACATTTACCTCTCGTCGCTTGCTCTTTCATTTTGAACCGATAATATGACAGTTCCTGTTTCATCATTTTAAGAAATTTATTATTACACCACATTGGGTCTGTTCCATCCTTAATCAATTTATTTGGCACGTATAACTCCCGAGCACGACTTACAAACTATTTAAACTTTGCCAATAATCCCTCCACCTCCACCTTAGTGGAAATAAATGATATCCATTCATCAGTTAATGGTGTCTCACGAAGAGCATATGTATTAGTAACTTAGCTATGTGGCGTCCATTACATGAATTCATTTATCGGTGGAGACAGATTTTGATGCAGGGGCTCTAGGCGCAGCCAGTGTGAAGGTATGGAAACAGAATTATGTGAAAAAAATTTCATGAGTGCAGGTTGTTTCCGATCCTGTTACATTTTTTCCTGTGCCAAATGAGTAGCTACCGCAGAACGACAGCCGGAAAAGGAGAAAAGCAGAGATGTCAAATACAAAATTGTTTGGGGAAACGAAATGGAATGTAATATGTATTTCAGGTTTGGAAGCCACGGTACAGCCACGCTAGAGTGAACCACTTCTGAAGTGAGAGAAAGAAAAGACATCACGTCCCGGGAAAAGCTCAGCACAATTGTATTGGAGGCGAGCGAGCAGACAAACACTGCCCGTGGAACACAAACAGCACACTCTTTTGTTTCCGTGCCTACAAGGCATTCGAAACGAGCTGATGAAAGTGCCACGTTCTGCGGGGAAATTCGACAGCCGAGCTGAAAATGGTTTCGGAATGAAAGGAAAGTGTGCCTCATGGAAAACACATGTAAAGCGTACAGTGAAAGAGTGTTACAAAATGCTTATGTTTGGCCTAAGGACAAATAAAAATGCAACATAGAATGAAACAAAATCGTTGCTATTAGCACGGCCCCTTATAAAGAATCCCTTTTCTATTCTGAAGCCTAAGCTTCTTCACAGAGGAACATTGGAGAATGCTATGGAAATACACGCAACAGATATGGCGTTAAGAAAGCAGACCAACTTAGTTGTCAAAGCAGTTAACGCGCCAGCACAGTGGTGCCTTGTTCCGTCTCGCGTTGAACGAATTATTTTACACGGAGCGAAAATTGCATTTTGCCAGCGCTAGGAATGAATGTATTAGAATTTTTCTTTGGCCGTGTACTGCTGGGTGTACACTACCATGTACACTACCACTCCTGCAGGTATTGAGACAGTCTGCAGGTTCGTCTCCTTTGAGATGGAACAGGGCGAGAAAGGTTGAGGTGCGCCACTGCTAAGAAACATAGCTCGATGAAACTTGGACCATATATTGAAAGAACTGCTACTGCGTAGTCCTAGTAGAGGCAACCGAAGGAAACGCGCAAAAAGACTAACAGAAATGACTCTCTTATTCTAAGGCAGTAGTTGTATTGGAGACACCGTGATATGTGATAGTAGACTGGACATTATAAAATGTGGGAGATGGTTGTTCAAAATGGTTCAAATAGCTCTGAGCACTATGGGACTTAACATCTGAGGTCATCAGTCCCCTAGAACTTAGAACTACTTAAACCTAACTAACCTAAGGACATCACACACATCCATGGCCGAGGCAGGATTCGAACCTGCGACCGTAGCGGTCACGTGGTTCCAGACTAAAGCGCCACAACCGCTCGGCCACTCCGGCCGGCATTATATTGGAGACAAGTGAAGACGAACATAGGCAAATTGTTGGTGCACGCATGGTAGGTGCTTCCGTAACCAAGGTAGACGAAGTGTTTGGTGTTTCAAGAGAAGATGTAAACCGCATCCAAAAAAAGTGAAGAACATCATCCGCTAACTCACCAAGCGGACGAAAGTATGTGTTGATTGACAATCGTAAACGGGCATTGAAGAGATTGTGACCCAAAATAAGAAGACGAGTGCTGCAAAAGTATCTGCAGAGCTGAATGTCGTACTCGCGAACCCTGTCAGCACCAAAACAACGTTAAGGGAGTTCCACAAGGTGGGAATCGCAGGGTAAGCTGGAATTCCAAAACACGCATTTGTGATGCAAATGTACCTGACAGGATAACGTATCGCACAAACCTCAAAACATAGATTATGGTGCAATGGAAGAAAGTGGTTAGGTCGGATGAACGTTTTTGTGCTCTGTTTCGAATTTATGGCAGATTTTAGGTAGGAGGAGATGGTTGTTAATAGCACGTGTGATCAGTAGTTACAGCAGTGAATGTTGCGTAAAGTGCTCTCACGCTGACCATAAAGTTGGTAAGGAGTTCTGGTGTTAGCGCATTTCAATCCTCCACCAGCGAAATTGAGAACTGACGTATGGTCGATGGTGCATTTGGACGTCCTGCATTATGTCTCCCCAGCAGACGCCACGAGTGCTAGATTTCAGCCGGGGAAAAGCTGCAGGCTACTCGATTCACCTAATATCTTCTCATTCCAGGAGCTCTCCCAACTGTTCCATTCGTTGCGGTAGAGTATTGCCATCCACAAGAATAAAGGCAGGTCCGAAAGCACCCCGGAAAAGACTCACAAAGGGGTAGCAGTACAGTGTTACAATTACGCTGACGCCTGCCAGAGTGGCCGTGCGGTTCTAGGCGCTGCACTCTGGAACCAAGCGACCGCTACGGTCGCAGATTCGAATCCTGCCTCGGGCATGGATGTGTGTGACGTCCTTAGGTTAGTTAGGTTTAAGTAGTTCTAAGTTCTAGGCGACTGATGACCTCAGAAGTTAAGTCGCATAGTGCTCAGAGCCATCTGAACCATTTTTGAATAACGCTGACCGGCAACAGTGTCGTGTTCAACGTCTCGGAGGTCAGTACGGTAATGCAGTGTTATGCCTCCCTAGACCGAAATTTGTGGATCACCAAAATGATTGTAAACGACGATGTTCCTGTGTGCACTTCGTTTTCCCAAGTCGCGCCATGAAAATTCGTGGATCACCAAAACGATTGTATTCGATGATGTTCCTGGGTGAACTACGTTTTCCGACCTCTCTCCATATCAGGGTACGTCCAGAGACACTACGGAGAATGAACATGCTCTCGTTGGAGAATATATTCCAGAATATATTCCAAAATTGGAATCGAGAACAGCTGCCAAAATAAGTAACGCAGAAGTAGATATCCTCGGAGTAGTGAAGCAACTTAAATCACCTACAAAAAAGCAAATCTTCCGGTGTAGACTGTATACCAGATACGTTCCTTTCAGTGTACGCTGATACAGTGGCACCATACTTAACAATTATATACAACCGATCGCTCGACGAAAGATCCATACTCAAAGACTGAGAAATTGCACAAAAAAAAAATGTGTGTGAATTACTAAGGGGCCAAATTGCTGAGGTCATCGGTCCCTAGACTTACGCAGAACTTTAACTTACACTAAGAACAACACGCACACCAATGCCAGAGGGAAGACTCGAACCTGCGGCAAAAATGGCCGTGCAATCCGTTACATACCGAATCAAACCGCACGACCACTCCGTGCGGCGGGAGTTGAAAAGGTCAAACGAATATTCCAGGAAGGTAGTAGGAGTAATCCGGTAAATCGCAGGCCCATATCATTAACGTTGGTATGCAGAAAGATTTTGGAACATATATTGTGTTCGAACATTATGAACTACGTCGAAGAGAACCGCTTGTTGACACACAGTCAGCCGTCCGGTGTGGCCGAGCATTTCTAGGCGCTTCAGTCTGGAACCGTGCGACTGCTACGGTCGCAGGTTCGAATCCTGTCTCGGGCGTGAATGTGTGTGATGTCCTTAGGTTAGTTAGATTTAAGTAGTTCTAAGTTCTAGGGGACTGATGACCTCCGATGTTAAGTCCCATAGTGCTAATAGCCATTTTTTTTAATACACAGTAAGCACGGATTTAGAAAACATCGTTTTTGTGAATAACGACTATTTCTTTATTCACACGAAGTGTCGAGTGTTATTGACAAGGGATTTGAAATTGATCCCGTATTTCTAGATTTCCAGAAGTCTTCTGACACTGTACCACACAACCGGCTTGTAGTGACATTGCCTGGTTATGGAATACCTTCTCAGTTATGTGACTGGATTCGTGATTTCCTGTCGGAAAGGTCACATTTCTTAGTAACTGACACAAAGTCATCGAGTGAAACAGAACCGATATTTGATGTTCCCGAAAGTAGTGTTATAGTACCTTTGCTGTTGTTTATCTACACTCCTGGAAATGGAAAAAAGAACACATTGACACCGGTGTGTCAGACCCACCATACTTGCTCCGGACACTGCGAGAGGGCTGTACAAGCAATGATCACACGCACGGCACAGCGGACACACCAGGAACCGCGGTGTTGGCCGTCGAATGGCGCTAGCTGCGCAGCATTTGTGCACCGCCGCCGTCAGTGTCAGCCAGTTTGCCGTGGCATACGGAGCTCCATCGCAGTCTTTAACACTGGTAGCATGCCGCGACAGCGTGGACGTGAACCGTATGTGCAGTTGACGGACTTTGAGCGAGGGCGTATAGTGGGCATGCGGGAGGCCGGGTGGACGTACCGCCGAATTGCTCAACACGTGGGGCGTGAGGTCTCCACAGTACATCGATGTTGTCGCCAGTGGTCGGCGGAAGGTGCACGTGCCCGTCGACCTGGGACCGGACCGCAGCGACGCACGGATGCACGCCAAGACCGTAGGATCCTACGCAGTGCCGTAGGGGACCGCACCGCCACTTCCCAGCAAATTTGGGACACTGTTGCTCCTGGGGTATCGGCGAGGACCATTCGCAACCGTCTCCATGAAGCTGGGCTACGGTCCCGCACACCGTTAGGCCGTCTTCCGCTCACGCCCCAACATCGTGCAGCCCGCCTCCAGTGGTGTCGCGACAGGCGTGAATGGAGGGACGAATGGAGACGTGTCGTCTTCAGCGATGAGAGTCGCTTCTGCCTTGGTGCCAATGATGGTAGTATGCGTGTTTGGCGCCGTGCAGGTGAGCGCCACAATCAGGACTGCATACGACCGAGGCACACAGGGCCAACACCCGGCATCATGGTGTGGGGAGCGATCTCCTACACTGGCCGTACACCACTGGTGATCGTCGAGGGGACACTGAATAGTGCACGGTACATCCAATCCGTCATCGAACCCATCGTTCTACCATTCCTAGACCGGCAAGGGAACTTGGTGTTCCAACAGGACAATGCACGTCCGCATGTATCCCGTGCCACCCAACGTGCTCTAGAAGGTGTAAGTCAACTACCCTGGCCAGCAAGATCTCCGGATCTGTCCCCCATTGAGCATGTTTGGGACTGGATGAAGCGTCGTCTCACGCCGTCTGCACGTCCAGCACGAACGCTGGTCCAACTGAGGCGCCAGGTGGAAATGGCATGGCAAGCCGTTCCACAGGACTACATCCAGCATCTCTACGATCGTCTCCATGGGAGAATAGCAGCCTGCATTGCTGCGAAAGGTGGATATACACTGTAATAGTGCCGACATTGTGCATGCTCTGTTGCCTGTGTCTATGTGCCTGTGGTTCTGTCAGTGTGATCATGTGATGTATCTGACCCCAGGAATGTGTCAATAAAGTTTCCCCTTCCTGGGACAATGAATTCACGGTGTTCTTATTTCAATTTCCAGGAGTGTATATAAACGATTTGGGAGACAATCTAAGAAGCTGTCTTAGGTTGTTTGCAGATTATGATCTCGTTTATCGTTTAGTAAAGTCATAAGAAGACCAAAACAATTTGCAAAACGATTTTGAAAAGATATCTGTATGGTATAAAAATTGAAATTGACTCTAAATAACGTAAGGTGTGAAGTCATCCACACGAGCGCTAAAAGGAATCCGTTAAACTTCGTTTGCACGATAAATTAAAGGGAATGAATTCAACTAAATATCTAGCAAATACAGTTGAGAACAACTTAAATTGGAACGAACTCTCAGAAAATGTTGTGGGGAAGGCAAACCAAATACTGCGTTTTATTGGCAGAGCTCAAAGAAACTGTAACAGATCTGCTAAAGAGCCTGCCTACACTGCGCTTGCCCGTCCACTTTTAGAATATTGCTGCTCGATGTGGGATCCTTACCTGATAGGAATGACGGAGTGCATCCAGGAAGTTCAAAGAAGGGCAGCGCGTGTTGTATTATCGCGAAACAGGGGAGAGAGTGTCAGTGAAATGAATCAGGACCTGGGGTGGACATCACTAAAACAAAACCGTTTTAGGTTGTGACGGGATCTTCTCACGAAACTTCAATCACCAACTTTCCCTTCCGAATGCGAAAATATTTTGTTGGCACTGACCGACGTCAGGATAAGACATGATAAAATAAGGGAAATCAGAGATCGCAGGGAAAGATGCAGGTGCTAGTTTTTTGTGCGCGCCGTAGGAGGTCGGAATAATAGAGAATTATTGTGAAGGTTCTTCGGTGAACACACTGCCAGGCACTTAAATGTGATTTTCAAGGTATCCACCTAGATGTTGATGTAGATGGAAAAGTGTATGCAACCTCATTCCGCTCTGGTCCAGCCCTAAGCAGTTGGAAACTTCGCAAATCTTTTAACACGGTACATTCACCAATCAACATTATTCTGACACAGTATTCCTTCCTCATTTGCGTCTTTTGGGGCTTGGATTCGGCGCTGACGTCACTTTCATGGACGGGACTACGCGACCGCAGTGTACAGCGCAGGTGCAGGAGCTCTTGGAACGATAGGATACTAGGCGGACAGTGTGGTCCACGCGTTCCTCCGACTTATGTCCCATCGAGCACTTGGGGAGACTATTGCAGCACATTCACATTCACCAGCAGTTATGAACCGCACCGGTGTATGAATGAAACGTCGTAGTACGAGAATTCCTTACCAGACTTGTGGACAATTTGAAAGCCGGCCGAAGTGGCCGTGCGGTTAAAGGCGCTCCAGTCTGGAACCGCAAGACCGCTACGGTCGCAGGTTCGAATCCTGCCTCGGGCATGGATGTTTGTGATGTCCTTAGGTTAGTTAGGTTTAACTAGTTCTAAGTTCTAGGGGACTAATGACCTCAGCAGTTGAGTCCCATAGTGCTCAGAGCCATTTGAACCATTTTGACAATTTGAAATCACATTGCTGAACATGCGTTGTGATCCGTGGTAATCACACAACTACCTGAGAACCATGTCCCACCTTTTGTAACGTCAGGGGACTATCACATTCTAACAATTTTCTTTGAATAAATGTGATATTTCTGTTCATCTCAATGCGTATTTTTTTAATCACTTTCCGTACTGTACTCTAACGTACTGTACGGAAGTAGCTCTTTCTTTGTATGGTCCCAGTTTCCTCGAGCTATATTACGTGGCAGTGAGTGACACATCATACGAAAGTATTACAGGTAAAATTTTATTGTCTGAAGTTGTGTTGGGCTTACTTGTCGACTGGTCGTGTTATCTATGGGAAGAAACGAACAAACACCATCCGCACAGGCTTTAAACGCCCAAAGGTACCTACCGACCGCCGTGTCATCCTCAAACCTTAGGCGTCTCCAGATGCGGATACGGAGAGGCATGTGGTCAGCACACCGGTCTCCCAGACGTCGTCAGTTTTCGTGACTTCTCAGTCAAGTAGCTCCTCAATTCGCCTCGCAAGGGCTGAGTCCACCCCCTTGTAACAGCACTCGAAAGTGCTAGCGAAGCGCGACAGCACTTCGGATATCTCACGGAACCCGATGTTACTACTGCGGGAAGGCAGTTCGCACGTCATCTCCGCAACCAACTATAATACCTAATACGCACTTAATGGCGGTGTATACTACACTCAAACACGAAATTAAGTATTTTCTATTTCAATGAGTTCTTCGATTATTTTCAGTTGCTCTCAGTAAAGTACTTTCCTACCCCCATTTTGTTAACGGATCGCGATGTTTAATCACCTAACATACATATATCTCTGTTCCACCATCGCAGCCGAGTGATCAGCGCACATGGCTGGTGTGCGTAGGGCGCGGGTTCGATTCCCGGTACACATATGTGTTTTTCTTTGGTGGTAAGACTAGTACGAGGTGCGCTCACCTCATGACGGCACTCGAGGAGCTACCTAACCGAGGAGTAGCTGCTCTACGGAGTGGAAAGTCAGCAAAACGGCCAGGAGATGTGGTGTGCTGAACACTTGTTGTCCCTCTGTACCGCATACCCGTGACTCCGCAAGGCAGAGGATGACACGGCGACCGCTAGACATACCTTGGGTCTTCACGGCCTCCACGAGGAGCCCCTTTTAAATTCACGGCAGTGGTAAACAGTCGGGAAACCCGTAAGCGTGTTGCAGGACGGGTTCGCTGATACACAATTGTTGAGAGAAAGGAAATTCTCGTAGGTACTGTGTGCCGTTTCCGAGTCAGCTATTAATGAAGTCAGCCAGTCAGACCGTTGAGCGCGAAAATTCAAGCAGCCCGCCAGACACAATTAGTGTCAGTTGTCCTCATAGCGTACATTAAAGGTCACGTGACTGCTCAGCCTACGGTACAGGCTATACCCTTACTATCGTCCCATGTCCATGGTTTGTATTGCTCTCTTATTGAGTTTTAGAAAACTGATGAAGGACACGGCGACATCGTCTTTGGCGGGCAGCTTCAATTTGCGAGCGACGACATGATTGCCTAACCACAACGCTAATTACCTCAGAAACTGCGCATTGTAACGAAAGTTTTCCTTAAGAAATATTTCTCAGCCAAACATAAGCTCCACAAACCTTACAAGCTTTTCAGATTGTTTCTTACCACCCTATTAATCTCTGTTAACTATTTCCGAACCACAGATAACAGTCCTTCAATCCTGTACTGTTCACTAATTAGTTTTTTCAGGGTATGTGAGCAACTGATTTAAACCTCCAGCAAGGCACGTACCCGACTGACTCTCTTCATAAATATTTCAACAAATATACAAAAGTCAATTTTTACCTTTTGTCTTCAAAAATCATTTCGGCTTGTTTATTACACAAAATATACAAAACACTATTACTGTATTACCTTTTGTATTCAAACGTCACTTCACGTTGGTGTGTTCAACACAAAAGAATGCCGGCCGTAGTGGCCGTTCTGTTCTTGGCGCTACAGTCTGGAACCGAGCGACCGCTACGGTCGCAGGTTCGAATCCTGCCTCGGGCATGGATGTGTGTGATGTCCTTAGGTTAGATAGGTTTAATTAGTTCTAAGTTCTAGGCGACTGATGACCTCAGAAGTTAAGTCGCATAGTTCTCAGAGCCATTCCCATTTGTAACTAACCTGTTACTACGGGTTATTCCTTATTATTGGGAATGGAAATACTTATTGCTTATGAAATTAACTTGAGAAGATTAGGGTCGCCACCGTCTCTAACCATACAACTAATCGAAGGTTTGGTCGAGTCGGAAAATAAATTAATTTGATCACAAACCAAAAACTCACAAAAATGCAAACGTTGTGAGGTCCTCACAGCGGATACGATGTAATTAATAGTATTTTCCGTGCACTGTTCACGACAATCAAACATTTAAAATAAAATAGAAAATGCATGAACACTGCATAAGATCAGCTCCCAGCAACACACCTGAAAATATAACTTAATCTAAAGCATTTGATATAAAATACAAGAGGAGACTAATCACTGGACCTGCGCATAAGGAAACGCATTGGATGTGCTAACGGGAAAGCTACGAGGTGAGTGGCTTAGGTGCAAAAACGTAATCTAGGAACACAAGAGAAAATTGTAGGTAGAATCATTTATTCCTAAGATAAGGATGTGAGGCATATACACGATTCCTGATAACACGTGGTTTGTGGAGACACAATTTCTAGGTATAGTGCCAAATTCCAACAATATCACATCACACAATCATGTTAACATTATCTGAAACAAACATGAGATCGGACAGTTAGTGATGCCGGTAGCCCAACAACTATAATGTTCTACCACGTGGTTGGCTCCCCACGGACGAAAGACACATAAAGCAAGGAAAATTTACGAGAAGGCAAAGCTCTAAATATTTCTAAAGGTGAAAGCTTATGCAGGCACAGTTGAAGGCAAACAGACATTCATACAGAAGCGAGTGCTCACTTCTTATCGACACCTTTGTGTTGCGCTCTTCCGGCGGATCCAAGTCTGCTACAGAAATTTGCTAAAAGAAAAATCTGCCAAAGTTTAGCATTCCTTGCTGCGACAAGGCAAAGAAATCTTCCAGATTTGAAAAGCGAGACCAAAAGCTAACAGCTCTCCCCTCGCCAAGTAACAACGCGCCACGCGGTTAGTCTAACTCACCCTTCTTCGACTGGAGCACAGCTGTGGACGCTTCCCGTACCGGCGGCAGACTGCCTTCGCGCTTCTTCTCCAGCCTCTTCCACGCTCCGCGTGGCCCGGAAAACCCAAAGATGCCATTTCCGCCACCAACCTAACGCAGGTGGATTTCTCACAAGTAGCGGAAACCTTTTTGCCTACTTGACCACTACGCGAGTTGGCTATTCTGTACAACTGCTGCTGAATCTGTACGACTATCGCACACTTTCTGCAGCAGACTACGCCACCGTCTAGCAACGTGACACACAACCACATTCATTCAATCACGCCACTATGAGAGTAAAGAGAAAAGAGAAACAAGGAAAAGAAAGAGAAATACTTGTGAAATTGGGCTACCGGACTAATGAAAGGTGGCTACAGGACCCTTTCACATTCTTTACACAAAAGAATGCACTCCAATGCTACGTAGTGAGACTTTCAGTAACAGCATGCATAGTACTGATTACAACAATGATATTCAATACGGGATACATCATACATCTCCTAACTGTCGTCGCAGAAGAGTTTTCTCAGCCTTAGGCTTTTTCCAGTAGAGGACAGGTGAAATATAAATCCAGCGACTCGAAATTTTTGTGCAGCACGAAGAACAGTCGTCGGCGCTCGTCTCATTACCACAATGTTCTTGCAACAAAGAAAAAAAAAACAGTGTTCGTTTTTAGTTTACATACTTACAGAGCTTACGGAGAATTTATAGGTACATCTAAATTTCTTTGAATCCACGTTTGTTCCTGAAGTAACAGCATTTTAGTCAATATTTCACTCGATGTTATTAGAACATGTTAAATATGATTTCAGCTAAAATTTCACTACTCTAGCTGTAACAGTATGGAGATAGACTGCTGTTTCGTTGCGTAAACAGGCCTAAAAACATCTTTTCAGCGAATGAAATGTTTTCTTTCTCGAAAACTGCTAGTCTTACAGCTACAAAATTTTTGCCGGTGTTTCATTATAGTATAAAAGTTATAAAAATAATAATACAACTTGGGAAAAATTAGTGATCATCTGCCTGCTAGCCTCTGAGTGAAGACAGTTTCGGTTGAAATGTTTTTTTTATTTTTTAGTAATACTATTTATACGTTTCGCCCTTCTCAGGCAGCATCATATAATGTAAAAATGTAGCAGAAGAGACTTCCTTCGTCAATTGCCACAACAGGGCATAAATTAAATATAGACGTCATCTTGATAATGCACCGCATCCACTAGCTATGCGGCCAATAAAGTATTCGAAAGTTGACGGAATTACTAGAGAAAGAAGCGAAAGGGATGAAAACAAAAGACTAGAGTAAATGACCAGCGACATATGTTGGCATAGCTGCCAGAATGCAGCATAGGCGAGAAGTCGAAGTAAGGTAATCGCCATAGGGCCTAACGTACCATGTGAAACACAGATCCAAGTAAAGCATAAAAAAATATTGTAACAGTGGCTTAATAAGATTATCTTGTTAATGAAATGTATTGCACAAACAGAGGAGTGATGATCAAACGTGAGAGTAAAACGAACAAAGACGTAAATAGAGCAAATATGTGATGCAGTCTGTACTATGTAACGGAAGGGCAAATATACATGCGACAGGCGTTCAATAATTAACGTAAAATCTTATCAAATAGAGTAGATTAGGTATTAGGTGCTTCTGGCGGCTCCTGCTTTCTGGATTTACTAATTTCAAGCTCTTCCAGTAAATCGAGAGCATGACCTGTTTGCAATGTGTGTAAAGTACGCATACTTTTCTCAACGTTGTCCATAATATGGCCGGTTTCTGGTAAGTGTAACCCAAAGGCAATTTTGATACTTGGCTGTATATGTTCCTTAAACTCTACGTCAAAAGAGAGGCCGGTTTGACCGATATATTACTTATCACAAATCATTACACTAGATCCTGTATACACCACAGCAGTCAACATTGTCATGCGCGCTTCTCGGCTTACGTTTGAAGTTGCAGGGTATTGTTATCGTAAAACGGCCCTGACTTTAGATTTATGATAGATTTCTCTATATACTTTCCGTAAGGATCCTGAGTGGTGCTCCCTCTGAAATGTTTTCCGCACCCACACATAAGAAACCCGGATGATTCCAACAGTGTATAACATCTCTCGTGTAAGGCCCAAAAGAAGGAGTGAAATGTGTGTGTGAAGAGGTGCGGCAACCTTTGCATCGCGTGACACGTCAGTGGTGGCTTTGGGCAAAAAGGTCGTGAAATTGGGTGCTAATGTGCGATCATTAACCCACCTCACAACTCACGTGAACTCCTGAGATGTGGCCACGTGTCGACATCTTCGCTGTCTGAAACGTCGTCGAGTCCGAAGGTAACGTCCCAGTGCGCCACGCTGTCGGCATCTTCGAGCCAAATTTCAAACTTATACGTCACAATCCGGAATAATTACGGTGTTTCGAAGATGTGAACCTCTAATTCCGTTACGCAGTGTGTCATTCGACGACTTAAGAAAATCTGTGGAAGTGCAGGAGATAGCTTGAACTCTTTCTAGATAATGGAAGCAGAAACAGAAAAAGATAGCGATGGTTCCGTTACATGTTGCATTATCTGACGTCTGAACCCTTTCCTCCATTCTTTCCAACTCTGTTAGAAACGGTATCAGTGAAGTCACAAGTGCTGCAAGTATGCTTACTCATTGTACTGTTGATAACGAAAAGCCCGAGAACTTCCATAATTAAAGACGAAACTAGTGACAAGGAAAAGCATGAGAACTTCCGCAATTAAAGAAGAAATTAGTGATATTTACGATAAACTTTGTATTTCAACTATGTTTCGATTGCTGATATTGCACCTGATTCAAAAACATTAATCAGATGGAAAACGTTGAGAGAATGCAGTACATCGGCGTCGAACAGCTGCAAGTACGACATTATTGTTCATATTTTTTTAAAAAAAATTGTAATATTTTATTGAAACTGCTAAAGCAGAAGTAGACACATCTTCTTTGAAGCGAAATCGATACTGAAACTCTTTGGTAAGATTAAAGTGAATGTACATATTAAGAAAAAGGTTGTAATATTTACTTTCAAATGTTGTCAAGATATCTATTTGTAAAAATTATTAAATGTAAAAAGGTGCTATAATATAATTATGTATGTAATACTTACTGGCACTCACTTAGGACTGTATGAGATATGTGTAGTATAAAAGATGGAGTAGTTCCGTCAGGAACGGAAAGCTGTGTAAGCGTAGGAAAAGGTGGGAGCGGAAACGTTTGGAGCGCTTTTGCGGGCGCGAACAAACTCAGTCGGTGGCCAGTGATCTTAGTTGTTAGAGGCAGCATAGTGTGGAGTGCGCCGTATTGTTGCATCTTGTCTCGGTTGGAAACTGCAGTTTATCACGGCCTGGTATGGGAAGAAAAACGGGCTGTTTATTATAAGATGGATCATCGCTATGAAGTGGAAATAAGGAATGGATAACTGCTTTTGGCCGTTCTGATATTAATGCAGTTGTTGCTACCAACAACAGCGTCGCTGATCACAGCTTACAGGGTACGACATTTTAGCTATGTATTATAGCGTGTGTCAGGAAGTTGAAATGTGCTTTAAGAATAATAACCATCATCCAAATTAACAATTGTGTCCACCTGGTAATTTATCCCGGTCATAAACCAAGCAGGATCCTAACCAGGTACATGAAAATTCCGAGTGACCACTAATCAGCCAAGACTGTGAAATCTTTAATATACTGTTGGCAAATCAGTGATTAATCAGTGAAATAACTGATCGAAAGAACACCTGAGAATTTCATAATTAACATTGCTATTTCTTTCTGTGTTAAAATGATTACGTAACGTTATGCCAGATTCAGAGACCACATTAGATAAATTGTTTGCCGCCGGAGTGGCCGAGCGGTTATAGGCGCTTCAGTCTGGAACCGCGCGACCGCTACGGTCGCAGGTTCGAATCCTGCCTCGGGCATGGATGTGTGTGATGTCCTTAGATTAGTTAGGTTTAAGTAGTTCTAGGGGACTGATGACCTCAGAAGTTAAGTCCCATAGTGCTCCGAGCCATTTGAACCATTTTTGATAAATTGTCTGCTGCTTTCACATTACCTATTAATGAAAGGAAATACTAAGTTGATGATTAATGGTGATAAATAGAAACGTTAAACAGTTTATAGTGAATCAATGAAATGTTGAGTACCAAATACGTTGGTTAAGAAACCCCCCATGTCCAAATTTACTTTTTCTTTCATGAAATCAGTCTGTTTGCTTAAGCAATTGGGTACTGTAGTTTTGTTTCGAGGTGCTAAACTTTTCCTGTATTGCTGAACCATCTTTTATCTAAATCTAAAGGGAAGTCTGTAGGGTAAGTAGGGAGTTGCAATCTTTTCTGCAGTCCTACTCAGTTCCATTACGTGTGCCTAATTAGATTAGCGAATAGCAGTGTACCATCAACATATGTTGTTGTTGTTGTTGTGGTCTTCAGTCCTGAGACTGGTTTGATGCAGCTCTCCATGCTACTCTATCCTGTGAAAGTTTCTTCATCTCCCAGTACTTACTGCAGCCTGCATCCTTCTGAATCTGCTTAGTGTATTCATCTCTTGAGCTCCCTCTACGATTTTTACCCTCCACGCTGCCCTCCAATGCTAAATTTGTGATCACTTGATGCCTCAGAACATGTCCTACTAACTGTCTTCTTGTCAAGCTGTGCCACAAACTCCTCTTCTCCCCAATTCTATTCAGTACCTCCTCATTAGTTATGTGATCTACCCATCTAATCTTCAGCATTCTTCTGTAGCACCACATTTCGAAAGCTTCTATTCTCTTCTTGTCCAAACTATCTATCGTCCATGTTTCACTTCCATACATGGCTACACTCCATGCAATTACTTTCAGAACCAACTTCCTGACACTTAAATCTATACCCGATGTTAACAAATTTCTCTTCTTCGGAAACGCTTTTCTTGCCATAGCCAATCTACATTTTATATTCTCTACTTCGACCATGATCAGTTATTTTGCTCCCCAAATAGAAAAACTTATTTACTACTTTAAGTGTCTCATTTCCTGATCTAATTCCCTCAGCATCACAAAACTTTACTCGACTACATTCCATTATCCTCGTTTTGCTTCTGTTGATGTTCATCATATATCCTCCTTTCATGACACTGTCCATTCCGTTCAACTGCTCTTCCAAGTCCTTTGCTCTCTCTGACAGAATTACAATGTCATCGGCGAACCTCAAAGTTTTTACTTCTTCTCAATGGATTTTAATACCTACTCCGAATTTTTGTTTTATTTCCTTTACTGCTTGCTCTATATACAGATTGAATAACATCGGGGAGAGGCTACAACCTTGTCTCACTTCCTTCCCAACCACTGCTTCCCTTTCGTGCCCCTCGACTCTTATAACTGCCATCTGCTTTCTGTAGAAATTGTAAATAGCCTTTCGCTCCCTTTATTTTACCCCTGCCACCTTCAGA
Organism: Schistocerca nitens; assembly: GCF_023898315.1. Taxonomy (NCBI): domain Eukaryota; kingdom Metazoa; phylum Arthropoda; class Insecta; order Orthoptera; family Acrididae; genus Schistocerca; species Schistocerca nitens. The sequence goes on along the minus strand of NC_064615.1, from coordinate 1,106,120,299 downwards.
ATTTGAAAGAGCGTATTCCAGTCAACATTGTCAAAAGTTTTCTCTAAGTCTACAAATGATAGAAACGTAGGTTTGCCTTTCCTTAACCTTTCTTCTAAGATAAGTCGTAAGGTCAGTATTGCCTCACGTGTTCCAACATTTCTACGGAATCAAAACTGATCTTCCTCGAGGTCGGCTTCTACCAGTTTTTCCATTCGTCTGTAAAGAACTCGCGTTAGTATTTTGCAGCTGTGACTTATTAAACTGATAGTTCTGTAATTTTCACATCTGTCAACACCTGCTTTCTTTGGGATTGGAATTATCAAATTTTTCTTGAAGTCTGAGGGAATTTCTCCTGTCTCTCTCCCAAGGGCGTCAGTAGTTCTAATAGAATGTTGTCTCCCGGGGCCTTGTTTCGACTCAGGTCTTTCAGTGCTCTGTCAAACTCTTTACGCAGTATCGTGTCTCCCATTTCATCTTTATCTACATACTCTGTCATTTGCACAATATTGTCCTCAAGTACATCGCCCTTGTACAGACCCTCTATATACTGCTTCCACCTTTTTGATTTCCCTTCTTTGCTTAGAACTGGGGTCCATCTGAGCTCTTGATATTCATACAAGTGGCTCTCTTTTCTCGAAAGGTCTCTTTAATTTTCCTGTAGGCTGTATCTATCTTACCCCTAGTGAGATAAGCCTCTACATCCTTACATTTGTCCTCTAGCCATCCCTGGTTAGCCATTTTGCACTCCCTGTCGATCTCATTTTTGAGACGTTTGTATTCCTTTGTGCCTGCTTCATTTACTGCGTTTTTATATTATCTCCTTTCATCAATTAAATTCAATATTTCTTCTGTTACACAAGGGTTTCTACTAGCCCTAGTCTTTTTACCTACTTGATCCTCTGCTGCCTTCACTTCTTCATCCCTCAGAGCTACCCATTCTACTGCGTTTCCTTCTCCCATTCCTGTTAATTGTTCCCTTATGCTCTCCCTGAAACTCTGTACAACCTCTGGTTTAGTCAGTTTATCCAGGTCCATCTCCTTAAATTCTCACCTGTTTGCAGTTACTTCAGGTTTAATGTACAGTTCATAACCAATAGATTGTGGTCAGGGTCCACATATGCCCCTGGAAATGTCTTACAATTTAATACCTGATTCCTAAATAGCTGTCTTACCATTATATAATCTGATACCTTCTAGTATCTCCAGGATTCTTCCATGTATACAACCTTCTTTTATGATTCTTGAACCAAGTGTTAGCAATGATTAAGTTACGCTCTGTGCAAAATTCTACCAGACGGCTTCCTCTTTCATTTCTTACCCCCAATCCAAATTCACCTACTATGTTTCCTTCTCTCCCTTTTCGCACTCTCGCATTCCAGTCACCCATGACTGTTAAATTTTCGTCTCCCTTCACTACCTGAATAATTTCTTTTATCTCATCATAGATTTCATCTATTTCTTCATCATCTGCAGAGCTTGTTGGCATGTAAACTTGTACTACTGTAGTAGGCGTGGGCTTCGTGTCTATCTTGGCCACAATAATGCGTTCACTATGCTGTTTGTAGTAGCTTATCCGCACTCCAATTTTTTTATTCATTATTAAACCTACACCTGCATTACCCCTATTTGATTTTGTATTTATAACCCTGTATTCACCTGACCAAAAGTCTTGTTCCTCCTGCCACCGAACTTCACCAATTCCCACTATATGTAACTTAAAATTATCCATTTCTATTTTTAAATTTTCTAACCTACCTGCCCGATTAAAGGATCTGACATTCCACGCTCCGATCCGTAGAACGCCAGGTTTCTTTCTCCTGATAACGACGTCCTCTTGAGTAGACCCCGCCCGAAGATCCGAATGGGGGACTATTTTACCTCCGGAATATTTTACCCAAGAGGACGCCATCATCATTTAACCACACAGTAAAGCTGCATGTCCTCGGGAAAAATTACGGCTGTAGTTTCCCCTTGCTTTCAGCCATTCGCAGTACCAGCACAGCAAGGCCGTTTGGTTAGTGTTACAAGGCCAGATCAGTCAATCATCCAGACTGCTGCCCCTGATACTACTGAAAATGCTGCTGCCCCTCTTCAGGTACCACACGTTTGTCTGGCCTATCAACAGATACCCCGCCGTTGTGGTTGCACCTACGGTACGGCCATCTGTATCGCTGAGGCACGCAAGCCTCCCCACCAACGGCAAGGTCCTTGGTTCATGGGGGGGGGGCATATATTGTTATCGATGCAGAACAGTAGTCTAACTACTGTTATTTGCCATACCTCTGAACTAATGACTTATTTGAAGAAACGAGTTAAAGTCTGATGCTTATTCCTTAGGTTAACACACACGGTTATTACACTTGTTTTTGCGGGTTTGCTGTCCTGATAGATACTGTATTTCTGTTTGTTACCTTGCTTTTTATTAACAGTATAGTATAAGAATATTACAGTTCGCTTTGCATGACAGTATGTTTTGTAAACCAATTAAGAGAATACAAAATACACGCAGGTATTACATCTGGTTCTACATATCAGGACAGTAAATAACAGGCACAAACAGGGAGGAATATTACACAAGCAGTATAAAATATAGCCTGGTGTATTTTATGTCTCGCAGATGTTCTCGCTGTTGACTTGATCCCCTGTGTTGTGCAGATGACGGCGCGCCCCCGGTAGCCCAGTCCAACGACGGTTTCCTCAACTTCAGCTCCATCAGCCGCGAGCACATGGGCTGGTACAAGTGCACCAGTCGCGACGCCAGCTCCATCGGCTACTACCTCAACGTCATCTGTGAGTACCTCACGATACTGCCTCGTCCTCACAATTGATCGCCGAGCGGTGTAGGCGCGCCTTACCTCGGTTCGCGCGGCTCCCCCCGTCGGAGGTTGAGTCCTCCCTCGGGCATGGGTGCCTGTGTTGTCCTTAGCATAAGTTAAAGTTAGATTAAGTAGTGTATAAGCCTAGGGACCGATGACCTTAGCAGTTTGGTCCCATAGGGACTTACCACAAATTTCCAATTTTCTAACAATTGATCAATGAATTTCATACTATTCATTCAGGATCTATTTGAGTATATCACACTACTACCTCAACTTCGGATGAAACCCACGCTACTATCTCAGTATCATTTGTACCTAAAACAGTCACTTCAATCTCGAGTGTGAGTTTCTACACTATCGAATCAATGTTATAATATAACAAGCTTGTACAGTTCCGCACTGTCACCTAATAAACCAAATTTGTGTGTACGGAATACTGGACCAGATTACAGATTTGACCTAAGGCATGCTTGGAAATACACGGTCCAGTCATATTAATATGGTCACCGCCTATGTTCGACGTGAACGTGCACTGATCACTCACTGATGGCAGGTGCTACCACTAGCAGTGAAGTATATGCACTGAAGCACCAAAGAAACTGTTGTAGGCATGCCTATTCAAATGCAGAAACGTATGAACAGACAGAATACGGCACTGCGATCGGCAACGCCTATACAAGACAAGTGTCTGGCGCAGTTGATAGATCGCTTACTGCTTCTACAATGACAGGTTATCAAGATTTAAGTGACTTTGAATGTATGTGGCGTTACAGTTTGCGCACGAGCGATGAGACACAGCATCTCCGACGTAACGATGATGTGGGTATTTTCCCGTACGACCGTTTCACGAGTGTATCGCGAATATCAGCAATCCGATAAAACATCAAATCGACGCCGCTGCGGCCGGAAAAATATCCTGAAAGAACGGGACCAATGACGACTGAAGGGAATCGTTCAACGCAAATTTCTGCAGATTTCAATGCTGGGCGACCAACAAGTGTCAGTGTGCGAGCCATTCAACAAAATATCATCCATATGGGCTTTCGGAGCCGAAGGCCCACTCGCATGCCCTTGATGACTGCACGACAGAAAGCCATACGCCTCGCCTGGGTCCGACAACAACGACATTGGACTGTTCATGACTGGAAACAAGTTGCCTGGTCGGACGAGTCTCGTTAGAAATTGTATCCAGCGGATGGACGTGTACGAGTATGTAGACAACCTCACGAACCCATGGACCCAGCATGTCAGCAGGGTACTTTTCAAGGTGGTGGAGGCTCTGTAATGGTGTAGAGGGTGTGAATTTGGAGCGATACGGAACCCCTGATACGTGCGGATACCAATCTGACAGGTGACACATACGCAACGACAATGTCCGATCACCTGAATCCATTCATGTCCATTGTGCATTCTGACGGGCTTGGACAGTTCCAGCGGGACTTTACGACATCCCACACATCCAGAATTGCTACAGAGTGGCTCGAGAGACACTCTTCTGAGTTTAAACACTTCCGCTGGCTACCAAATCACCAGACTTAAAGATTATTGAGCATATCTTTGATTCCTTGTGACGCGCTGTTCAGAAGAGATCTCCACCCCTTCTTACTCCTACGGATTTATGGACAACTCTGCAAGATTCATGGTGTCATTTCCCTCCAGTACTACATTAGTCGAGTCCACGCCACGTCATGATGCCGCACTTCTCCTTGCTCGCGCGGGCCCTACACGATGTTAGGCAAGTGTACCAGTTACTTTGGTTCTTCAGTATATAAAGCATGACGTTGAGTGGGAGGGGGGGGGGGGGGCTCAAATGTGGAAATGCGGGAAACACTGCAGAAGTTTTTGTACAACGGAAACTGAGCGATTTGTCTGACGTCGAAAAGGGAATGATTACTGGCTTTCGGGACAAGGGTGAAAGCATTTCTGAAATGGCTAACTTGTGCCGTCGTGGTTAAATTACAGTACACTGTATATGGCAAAATGGCACTATCAAAAACAGCTGTGGAAATGTGTACGGGCGAACAGACGTGCATCTATTGAGCAGTTCACCACGCAAATGAGTTAAGGGGCCACCAACAGGGCCTCCCCAACGACTGTTGAGCAAATGTTGCTGCATACGGGCCTCCACAGCAGGTGGCTGGTCCATCCAGCCGTGCCTACTGCTCTTCATCGGCAGCGGCTGGAATTTGCACGACTTTACCGTAGCTGGACGCCCACTAAGTAGCGACAGCTGGACTTTTCCGATGGGTCATGTTTTATGCTCCATCAGACAGGTCGTCGGAAGGATCCAAGCAGGAGGGAGCGCTAAGGTCTCGGAAATATTTTCGTGACGTTACCCGGGTGACCTCGTCATTCTGGAAGTCACGGAGGATCAACAAAATTATGGGTCTATGCTTCAGAACCATGCCCACCACTGCATGTAGTTTATTTGTCCTCGGCACGACGGCATCTACCAACAAGGCAATGCAACATGAAAAACATCATTTTTACGCCAGTGACTGTTAAACTTTTTATTTCCAGTATTGCAATTTCGGCCTTAGGCCATTATCAAGTGCAGATGTTTTGGCTTTAAGCCATGACTACTTAATGCAAGCTGACACATTTGTGTCATCTTGTATAGGACAAGGAACTGGAGTCGAAATGGCTCCACATTCCAGACGGTACCTTCCACAACTTCACTGAGTCCCTTCCTGTACGTCTTGGTGCTGTCCGCGCTACAAAAGGTGGTTACTGAGGCTTTTGACAGGTGGCGAGATTTAAATGACCGGACAGTGTAGAACACAACATGTCATTCCTAAGGGAGTTAAATCTTTAGTAGACGCAAAAATAACATTGGACGTACCGCAAACAAGTGTTATAGGTCGGTTGGTCTCCAGAATATGCATAATTTTCCTAGAGGATGTCAGAAGGTCCATGAGGCTGTTCGTACATGATTCTCCAGTATACCGAGAAGTAACAATGTTAGTCAATTGTGCCGATATGAAGAAAGACCTGCAAAGTAGCGATGTTTGGAGCAGGTATTGGCAATGTAGTCTCATCACAAATACAGGGTGTTACAAAAAGGTACGGCCAAACTTTCAGGAAACATTCCTCACACACAAATAAAGAAAAGATGTTTTGTGGACATGTGTCCGGAAACGCTTAATTTCCATGTTAGAGCTCATTTTACTTTCGTCAGTATGTACTGTGCTTCCTCGATTCACCGCCATGATTTCATACGGGATACTCTACCTGTGCTGCTAGAACATGTGCCTTTACAAGTACGACACTAGATGCGGTTCATGCACGATGGAGCTCTGCACATTTCAGTCGAAGTGTTCGTACGCCTTTCAACAACAGATTCGGTGACCGATGGATTGGTAGAGGCGGACCAATTCCATGGCCTCCACGCTCTCCTGACCTCAACTCTCTTGACTTCCATTTATGGGGGCATTTGAAAACTCTTGTCTACGCAACCCCGGTACCAAATGTAGAGACTATTCGTGCTCGTATTGTGGACGGCTGTGATGCAATACGCCATTCTCCAGGGTTGCATCAGCGCATCAGGTATTACATGTGACGGAGGGTGGATGCATGTATCCTAGCTAACGGAGGACATCTTGAACATTTCCTGTAACAAAGTGTTTGAAGTCACGCTGGTACGTTCTGTCGCTGTGTGTTTCCATTCCATGATTAATGTGATTTGAAGAGAAGTAATAAAATGAGCTCTAACATGGAAAGTAAGCGTTTCCGGACACATGTCCACATAACATATTTTCTTGCTTTATGTGCGAGGAATGTTTCCTGAAAGTTTGGCCGTACCTTTTTGTAACACCCTGTATATGTAACCTATTGGCCATAAAAAAAGGGTGAAAAGACCCATCATTGTATGATCACACGATTGCCGAACTTCAAACTAGCCGTGGGAAAGACAAATGGCAGGTTGAGGAAGAATTCTCAGGAAACCTGCCTACCTCTCGTCGTTCTGGTACTATTACCACGTAGGATGGATTGATGAAAAAGACAAGATGGGCAGAAGAGCAGCAAGTTTCTTCAGAAGTTCGTTTGGTAACCATGAAAGAGAGAGATGTTCACCTAACTCGAATGGCAAACTCTACAAGAGACGTATTGCGAATCACTACTTGATTTACTGTTGAAATTCCTAAAGCCTACGTTCCTAGAAGAGTCAGCCAACATACTGCTTCAACCAAAGAGCGTTTCGCAAATTGCTCATGAAGGGAGGTCTAGGAGAATTCTAACTCTCAATGAGATTCGCAGATTATCGTTCTTGCCGCCTATCATTTGTGCGTGGTATAAGCGATGCAGGACGCAGAAGCGGTACGCGGAGTACTCTCACAGCCAGCGCCATTACTCGGATCTAACAAGAACTACGGCAGTTATGAAGTCAAGGGACTGTGTGCTGACCTTCACTCGTCTCTGGCTACGACGTATTTTTAAGTCCTTGGACGATCCTTAGTAGTATCCAGGTACCGACCCACATTCGTAATACACAAGTCAGAGGATCTGTGAGAGAAGATACTGCTGTTCTTGTTGCAGTAAATCTCGAGCCACATCGTTCTGTTTGAAGAACTGTGCAGAATTGGGGTGAGCAAACATACCGACTGCGGAATTCTACATGTTACTTGTTTACGTTCTTATCGCATCCATATTCGTCAGCGGTTTATCGAAGATGATATCCAAAAATGAATCACATTCTACACCAGTTTCTTAATCAAAATCATGACTGCCACATGTCTTACCATGCACCGATGATACCTCTTTCAACTCTAACGGCGAGATAAATATACACTATGGTCGCTGTTGGTCATAAGCAAACCTCACTGACTGCGCCAGCAAGTCAAACAGAATGTCTGGAATACAGACACCAGTGACTTCATCCATGATACAGTTACCTGACTTCATTTTTTATCTACATCTACATGGATACTCTCTAAATCTCTCTTAAATGCCTGGCAGAGGGTTTATTAACCACCTTCACTATAATTCTCTATTATTCCAATCTCGAACAGCGCGGGGGAAAAAAACTAACACCTATAACTTACCGTGCGAGCACTGATTTTCCTTATTTTGATCGTTTCTCCCTATGTAGGTTAGCATTTGGAGGACAAAGTTGATGACTGAAATTTCGTGAGAAGATTCCGCCGCAAGGAAACCGCCTTAGTTTTAATGGTGTCCATCCCAAATCCTGTATCATGTCCGTGACACTCTGTCCTCTATTTAGTGATAATACAAAACGTGCCGCACTTCTTCGAACTTTCTTGCTGTACTCCCTTAATCTTATCTGGTAAGAATCCCAGACAGTACAGAAGTACTCCAAAAGAGGACGGACAATCGTAACGTAGGCAGTCTCTTTAGTTGATCTGTTACATTTTCTAAGTGTTCTGACAATAAAACGCAGTCTTTGGTTTGCCTCTTCACCGCAATATTTTTTATGTCCTTTCCTATTCAAGTTGGTGGTAATTAATGTTCGTAGGTATTACGGCCTTTAGATCTGACTCATTTATCCTGTAACCGAAATTTAACGGATTCCTCCCAACACTCATGTGGATAACATCACACTTTTCATTATTTAGGGTCAGTTGCAGATTTTTGCACCATACAGATATCTTTTCTAAATGGTTTCGCAAACGGTCGAGGATTAAATGGTGAGCAGCGCTCTCGATGTACCCAAAATGCACTAAAAGACTTAGTAGAAGTAGCAACATAGTTGTTTAGTTGTTAATGTGGTTGATGGGTATCAAGCATATACAGTATTTCTTTTTTGACTAGGAGGCAATTAGGTAAACTAACTCTTGATCGACGGATTACTGACTAAATCATCATAGACTCCAGATTTAACTTCTCTCAATTATTTTTTTTAAAGGCGCATCTAAAGCACTGTGCGTCAACGGTGTCCTAAAATCCGAGGTGATATGAAAGAAATCTAGAAGCATGTTGATCGCAGTTTCCGTCAATTTTTAATGCGCCGTATAGCTTGGTATTTGCATTGTTTTCTTTTGTCGTCATAGCTGAATCATGAGTTATGTAAAATCAAACCTGCGCATTAGTACAAAATTCGTTACGAAATGAGGAAAGCGGTCCCATGTTTTGAAACGCTACTGAAATAGTTTGATAGTATTGTGAGTAGTCTCCTTTTTTTTTCTTTTTTGGTCCGTGTAAACATTTTTCAGTACTAATTAGAAACAAGGCGCTATTTGGTGTACTGCAAAATGCCCATACCGCCAAACACAAACATTAAAAATAACACGAAGATGCGAGTCGAAAGTGAGTGGAATGCTGCCCGTCATTTTAGAACATACGATAGATTCTGCACGATATCCGTCCTCTGTGAGTCAGTGTGCTGATGACTGTCTCCTCCTATGCCCCAACATAGTTAGGTGCACCGAATCTCGCTTCATGGAACTTTTTAGTTATTTTATTTTTTTTATTAACGATCTTGTCAGACGATAGGCAGATAATCAATGGAGTACGGTGAAAGAGATAAACGTTAAAAGCAGGTGTCTCACAAAAGTTTCATTTTTTCCTTGCACAGCTTTGGCACAGGCCGTAACAAAACTTAAGGATTAAAATTTTATAGTCGGTGAAAGATATTAAACACTGTGTTTGAGATAAGGGAATAATGGTCTAAAATGAAAAATTCATGTGGTAAGAGGTCTGCAGAAATCAATGCGTGAGTGGTCCGTGTTTACAAGCAATTCACATTTCATAACAACTGCCTACTGCATGGCACTTGTCTCGCTACTTCGATAAACAAGTGATAGTCGTCTGTTACTTAACGCACCCCAGAGCTTATAACAGTTCTCACAGGAACTTGTAGGCATTGAATTAAAGTGTGGTGCAATGGCATGTAGTCTCCGGAAAGCGAAACAAATGTGCAGAGAAAGGATTGGAAACAGGCATCATCGTGTGACAACATGAGCATTCCTAACGTGTTACCTGGTGACAGTTCTGTTTGCTTCGTAGCGGTTCCATAGAGTCGTCTACACACAGTGTTTCTGCGCTCCATTTGGCCGCCGTTTTCATGTGAGGGCGCTGTTTGCTAATATCACCGGATATGATTCATATTGCGAACGTCGGCCCTTTTATACGCCTAATGGAAGTGAAAGCACATCAAAAACAATAAATCGGTATCGAGTACCTCTGTCAACACATTCCGCTGGAAGAGTTAACGAACTTTGTTTTAAGTCAGAATAAGCACAATTCCAAATTTTACAGGAAGCATACTCCTTCTCTCCGCTTATAACTAGCAGTGTACCTGCCATTGCTGTGCTATGTATTTATGGCAATCTTCTGTTATTCAATCTCCTCCTTCCCCCTCTCGATGCCACTCTCCGTTTTCACGCCCTTCCTGTCCATCTCCTCGACACCCTCTCTCCATCCGCTTCCTCTGTCCATCTCCTTCTACCCCTCCTTCGGTCCATCTCCTCCTCCTCTCCCTCTCTGTATGTCTCATCATAACCTCTCTCCCTATTCATTCCCTCCCCATCTCTCTCTGTCAACTTGCTCTCTCCTCAGTCCATCTGCTTCTTTCTCCTCTGCTCATCCGCTTCTTCCCCCTTTCATCTCATCCTGTCATCTCCAGGTAAATTCCCTCCATAAACTCTCTATGTCCTTCTTCTCCTCCCACTTTGTCCATCTACTCCTATCCCCTCTGCCTTTTCATTTTCTCCTCTACCATCTCTTTGACAATTTCCTTCTGCCTTCTCTGTCCATCTGATTCTTCCTCCCCCCCCCCCCCAACCCCTTATCCATCTGCTCCTCAATTCCATCTCCTCTTCACCCTGCCAATTCTATCTCCTCCTACTCCTCTCTCTGCCCACCTATTTGACACCCCTCTCAATCCTTCACCTCCTGCCCCTCTCTCCATCCATCTTCTCCTCCCACCCCTTTGTGCCCATCTCCTCTTGGCGACACTTTCTGTCAATGTCCTTCTCCCCTCTGTTGACCTGCTTCTTCACTCTCTGTCCACCTTCTCCTCACTATTCTGATCCCATCTCCTACTTTCTATGTCTCTCTGCCCACTTGCTCCACCCCACACTCTCTACCATCACCAGCTGCCTCACCACCCTCTGTCTCCCCTTATCCCATGTTCATCTCCTCCTCCTGCTCTCCATGTCAGAATGCCCCTTTTCCTCACTTTTGTTCCTCCTACAACTTCACCTACCACTTCTCCTCTCTCTCTCTGTCTCCTCCACCTATGACTCTATTCATCTCTCCCTATCTATCAATTTGTCCATTTCCTCTTTCTGTGACAATATGCTCCTCACCCCTCTGCCCATCTGATCCTTCTCCATCTACTCTTCTCCCTCCAATTCCCGATCCTCTGTTACTTCAGGTCCCATCTGATATACATCTCTTCCTTCCCCTCTCTCTGTCCACTCTCTGACCCTCCCTTCCTTCCCCTCTCTCTGCCAATCTCCTACTTCTCCTGTCTCAGTACATCTCTTTCTACACTCCATCTTCATTTCCTGTCCATCCTCCCTAACAATTTGTCCCTCACCCTTCAGCTGCTGTCCCTCTTTCCTTCCTACCTCCTCATCCCTCAAATTCTGCTCTCTCTTGACCCTCTCACATTATCTTCCTTCCTACTTCTGTTCATCTCCTCCCACATCTTCACCATGTTCATCTTCCTCTACCTCACTCTGTCAGTCTACCACCCCCAACACATCTGATCCTTCCTCCTTCATCTCCTCCTCCACTTCTCCAATTTCATCTCCTCCTCCCCGGCTGTCAAGCTGATCCCTCCACTCACTATCTGTCCCACTGCTCTCTCTGTCCTCCTCTCCCCTCAAATTTGCCCAGCAGTTTCACTTCCATGCAGCTCAGTTTTGATCACGACGTATCTTTTGAACTGTCTACTATACAATGATATAATTTTGCAAGTGTATCAAGAGTATATGTGGCTACTGTCTGTGATCGGCAGCTTTCATGCATCTCATTGTTTATGGCGTCGTATCTCCTGTGTCGTACTCTAATATATTTTTCCAGGTACATTAGGTTCATGTGCATATTGTCTCCAAAATATGTTGGGAATAGAGGTAGTTGTAAAGAAGTAATAAATTTCAGTGTGTTGCATGACGTGGCTGTTTTTCACGTACCTCCGTGTTTATAATGTCATACCTCCTGAACTGTGTGTCGTACAATGATATAATATCTCTGCCCCCTTGAATGGTATATGTGAATACTGTTTTAAAATTGCGTTGTAAATGTAGTTATGATAACAGTAACGCTTTTTGTATTCGCCGGACATACTCAGGGCATCTTTTAGCGAGCCAAGGAGCGCTTTACTCTACTGACTGGCGGAGGAAATACACTTTTGATGATGCGTCTTTTCAAAATCTTTTCTATCTTAGAAGCTGTGCCTCCATCATGTGGTAGGAAAGCAACGCGAATCTTCTGCTGGTTCCGGTGAAGGCCTTAACCTTACGGCTCGACGGATCTGTTTGTCAGTGTTGCCACTCTATTTAAAAATCGCTTAATGAAATCCATCTCTTACGTCAAGATTTCCATTTCCCAGGTTGTATAATTGAACTGGACCCCCGTGTTCTGGTTTGTTGGATGACTACTCGTTGCATGTAGATACTGGTCGATATGCGTTGGTTTTCCTGTACACACTGTGTCTCAGTGTCTCATCGTCTTTAGACTACTACGTCTAGAGTCGGAAGCCCCAGACTGTGGCAAAGTCATGCCGCCGCAATATCCCTTTCTTCCAGGAGTGATAGTTCTCCTAGGTTCGCAGGAGAGCTTCTGTGAAGTTTGGAAGGTAGGAGACGACGTACTGGCGGAATTAAAGCTTCGAGGACGGGTCGTGAGACGTGCTTGGGTAGCTCTGTTGGTACAGTACTTGTCCGCGAAATGGAAAGGTCCCGATTTCGAGTCTCTGTCCGGCACACAGTCTTAATCTGCCAGAAAGTTTCATATCAGCACACACTCCGCTGCAGAGTGAAAATTTCAATCCAGTGACAAACATTTTGAACATATTGATGGAGAGGCCTTGAGGAGGGGATTATTACCCAAAGTCACCAATTTATTTATGGAAGATTATATGAAGTTGTCTTCTGATATCTTCATTTTTCTGTGGATCACTTCTATTTACTGTTTTAAATCTTATTAGTAACCTCAATTAAGACCTCTATATACGTTCTCTCTTACTCCTTGTGATCGTGTAGATCTCATTTCCTATACTAATATCACAATGGCTTTTTCTGGGTAAGTTTAAGTGATTGATTTTTAATTTTCTAATGGGCGAACCACACACTTTTGACATCTTGCGATTCTGTCACCATGTTTCTGGTCTGAAAATAGGGGGTGGCTCAATCCAAATGTAAAAAATGCTATACTCTTTCCCTTGGATTTTTCAGCAGTATTATTTTTGACGTAGCTGTCACATGCCGCGTGTACCCATATTCATAACAGAGATCGTATTCTTTTGGAGACAACTGTCACACACATATCGAAGATCATGTCGCCATATGAATAGTACCTGATATAAGTGGTTCGTAAGCTGAAAAGCAATACAGCTCTTTCTGTGTGTAGCCTGATGATGAATCCACTGTAAATAAGCTTTATTTTTCTTTACCGCCCCAAGCATTCAGTTTCTCAGAACCATCGTATACTCTTTTCATGTTTCTTGAAATGTTTAATGAGATACATGCACGACGCATACAAAATAGATAAGTAATAAGCGTACAGGGAAACTGTTGTGTCACGGACAAGAAAGGCAACACCCATGATACTGTGATGTAATTCTGTGGAGTACTCCAGTCTTCCCCTTTTTTGTTTCGAATGAAAGATCTGTCGGAAGCACTCGATCAGCTTCGGCTCGATTGCTGTAGTCGTAAGACTCTTCGTTCATAATAACCTAAATTTACACTAACGAAAAGTTGGTTCTGGCCTAACGTAATATATTTTCATCTTCAGCATAAAATTTCTTGAAATTATTCCTCACTTTTAATGCGAAATGGTTCTGTCAGTTCTTACATAGGTCATGAAGTTTCTACTTTTGGTTTCTTTTTAAGAAATATACCCAAAATAATATTTACTGAAAGTCAGAATCTTTATTAGTCGCCGGCCGCGGTGGTCTCGCGGTTCTAGGCGCGCAGTCCGGAACCGTGAGACTGCTACGGTCGCAGGTTCGAATCCTGCCTCGGGCATGGATGTGTGTAATGTCCTTAGGTTAGTTAGGTTTAAGTAGTTCTAAGTTCTAGGGGACTGATGACCACAGCAGTTGAGTCCCATAGTGCTCAGAGCCATTTTCTTTATTAGTCGCAGTGACAGAACAATTTGTGGAAGAGTAACTTCCATGAACTAATCTCACCAGTACACTGCTTAGCTAATTTTTTGACACCCTATTTAAGAAGCTTGTTGAAACAGTTACTGAATTGACTCTATCACGCGACCAAAAATAACTCGGTACTAATTACATCTAGGAGACGATATTTTCATTAATATCAGTTAACTGAAACAACTATAAAACTCAATCGACAACTATCAAGATACTTTGTCTCGACTGAATCTGATTTCAGATTTGCAGTCCTCCAGTCAATTGCCTTCTCCATGATTTGAAATTATGAGCAGGATAATTTCAATAAAAAGACACACTGTAATTGTGATGTGTAATCTTTACTTACTAATTACCAATGACGTCACAAATTATCGTTACAAGAGAAACTGGTTCAGCTGAAAGTGGGAAGAGGCGTGATTCCGTAGAAACTGGCATACTAGAAGTACAGTACCACATACTGCTCAGGCTTTCCCGTCCGTTATTTTTATGGATTATCTTAGTGAACAGGCGTGTAGGATTTCCTCCTACCTGTCCTCCTGTCCTATGTGAGGCTGTCATAGATTTTGTCCCTCTACGTAGCCCTTGTCTCGCATTAGATTCTTCAGGGGACGTAAACCGGCAAGCTGTGATTCTAACAAGTGGTGCTGCAGGCAGCTAATTCGTATAAGCTCTGGGATGCCGTTACGTTGCATACGTTTTCGAACGCCATAAAGTGATAACAGTTTTAAATTATGAAGCGATTTCTCTCAAAAAGTTAATAAAACCCGAGAGCTAAGTAAAACCGACTGTAAAATAAGTACAGGCGAAATTGGCATGCAGCTGAAATCTCCTCCTTAAATCGTAAAATTTCGTGGGTCCTTCGTATGTGATATGTAAGTTAACAATATTCATTTGCTTACTGAGTTTACTGATTTACTGAACAGCGTTGTTATTGTAGTGAAGCTCTGATTACCCATTGGTTCCTCGTAGTACCAGGTATGCCAAAAGTGAACATAAATCGTTAATATTTGACAAAGTATAATTATCGGTTCGCCCCAAAATACTCACGATTCCTTATAAATCAAATGCCGACGAGATGCATCCTCAAGGCTCGCATTCCTCTGACCCTCCCTCTAAATTCGCGATCGCTATATTGTGTGGTTCACCCCTTACCACTGCCTTCGAGGGAACCAGCTTCCTACTGACTGCCGTCCTATACTGCAGCACTTCTGTCATCTTCCGAATTCTAGTAAAGGTAAAATTTGGAAAAATAAATGCATTCAAAAACAAGAAGAACCTCACATCAAAAAAATGGTTCAAATGGCTCTGAGCACTATGGGACTAAACTGCTGTGGTCATAAGTCCCCTAGAACTTAGAACTACTTAAACCTAACTAACCTAAGGACAGCACACAACACCCAGCCATCACGAGGCAGAGAAAATCCCTGACCCCGCCGGGAATCGAACCCGGGAACCCGGGCGTGGGAAGCGAGAATGCTACCGCACGACCACGA
This sequence comes from Schistocerca nitens, assembly GCF_023898315.1. Classification (NCBI taxonomy): domain Eukaryota; kingdom Metazoa; phylum Arthropoda; class Insecta; order Orthoptera; family Acrididae; genus Schistocerca; species Schistocerca nitens. The sequence continues at coordinate 1,106,104,721 of NC_064615.1, read as the reverse complement.
GATGCGGGCAGGAATCTCACATCTTATCGCCTAGTCTGACAACAACACTGATAATAAAAACAATTACTACCGCTGCCCACTGCGACACTGGATTCCACTAGGTGGCGTTACGGGCACGTGATGTGGTAACAAAAGTATGTCAGCGGAGCAACACGGAGAGGGGATCACACTAGCGGAGATATGGGCTGCAAATGAGGAAATTCATTGAAAAAATGGAATTCGACAATCAGCACATTATCATCACACAGAGCCTGTGAACGAGTACCTCGAAAACGGTGAATCTCATCGAATGTTCACGTGCTGCTGTCGTGAACGTATACGGAAAGAGGAAGAAGGCCAGTGAAACTAGCAATAGGCGGTAAATGGTTTGACGAACACGACTCTTCACAGAACTTGGAGTTCTCAGGCTTGTCTGCCCTGTAAAGTAGGACAGATGGTGATCTGTTGCATCTCTGCAGGAAGTGTTTTAGATCTCACTATTGTTCGTACATTCTTGAACATGGAGCTCCGCAGCAGAACACCCCTACGCCTTCATACGTTGACACAATGACAACGTCAGTTGTGACTGCAGTGGGCACGTGACCATCGGGACTCGACCTCGATCAATGGAAACGTGTCGGTGATTCGGGCGAATCACATTTTTGCTATGTCGGGTCGACGGTCGCCTCCACAATCGCCGTCATCGAGGTAAACGGCGGCTCGAAACGTCTATTGTGCCACGTACCCGGGCTGGTGGGAGCAGTATTATGTTAGGCGAACCTGCGCTTGCATGAGACCTGTGGTAGTAATGAATGACACGAACCATCTGCAGACCTCCATGCTTGATGTCTACCCCGACGGCGACGTCACTTTTCAGCAGTACAACTGTCCGTGTCTCGGAGCCAGAACCGTGCTACAGTGGTCTGAGGAGCATTATAGTGAACTCACGTTGATGTCTCGGCGACCAAATTCGCGTGATTTAAATCCAACGGAATCCATCTGGGTCGCTATGGGGTGACATCACCGCGTACGCAAATCATCAGCTCGTTATTTACGTGAACTGCATGACCTGTGTGTAGAGATCGCAGGCTGCACTGCTCCACAAACCTACCAACGAAATATCGGATTTCTAATACTCAGAATCAGTAACGTATTTCGTTCCAAAGACGGACTAACAAGCTATTAATCAGGTGGTCATAATGTTTTGGCTCAAGACTGTATAAATACTTGCTGTCTGTGTGTCGCTTGACACATCACTGTATTTTCGTTTTGAATGAACGCATGTTGGCAACACTAATGACACTTAAATTTATGTTTCTGATTCTCCTGCAAATAAAGAATGAAAAAGCAACCCGTAAATCCTGCTCTGCAACTATGTCCAATTCGCGCATACTACAGTCTTCCGTCCGGTGCAGGCACTGCATAGCGGGGCGCACGTTGTCGAAGAGCAGAGCATCCTTCTTCGGACGGGTGAATAACGATAAACTGGAGTGGTAGTGGGGACGGCGGCTGGAAATGGGACTCCGACTGGCACTCGCTAGAACTCTCGTAGGAATGCTCTCGCACATACCTTGCCCGCTGGCCTTTTTTTTTTTTTTGTCATTTCATTCCCCTTCGCGGGGGCGGCAGCCTGCGGTAGTGTTTACAACAAAGAAGGTGAACAAAGACGGCAGAAACTTTTGAGTGGTGCTGATGTGATGGACGTGACGTTGACTGGCGAGCTGTTCGGAGACGATGAGTTGCATAGGATAGTGCCAAAGCTTTTACTTGATGAACAACATCAGGTAAGGTCGCCATTGAACCAAGGATGAAGACATCTGCCAATCAAGTGAAGGAGGAGAAAATGTTGTGGGTTGTGTGCGGGAGAGGGATGTGGTGATGGGAAGGAAGGAAATAGTTATGCTGCTGTGTGAGACTGGATGTTTTGTATTGGGGGGGGGGGGGCTACATTGTTGAGTGAGAACGAATTAGAAGAGTGAGTCGACTGGGGGAAATAGGAGGTGAGAGTAGCTCTGATAGTAAGTGACATTGGTATTTTAATGGAAAACTGAACCGGTAGCCGCGGTGACCTGACGCGAGATATTTGAGGGTTGGAATAGATGGATATTTTGAAGGACAGTGGTAATAAAATGGATGACGTCTTTGGAGTTGGCAGCAGCACGTGAGAAGATGTTGGGTGAAGCGACGTGTCAATGGGGCGGACCAGGACAGTCATTTCAGGCTGTGTTTGGAGGGGGCGTGTAAACTGTAGGAACAGGAGGGATAGGATTGACTGTTGTGTTAAGGACGGATGAGGACTGAAGTTTAGAAGAGTGTTGGCACAGGTGGTTAGGTTTGCTGTGGGGGGCAGGTGGCATGGCTTCTGCAATCAAGAGATAAGAGATGATTTTAGATATGGGATTTGTGGCAAGGATAGGCTTGTGATTGGGATAAGGAAGGTTCTGCTTCGTGTTTGCGTTGATAGATGTAGGTTGCAGAAGATGATATGTGATACTAGGAGCTTCCGAAAAGAAAAAGACAAACGTGGATCAGGAAAGTGGGTCTGGAAAGCTGGCGAATACAGAGGGCTGTTCGGATATTGCAGTCGGGATAAGAACTGAGCTCCCACTCAACCTCCCCAGCTGTGCTCTGTGATTCGTAGGATCAAAATGGGTCGAAAGTGAAGGAAGGTAATCTGTGTGGTAGGTGGCTCGGAAGTCAGGACCAGTGGACTTGATTATTGCTTTGTAGGGTGTTGTGATATTTTGAGATCTCAAATGTACATTTTATGTTGAGAGATAATGTTGGTGTATTGAGGCGTTTGACATCTAGACCAGCCGGCCAGTGTGGCCGTGCGGTTCGAGGCGCTTCAGTCTGGAACCGCGTGACCGCTACGGTCGCAGGTTCGAATCCTGCCTCGGGCATGGATGTGTGTGATGTCCTTAGGTTAGTTAGGTTTAAGTAGCTCTAAATTCTAGGGGACTGATGACCACAGATGTTACGTCCCATAGTGCTCAGAGCCTTTTGAACCATTTGAACATCTAGACGTGAAATGATGAAAGAATGTGTTGGAGGAGATGTCGGGGATGGGACGAAAGTGGACTCCATGGTTTCTGATGTGTAGGGTTGGTGTGGGAGTCTTTTTCCGGTTCACAGATAGGTGGAGTACCTGTAGCAGACGGTTTGCAGGGTTCGTTGAGGATGAGGTATCGTAGGTTATAGGCTGTGGAGTGGAACAGGTTTTCTCACGGCTTTTCTTTTTCGTATTTGGAGCTGGTGGGGTTGAGGCGGTTGAACATGTGGATGATGTAGTCACATTAGTGACTTGTGAAAGGTTTGATATTAGTGTGGCTGATGCAGTCACAGTAGCAATGTATGAAAGAGCTGAGTATTGGTGAAGCAGGTGTTGCTGTGGTTGCTACTTCTGGACACAGATGTGATGATGGCAGCGGCAACGGAACATCGGTCAGAGAGATGACGCTGGTGACTGGTGCAGTTCTAACGTTGATGCCAAAGTTGATGATGGCAGTGGCAGCGGCGGCAACGGAGCAGCAGAGTGTGCTGGAGTGTCGTCATCCGCAAATGAGGAGTTAGTTAAGTATGGGGATGTGGCGTGTGTGTGAGTAGGTAAACAGCTTGTATCATCTGATTAGTGGGGAAAGTCGAATAGGTGGAAGAGCAGGAGAGGACAGTGAGTAGAGGGTAAATTTGTAAGGGGAGGTAGGTTTGGGGTGTAGGTGTGAACACATGATGTGGACATCAGATTTGTTGGCAGAGACAGTGGCCGTTGGCTGGCAGCGACGATGTTGCCTGGGTTCAAATGGTTCAAGTGGCTCTAAGCACTATGGGACTTATCTGAGGTCATCGGTCCCCTACACTTAGAAGTACTTAAACCTAACTAAGGACATCACACACATCCATGTCCAAGGCAGGATTCGAACCTGCGACTGTAGTAGCAGCGCGGCTCCGGACTGAAGCGCCCAGAACCGCTCGGCCATAGTGGCCGGCTGATGCCTGGGAATCTCTGGCGATGGCCAGTGGTGATGGTGAAGTCTGGCTGCGACGGCTGGTAGGAAGGACTGCCAGCAAAGACAAAGAGGGGCCGCAATGGTCAGCTGCGAAGGCGCTGACAGGCGGCGATGGAGATGTCACTTGTTAATCCATGTGGTGCGTGACGTGAAACGGTGTTCTGTTTTGCTAGAGCCCTCAGCAGTAAGTAGCTAGAATTCACTGGTGGGCTGACTTCGCCTAGTGAGTCGCTCATTCAGCGTAGCTTGTGATGTTTGACGGAAATCTAGCGTGCAGGAGCTGCGACTCACAGTCACAATTATCCTAACCTCAATATCACATCGGACACGAAGTGGGCGTGTAAATGTGGACGATACAGCAGCTAAGGTCAGTACACCTACGGGAGTTGTGAATATGGGTATCTACTGGGTTTCAGAAAATTAGGCTTGCTCAGGTCTTATCTGTCGTTCCCACGCTTGACGCAGCATTGCTCCATAGCGATTCCGAAGGGGACCCTTACAGTTTGTTCTCGCCCCTTCAGCCGACGAACCGAATTTACGAGCTGAGGAGTATTCGTTGCAGGATTTCAGTTAGTGGTGAGACGGTGCAGAGGGTGAGCCAGCCAGCCCGGAAGATGACCTCCCTGGGGGCAGGCAGGCGCGGCGCGGAGCGCGCCGCCCGCTCGCTATCTGGTCGGCGCGGCTGTGTGGTCGGTGGTCGGTGGTCGGCGGTCGGCGGGCAGTTTTTATTAGCGCTTCCCAGAATGAAATGTGCAACGGACCGTGATCCGTGGGCTGGGCTGCGCCGCCAGGCGGAAACAATCGCCGGAATACGCCTTGCCTCGTCCCATCCCCCCCCCCCCCCTTCCATCTTCTCATCCAGCCACCGCCACACACCTTCGGCGTCGCCACAGGCCTGCAGCTCGCGTCTCCGCGTTTGATGCGCCTCGGCGACACAGCCGCTTCGGAGCCTCTTCCTGCTGCGGGCAGGCGCGTCCAGAGCCGCTCTGTCGTTGGTAGGGGCCTGTGGCCAACGGGTCTGCGCAAGTGTCTGCAGGGTAGTACGACTTTGATGAGCCTGTGCCATTTTTTAAACTTACACGAACATGTGGTATCTGTTCTTACGGACATGTCTGTTCTTTCGGATATGTCCAAAAGAACAGACACCACGCGTACGCGTAATCTGATTGGCCTGGATGGGCAATGGATCCATCTTCTTCAGTGCGGATGCAAAAATACGCCCGAACTCCTTTGGTAATCTCAGGGAGCGAATATGGAGGAAATGGACAGGGGCTGCAGATAGGTGGGGCTGGATGGGAGTGTGGATCGGCAGTGAGGCCCGCCGAGATGTGTTTTGGAAGACGCAGTGGTCAACGCAGCTGCCTTGTCAGCAGGCATCCTAGAATCGAATCCCAGTCCGGTACACATTTTTACTCGTCGCCGCTGATTCTACGTAATCTCTGTACGAAGCTGACGGCAGTGATCCGCTCCCTTTCCTTTTCTTTCTTTTCCTCTCAATCCTGCATTGACATGTAATTTTTTACCTCTCAATAGATATATGTGTGGCAGCAATCTGAATCAGTTTCTTACTAAACAGGAAACTGAGGGCAAGACAGGTAAGTAGTTCATTAGAAAACCATTTTTTACGATAAAAATAAACATATAAATTCTTCAGATATGTTGCAAAAAAAATTCACAGCACTTTTCGTTTCACCTGGTATCGACGACCCTTACTAAATTATAACATTACACTGAAAAAATCCGTACTTACTTGTGGTACGTACGGGAAAACACTCTCGAATTTGTGTGCTCTCATTTGCCAAAAACCCGTTTCGATATCTCGATTGGTTTATTGTATATGAGGAATAATGTGATATTTCAGTCTTGCTTTACAATATGTGATATTTTAATCTTGCTTTAAAATTTACGCACGTAGGTGGAAGTGTGTCCACTATATAAAATATATTTTCTGAATAGTAGAGCTCTCCCAAGCTTAAAGAAAATTTCAATTGTTATGAGGGCGTGCTGAGAAGTATCGCCTTTGAATTTTTAATGTGAAAAACTTAATATTTCTCAGATGAAACAAACGTTATTAACACTAAATATATTTATTCTTCATGTCCACGTATTTGCAGCCGTCTGCCACTAGACGTAATATGGCAGTTGTTGTTGTTGTTGTTGTTGTTGTTGTTGTTGTGGTCTTCAGTCCTGAGACTGGTTTGATGCAGCTCTCCATGCTAATCTATCCTGTGCAAGCTCCTTCATCTCCCAGTACCTACTGCAACCTACATATTTCTGAATCTGTTTAGTGTATTCATCTCTTGGTCTCCCTCTACGATTTTTACCCTCCACGCTGCCCTCCAATGCTAAATTTGAGATCCCTTGATACCTCAGGACGTGTCCTACCAACCGATCCTTTCTTCTAGTCAAGTTGTGCCACAAACTTCTCTTCTCCCCAATCCTATTCAATACCTCCTCATTAGTTACGTGATCTACCCACCTAATCTTCAACATTCTTCTGTAGCACCACATTTCGAGAGCTTCTGTTCTCTTCTTGTCCAAACTATTAATTGTCCATGTTTCACTTCCATACATGGCTACACTCCATACAAATACTTTCAGAAACGACTTCCTGACACTTAAATCTATACTCGATGTTAACAAATTTCTCTTCTTCACAAACGATTTCCTCGCCATCACCAGTCTACATTTTATATCTTCCCTACTTCGACCATCGTCAGTTATTTTTCTCCCCAAGTAACAAAACTCCTTTACTACTTTAAGTGTCACATTTCCTAATCTAATTCCCTCAACATCACCCGACTTAATTCGACTACATTCCATTATACTTGTTTTGCTTTTGTTGATGTTCATCTTATATCTTCCTTTCAAGACACTGTCCATTCTATTCAACTGCTCTTCCAAGTCCTTTGCTGTCTCTGACATAATTAAAATGTCATCGGTGAACCTCAAAGTTTTCATTTCTTCTCCCTGGATTTTAATACCTACTCCAAATTTTCTTTTGTTTCCTTACTGTTTGCTCAATATACAGATTGAATAACATCGGGGAGAGGCTACCACCCTGTCTCACTCCCTTCCCAACCACTGCTTCCCTTTCATGTCCCTCGACTCTTATAACTGCCATCTGGTTTCTGTACAAATTGTAATTAGCCTTTCGCTCCCTGTATTTTACCCCTGCCACCTTTAAAATTTGAAAGAGAGTATTCCAGTCAACATTGTCAAAAGCTTTCTCTAAGTCTACAAATGCTAGAAACGTAGGTTTGCCTTTCCTTAATCTTTCTTCCAAGGTAAGTCGTAAGGTCAGTATTGCCTCATGTGTTCCAGTATTTCTACGGAATCAAAACTGATTTTCCCCGAGGTCGGCTTCTACCAGTTTCTCCATTCGTCTGTAAATAATTCGTGTTAGTATTTTGCAGCTGTGACTAATTAAACTGATAGTTCTGTAATTTTCACATCTGTCAACACCTGCTTCCTTTGGGATTTGAATTATTGTATTCTTCTTGAAGTCTGAGGGTATTTCACCTGTCTCATACATCTTGCTCACCAGATGGTAGAGTTTTGTCATGACTGGCTCTCCCAAGGCCATCAGTAGTTCTAATGGGATGTTGTCTACTCCCGGGGCCTTGTTTCGACTCAGGTCTTTAAGTGCTCTATCAAACTCTTCACGCAGTATCGTAGCTCCCATTTCATCTTCATCTACATCCTCTTCCATTTCCATAATATTGTCCTCAAGTACATCGCCCTTGTATAGACCCTCTATATACTCCTTCCAACTTTCTGCTTTCCCTTCTTTGCTTAGAACTGGGTTTCCATCTTTGCTCTTGATGTTCATACAAGTGGTTCTCTTATCTCCAAAGGTCTCTTTAATTTTCCTGTAGGCAGTATCTATCTTACCCCTAGTGAGATAAGCCTCTACATCCTTAACCATTTTGCACTTTCGGTCCATCTCATTTTTGAGACGTTTGTATTCCATTTTGTCTGCTTCATTTACTGCATTTTTATATTTTCTCCTTTCATCAATTAAATTCAATATTTCTTCTGTTACCCAAGGATTTCTACTAGCCCTCGTCTTTTTACCTACTTTATCCTCTTCTGCCTTCACTACTTCATCCCTCAGAGCTATCCATTCATCTTCTACTGTATTTCTTTCCCACATTCCTGTCAATTGTTCCCTTATGCTCTCCCTGAATGTAAAACCTCTAGTTTAGTCAGTTTATCCAGGTCCCATCTCCTTAAATTCCCACCTTTTTCCAATGTCTTCAGTTTTAATCTACAGTTCATAACCAATAGATTGTGGTCAGAGTCCACATCTGCCCCTGGAAATGTCCTACAATTTAAAACCTGGTTCCTAAATCTCAGTCTTACCATTGTATAATCTATCAGATACCTTTTAGTATCTCCAGGATTCTTAAATGTATACAACCATCTTTTATGATTCTTGAACCAAGTGTTAGCTATGACAAAGTTATGTTCTGTGCAAAATTCTAACTGACGGCTTCCTCTTTCATTTCTTAGCCCCAATCCATATTCACCTACTATGTTTCCTTCTCTCCCTTTTCCAACTGTCGAATTCCAGTCACCTATGACTATTAAATTTTCGTCTCCCTTCACTACCTGAATAATTTCTTTTATCTCATCATAGATTTCATCAATTTCTTCGTCATCTGCAGAGCTAGTTGGCATATAAATTTGTACTACTGTAGTAGGAATGGGCTTCGTGTCTATGTTGGCCACTATAATACGTTCACTATGCTGTTTGTAGTGGCTTACACGTACTCCTATTTTTTATTCATTATTAAACCTACTCCTGCATTACCCCTATTTGATTTTGTATTTATAACCCTGTATTCACCTGACCAAAAGTCTTGTTCCTCCTGCCACCGGACTTCACTAATTCCCACTATATCTAACTTTAACCTATCCATTTCCCTTTTTAAATTTTCTAACCTACCTGTCCGATTAAGGGATCTGATATTCCACACTCCGATCCGTAGAATGCCAGTTTTCTTTCTCCTGATAACGACGTCCTTTTGAGTAGTCCCCGCCCGGAGATCCGAATGGGGGACTATTTTACCTCCAGAATATTTTACCCAAGAGGACGCCATCATCATTTAACCATACTATAAAGCTGCATGCCCTCGGGAAAAATTTCAGCTATAGTTTCCCCTTGCTTTCAGCCGTTTGCAGTACCACAACAGCAAGGCCGTTTTGGTTACTGTTACAAGTCCAGATCAGTCAATCATCCAGACTGTTGCCCCTGCAACTACTGAAAAGGCTGCTTCAGGAACCACACGTTTGTCTGGCCTCTCAACAGATACCCCTCCGTTGTGGTTGCACCAACGGTACGGCTATCTGTATCGTTGAGGCACGCAAGCCTCCCCACCAACGGCAAGGTCCATGGTTCATTGGGGGAATATGGCAGTGTATAACGTAATGATGCCGGTGTGTGATAATCAGAGTCCTGTAACGAGTTTCGAAGAGTTTGTCCACACATGCAGCGCCCTATTCCTCAGCATGACAATGCCGGGCCACACATTAGAGCTGCCATAGCTGTGAGTTTGCGACGCTTTCGATTCAATGACAACGATCATCCTCTATTCTGTCCCTTGACCCCAACTCTTTCAAAGAATTCACTTCGATAGTGATCAAGCAGTACAGGGAGACGTGAGGTTGTGGCTTCCTCAATAAAGTCAAACATTTTACAGCGGCAGTATCAACACACTGTCGTCTTGGTGACAGAAATGTATTTGTCATCAGGTCACTGTGTTGAGGAATTAATGCGCAGACATGAAGCATAAAGATGTAGAATGCTAATTATGTTTGTTTTATACACGCATCAAAACACGTTTTGCGTCACCCTGGTTCCCAAAACTCTAGAAGGTAGAGGCATTCATCTTCATGGACGACAGTTCGCGCACCCATCGTGCACATCTTGTGGATGACTTCCTTCGGGACAACGACATCGATCGATTAGAGTGGCCAGCACGTTCTCCAGACCTGAACCGTTTCGAACATGCTTGGGATAGACTGAAAAGGGCTGTTTATGGACGACATGGCCCACCAACCACTCTGAGGGATCTACGCCGAATCGCCGTTGAGGACAGGGACAATCTGGACCAACGGTGCCTTGATGAACTTGTGAATAGTATGCCACGACGAATACAGGCATGCACCAATGCAAGATGACATGCTCCTGCGTATTAAAAGTACCGGTGTGTACATCAGTCTGGACCACCACCTCTGAATGTCTCGCTGTATGGTGGTACAATATGCAATGTGTGGTTTTCATGAGCAATAAAAAGGGCGGAAATGATGTTTATGTCGATATCTACTCCAGTTTTCTGTACAGGTTGCGGAGCTCTCGGAACCGTGGTGATGCAAACCTTTCACGACGTGTGTGTAAAAAACTTTAAGACTTTTCGTAAAAAAAGATTCGTGGAATTTACTTTTCACCACACCCTCGTAGCTACATTTCGTATATAGCAGTGTCTAACGTAACACGCACTTAGTATAAATCAGTAATGATCTCTCATTTTTTTCTGGGGTATTGAAATTTTGTGCAGTGGGTTACAGAATTTCGTAATATTACAGTAACCGTGACCATAAACGAAACGGTATGGACTTCATCATGCAGCTGATGAATGAAGCTTTAAAATTCGAGAGAATAACTATTTTTCACCTGTTTCTTGAAATTGTTTGAGAAACGTTGGAGAACCATCGGCAGGAGTGTGACAGTTACTTTGTCTCACACAATCTCCAGCGCTCTCTGTGATACAATGTCTTTCAGACTGTGACGTCAGGCGTTAACAGGACTGCTCAATGGGCAGTGCAGATAGAATTCAGAGACTCCTACGATGGCTATCAAAGAAAACATGCGGCACCCCCTGCAGTGAGACGGCTAGCAGTAGATGGAGACTGTCTGCTAGGGACTTGTCGCACAAGCTGGTAAGTGAGCTTACCCTGAATCTTACTACGTGTGAGACAGGCTTTCGTGGGGCCCGCAGCCAACGTGTAGAGATCGTGAGTGGCTCTGTCTCGGAGAAGGGAAACTGTAATGAATTTCTCGGACTGATATTTTTTATCTTAATCCCTCACTGGATATACATTTCCCCCATATGTATACGAATTGACATAAATTATACTTTCCTTCAGATGGGTGTAGAGGCTTAGAAAACTAACGCATACAACAGCAACTTGTGTTATACTCCACACCCTTTCACAGCCATATGTGCTGCGGGGTTGGTCAGTATGGCACGCGAACCACGGAGTTGCAGTCGGCAAAAGCGTATTAACAGACACTAAAAAGATTCGGCTTCTTTTCTTAAAGGGAAGTTTATTTCCTGTTCATTAATCCACAACCTAATCACTGCTATTTTTCCTCTAGTCAGTAGTATTTAATGAACACACTGTATTATGCGAAATTTTGTTTCCGTCCTACACGATCTGTGGTCAACTTTTGGACATCTCTGCTCTGTCTGCTGGAAAAGGCTGCCTCCAGTACGGTAATAGATAAAAAGGGTATCCTTTTGCGAAATTAGACAAAGGCAAATTAGGTGAAATATTCGGCTGCTGGGTCTCCAAAGTTCACAAAGAATGTGAGTTAGTTCCACAAGAAAGAGTACGCCATAATTTTAAATGGAACGTCCGCAGCGATATCTCTGGCAGTGATCTTATGATCTTAGATCTGTAATCAGTGAGATTTTGCACAGTGTGTAGAAAAACAGCGTGAGAGTTGAATGTTTTGATTTGTCGGTGACATTTTGAAATTTCTAATTATCTGATGCGTCACGAGGCACTGTTTCTTGTAAATCATCCAAAGGGACCAAGGCTTTCATATGGAGCAGCTGCTAAAATTCTTAGAATCTCTAAGACATTGTTGGCGAAATGGTTTAGACCATATTTAGAGATCGGCATGAGTTACCGGAGAGAGGGCTAAGGTTCCAAGCTATTGTCGATAATCGCGGCGATTTTATCAACTGTTACGTAATTGTGAGACTAGTAATAACATGTATTTTCACGTAAAGATATATTTACAATAGCGTCTTTTATTTCACTAAATTTGAGTGGGCGCGATGGAGAGTTTCCGTTGTCAGCATGGTTCCACCTGTTAGTATTCCTTGCCGATCCGTGTAGGCAACACGCCTTTGTGTGCGGTGTAGTTACTTCGTGCTTGCCTGTGTTGTGCCTGCGTCACAAATGCATAGTGGATAACGAATATCTCCAGGTTATCCACTTAGTACTGGTTCTCGATAGTTTGTTACTACGCCTTCACACTTCCGCGAGTCAAACTTTTGATTTCAAAAACATGGACTAACATGTCGAATAGCATGTTTCGGCGGATCGTAACTGTTTCGGCGGATCGTAACTTCTCGTTATAATGTAATGTATCGAAGTAATAAATTGGTGGTCGCAAACGCTGAATGGCATCGGAGAAGGATCTGAAATTGAACAGCTATGGACGAACGCAATGGACGAAAGGGATTACAACCAGCTACTAAACGGAGAACGGTAGGAAGGAACGAGAAACCACCCGAGAAAGAACGAGACCGACCGAGCGACGCAGAAACGGGAACAAGACTGGTCCGAAGAGAACGATGAACGACCGTTCCTTGTGTTCGTTCCTCGTTCGTTCATCTACATCTACATCAACACAGATACTCCGGAATCCACCGTACAGTACGTCATTCCCTTTCCTGTTCCGCTCGCAAATAGAGCGAGGGGAAATCGACTACGTATGTGTCTCCGTATAAGCCCTAATTTCTCGTACCTTATCTTCTGGTCATTACGCGCAGTGTATGTTGGCAACAATAGAATCGTTCGGCAGACAGCTTCAAATTTTCTCAATACTGTTTCTCGAAAAGAACGCCGCCTTCCCTCCAGGGCTTCCCATTTGAGTTCCCAAAGCCTCTCCGTAAAACTTACGTGTTCTCCGAATCTACCGGTAATAAATTTAGGACCCCGCCTCTGAATTGATTCGTTGTCTCCCTTCAAACCGACCTGGTACGGATCCCAAATACTCGAACAATACTCAAGAATAGATCGCACCAGTGTCCAGTATCCGGTCTCCTTTACGGGTGAACCACTCTTTCATAAAATTCTGTCAATAAACCGAAGTCGACCATTCGCCTTCCCTATCACAATTTTCACATGCTCGGTCCAGCTCATATCACTTTGCAACGTTACGCTCAGATATTTAAACGACTTGACTGTCTCAAGCAGGACACTAGTAGCACTGTATCCGAATACTACAGGTTTGTTCTTCCTACTCATCCGCATTAACTCACATTTTTTCCACATGTAGGGCTAGCTGCCATTCATTCCATCAACTGGAAATTTTGTCTAAGTCGCCTTGAATCTTCCTACAAGTTACGAGCACGGGGCTGACAACCAGAGCCACACGCCACTGTTAAGCACTAATGAAGGACTCGGTCCCTTACTTCGATTGCACATAATTCATTAAGGGCAATCCAACAGATTTATTTCAAATAACACAAATGAAGTTACATTTGAATCTGTCTGACATTAAACAGGAATAAGAAAAAACACTTTCTAAATCAGCTGATTTAACGCGTGAAGCGCGAGTTAAGCCAATAACCAGCTAAACTAAACAATTCACCGTACTTCAAAGAAAGAGAAAAACGAAATTGAATCAATACACCCCACTGACAAATATCCAAAAAACCTTACAATACTACTCAAAAGAATACACTGAAGTGAGGAACAGTCGTTCACCCAATAGAACACTTCAAAATGAGTTCAATAACACAGCTGCGTGCCCCAGAAAACAGCAAGACACTACATACACTTGATTTGACGATTAACAAATACTCATTAACACTACGCCACTCCTGTTTAAAGTGCAGTCTCCCAAAGAAACAGGCTCTTATTCTGAAAGAACAATTTTTTTATATGTTTAAATTACAGCATTAAGGAATTCCAAAAGATGTCTAGGCCCCAACAAATAACACAGGCTAAGAGTCAGGCTGGGAGCACATCCTACGAGATCTTGTTCACACTATGCTCACCACAAACTGTACACATTCCGGCCGAACATCCACTTGCGGTGGATGCCAGAAGGACGAAGCAACCAACAGGCCCACGCCGTGCTTCTCACTCAGGCACCTCAATTTGTACAAACATCTAGGCCAACACCAACTCCGGACTCCCCTCTCACTGTGAGGCTTGGCACAGTTTACATGAGATGCCTTCCAGGCAACCAGTAACCGCCGCAGGAGTTTCACGATTAGCAAACAGGCCAGCGTAACAGACATCATACATGTGGTTACGCCCGAGCCACAGCTCCGCCAGTCTCACCGGCCGCCCCAAACCGACTGCCTCTCGCCGTCCCGCGCGCCCCAGCGGAAAACGCAAAGATTCTCATGCCCGGGGACGCGCCAAAGATAACAAGCCGATCGCTGATGATCGACCAGCGATCTGGCTCACTACAGTCTCACAATTCCGACGCCTTACCGTACACCACAGCATCCTCAGCGAACAACTGCAGATTGTTCGCCAAATTATTTATCTATGTAGGGAACAACAGCGGTCCTATCACTTTTCGCTGAGGCACTACTGACAATAACTTTGTCTCTGATCAACTTTCGCCGTGGAGGACAACATACTGGGTTCTGTTATATATACGAAGACAGTAACTTGTTCTCGAAAAAACAGTTACTGTTGATGACCGTGCAACTTTTCCCTGGAATAAATGACGACTAACTGACAACCTCAGCTGCCGACAGGTGTTGTTGTTATACCTCGATGTGGACAGCTGAAAATGTGTGCCCCGACCGGGACCCGAACCCGGGATCTCCTGCTTACATGGCAGACGCTCTATCCATAACAACAACACCTGTCGGCAGCTGAGGTTGTCAGTTATCATTTATTCCAGGGAAAAGTTGCACGGTCATCAACAGTAACTGTTCTTTCGAGAACAAGTTACTGTCTTCGTATATATAGTTAAAGGCTACCCAGCCATTGGCCTTCGTCTGTGCGAATGCGCACAGGTTGCCCAAACTCTTACGGGAATCGCCAAAGCGTGCGCGAGTAATGGGCAAATGTCTATAAGGTACAATACATACGTAGAATTGTGGACAGTTGGGAATGTGAGTCTCACGGGAGGCGTGCAAGGGATAAGTCCCTGCAGTCGCGCTATTCATGTATGTCCTCGGTGGCTCAGATGGATAGAGCGTCTGCCATGTAAGCAGGAGATCCCGTGTTCGGGTCCCGGTCGGGACACACATTTTCAGCTGTCCACATCGAGGTATAACAACAACACCTGTCGGCAGCTGAGGTTGTCAGTTAGTCATCATTTATTCATGGGTTCTGTTACTTAAGAAGTCTTCGAGCCAGTCAGATATCTGTGAACTTATTCCATATGCTCGTACCTTTGTGTACTTATTTAATCGTACGGCTAGGGCGCGAGTCGGGCAGACCGTCCGCCGGGTGCCGGCCTTTCCATTTGACGCCACGTCGACACCCGCAGTCGATGAGGAGGAGAGGATTATGAGGACAGCACAACACCCAGTCGCTGGGCGGAGTAATTCCCCGACCCAGCCGGGAATCGGACCAGGGCCCAGTATAGTTCGCAGTATATCATGTGAGAAAAGGGGAATCTGAGTTTCGCACGAGCGATGCTTTCTGAAAAGGTTCAGTTTGGTAAACTGTTCCTTTCGATGCGTTCCTTCGTGGACGACCCACCCCTGGCGAACGTCTTATTGAAACTGCAGCAGCGTGACTGATTTGCCCGTCGTTCCCAATTTGAGTCCTGCATCTACGTCCGACAGGCTCATTTCCAGTACAAATTACTTCATAATTTAGTTTCAGATAAAGGACGGAAATTTTTCCCCGCCGTCGAGCCCGGGGGATGCGCGCGGAGGGTGGAGGTCGGCAGTAGTAGTCAGCCAGCGGGTGCCAGGGAGAACAGCAGGGTGCGGCCAAGTCGGGGAGCGGCTGCCGAGATCGGCCGCGCGGTGTTCGGTGTTTACCACTGGCGCCTTCACGTGCAGCAGGCTGCTCGCTGCGAGACATTAGTTGATACACTTTATTGTTATTTACCTTTCATTTTGTTTCTGTTATTTCTACCGGTAGGCCTGCACATGGCTCAGGAAGTACACACTGAGCCATTAATTTTCAACGGCAGGTTTAAGGAGTCAAAATTAGAGAATAGGGAGCGCATCTAGATGGTTGTAAAACAATAAACTGGTAGCCAAGATCGCAGGGATTCTTTTTATTCTACGATTACCGGTTTCGGCGAAACTAAAGCCGCGATAATCGCATCTAGGGAGGATAGAAAACACTATAAAAGTGGGCTTGGATTCCTGTTATATAACATGTATAGACATAAGTTTAGGTACATACCTTAGGACACATACAGGTTATAACATCAAGGCAGACAATGGTGATATTAACATTTGCCTAAAACTCGCAGGCATTACAATATTCTCATACGTAGCACATAGGCGTCCAAAAGAGTTGACATTATAAATGTTAAGTGTCTCCATGACACACAAGCGCAAGACAGGTGCTGCAGCAACTCCGGCTCTATTCTTACACTACAGGCCGCGTCGCGAGATGGCGCTAGCAGAAGAGGCCAATGACTGTCACAGCAAGCGTCATAACAGGCTCTGCGTGTGTGGTAAGACTACCTCATTAGGGCTTGTACATAAGTCTGAGACTGCCGAGTTACACAAGTACACGTCTGTCTGGTCATATATAAAACCTACCAAAAGTCATATATAGATTTAAAAACACTGCAGGGTTACACAACTGCATATCCGTCGGGTCTTATATTGAAAAACATACCAATAAAATACACATTGCGTATGAGCCTCTGGGTTTTGGTCTTAACAGAACCACTTAATATAAGAAGTACAACTATGTGGCAACCTCATGTAAATGAACCACAGTCATCTAACAAAACCAATGTCAAAAAGTTATGCCACCTTATGTCGACTATATACTTATGTAGTCGTAAAAGACCCCCTTCTGTAGTGTAAGAGGCGGTCACCGGACCAAAACCAAGAAAACGTAAAACGGAAGGGGGGTGGGGGGAGGGGGGGCTGCATATGGCCCTAAAATAGGACATTCTCCCCATTAGGGAATTACAATTGCACGTTTCACCGAAACAAATGCATATATCGATGTATTCGAGGAACTGAGTGGATTATTTCAAAATACGAACGATGAAGAACAATATGAATAAGGGAAGCATGTTTCTCAATCTCTTAAAGATGTTTTGTTGAGCCATTCTTTAAAAAAATGCGTTTATATCGAATGAAGTTTTCATAAACCTTTCAAAAAATGCACCAACGAAAAAAAAATCGCAACACTAAAAGGAGATATGCGGCATAAACGGAAGTTGGTAGGCGTGTTTCGACATCTGAAAGATGATGTCGATTCAGATTTCACGGCAGTTACGTTAGAGTTGCATTAGTAGCTCTACTATGAGGATGCAGCTAAGGTTTGCTTTAAATACACGCTGTAACTGTCTTGAGATTTAGCTACATTTGAGATTAGAATTGATGTTAAATTGATGTTAGTCAAGAATAGCGTTAAGGTGACAAAGGCGCCGCTATCAACACCTCAAAATGTTTTAACGAGGTCATGCAATAGGGCTACGAGAAGCTGGATGTTCCTTCTGCGATACTGCAGAAAGATCTGGTAGGGCTGTATCCATTGCACATGCTTGCTGTCAGCTGTTGTCACGAGGATGTACCGTTGCAAGAAGACTGGTCTCAGGACGGTCACGTCGCACTACCGACAACACAGACCATCGGGTTGGATGTGGGGCTCTGGCGCATCGCACTGCGTCCGCAGCAGCACTCTGAGAAGCAGTTGGCACCACAGCTACGCAACCAACCGTCACAAATCGCTTACCTCAGGGACAGCTGCGAACCAGAAATGCTGAAGCGTATATTCCACAGATCCCAAACACGGCCATTTACCACTTCAATGGAGTCAAGCGTGACCTCATCTGGAGGACAGGGTGGAGGTCTGCTGTGTTTTCTGACGAAAGCTGGTACTGCTTCGGTGCCAGTGACGGACATGAATTGGTTAGAACGAGAAGGAGGTAAGTTGTGGGCCTACTATCAACCTGCCTGCGTGCTTCACACATTGGACGTACACATCGAGCTGTGGTTTGGTGTGCCATTTCATATGACAGTAAGAATACTCTCGTGGTTATCCCACTCACCCAGACTTCAAAACTCAACGTCAATCTGTTGATTGGACTTGTAGTGCTGACACTCATGAACAGCATTCCACGGGTTGATTTCCAACGGGATAACGCTCGCCTACATTCTGCTGTTGTAATCCAGCTTACTCTACAGCAGGGCCGGCCAAACGCTGCACAGTGTGCAGACGTGCGGAAGTGCTGCACATGTGCGCACGTGTGCGACAGCGACATCTGTTATTAGACATGTGTCCTAAAAGAACGGCGGCGGCTCCACTTCCCTGTTTATGTGGTACAAGCAAGAGCGCAACATACCCAGTCTCGTTTACCCCTGGAAACTGTAACCTTAACAGAGAAGTACTGAGAAATGGCAGGTACTGTGAAAAAGCAAAGGACGGGAGATCTATGTTCCCAGTCGTTTAAAAATGACTGCGAACTGCAATTCTTTTTTGTAGCCGTTGGTGAAAACTCACAGTGTTTGCTATACCGCCGAATAATGGGCGGCCAGCGTAAGTTTTCAATTGAAAGACACTACAATACATATCAAAAAGACGAGTGTAGTGCACTCAAGAGAGGAGAACGGCAAGCAAAATTAAATGTCCTTAAGAAAATGGGTGAGACACATCAACTCAATTATCATTTCTCATGATCAGTGATAAACGTGTTTGGATTTATTCTTTTCATAATTAAAAATTGTTTACCAACTGTGCATTATTGCCTCATTCTGCTCCATGTTACATTATTATCAGGAAAGTTGGTCATTAAACCGATCGTTCCAATGTATACTTACATTTAGGGTTTTTTTTAATGTGTGAAGGGCTACGCTGAGCTGAAGTCGATAAAACGTAACATTCATCTAATTGTCGGTTATTATGCAGATTTCAGACTGAGCTGATGAAAGATGTAGCAATAATGGTATTGAAATAACAGGTGATCATCGAGAGATCTGCGGTTATCATTCTGTTCAGAGGTCAGTGAGACAGAAATTATGTGGGTGTAACTGAGGGCAGCGAGAATTAGTTATAGGAAACCTTGCATTAGTTTAATGGTATTTGAAATCAACAATAAGGTTCGTTGGAAGTCGCTAAGTGCTCTCTTTCTTAAATACTAAATCAGAAACATTACTCGTATTTACGTGCCGTCGGTCAAGCTGTCTTAATAAAAACCCACGGTTGTTAACTGTATTACTTGTCTTACTGGGTTAAACTGTTAACATAAAAGTAGACGTCTCAATAAGTAGACTGTGACAGTATTTTAAATGCTTAATACGCGAAATACCTTCCCATGATTGGCTTGCAAGCTTTGGAAAGAGCACTAGAATGCGCCGATACAGAGTATCCCAGCAAGTGGATAAAGCGACATCTGTGCGTAGAAACATGCACTACACGAACGCTGACGGCTGCGGCGTGCACGCTGTGACCCGGAAGTTACACATGTGCAAGAGCACCGCACGCGTGCAGAATTTCTGGCCGGCCCTGCTCTACAGAGTATCATATTGTGTTGACCTGCTCCATCATCGGATCTGTGTCCAATCCAACACATATGAGACGTCTCCCGATAACTCCACCGTCATCCATAAACAGCATTATCCGTCCCTGTATTGATCACCATATAACTCCATGCCACAATCTGGCATCCGACACCTTTACAACACAATGCATGCTCGCACTCAACAGTCTGCAGGCTACAGGGGTCATTAATGAACCAGCATTTAACATTTGCAATGGCTTATCTCGCGGTTACATTAACCTGTGATGTTGCAGTGTCAATCGATTAAATACACTGAAACGCAAAAGAAACTGGTATAGGCATGTGTATTCAAATACAGAGATAGATAAACATGCAGAATACGGCGCTGCGGTCAGCGACCCCTATATAACACATTAATTGTCTCGCGCAGTTGTTAGATCGATTACTGCTGCTACAATGGTTATCAAGATTTAATTGAGTTTGACCGTGGTGTTACAGTCGGCCCACGAGCGATGGGACATAGCATCTTCAAGGTAGCGATGGGAATATACCCGTATGACCATTTCACAAGTGTACCGTGACTGTCAGGAATCCGGTAAAACATCATATCTCCGACTTCGCTGCGGCCGGAAAAAGATCCTGCAAGAACGAGACCAACGGCAACTGAAGAGACTCCTCCAAAGTGATAGAAGTGCAATCCTTCCGCAAATATCTGCAGATTTCAATGCTGCACCACCAACAAGTGTCACCGAGCGAACCAGTCAACGAAACATCATCAATGTGGGATTTCGGAGCCGAAGGCCCGCTCGTGTACCCTTGATAACTCCAAGACACAAAGCTTTAGCCTCGCCTGGACCCATCAACACCGAAATTGGTCTGTTGATTACTGGAAACATGTTGCCTGGTCGGACAAATCTCGATTCAAATTATATCGAGCTGATGGACGTGTAGGATTATCGAGGCGACCTCATGAATCCGTGGACCCTGAATGTCAGCAGGGGACTGTTCAAGCTGGTGCAGACTCTTTAATGGTGTGGGGTCTGTGCAGCTGGAGTGATATGGAACCCTTGATACGTCTAGATACGACTCTGACAGTTGACACGTACGTAAGCATCCTGTCTGATTACCTGTATCCATTAAAGACCATTGTGCGTTCCGACGGATTTGGGTAATTCGAGCAGGACAATGCGGCACACTATACGTCCATAATTGCTACAGACCGGCTCCGGGGACACTATTCTGAGTTTAAATATTTTCGTTGGCCACAAACTCGCCAAAAATGAATATTATTGAGCATATCTAGGATGCTGTTCAGAACCCCCCTCATCACTCTTACGGATTTATGGACAGCCGTGCAGGTTTCATGGTTTCAGTTTCCTCCAGCACTACTTCAGACATTAGTCGAGTCTATGCCACGACGTGTTGAGGCCCTTCTGCGTGCTCGCGGGGAGCCCTACTGAATATTAGGCAGGTGCACCAGTTTCTTTGGCTCTTCAGTGTGTGTTACCTAGAGAAAAGTATTCCCGAAATTTCATTACTCTATATCAATTACTATTTGGTGAAGTGATTTTTTTTCTATCAATGAATATTTTATGTATCTGTCAGTTTATAGACGCAGATAAAGTAAAAATTCATCCAGTATTATGTTTCTCACCTCAAATCAAATTATCGACTATGTACCTTCAGTATTATAACCCTCTGTGTCACGCGCAGTTACGTAAACCGAGACAGGCTTTTAAAAGACCTACAGAAGAATCAGGATCCTAGTTCAAAAACATTAAAGAATCCTCTCCATTTCTCGGTCAATGTAAGGAAGATACATTCTATGTTCCTTCGGACTCTGGGAAGACGATAACTGAAACTTCTCTGTCGGCAGCTGTGGCCGAGCGGTTCTAGGCGCTTCAGTCTGGAATCGCGCGACCGCTACGGTCGCAGGTTCGAATCCTGCCTCGGATATGGATGTGTGTGATGTCCTTAGGTCACTTAGGTTTAAATAGTTCTAAACTCTAGGGGACTGATGACCTCAGATGATAAGTCCCATAGTGCTCAGAGTCATTTGAACCTTTTTTTGAAACTTCTCTCTGTATATTGCAAGTACCGTATGGGAAATGATAAGAAATCAACTTAGCCTTTCAGTTAACTAATAGGAATTCGACAAGGTAGGGCCATTCTGTCAACTCCAAATTTAATCTTGACACATTCATATGTTTAAGCCCTCTGATCATCTCGTTAGTAATCAAAACTAATTAGTATCACGCGGGTGCATTCCGTGCTGTTTGTTGACTAAAACAGTGAATACATTCATAGCGTTTGTTGTATGAATATACTACAAACCATGCTTTGACCTTCTGGCACAATGAACAATGGAAAATGAGCCAAATAACATTCTGTTCAAAAGGAGAATGAATCACACCATTAAAACTAAATTAGTGCTGGAGAAACACATCACACATGGAAAGAAAAATTGTTAAGCTATAGTCCATTGTGCTACTGAATTACGTGCACAGTTTGGAGAAATGACTGATTGAATACTAAGTTGGGGGGAAAATATGAAAGAAAATTAATTCCGCCCGCAAGAAACAGAAGAACCTTTACTCGTCTCACAGCACTCCCTAGTTATTGACATCCAGCCACGTGATCCACCAGATATAAACAGTGGCTTGAAACTGGAAAACTTACTTAATCTCATTTTATAACTTACTAAGCTTCAACAGCATCTTAAGGTATTTTCTTATATCTGACCAGGAAAAGCAGGTAATTTATCGAAAATCAACAGTCAAACACTTCCACAGCACGTTGAGCAGTGAAAGGGGCGCTAAGAAAATCGTCTTGTGAGTTTACTAATCTGACCTATTGCCACGTGGTTCAGTGTACAAGGAATGTGGAATGAAATCATACAATTAGATCGTTAATTTATAGGCAGTCAGTAACCGAACATCTCCGCAACATTTTGAACTGTGAAAGAAGCACCATGAAACAACAAACAGGTCGTTCCCGTAAGAGAATGCAAAAATGTAGCAGGACATAGAGAATGCTCTACTTTTCCAGTTTATGTACAACTAACATGCTTACAAGTTTACTCTACTGTGCCGTTTATTTACATGTACGGGTACACTCTTTATCTGCTGCGAGGAAACAAGGATGACGAACCTGATTACCAGGAAGTGATGATCAATTTTTGTTTGCTTTACTGTCCATAAGATGACTGTGCTGTGTCGTATTTACATTGCCTCATGACAGAATGTACTACGAATCAACGGCAGCCCCCTTCATTACTCAACGCTATTCAGAAACGTACACTACAATACGATAGAGCAGTACCGGTACAGTATTTCCTGGTCGCTGGATTGGAAGGTGACGTCCTATTCCACGGCCTGCGAGGTCATCTGACCTAAACCCCCTTGATTTCCTATGGGAAAATGTAAAGTGTGATTCGAAACACAATAGGAATATTTGTCAGTTTGCGTCAGAATCTTGTTCTCCGATGTCATACTTGCATTGAGATCGATAGCCGTCAGTTTCAGCACGTTTCGTAAGATACAGAACAAATAGTACGTTCATTCTGTCAATAATGGTATTTTCAGTTAACTATAACTAATGGAAATAAAAAAGTAGACAGAATTTAGACAGTAGACAGTAGTAGAATTTATTCGTATTATCTCGTTAAGGTGGCTTACCCTACCCCTCGTTCCCCACCTCAAATTGTTTAGTGGAGCATCCTTTATGTCCTGTTAAATATTTGCACGCTCTTCCGGAAACACCCTGTGTACTCATTTTATAGAATACTTACGGAGACGTCCGCAGCTCATGGTCGTGCGGTAGCGTTTTCGCTTCCCGCGCCTGGGTTCCCGGCTTCGATTCCCGGCAGGGTCAGGGATTATCTCTGCCTCGTGATGACTGGGTGTTGTGTGATGTCCTTAGGTTAGTTAGGTTTAAGCAGTTCTACGTTCTAGGGGACTGATGACCATGGATGTTAAGTCCCATAGTGCTCAGAGCCATTTGATTACGGAGACCTTTGTCCATATAGTCTGGCATACGTATAAAATGGAAACGCCAAAAAATGGCTCTGAGCACTATGTGACTTAACATCTGAGTTCATCAGTCCCCTATAACTTAGAACTACTTAAACCTGAGTAACCTAAGGACATCACACACATCCATCCCCGTGGCAGGATTCGAACCTGCGACCGTAGCGGTCGCGCGGTTCCAGACTGTGGCGCCTAGAACCGTTCGGCCACTCCGGCCGGCGTGGAAACGCAATTAGATGGTTAATTTGTAGGAAGTGAATAACTGACCAGTCACCCTGTGGTGTAGTATACAAAGGAAGTGGCATGAAATCAGAGACTAAATCATTTACAAACAAATAACTGGCAGCGCACGCCGGTTTGAAGTAAACGATCTTATGCCAGGTATATTGCCGTTGTTGATTTCCCCGCCTCCAGAGAGGCATTTTGCGTGGAAGTTGTGCTGTGGCCACGAGAGGGGGCGGCCTGGACACGTGACTGCCTCGAGCGCCTCCGTGGCTGTGCTGGTAGCCAGAAAGGTCGGGGCAGCACGCAGTCTCTGCACGGAGGCCAACGAGCGAGTGCTGAGCAGAGCCGTGTGCGAGATTTCCGAGCGAGGCTCACGGGAAACACGGGCCCCACAACGAACTTGTGACGTCCCACAAGTTGCCTTGCCTAGGATACATCGTGAATACTCGGGTACGTCTGGGGCCAAGTGGGAAATCACTATGTCACTGAAAAGGTACCCGATGAAGTCCTTTAACTTTGTCATGTGTTGAAGAAAGCGCGGTCTATTTACAGGCGCTACTACCAATTACTAAACTGGTCAAAAATAATACTTCGCTCTCCGCCAAAAATGGTCGCTGCACCTGTAGCGTCACGTCCCATATTTCCTTTTGACCTCGATCCCAGGAAGATGATGTGTTGTGGGTCTGTCAACTATACGTCACTACAGACTGAATAGGGTGCGACAACTTTGTGGATCCTGCATCCTCGTGTTGCGGTTGGTGTCTTTTTGTGGTCAGACAGACAACGGTCCCAGTCGAGGTGGAGAAAAGGGCTTTTCCAAATCGAAAAGACCACTATCTGATTGGTTTTGCAGCTGATGGTTGCACACTGGTGACTTTATGGTTTATAAACTGCACTGTGTGTCTTTTGTGGTGTGTACTGGGTGCCTTCGCCTATCACAAATGTTATTGTATAACAATTTGTCGTTGTTTATTGATGGCACATAGGACTGCTTTGTTTGCTGCACCAAGAGCAGTTCTGTTTGTTACCTACTACTGTGAGTGTGATTAACTGTATTAGTCACAGAAATTTTGTTTGAATGACACATTGTAACTGCTTTCTCGTTCTACAGCGATAATCAGTTGTCTATATTATAAGTATTTGTTAGGATATATGTGCAAGTAGTTTGGTGGAGTGCTGTGTGCAGCTTGTTGTGTTTGCTGCTCGTCACAGCAGTCATAGTGTGTCGATGTGTTGTCGCGGTTTATGTTCTTAATAAAGTCTAAAACTTGTTTTTCCATCTATAAATGTTTTGTTACTGATGTTATGTCACATATTGTGACTGTTTATGCCCAAGAGCCCAGCAATTACTAAAATTGTTGTTTGGTTCTCTAAATTACGGCATAATTTGGAATTTCATTTTTTACTTCATGGAAGATACAGGGTGTTTCAAAAATGACCGGTATATTTGAAACGGCAATAAAAACTAAACGAGCAGCGATAGAAATACACCGTTTGTTGCAATATGCTTGGGACAACAGTACATTTTCAGGCGGACAAACTTTCGAAATTACAGTAGTTACAATTTTCAACAACAGATGGCGCTGCAAGTGATGTGAAAGATATAGAAGACAACGCAGTCTGTGGGCGCACCATTCTGTACGTCGTCTTTCTGCTGTAAGCGTGTGCTGTTCACAACGTGCAAGTGTGCTGTAGACAACATGGTTTATTCCTTAGAACAGAGGATTTTTCTGGTGTTGGAATTCCACCGCCTAGAACACAGTGTTGTTGCAACAAGACGAAGTTTTCAACGGAGGTTTAATGTAACCAAAGGACCGAAAAGCGATACAGTAAAGGATCTGTTTGAAAAATTTCAACGGACTGGGAACGTGACGGATGAACGTGCTGGAAAGGTAGGGCGACCGCGTACGGCAACCACAGAGGGCAACGCGCAGCTAGTGCAGCAGGTGATCCAACAGCGGCCTCGGGTTTCCGTTCGCCGTGTTGCAGCTGCGGTCCAAACGACGCCAACGTCCACGTATCGTCTCATGCGCCAGAGTTTACACCTCTATCCATACAAAATTCAAACGCGGCAACCCCTCAGCGCCGCTACCATTGCTGCACGAGAGTCATTCGCTAACGATATAGTGCACAGGATTGATGACGGCGATATGCATGTGGGCAGCATTTGGTTTACTGACGAAGCTTATTTTTACCTGGACGGCTTCGTCAATAAACAGAACTGGCGCATATGGGGAACCGAAAAGCCCCATGTTGCAGTCCCATCGTCCCTGCATCCTCAAAAAGTACTGGTCTGGGCCGCCATTTCTTCCAAAGGAATCATTGGCCCATTTTTCAGATCCGAAACGATTACTGCATCACGCTATCTGGACATTCTTCGTGAATTTGTGGCGGTACAAACTGCCTTAGACGACACTGCGAACACCTCGTGGTTTATGCAAGATGGTGCCCGGCCACATCACACGGCCGACGTCTTTAATTTTCTGAATGAATATTTCGATGATCGTGTGATTGCTTTGGGCTATCCGAAACATGCAGGAGGCGGCGTGGATTGGCCTCCCTATTCGCCAGACATGAACCCCTGTGACTTCTTTCTGTGGGGACACTTGAAAGACCAGGTGTACCGCCAGAATCCAGAAACGATTGAACAGCTGAAGCAGTACATCTCATCTGCATGTGAAGCCATTCCGCCAGACACGTTGTCAAAGGTTTCGGGTAATTTCATTCAGAGACTACGCCATATTATTGCTACGCATGGTGGATATGTGGAACATATCGTACTATAGAGTTTCCCAGACCGCAGCGCCATCTGTTGTTGAAAATTGTAACTACTGTAATTTCGAAAGTTTGTCTGCCTGAAAATGTACTGTTGTCCCAAGCATATTGCAACAAACGGTGTATTTCTATCGCTGCTCGTTTAGTTTTTATTGCCGTTTCAAATATACCGGTCATTTTTGAAACACCCTGTACTTCTGTATTGATTGTGGGGAGCCCTACTTAATGATCTTTAAAGGCTACAGAAATACTTTCTTCTATTGAAAGTATATGACTATTATGTTATCAGAAGTATTTTGATGTTAATATAAAGTAAGTGTTGAATTGAGCTCCACATTTACACAACCCCCTGCCCAAACAACACTCTACCTAAGTACTAAGCTACAAAAATCCTCTAATTCAAGCATTTTGATAGCACTCGGAAACACGTATGGAAGATGTACCTACTTCTCACACTTGTATTCTAGCAGACGGGATTGTTTTTCCTACTTAATTGCATTAACTTACATTTTTCTACATTTAGATCTAGATGCCATTCGTCACACCAAGTAGGAAGTCTGTCTAATTCATCCTGCACCTTACACTCACTAAACGATGGTAATTTTGCGTAGACTACAGCGTTATCACAACTGCTGCTCACCCTATCTGTGGCGTCAATGATGTTGTAGAGACCGAGCTCTGTCGCACTTCCAACTGACACTCCTGACGATATCCTTGAACGCGATGAGCAATCATCGTTCGGGAGAATGTACTGGGTTCTACTACTTGAAAAGTCTTACAGCCATTCATGCATCTGAGAACCTATTGCATATTCTCGAACCTTTGTCAGGAGTCTGCAGTGGGCCACTTATTCAAAAGCTCTTGGAAAATGTAAAAATACGAAATCTGCCGTTTAGCCTTCATCCATCGTTCGCAGGATATCGTACGACAAAAGGACACGCTGAGTTTCGCACTAGCGATGTCTTCTTAATCTGTGTTCGGTTTTTAGACAGAAACTTTTCTGTCTAAACGAAATCTATATCACAAGAACGCTTCTGCTGAAACCGGATCGCAGAACCTGGTACAGCTTGCAGTACTCGATTTTCAGTCTTTCACGTGGTTATTGACAAAATTTTAAAACATAAAAATCTATCATAACCTACTGCTTAAGAGGTATAATCTTACATTACGAATTTGACTCAATAGCTAACATATTACAGTGAGAAAATGTGTGTTTATCTTGAGACAGCGAAACTGACGGTATCGATGTACACGTACTACGTTCATACAGTATTTGAGAAACAAAACACCAACTACTTCTAACAAAGTTTTCACATAATTTTAAACCTTCAGGAAATTTGTTCTCGCTGTCACCCCAGATAGAATCACGAAAAAGGAAAAATGTTTGACGCTTAGTGAAGTTTCGTTCTTTATGCGAACTTCAGCATCAAGCGTGATGTTTTGATTTATTACTTCTTTACTACTAACACTGTACGCAACACAGTTTGCATATAGTGTCTACATATCACACTCCATCTAGACCAATAATGCAAATAAAAAATGCAATACTTGAGAAAAATTGACTACGAGAACAGAACTGTATGTCCATATTGCTGTTGTACGGAATATAATGGAATTTGATTGAATTTTCTCATTTTGATATGACCGAAGGATCGATCCATTTTACTTGCTAAAAACGTACACCAGCCACCATTTCATAAATATTTTTTGGTGCTGATTTTTATCCACATGACAACTTCGCGTGAGATATAACGTAAAACTAACACGTTTCATAACAAAAAGATTCTTATGGCCCGAATATGGCAGCAAGGTCTGTCGAAACCGGTTGTTTTAAATGAAAAAAAGTATTTATTAGAGTTTGGCTGATGTACGATTTTGGTATATAATGGAATGTATTAAAAAATATGTACACTGCTGGCCACCGTAAATGCAACACCAAGAAAGACAAGAGCTAGCACAAAAAAATTTATTTTGTAGATAACATGTTGACCAAGTATCAAATGATTACGTTTACAGACGTCTGTGACATGTGGTTCCTGCCAGAATCAGTAGCCAGAGTAGCCACCATTGTTGGAGATCACCGCTGCTACACGTCTCGGCATTGAGTCAAAGAGACGTTGGATGTGTTCCTGGGGTACAGCAGCCCAAGCAGCTTCCACACGTTGCCAAAGATCATGTGGTGTGGCAGCTGGGGATGTAATCTGGGTCAGTCGTTGAGCAACCATGGACCACATGTTTTCTATCGGCGAAAGATCCGGAGAGCGAGCCGGCCAGGGAAGCAATTCAATCTGGTTATTGGTTCAAATGGTTCAAATGGCTCTGAGCACTATGGGACTCAACTGCTGAGGTCATTAGTCCCCTAGAACTTAGAACTAGTTAAACCTAACTAACCTAAGGACATCACAAACATCCATGCCCGAGGCAGGATTCGAACCTGCGACCGTAGCGGTCTTGCGGTTCCAGACTGCAGCGCCTTTAACCGCACGGCCACTTCGGCCGGCTGGTTATTGACGAAGAACCTTTGGACAATGCGTGCCACGTGTGGTCGAGCATTATCCTGTTGAAATATGGTTGTGCCTGAGCCCTGAAGGTAAGGAAGGACAACTGGCTCCAGCACCTCGGATATGTAGCACCGGCTATTTAAAGTACCGGCAATGCGTACTAGAGGCGTGCGAGAGTAATATCCAATACCGCCCCATACCATAATACCCGGTGCAAGACCAGTGTGGCGGTGCATAATGCAGCTGTCCAGCGTCCTCTCTCCACACTCGAATCCGACCATCGTGGTGCTGCAGACAGAAGCGTGCCTCGTCAGTAAAGACAACGTCATTCCATTCTGCCGTCCACACCCGTCTGTCATCACACCATTGGTGACGGAGACGTCTGTGGTTCTGCGTCAATGGTAGACGAAGCAATGGACGTCTTGCGGACAGACCACTCTGCTGTAAACGGCGTCGAATGGTACGCGCAGACACTGGATGATGCGTTACAGACGTAATGTGCTGTGCTATGGTTCGGGATGTCACTGAGCGATCCGTCACTGCCATGCGCACAATTTGCCTATCAGCACGTGCAGTGGTGCACCGAGGTGAATGCGATCGACCACGTCGGTCCGTCGTACCCTCCTGCATCCAACGGTCACATATCCGCATTACAGTTGTTTGGTTTCGTCCACCACGACTAGAGATTTCTCTGTATGATAATCCACAATCTCGGTAAGCCACTATCCTTCCTCTGTCGAACTCGGATACTTGATCAAAAGATGTTCGCTGTTGTCTACGAGGCATAACTGATCGTCTTGTGAAACAACCACAGGGTAAACACACGTGCCGAACGTACACTCGTCGAAATCGCTAAGCCTTAAATGGCGCTATGAGGTGGCGCCACAGGCGCGCGTGATGTGCGTCTGCGCTGAAATTCTAATCAGTTGCATATCTCATCGCTGCAAACACATGGTGTAAATTTCACTTGATTCGGATGCTTCCTTCAGGGTGTTGCATTTACGGTGGCCAGCAGTGTAGTTGAAACATAAAGGAAGCTTATACTATTTCAGTATACCTTGTATAGAATTCTGTAGTTCGATATTCCTGAGTTTTCACATTTTTGAGGTGTGTCACTCTTTTTGACAGATTAAGATGTGGCACTGAATGTATGTGCAAACTTACATCATTCTAGGATGTATAGTTCAGGATATAAAACGTCATAAACATTAAGATGCGTGAAAAAGTAGCTTCTGCTGAAACGGAGCGCTCAGTACCCAGCGGATACTGTTCCAGTGTTTGATAACGAGAGTACTTAGCAACTT
Organism: Schistocerca nitens; assembly: GCF_023898315.1. NCBI lineage: Eukaryota > Metazoa > Arthropoda > Insecta > Orthoptera > Acrididae > Schistocerca > Schistocerca nitens. The sequence goes on along the minus strand of NC_064615.1, from coordinate 1,106,074,259 downwards.
CCAACAAAATTTAAGCATAAATTCAGAACTTTCGTAAACGTTTTCTCGCTTAAATGATTAACGAAAAATATTTAATGCTGTAACTCATTTAGAATCGGACGTTTCAGGCCATGTTACGCATGGGAGTTCGATTCTTTAAGCACTATGGGACTTAACATCTGAAGTCATCAGTGCCCTAGACTGAGAACTACTTAAACCTAATTAACCTAAGGTCATCACACACATCCATGCCCGAGGCAGGATTCGAACCTGCGACCGTAGCAGCAGCGCGGTTCCGGACTGAAGCACCTAGAACCGCTCGGCCACAGAGGCCGACTACGACGTCAAACGGACTGACTTGGAGCAGGAGAGGCACCACAGGAAATTTTAATTTGCACTGTCTATACTTTAGAAATAAACTCGTTAAACTTTGTCAGCATGACAAGGGAGGATTGAGGATTCACACTCATAGCAGTGGAAGTTCTAAAACACAGCAAAGTAATTTTTTTTTACATGTGAAATTTCATCATCTTTTCATTTACTAGCTGTATTTGTTGTTATAGGTACAATTTTCTTCATTAAGTAGGAGAGGATCTTCGATGAATTTGGCAGAGCATGCAAGCCTCACTTAAAGGTGTATCAAACTCTAGAATTTATTTAATTTATGAAAAAATGAATGAGCTTTAACATTTTGAACTTCATGTTTAGAAAAAACTAAAATTTTATAAATAATTATCTCAATTTTTACCACAGTTTTTAATTGATGTGGAAAATTCTAGAGCTTCATATACCTGTATGGTTTGTATGCTGTGGAAAATTCATCGAAGAATCTCTCTTACTTATGACGAAAAATATAGCTACAAATGCAGCCAATAGTAAGTGAAGAAATGATGAAATTTCACATGTAAAAAAAATTATTTAGCTATGCATTTGAACTTCCACTGCTTTGAGTGTGAATCTTGAATCCTTCCTGGTCATGCTGAAAAAGTTTTATGAATGTATTTGCAAAAGTATAGATAGTGGAAATTAAAATATCTTGCGGTGCCTCTCCTGCTCGAAGTCAGCGCGTTTGACTCCCCCCCCACCCATCCTCCGTAAAGAATCAGGGGTTTGTGATACGAGCCTAAGTGTGGACACGTTGTTTTGCTCTGCAGATGACGGAGAGGCCGGCGTGGAGGAGGACGCAGCAGGTGGAGTCGGCGGCGGTGGCGGCGGCGGTGGCGGCGGCGGCGAGGCCATGTCGGACGAGGGCGGCGGGGGCGGCGGCGCGGGCGGTGGGGGCGGCGGCCAGCAGGTGGAGGCGGCGCTGGGCAGCGCGGTGACGCTGCAGTGCCCCGGCGGCGCGTGCTGGCGGCGCTACGGCGAGGCGGTGGGGGCGGGCCCGCAGCTGTCTCTGGAGCGCGTGCTGTACCAGGAGGCGGGCGTCTACCGCTGCGAGCCGGACCGCCGCGCGCAGGGCCTGCTCGACCGCCGCCGCGCCGCGCTCAGCGTCCGCCTCAACGTCACCGGTCAGTGCAGCAGCGCGACACCGGTCTGCACTCTCTGCACTCGCAGAAACTCACAGAGACCTGCCCGCTTCAAAACTTATTCCTTCACAGGACTCGATATGTGGGCCTTGAGTCACACTGTCATCACACTCTTCCCAAACCTTGCGAAACACGTCGGATGCGATGGAATCTCACGTAGCAGCGATCCACTTGCGTAGTAGTGGCAAGGATTGTGGGAGGGTTCGGACGAGCACTTTGTCATTAACATCAACCCGTAAAGGAAATCACAACAATTTAAGTCGTCTACCTGAGTGGAGTACCTCCACTTCAGCTCGTCAACAGCATCCACACGGTCATCCTCCGAGCAGATGTTTCTTTATGTTTTCCCGAAGAGCCAACTGAGGTGCTGCACCACACTGTTACGAGAATTGACGCTGAAGTCATGAGGAAAACATGTCGAGGTAGTAAACGCCTGTGAGGTTTCTCTCCATGAAAAAGACAGGGATTTAGAACTTCTCTCTCAACTTTGCGAGACACATTGACTTTTCGCGAATGTCTTCCATGTTCAGCGACGAGATGCGGGTTTTCTGTTCTCCAGAAACGGACATTGGGCCGACTAACTTTACAGCTGTTGTAAAACGTTCCTTCGACACTACGAGGGGGCACAAAAAAAAGAAAAAGGAATTATTTTTTAAAGGCTATATATTTTCAAATTGTTTACAGAACAACCTTATCCTCTTCCTCTTACTTTCCATTACAACTAATAAATCTATCCCATTGGTGCCTCCATCGTTCGAAAAATATTTCTTAGTCATCTTTAGAAATGGCTGACAGTTCCTCCATTGTTTTTACTTTACTTCTTTATTGTTGTGAAATCTGTGTCCCTTCATACCCCTTTTCCAGTGTGAGAATACGTAAAAGACACTCGGAGCCAAGTCAGGCGACTAAAGTGCGTGGGGCCGGGGAACCATGTAATTTTTATCCAAAAACTGTCTAACAGAATGGCTCTGTTTAGACGGGCATTCTTGTGGTGGAAGGACCAGACTTCTGTTGCTACAAATCGGGTGTTTTTGGAAGAACAGTGTTGTGAAATATTGTTAAAACTTCCAGATAAAGGATTTGATTGAGCTGGGGGAATAAACAATGTATAAACTACGCCCTTGGCCTGAAAAAAGCAAATGAGCATTATTTCAATGTTTGATTTGACCTGCCAACATTTCTTTTTGGATGGGGTGACGATGACGTTCAAAATTGAGTTGACTGTTGTTTTGTTTCTGGTTCGTAACCATAGCACCTCGGCTCATCACCAGTACCGGTAATGAAGTTTGACAGAAATTTGGAACAGTTTCAAGCTGTTGTCTGACAGCACTCGACGTTCCTTTTGATTCTGTCAGAACCCGAGGAACAAACTTTGCAGCAACCCTTTTCATTCCCAAATCACCCGTTAAAATTCGGTGAAGGGAGCTCCATGATAACCCACTAATCTCTGATAGTTGATCAATTGTCTGTCGAAGGTTGTGAGCACAAGCTCCCGAATGTTTTAGATGTTTTCGTCGATTGAGGCAGTTGACTGACGTCCAGAACGAGGTTTGTCAACAATCGACATATCGCCGTTTTTAAAACGAGTAAACCACTCGCACACTTGAATTTTTCGCATAGCGTCACCTCGGTGAGCTGTTTTCAACTTCATAACATTTTCAGCACCATTTTTACCGAGTAGAGAACAAAATTTCACAGCTACGTGTTGTTCACTTAAACTTGTCGTAATAAAAAATGAAACAAGAACAAAAGAGTGCTAGTACAAACAATCACTGCAGATGAGCAGAACAATCCAAGTCGACAACACAGGCGGGACTGTACGGGCAAAGAGTTGCGCTCTACATTGCTAGCGGCAGAAATGCGTACTACACAGGCTCCGCCCACAGCATTGTTACTCCGGTTTTTGCGTACCCCCTTGTAAAAATTAACTGTCCAACACTGCGTTGCCACTGTCCATTCTTGCCAACATCTTGTCGAAGAACTCAGATCGTGCTGCACGATCCGGTCACGAGTGCCTGGGCCAACTACTACCGTCTCATATTCAAACGCTTACGGGAAAGACCGCTATATGCTCGACGTGCTGGCTTCTGTGGGCCTCGTTGATAATCGGCTCGAACGAGGTCAACAGTCAGCTCCGACACAGAACACCGACCACTACTTTTGCCTCTCATATGCTTCCCTTCACTTCATATTGTTTGTACACAGCTTGTGACGCAGGAATGACGACATATGGATTTTGGGTCTGGCCGTTGAACCGTGATTTATTTTCAAAGAATATTCTTAAGAATTTGTTTTATTTACTAGCGATTCATCAAGAACACTAACACATTTAATCACACTATATATACATCGAAGTACTTGCCAGGGAGTAACTGATGAAATCATAAGCAAATTCCTTTTAACAAATGGTAATTTTATTCACTTTAATAGTGCCTAAAGCATTTTTTAAAAAGAAGCAGATTTAAAACAATAATCAGAAAGCACCCTCTAAATATCAAGTTACAATTTATTCGGAGGCAGAAAGAAACAATCTTTGACTGTATGAGATTTCGGGCAGATAACCTTGCCGCTCCTTTTGACAAGGCCGTAGTTACGACTGCTCACAACAGCCTCTGAAAGACAACACCGGTGCAAATCTGCAACACACCAGATTACTTTATACTAAAGGTTTTAACAACCTACACAAGCACACAAACTATGCACCCTCCGTAGAAGAGACAGAAATGGTACAAAACACTAACAATTAAAATATTAACTTTACCACCGAAGTTGCAACTTGATTTTAACTTCTAAGAAAATGATCATTTAAATAAAAGTCTATTGTTGTGAATTGGCAGGAGCCAATTCACGGGGTTTGGAGGAAGCCGAAAGGCACGCGTTTACGCTCACGTAGGCTGGCGTGAGGTTTGGAAAATGACAAGGAAATTAGAACTTAGAAAAACGGACGCAGATGGTGAAATACTTAACTTTAATCCAGAATTGGTGAACATCGGTCTGACTGTACATGCATCCCAAGATAAATAACAAATGATAATGGCGCCTTGCTAGGTCGTAGCAAATGACGTAGCTGAAGGCTATGCTAACTATCGCCTCGGCAAATGAGAGCGTAATTTCTCAGTGAACCATTGCTAGAAAAGTCGGCTGTACAACTGGGGCGAGTGCAAGGAAGTCTCTCTAGACCTGCCGTGTGGCGGCGCTCGGTCTGCAATCACTGACAGTGGCGACACGCAGGTCCGACGTATACTAACGGACCGCGGCCGATTTAAAGGCTACCACCTAGCAAGTGTGGTGTCTGGCGGTGACACCACACCTATAAAATGCAATCTTATATAAAATTCTACAAGGTTGGCAAAACAAGTTAAGATGCTCTACAGTACAAATGGTTCAAATGGCTCTGAGCACTATGGGACTCCACTGCTCTTCAGTACACAGATACCGCCTCTCAAGATGATAGGCAAGATCAAAACATATTTCAGGTTAGAGGCCGTTACACTCCAAGCAATAAATCCGTTAACACACCAAATCCGACAAGCATGACAGAGGCAGGGAGATTACCGAACAACCCGAACCGCAGGTTGCTCTAACCCTCCCCTACTCCACAAGGGAAAAACGGACCATCCAATTTATAAACAACCACCACCCCGCGGGTGGGCAAACGGAGAAGAATGGTGGTACGACCCCCAAGCAAAACGGCTGGTGACACCATCAAGAGAAACAAGTAGAATTTAACAAGAGTAAATGAGACAACACATCACCAATCACTTAATTTCTAATAAACTGCGATTTGTCGAGAAGACCTGGCGCAGCATCCTCAAATCGCTCTCGCGAACTGTCCGCTGCCAGCCACTTCAACGGACGCAGGAAGGCGCGCCGATCTCCCGTGTCACGGCGTCGCAGCTCGCACCAGCCAGACCGATATCGTGGTTTGACTCCTGTTGCTCTCCTGTCGAACGCGAAGCCACTACACCTCGCTATACGGCGCGGCCCACTGGACTCACGTGGCGACCTCACATGCGCCGACGCTCAAGACGGACACGTCATCTAGTGTCCCAGTGCGCGACCGACCAACCGATCGATCCAACCGCCAATTACCATTGCCTGAGAAAACCCAGTGTCAACAAATGGCTCATCACTGTTTCTCTAGAAGCTGCCTCTCTATTCCTTTCGATGATGTACACGCAATTTTGTAGTCGTTTAGTAAGATTCCTCACCTACGTCTGAAAATAGACGTCACCAGGAAGCAGCGGAATACATTTACGAAGGATTACCTTAATACTGCACACTGGCAGAATAACGTGGGAATGAAACAAAAGTACCGGTATCCAGATTCGCCGCAAGGACCTTTTGCTTATGAAACAAACCCTACGCTCACTCAGCTGGGGACCGAGCGAGGTGGCGCAGTGGTTAGACACTCGACTCGCATTCGGGAAGACGACGGTTCAATCCCGCGTCCGGCCATCCTGATTTAGGTTTTCCATGATTTCCCTAAATAGCTCCAGGGAAATGCCGGGATGGTTCCTTTCAAAAAGGGCACGGCCGACTTCCTTCCCCGTCCTTCCCTAACCCGATGAGACCGATGACCTCGCTGTCTGGTCTTCTTCCTCAAAACCAACCAACCATCACTCAGCTGGGGACTCCTTGAATACTAGGTACCATACGAAGTATATAAGCGGGCCTAAAATTTTCAAACTCGATTTTCTCGAAAAATATGAGCTTCGTTGCTTCGTGTTTACATACGTTGAGGTCCTAGTCCTGCCCTATATACTCCGTCAATGTGAATCGAAACGGTGAAGGGAAGTTCGTATGGTCCCTTTGTGGGGTACGGAAACGGAGTAATAATCTGAATAAAATTCAGAAACTGGAAACAAATAAATAGTGCTGCACCAGCAAGAAAGACAGTAGGCTCGTTCATACAGCTTTGTTATCAGCGGCCGCCATTGATACACAAAATCTGTCGAGTTCTCTTACAAGGGAACCTCCCCATCGCACCCCCTCAGATTTAGTTATAAGCTGGCACAGTGGATAGGCCTTGAAAAACAGAACACAGATCAATCGAGACAACAGGAAGAAGTTGTGTGGAACTATGAAAGAAATAAGCAAAATATACAAACTGAGTAGTCCATGCGAAAGATAGGCACCAGCAAGAAATTCTGGGCTCAGTAGCGCCGTGGTACCGTGGTTAGCGTGAGCAGATGCGGAATGAGAGGTTCGTGGTTCAAGTCTTCCTTCGAGTGAAAATTTTTATTTTTAATTTTGAGACAATTATCAAAGTTCAGGTACTCACACATGATCAACTTCGCTCTCCAAAATTCCAGGACATGTTCAGATTTGCTTAGACATATGCAGGATTTGACAGTCTACACACGGAAAAATTTTAAAACGTTAAAAACATATTTTGACAGAGCACAGGGAAAACTGTGCGACTGTGAAACTGCTGCATTTATTTGTTGCAGTTTATGTGACAAACTCTTATGTTTTCATCACGTTTTTGGGAGTGATTATCACATCCACAAGAAAACCTAAATCGGGCGATGTAGAAGAATCTTTTCACCCATTCGCCAAGTGTACAAGTTAGGTGGGTCGACAACATATTCCTGTCATGTGACGCACATGCCGTCACCAGTGTCGTATAGAATATACCAGAGGTGTTTTCCTGTGGAGGAATCGGTTGACCTTTGACCTTGAGATCAAATGTTTTCGGTTCCCATTGGAGAGGCACATCCTTTCGTCTACTAATCGCACGGTTTTGCGATGCGGTCGCAAAACACGGACACTAAACTTATTACAGTGAACAGAGACGTCAATGAACGAACGGACAGAGCGTAACTTTGCGAAAATAAAGAAAGTAAAAATTCTCACTCGAGGGAAGACTTGAACCAAGGACCTTTTATTCCGGAGCTACTCACGCTAACCACGGGACCACGGCGCTACTGAAACCATAGGTTCCTTTCTGTTGCCTATCTTGCGCATGGACTACTCAGTTTGTATATTTTGCTTATTTTTTTCATAGTTCCACACAACTTCTTCCTGTTTTCTCGAGTGATCTGTGTTCAGTTTTTCAAGGCCTATCCACTGTGCCAACTTATAACTAAATCTGAGGTGGGTGCGATGGGGAGGTTCCCTTGTTAGAAATAATCTGGAGAACTTTGTCCGAAATCTTTAATTTTAGATCTGTTGCTGTTTGAACACAATGCTGTCGCAAAATACAGTGCTTTGCTTTTTAGAATGCGACATATATCTTGGTCAGATGTCTCTCGCAGCTAAAATACGTCGTTTTGGAGTTTCGGAGGATTTGGAAGAAATTCATTAAAACCTTATGACAGCAAGTGTTCCGGCTTGTTAATTGAAGCGAAGAGCAGATACGAAATATCCATATCGACAGCTTTCAAAGATTGTCCAACTTTGTTTTCTTTACCACAGCTTTGTGTTCCAGATTGTTAATTTAAACAAAAAGTAGATACAAAATATACATTCCGACAACTTTGAAAAGTCGTTAAACGTTTTTGTTTTTATTTTTGAGCTCAGGTCCGTCCCGTGCAGGCATTCAGTATTATTTCTTTCACACTCAAACACGTGCAGTCTCTGCTACGTTATAGTATGAGATTCACTACATTTTCTTCTGCTGCTATTCGATTCTTTTCCTCTTTTCTTCATTTGCAGATTACTCAAGGTTTCTCACTTACCGTAATACTTTTTTGGCACCTTACAAAGTTAAGTGCAATACAAAGTTGTAATTCACAAATTTCCATTGCGACGTGCTGTTTTTCCTCTTTTATCTCTGCCAAGAGACGTACGCAAGTTTGGAAAGATGTGCAGAATCTGCTACATACGGAAAGTAGATAAATTCATCCAATTCCTGGTCCAAAAATCCTTCGTACGTTGGTGTCTTTAATCTGATATAGTTCTTGTCCCGTAAATTATTTCACTTTAACATAGCGTGAATGTTCCAAAGCTGTGAACGCCTCAGAAACGTAATCAGTTAATTTCTAGTCTTTAAGAATTGCGAATCGTGATTAAATACCAACCTTACTTTCTGTCTGCCCCAATAACTAAATGCCTCTTTCCCCATTTTTACACCTGTGTGAGTTCAATATTGTCTCTGGAAAACGAGAAATGTCTCTCGGTATTATGTCATACTAGATATATAAGTTGATCATCAAGTTCAAAGCTCCTTACTTCGTTGGCTTGTAACTAATTATGCCCGTAATGTATCTCTGTTACTGTAGAGAGTATCAAGAGACCCAAATCAAAGGCCAGTGGACAGTTTTCACGAGGAAGCTAGGCCACAGAGGTGACAGCATCCACTGCTGCCATACCTTAGTAAACAGGTAGAGCCACAGCTAATACAGTAAACTGCACTTACTGCTCGCAGAGCGCAGCGCTCTCAGGCACAACCCGGTTCTCTCCCTCCCTCCCTCCCCACCCCTCATCAGCTGCACCTCCACCCCCACCCCCTCTCCCTTTTTCTGCGCGAGGCTCGCTGGCGGCCCGCCAGACAGTCATCGCAGCTGTTTCCGGATCTGTGCCGCCTGATTAAACAGCAAACTCGTTTACGTCCTCCCTCCTCCAGGGACCGGCGACTGCTTTCAACAGGTAATGGCGAGTTTCTCTGCACGCCGAAAAAACAAAAACTCTTACCTTCTAGAAAATGACATGGTGGCTTCGGGACGCAGGGACGTAAACGAGATTCCTTAAAACACACTCATAAGATTACGCTTCAGGCTTTCAAAATTTATTCCGTCACTCACACACTTCGTTTCGTTAAATCCTACAATCAAAGGAAGTCTTATCGGATGTGTAATGTAAGCTGTAATTAACAAATGCTTCTGTAAAGTATATCAACAGTCCACTGTGGCTAGTACTTCTCGTAACGTAGGGACTACTTCCAGATTACCTCCAGATAAGGATCTCTCCTCTGTAAATTACAAAATACTGGGGGAAAGGAACATTTATTGTCATAGTTAAAGGTAGTAAACATTATTCGTTCTGCGGAGCTATGAACATAGCTTATTTTGTTTTTCTCGAGAGAGTTGAAATTTTCTTAAGTATGACATCAATTTTTTTCTGTCATGTAATAGGTGATTTAAGACGACATATATATAAATAAATTTCAATCCAATTTCCATTATTATTAATTAGACATCTAGAAACGTCCATGGTTTTACAGGAGCAATACAACATCTTCTATATATCTGACTGTATTCAGATAAATGTTACGGTTGCGAAATGTTCATTTAAGTGATGTGTTCCAGCGAGTGCCCATTTTTCTGACTACACAAGTAAATTCGCATTATAAGAATCTGTATACGATACATCAAATTAATAGTTTCATTGAGCGACAAGCTTAGAGGATGCGCTGATTGAAATCATCTCTCGTTATAGCGTTAGGTCGCCATTTTATAGGCAGATCAAATTGCACAAGAAAACCAAATATTGCTTACGTACCATCGTTTCACGTGCTCTGCACGTGTGAAATAACGCGGAGCCTTTAAGAGTTAAGTAAATATCATAATAAATTTCAGTTTTATCTGTTTTGTGATCATATCTTATTCATCTTCGAAAAGTCTTGTTTTTTATGTATAAATGATACAAAAACAGCTGCAGTGACATTTAGTGCGTTCACCATGTGTTTGGTGAGCCAGCTGTCGTCCATCTGGCTACCCTGAAAACGACCACCGCACTTCAAAACGTGTCACTATGTTTTTAAAATAATTTTCGCATTATTTATCCCTACATAAGTCGTCATCAAGAGAAATTTGGTGATCGAAAATTTGAAAGAAAAACAACCCGCATCGACAACGACAAAGGCCTTAGTTTTAAATATTTGCACCCCAAATGACTTATCATATGGCAATCTGTATCCTATCTCACGACAGTATAAAACGAGCTGTCCTTTGAAATTTTTCGGCGTCCTGCGTCAATCCGATCTGATGAGGATCCCATACCTCATTGGAATTCTGCGAGGACGGTGTGGTGTAGGCAGACTCTTTCACGAATCTGTGGTGTCTTTTCTTTTAAGCGTTCTGCCAATTAAACGCCGTCTTTTGTTTGGTTTCCCCACGATATGTTCCACATCAATACTGCAATTTAATTTATTCGTAACTGTAATCCCTGTATATTTACCCGAACAGGCAGATTTTATGTTTGTGTGACTTGCCGCGGATTCCTTTTAGTAAACATGTGGATGACCTCAAAATTTTTTGCCACTTTTGCTCCAGACAGACGTCCAAATAATTTTTCAATTGATTCTGATCTTATATGCTTGACATTGTTAATCTAGGCAGCGATCTAGATTAATGTAGAAGTACAGCATCAAACAGCCAAAAACATTTATTATTCTCGACCGTAATAGCTATGTTTCTGAATCGTGACTGTGTGGGACAATTATTTATTTTAATTTCTGCTGCCAGTCATTTATTTTATTGTGTTTTCTTATCTAACACAATACAACGCGTTTCGAACATTTTCTGTTCATCTTCAGGCGTTTATACATACATACATACAAATAAATGTTACTTAAAAATAAACAGTCTTGAACTACATTAATTTAGAACTCTTTGTCCATTGTTTGTTACTGTAGCGGCTGGTGCGACGTTTGGGGGCGAGGAGGGGGGCAGTGGATGGCTAGAAATCGAAATCAGTGATGTCTTCTGCTGGCTTCCTTCCTTGTGGTTGACTATGTATGTTATCACAGCGATTTCATTTACAACACTGTTCAGCAGTCTTAAGCCAGTGTTAACTCAAGAGATTCAAAATGTGTCAATGCAAATAATTGACTACAAATCTGTCAGTACCAAGAATATCGATACAAAAACTCGATAATCGATACAGACACACATGGTACAGTCCGCCATCTTGTGTTGTGTGCATAATGTTTACATGTATGTCGAAGTAATTTTTGCAGTGAATTACGTTGGCAATCAGTGACAAAATACAATGTGCAATAGTGTAATGTTAATCAACAGCTCTGCCATTACACCAGTGATGCAAGAGAAGCAGCAAGATGATGAAATAGCTGTGATATCATGTATAGTCCACAACAAGGAAGAAAACCAGCAGAAGACATCACTAATTTCGATTTCTAGCCATCCACTGCCCATCTCTCCCCCCCCCCCCCCCTCCCCCAAATGCCACACCATCCACTACAGTAGCAAACAATGGACAAAAAGTTCTAAATTAACCTAGTTTAAGACTGTTTGTTTTTAAGTAACATTTCTCTGTATGTATGTATGTGTGTATAAACGCCTGAAGGTGGACAGAACATTTTCAAAACGCGTTGTATTATGTTAGATTAAAAACAAAATAAAAAAGTGATCGGCAGCAGAAAATAGAAATAAATAGTTAGCCATAACCCTATTGGTCAGAATTTATTGCGATGCCAGGTTCCAGCAAACTACGTTGCCATCATCGAATCTGTAAAGCATAGACCAACATATTCATGCACAATGGTCAGATGTAAAGGGGCGTAACACAGTTTAACACAACAATGGACTGTACCATGGATTATAACATACCTTCTGCAGAGCATTTCATTGACTCTTGACAAAATGTATCTTACATAGTTTCATATCGCAGAACGATATTTCATGAAGATTAGAACAACACTGTATCAGCAAGTCAGTCATAAAATAACTATTAATATAAAACAACGTACATATTACACTGTTTATGCAATCTAATATTCGTACATTAGCAGAATTAATACTGGTTTTGTTCTTCTGATGATTTTTATAGACTGTAAGCGACTGCGTCAACTGCAAACAATGGTACTCAGCATTTCACCAACATCGTTTTCATGGATTACCAAAAGCAGAGAGCCTGTAACACTTCCTGGGGATTAATAACCTATTCTCTCTGGATTTTTTTACCATAGTTCAAGACAGAGTCTCGGTGTGGAAACTATTAATAACAGGTCTCATTGAAGTCTGCGATAAATTACGAGCTTCTGTATAATGCCAACTTTGGGGTTTAGAGGTCTTTGAAATTTGGCATGCTCATTTCATTGCTTCTGCAACACCATTGGTACGATTCTAGTTTACCATGGGGAATCAGTTGCATCTATTTTACATTTATTTGGTATGCACGCGGGAGAACTGAAAAGTAATGACCCCAAATTTTCAAGTGACAACTCGTAAAGTTTTTTAAATAAAACAGACATTGATAAAAAGCTTTCAATAGCGAAGAGGGCATAAATTCGTCTTCAGTTTTGACTACCGGTTTTGACAGATGTATCTTTCAACTTCTGGTCTGTAGCTTAACGCATTTATGACGTAAGAGTCGAGAACAAACATTGTTTAACATGTCAAGAAACGGAAATGGAAGCGTTACATTTACATTCCTTCAGAAATTTTTTGTTACAAATTGTGTTTTCCTTATGGTGGATATAAAATAGCTCATTATATGTTTGTGAGAAATAAAATATTTACTATTAAAAAGCACCTTGAGCACATGACCATGACGGCACACAAAGCACTCACAGATGATTCTTAATTCTTAAAAATCATAATATACAATAAAATGCACATTTACTCATCCGTTTACATTTGCGTGAAATATTATATACATTGAGGATTTACCTTAGACGACGTATATGGTGCAACTGGATGCCACTCTGTCAAAGATAAAGTATGTGCAGCGTGTTACATCCACTAAATCGCTCTTTCATAGGTACTGTAAAATCAAACCGTACCTTATTCTCTTTTAATATTTAGAAATAACAAACTTATGTCAATAGAATTTAAACATTGTAACGATTACCAAACTGTATTGTATTTGTACCCGAAACATATTTTACATTCACACATGTCCCAGAAGGTCTTATTACTACATGTGTGACAGATAAATTTTGATATTTATTCTGCTACAGTATATTTCTGTGTTTTTGTGGCGTGTGCATGTCAGCAACAACAAAACTACACCATGCAAAGGCGCAGGACGCACGCGCAAGCCACCAACAAGACAGCAATCATCAAAGAAAGAGGGTCGGGTATATAGCGTAAACGTCACATGAACACAGACAACCGGATATCATAGTGTATAGACCCAGCAGGGAAGTTTAAGGGGATGGGGGAACCGGAGTGTGCAAATTCAATTTTCAGTACCTACAGAGTGCTTACAATATAACTTCAGAAATAATGAAACTATGAAGTAAGCAGGTGTGGGGGGGGGGGGGTGAGGGAATTGCCTGATGCATAGATTTAGTAGATACCAACAATCTACAAAGTACGTGTAAACTATTTCTTGTAGAATATTAAAGTTTTGAGATATAATTTTTCTCAATGACACTGTATGATAAATTATATTATATATAATTACTGTAGATATGTGCAAGTAAGATTCCGTTGCTGAGGATTGTGCACACATACGTATAAACCAAGTTATATTTCATAAAAATAAATAGTTATGCACATCAGAGTAATTTCCATATAAGTAGTAGCATGTGACACATAGCAACAAAAAATGGAATGCATATTATTTCAGTAATGCAGGTAATTATAGCAGTGCGACCAAAACTAAAAATGTAAGTCATCATTTAAGAGTAAAAAGACTTAACAAATGAAAAACATAAAAAGTACAGTCACTTCAGGTTATAAGTCTCAACGAGTGTTTCAATGGGAATTAAGTGAGGGATGATACAAGCATGCTCATAACAACAGTATACAAAAAGAGGGGGTGCATAATATAACAGGATGACATACCTATAAAACGTATATGTGAACAAAAATGTTATAGCATGGCACAGCTAAGTCATAAATGTATAATAACATGGCGACAAAGATATAAACATACTTGTCAATAGAATGTCATGTTAAGTACTTACTACGTTAAAATACAACCAAAGGTAAATTTCAGGTTCAGATGAGGATAATGTAAGTGGGTTATCATGAAGAGAAGAACCACAGGCACAAGTATAGACTATGTGGTAACGTGAAAGGCAAAACATGTGTATTGAATTTCTCAACATGAGGAAATTTAGTCAAAACAAACGCTATTAACTTTCTACACCCTTATTCTTCGTGCATAGATATATACAGCCCTATGCCGCTAGAGCACTCCAGATTGTAGTGTGTAACAATGCGGTGTGTAAGGTAAACGTATCATCGCGTGAGAAACAGTATGCTGTAATTGTGTTTCGAAGAGTCGTCCACACATGGTGTATTCTCTCCTTCAGCAAGACAGAGACAGACTACACACAAACACTGTGACATCTGCAACAGTCTGACGCCATGGGTTCACTGTCATCGATCTTATCCCAAATGGTTGTGACTTGGCCTCATTCGATTTCCATCTGTTTCCAAAACTTACAAAATCTTTCGCGAACTTGACTTTGATTGTGATGAAGCGGTACAAGCAGAGGTGACGTTCTCGTTCTGTCAACAAAGTCAAACGTCCTACAGTGGGAGTGTCAACGAAATGATCTCTTGTTGGGAGAACTGCGTTTGTTGCCTATCAGCACTTTCCTGAGTTTAATTTTCTGGACTTGGCAGACATGCACACAAGTTTTTAGGAGCAAACACCTCATCCACAAGTTAAATACAGACGAAGGAGGCAGTTCAAAGAGGGGAGAAGTGTTGTAGCAGTTCTTGTACGACATGAACATTCATTTATTTGATATCATTAAATACATACTTTATATGTACAAAGCATAGTGGATGTGTCTAAATGTGTATGTCTGGTATCTCCTCTCAAGCCCCTGGATCGATTGGCACCAAATTTAACACAGGAACAGCAGTTCTCAACCAGGACTGTGGGGTTTATAATCTCCTAGCTCCAATAGCGGTGTTTTTTCTACTCCCTGACGTATAGGTTGTCCTGCACAACAGCTTTATTGTGTAAGAACATTAAGGGGAGGAGGAAGTGGGCAGAGAGAGGTCAGAAAGGCGAGATGCATGAGGCAGGAGGCGGGTGTGGATGTGTGATGGACATATGGAAAATAGAGAGGAGAGATGCAAAGAGAGAGGGGGAGGAGGATATGGTGAGAGTGGAGTGAAGGAAGGTATGATCAGAGAGAGGGAATGGAGAAAATAAACGAAGGAAGGGCGAAGAATAGGTGTGTTGAATACCTGCGTCGAACACATATGCAAGCGAAGCCTTGGGAAAAAGGCTAGCCTTCTGTAAAATGAATGTTACTAAAACTCTCTTTACTCTTAGAAGTGTGGCTCTGTAGCGGCGACCAGGACAGTAGATTGTGAGTTGTCTTTTACCAGTACAATGTTTACTTAAACGAGAGGTTAGAAGATTGATGATTACTGTTATTTAGTTTCCGGCACACTAATTAATTAATTTCATCACGAAACAGAGAAAGCCGTCAATACAGGCTTCACTGGAGTGCACCCACTCAAGTACACAACTGAGGGCCAACGGACAGCAGAGATCAGACGTGACTCCTTTCGCAATTCCTCTCACATTGCCTCTGCCCCTCTGCTCCCTCCCATTCCCCACCACACCTACTACACTGTCTGACGCAATGCGAGCTAATGTAACCTCAATGGCCATCAGTCTCTTTCCCTTTATTATGTATAGCGCATCTGAATATTCAGAAGCCCGTTTCTTTGATATTGGGGGCATTTTTAGGGGTCCAAGAGCCACGTTGTTCTAAATGAAATGGTTCAAATGGCTCTGAGCACTGTGGAACTTAACATCTGAGGTCATCAGTCCCCTAGACTTAGAAATACTTAAACCTAACGTAAGGACATCACACACATCCATGCCCGAGGCAGGATTCGAACCTGCGACCGTAGCAGCAGCGCGGTTCTGGACTGAAGCGCCTAGAACCGCTTGGCGACAACGGCAGGTCACGTTGTTGTTCACAATGATTGAACCGTAACCAAGCAAAAATAAATGGCAATGTTTCTGTCCACAGGAGAACTTCGTCTTTGCCACTGGAGTGCTAACATAGAAACTACAAAGTATCTCCCTCCCCAATTGCAAACTTCCACCTAAGATTAACAGAAAATCTTCCTAGCATACCAATCTATCGATGTTCCCCCTCTGTTTCCTCCAGCTGACGTATCATATTAATTCGTGAAAACTAGTCACCAAGTAAATGATTGAGAGTTTCTGTCTTTCCCACTGAAACATTTTCTCCACGAAAATACCATTTTAAAGTTGAAATAGGTCTCATATTTGAATAATTAGATAAATATATAAAATTTTTGATTAAAAAATAATGATTTTTGGTGTAAAATCTAATCACGTTTTCGTAAAACTCAACCATTTGTAATCTTCTTCAGTAGTTAATTAACACATTAAAACGCCTCGGACTAAACCTCCAACGAAACAACGGAAAAATCATCTGTTAAACGTCCAAGAAAAAGCTCAAAATAAACTAAAACTACCAGCCGCCACAATATTTGGATCACGTCCCTTCGCCAGCTTCACGTTTACAAAGCTTTAATCCCATCAGTCTTCTTTCATGTCAGTGTTGCCTGATTTCCGTTACACCAAAATATTACCAATGTCTCCAATTTCACCCTGCCTGCATATCATACTAACACTTCGCCTCCATACTGTATCTCGTACGAATCTTTTAAGCCCCCTCCCCCTCAGTCTAAAAGGAACGTCCTCCGGTTTCGTACCGTTGTTTCATCCTAGATTGTCAACCCTAGCAGTATAAGCTTTTCTTATAACATATTTTGCCAACGTCCCTGCACACTCTCCACATCCAATTCCAAAGCAACTTAACAGCTCTACCTCAGAAAGGAATCCATCCAGAGATGCCCCAACCTTCCCAGGATTACGGGAACACCCTCCATGTCACGTCTCCATCTCTACCGACACTTTCCATCCCTCTTTCTCCAACAGCTTCGTTTCAGTTCCTCCTGCTTTCTAAAACACTCTGTCTGCAACAAATGCTCCTCACCTGCGGTCACACCGTGTAGACTGACCCTAAAAAGAGCAGTGTTACGTATTTTATAAGGAGTGTCGTCAATTTAAAACAGCCCGAAATTTTCAAATTCAGCTACCGTTTTGAATAATTTTTAACATGTGCATATTTTATTCTTATTACTTGCGTGTGGACCCTGCTGGTTCCACCAGACATTTTAGATTCCTCTTTTCCTCGTCTTCTGTATGCTCTCATTTTCTACCCATGATGTAAATTTCTTTCTGCAGTCATCTTGGTTGCTGGTGTTCTTGGAATAATTCCATTCCTGTCAAAACTTCGTGACTGAATAGCACCTGCACCCAACTTTCTCAATTCACTATTGGATGTATTCCAATCTTTCTTTTAACCTACAGTTTCACAGTATTGTCTCCTACAGCATCTTCTTCTAGTATGAATGTTATATGCCCTAATGTCTTAACACAACCCCTATCATTCTGTAACTTCTTGTTGTCCATGTTCCTTTCTTCACCGATTCTGCACAGAATATCCCCATTTTTATCTTATCGATCCACTTAATTTTCAATGTCCTTCAATAGCACCACACCTCAGATGCCTCGATTCTCTTTTTCCCTGGTTTCCTAGAGTCCATGATTGCTTATAATATAATTCTGCACCCTAAACTTACATTGTCGGCCATTTCTTCTTCAAATTAAGGTGATGATCTTATGGCCAGGAATTCTCTGTTTGCGCGTCTTAAACTGCTTCTTACGTCCTACTTGCTTCGTCCGTCATGTGTTTTTTTTTTTTTTTTTTTTTCATCCAAGGTAGCAGAAGTTCATAACTTCGTATACTTTATGGAAACCAGTTTTGACGTTAAGGTAATTGTTAATCTCATTTATGTTACTCCTCATTACTTGCATCATTCCTCATTTTACTCTCAGTCCGTAGTGAGTGCTAATTAGACTGTTCAATCCATTCAACAGGTCCTGAAATCCTCCTCACTTTCAATGAGGACAGCAGTGCTATTACCAAGTCTTACAACTGATAGTCTTCCACCCGTAATTTTAAACCCCTCTGGTATCTGTCTTTTATTTCCGTACATTCATGCGTTAGACCCTTTTCGTTCCTAGCACCTAGTTCTTCATTTTCCATTTTTGTATTTCCTGCTGGTTTATATACGTATTGCATACTACCTGTCTTTCTTCCATAATTAACTCCTATTTTTCTTAGGATATGCAAAAAACTATACCATTTTACTTTGTCGTATCCTTGTTCCAGATCGGGAAATCTAATGAAAGCATCTTGATTATTTTCAAACTTGGCTTTCATTTTCAAGACCAACGTCAGAAATGGCTCTGTGGTTCCCTTACTTTCCCTAAAGCCAAACTAATCTTCACCTAATTGATCAGCGGCATTCTGCGGCATTGTTCTGTAAGTTACTGTAGTCAGTAGATTGGACACATGAGCTGTTAAGCTGTTTGTGCTCTTGCTATGTTCGGAGTTTTATGGAAACCAAAAAATGGCTGCCATTAAAGTAAGTGTCCAAGGAATAGAAAAGCAACTGGAATCACTCAACAAAGGAAAGTCCACTGGATCTGACGGGATACCAATTCGATTCTACACAGAGTACGCGAAAGAAATTGCCCCCCTTCTAGCAGACGTGTACCGAAAGTCTCTAGAGGAACGGAAGATTCCAAATTATTGGAAAAGAGCACAGGTATTCCCAGTCTTCAAGAAGGGTCGTCGAGCAGGTGCGCAAAACTATAGACCTATATCTCTGACGTCGATCTGTTGTAGAATTTTAGAACATGGTTTTTGCTCGCGTATCATGTCGTTTCTGGAAACCCAGGAATCAACATGGATTCCTGAAACAGCGATCATGTGAGACCCAACTCGCTTTATTTGTTCATGAGAACAAGAAAATATTAGACTTCCGGAAGGCGTTCGATACAGTTCCGCACTGTCGCCTGGTAAACAAAGTAAGAGCCTACGGAATATCAGACCAGCTGTGTGGCTGGATTGAAGAGTTTTTAGCAAACAGAACACAGCATGTTGTTCTCAATGGAGAGACCTCTACAGACGTTAAAGTAACTTCTGGCGTGCCACAGGGGAGTGTTATGGGACCGTTGCTTTTCACAATATATATAAATGACCTAGTAGATAGTGTCGGAAGTTCCATGCGGCTTTTCGCGGATGATGCTGTAGTATACAGAGAAGTTGCAGCATTAGAAAATTGTAGCGAAATGCAGGACTATCTGCAGCGGATAGGCACATGGTGCAGGGAGTGGCAACTGACCCTTAACATAGACAAATTTAATGTATTGCGAATACATAGAAAGAAGGATCCTTTATTGTGTGATTATATGATAGCGGAACAAACAATGGTAGCAGTTACTTCAGTAAAATATCTGGGAGTAAGCGTACGGGACGATTTGAAGTGGGATGACCATGTAAAATTAATTGTTGGGAGATTCATTGGAAGAGTCCTTAGAAAATATAGTCCATCAACAAAGGGGGTGGCTATCAAAACACTCGTTCGACCTATACTTGAGTATTGCTCATCAGTGTGGGATCCGTACCAGATCGGGTTGACGGAGGAGATAGAGAAGATCCAAAGAAGAGCGGCGCGTTTCGTCACAGGGTTATTTGGTAACAGTGATAGCGTTACGGAGATGGTTAGCAAACTCAAGTGGCAGACTCTGCAAGAGAGGCGCTCTGCATCGCGGTGTAGCTTGCTCGCCAGGTTTCGAGAGGGTGCGTTTCTGGATGAGGTATCGAATATATTGCTTCCCCCTACTTATACCTCCCGAGGAGATCACGAAGGTAAAATTAGAGAGATTAGAGCGCGCACGGAGGCTTTCCGGCAGTTGTTCTTCCCGCGAACCATACGGGACTGGAACAGAAAAGGGAGGTAATGACAGTGGCACGTAGAGCGCCCTCCGCCACACACCGTTGGGTGGCTTGCGGAGTAGAAATGTAGATGTAGATGTAGATCCCTTTATACGATAGTTTGATGATATGTCTTCACTTTCATACATTCTGTACACCAATTTGAATAACCGTCTGGTGCCCATTTCTCCCAATGATTTTAGAAGTTCCGAAGGGATGGCCTTCATCCCTTCTGCTCTGTGTGGTCTGAAGTCCTCAGAAACTCCGTTAAACTCCGGCTGTAATTCCGGACGCTCTCCGGCTTCCGTATCGACATCCGGCTGCCGGCGGCTAATCACCTCGCCGATTGGCCGTAGACTACCGCCGGACTGCCGGGCCGCTCTGGCCGTGTCCAGGCGCGGACACGGGCTCGTCTGACAAACACGGGCTTTGCCGCAGTCGGAGAGGACGCGAAACCGGTCACATTTTTCATTAATGAAGGGCTTAAAACGATGCGGTATTTTTTTTCCACCGATGAAATGTTAAAGCCCGTGTACGCGTTCGGAGCGGCAATTAAAATTTCTCAGGCATGCTTTTCGGCGTATGTACACTTCCGCTACTGCGGATGCACTAATGAACGATTTCGAGTTCGGAACGGGCTGTGCGAGATGAGTGCGCAGCGCCGCCGCAGACCGCAGTGAATGTCCACTGGCCGGCGCCACCGGCAGTGCAGGCTCAGCCGCGATTCGCCGCTCCACACACACGCCTGCCGTCGCGGGTCCTTTTGAAACAAACGTCCAGATTTAAGCTACGTATGCTTGCGATCAAATAAGCCAGAAGGCGTAATTAGCACTCAACTGGAATTTCCAAAATCTTTGGTGGAAGTAGGAATCAAACGGTTATTCAGGTTGGTTTCTAGAATGTGTCAGTCAATAAATATCCCATGAGATATTCGAAAGAGTGGCATCCACATAATCGAGAAGGTAGCAACGGTAGAGGAGTACGTACACGATCGCTCAATTTCCTTAATAGCACATCCATCCAGGTTGTCGACAGCAATAATATTCAAAATAGGGAAAAGAAAACAGCAACTTTGGCATTAGGAAAGATAAAGACACAGAAGAGAAAGTTCTGAAGTTACCCTTGATAATGGATGCAAGACGTAGAGAAACAGAAATTATGAAAGGCGATCCCCTCGGCTTTCGAAAAAGTAGAGGCAACACATAGTTATGATGTTGACATCGTTAATTAAATCAAGACTTAAGAACAATCAAGACTTGTTCACAGAAATTATCGACTAAAAAGTTCACTGAAAACGTGAAATGTTGGAAGATGTTCGAAATTATCAGGAAAATATGTGTAACTGTACTGTCTGCCATCGAGTTCCCCTAAATTGCACGCAGCACCGCATAACAGCCACGCTATGAGGGAAACAAATCAGCAGCCAAACAGGCGAAGACATCAGGTAAACACGACGAAGATTCCAGTCGATTAATAGGAACCTTTTCTTGCAGAGGTCGCCGCGACATATCCGGCCACGGATTCCTAAGCCGGGTTTCTATTGGCTCCAGCTCTCTATGTAGGCCCGGCCGGTCGAAGGCAGACCAGTCGTCGTTCGCTGCTAATGGCAACAGCTACAGCAGGGTCTCCGAGAAGATATCACCGAAGCCGCTGTACTACACCGCCGATCGAAGTACCAGCCGACCGAGAGGAACCACATCTACGGCTAGATCGACGGACGTCTACATCTTATTGTACAGCCGGCTATTGTATTGTAGAAGAAGTTACGTCAATAAACTGTTGGAGAATACAACAGTAACATACAAGGAAATGTGGGTAAAATACAATGCGTACGAGAAGCGAGAGGGAGGAATATGAATGGAAGACGAAGAACGAAGTGCTCGAGCCGCACGGATACGCGTGCGTGTAACGCGACTGCTTCTAGGACGGGAAGGTACGCCACTCTCCGATCGATTACGACCGGCGGCTTAAGGACGGGGGTCGGTCTGCCAGCCAACCTGTATGTGGTTTTCAGGTGCTTTCCCACATCCAACAAGGTGAATACCGGGTTGGTTCCCATGTTCCATCTCAGACACACTCTGCCCCAACATTTAGAACTCTTTCTCACACTTGCATCAAAATTTGCTCAGTACACAGCAAGTTGGGTACATTGTTTCTGTCCTGAGGAATGAGTAGGAGACTGATGACTGTAGCTTCTTGGTTTCCTTAAACAGTTAATGAGAACAGGCAATACCAAGTGCTCCAATTGAAAAGGTTGTAACACGGGGAAGTAGTCTTTCGCCAATACTGTCAATCTATACATCGAAGAGCAATGGTGGAAATAAAAGTTCAGGAGTGGGATTGAATTTCAGGGTGAAATGATTTCGATCATAAAATCTGTTGATGACATTACTACCTGCAGTGATACTAAGGAAGAATTACAGAACCATTTGAAGAAATTGGTCAGTCCAATGAGAACACACTAAGGAACGAGAGTAAGTAAAAAAAAAGACGAAAGTAATGATGGATAGCGGAAAGAAGATGAGCCAGAATGCTACCGCCAAAATAGGAGACTACGGACTAGACGGAGACAAATAGTTCTGCTACCTTGGAAGCAAACTTATACAAGATAGGTGAAGCAAGGACTTAAAAAGGGAAGTATCACGGGCAAGGATGGCATTCATGGCCAAAGGAAGTCTATTACTACCAAATATCGGCCTTAATTTGAGAATTAAATTTCTGACAAAGTACGGCAGGAATTCAGATTTGAAGGAAGTGAATCATGGGCTGTGGTGGAACAGAGAGAGCAGATAACTGAAGAGCCTGAGATGATCTCCTATAGAAGGATGTTGTAAACTTGTTCGACTGACAAGAAAAGAAATGATGCTTTTTGCAGAACTGGCTGGGAGGGTAACATATGAAAAACATAGAAAAGACTAGACAGCGTGAGAGGACATCAGGTTAAAGCTTCCATGGTATTTGAAGGGCTTGCAGGCGGTAAAAACTTTGGGGGAAGACAGAGACTGGGACATATCCAGAAAATACTTAGGGAGGTAGAGTGCAAGCGGTACCCTGAGATGAAGAGCTTGACACAGGAGAGGAATTCGTGTGTGAAGTCCTCAGATTTCACAAAATACCGACGAAAAATATAGTGAAATGGTTTCACGTATTTTTCCAAAATGCTTGTTAATGTCATTTGCTCTATCTACGGAAATTTACGTCAGTACACATTACACTTCCATCAGGCCGCAAGACATTTACGTCAGTTCCCAATAAATTTACAACAGACTCGGATACAGTGCAATTCATTTTTGTCCCTTTTTTGCCTTGTTGTACCATCATGCTATAACTATCTGTGCCGTTCTATCACAGCAGAGGGTGAGGTGGCCAAGAAGCTCAGACCGCACGTCTCATTAACTCTTCTGAAATTATATAACAGTGTTACTATGGCACCTCTGGAGGCCAGGTAGAAGTGTCACTACGCATTACCACCATTACGAAGCACAAGTGTCCAGAATGAGATTTTCACTCTGCAGCGGAGTGTGCGCTCATATGAAACGTCCTGGCAGATTGAAATTGAGTGCCCGACCGAGACTCGAACTCGGGACCTTTGCCTTTCGCGGGCAAGTGCTCTACCATCTGAGCTACCGAAGCACGACTCACGCCTGGTCCTCACAGCTTTACTTCTGCCAGTACCTAGTCTCCTACCTTCCAAACTTTACAGAAGCTCTCCTGCGAAGTAGCACTCCGCACTATCCTTTCTTTCAGGAGTGCTAGTTCCGCAAGGTTCGCAGGAGAGGAAGAGGCGTGAGTCGTGCTTCGGTAGCTCAGATGGTAGAGCACTTGCCCGCGAAAGGCAAAGGTCCCGAGTTCGAGTCTCGGTCGGGCACTCAATTTCAATCTGCCAGGACGTTCCATATCAGCGCACACTCCGCTGAAGAGTGAAAATCTCATTCTGGACACTTGTGCTTCGTAATGTTGGTAATGCGTAGTGACACTACTACCTGGCCTCCAGAGGTGCCATAGTAACACTGTTATATAATTTCAGAAGAGTTAATGAGACGTGCGGTCTGAGCTTCTTGGCCACCTCACCATCTGCTGTGATGGAACGGCACAGATAGTTATAGCATGATGGTACAACAAGGCAAAAAAGGGACAAAAATGAATTGCACTGTTTGACATGGTGCCGCAGATGCAAGGGACGCGACATGGACGACGGAAGGCCCTCAACTTCCTGAAACCAAATTCATTCAACAGTGCCCTGTCCTTTCGTTCTAGAAAACAGCTCAGAGTGTGACCATATAAATAGTTACGTTACACTGATGCGGAAAATAATTGAGTAGTGTGATCGTTTACGCTCGTTCATAGGTAAAGCGGGTGGCACACGACGGTTCATTGGTAGGATACTAGGGAACTCCAATTAGTCAATGTAACATGTCTTTAGATCACTCGTGCAAACCATTCTAGAATTCTGCTCGAATGTGTAGCACCTGTACCAAATAGGACTTACAGGTTTGTTGAACATAACAGACAAGGTGCAGCACGGCGGGTTGGGCTCTCGCTATCCTTTAAACTGTGTCCACCTACTTGGATAGGCTTCAGGTTGTCTGCCCCTTCACTCTGCGATGGTGGATACTAGTTTAGCCGACAAAAGCAGCGCTGCCGAAAATCCGCCTAAATACCTACGACGGAAACGCCACATAACTCAAGTCCAAGGGAAGTTGGTGAAAGTTAGCTAAATTGTCGAGTATTTGGGACCCTTTAATAAGTACTTTGAAAAATAACTTAAATTTCTTTGATTTGATTTGTTGTCTTTTTTTTAAAAAAAGGAAAATCGCTATCAAGTCCGTTCTTAATATCCCGACATTAATTGTGCAATGTTGCTAACTGTTTGCGTGAAAAGTTCACACCTGCAAGCAGCCAGAAGATATTTAATTCGTCACGACATTTTAAGCGTTCTGAACAGTCGCTGACCGTCGACTACTTGAGAGTTAACAGATTCAGTCGTTCAGTAGGCTTCTTGCAAAGAAGTGTACGCCATAATTTCTTGTCCTCTGCACGAAACACGCCACACGGAGTTTATGGACGACACGAAATGTTCACACGTGAATATCTCCTTAAATAAACCACTCACAAGTCTCGCGGTTCTAGGCGCGCAGTCAGGAACCGTGCGACTGCTACGGTCGCAGATTCGAAA
The DNA here is from genome assembly GCF_023898315.1 of Schistocerca nitens. Classification (NCBI taxonomy): domain Eukaryota; kingdom Metazoa; phylum Arthropoda; class Insecta; order Orthoptera; family Acrididae; genus Schistocerca; species Schistocerca nitens. The sequence continues at coordinate 1,106,048,863 of NC_064615.1, read as the reverse complement.
CCTGCCTCGGGCATAGATGTGTGTGATGTCCTTAGGTTAGTTAGGTTTAAGTAGTTCTAAGTTCTAGGGGACTAATGACCACAGCAGTTGAGTCCCATAGTGCTCAGAGCCATTTGAACCATTTTTGAACCACTCACAAGGCCCAGACTTTCACAGAACACTCAATACAATAGTCGCTCTTCGTCAACGAAACAACAGAGCAAATATGGGAATTTCTTCTTTTTGTTATAAATATGATCAGCGTGGTTTAATGCAGTTTTTACCGGAAGACGTCCCAAATTGACTATCGACTCAAAGATCTGAGGCAGAAAGCCCCACACAAACGGGTGAAATGCTGGGTTCCTAATAGGCAGTATGTTAAGTAGCCAATGAGATCATCTCGAGTACTTCTATACTCGCGGTATTTCTGTCAGCCAATCAGATTACCACAATCAATTTAGACTATAAATCACGTAATTCCGACCCTAAATAAAATGAAAGGAAAATACGATTGCTTTCCATAAGATAATTTAATAATAAATTGAATACTCCACGCCGCTTCTGGCTGCCTTAACAAGATCAAGCTCACTCGGACATACGTCAGAAATTCCCCTAATGCATAACTTTCTTACACATACATTTACATAGTTTTAATAAAATATTACGCTCTCACTCTACGTATAATCTCCATTCACTCTCCCAGTCTCTCCAAAACCCTCAAACAACCAAAATAGAATAAAATAATAGTTTTCCAGAGTACTTTTAATTACGTCAGACACCGGTGGTAATGAAACTAAGAAAGCACCAGAAAATTAGATTATGTGAACCTATCCTCTTGGTTGCAGTTTCAATCGATACTATAGATGAACACATTGCAGTCCCTAACTCTGTTTCACAATGCCAGCCCAGTTATTATGTATTTTAGGTAAAAATTTATATCTCCGAAAGTATTGGATTATTTTTGAGTTATCCATAGAATTTGGTATACAAAATGTCAAAAGGAACGACTAGTATTCTACAGTACTTCGTCAGTTTTATAGAGAGTACCTGTCACGTATTGCACGCTGCGTTAGGCAAATACACGGCTCGCTCGGCCCCGCAGGCAGCGTCAGCTGCGCCACCGTGAGAACGAACACCTGCTCTGCTCCTGTGTCCACAGCACGCTGCGCTATCATTGCAAGCTGACAACTCTTAATAATAGTTACGTTACAAAGGGCAGCACGAATGGTCACATACTAATTTGACCCGCGGGACAATGTCACAGTGATTCTGAAACAAACTGCCAGACACTTAAAAATAGTTAGTTCAAATGGTTCTGCGCACTATGGGACTTACCAGCTAAGGTCATCAGTCCCCTAGAACTTAGAACTACTTAAACCTAACTAACCTAAGGACATCACACACATCCATGCCCGAGGCAGGATTCAGACCTGCGACCGTAGCGGTCACGCGGTTCCAGACTGTAGCGCCTAGAACCGCGCGGCCACACCGGCCAACACTTAAAGATAGTCACAAACGAGGAAGCCTATTTACAAAGGTTAAGTATCGGCTGTAAATGGTGACTCAAGGAGTATTAAAGAAACCTCAATGTATCTGTCCCATAGAAATCGGGCAATTACTTTGATTACACCGAGCACAGACGTGTTCAGACGGGTATTTGTTCCGCACTCAGGACGTGAATGGAACTGGAAGAAGCCCTACTATTTCGTACAACGGAAAGTACCCTCTTTCATGCACTTCACAGAGGTTTTTTTTTCTTCTCCATTTTGTTCGCATTAGTTCGTTGCATCTGCTCGGGGCGGACGTCGTAAGACAGCCATTGAAGTTCGTTGTTGATCTGTTAACTCAGTTTTTTTTATTACAGAGGGCACATTACCCTCTGACCGAACACGCTGAGCTACCGTGCCGGCATAGTGGGTTCGGGCGTGCAGATGTAGATATAGACGCAGGTGCAGCTATTTCTTTGTGGGTTGTATTACATCCACTGATCATCCTTAAGCTACCTCTACACGGGAAGTGAAAATTTACGTGGACTCGGAGAGCAATGAGTTTAGGCACAAAACGCAATTTCACATTGTAACTCAATTGCGTCCGTGAATAATACGTGTAGTGCTGTGCAGTTTTCTTCAGTAAGCTACGAAACGATGTCAACTAAGAAAGTGCTGTTCCAAAGGACTGAATTTAAGATAAAGAAGAGCACATCATAGTTTTTCGTACAACATATTACAATAATATGGAGGTGGGGGTACACCAGTGCTGGCCTCGCGTTTAATGATTGTAACCACTCTAAAATGCGTAATTTAATTATGTTTTGCTGTCTGAGTATTGTGGAGTCAGTGAGAGAGTGTACGGATGACGTATGTAATGTGCGGATATTTTATTTTGTTAGGAAGTATGTAAAACGTAGAGACGTACGTGACGAATGTTCAGTGTGCAAGCTTTTGTATAAAAGCAACCAGAAGCAGTTTAGGTGTTAAAACAATGAGGAGTCATTTGTGGGGATAATTCGGATTGTGTTTCATGTAAATTAAATTTGGTTTCGTAAATTGAGAGTTTCTTCTATATATTGCTTTCTGTAATTATATCGGATGTTTTAGGAATCATCACTATTATTTGAGAGATGTAGTAGTTATTTGTGCTACAGTTCTGTGTCTCTGGGAGACACTCGGGAACTGTTTTACAGTGCAGGTCAATGTGGAACCACGCCAAAAATATTTTTGTTAAGATGAAGAAAATCTTGCGTTCTGTTCGTTCTTTTGTGGGAGTTTTGGAGTGACTACAGTTTTGAATATTGATGTGAATGTCTGGAAATTTTAAGTAACTTAGATTGGAAGTTATTTGCATGTGAACTTTCTTGTTGTTCTTAAAACTGAGCATGGCGTGTTTAGCGAACATAGCTGTGAATAGCTGTAGATCAGTGACTGAACAGAACTTCCGGCTGCTTTTGTGTAATACCTTTGTAGTAAAAACAGTAACTAACTTCTACCGATAATAGATAAGGCAGTAAGTACGGACTTGATAGCCATTTTCCACTTGCTTTGGATGTACTAAAGCCTAAGTAAGTGAACTTTAATCCTTTTCTAGCAAATTACTCAGCATCCCGCAACCCCGATATTTTTTTAAACTTCCAGCACCTCGGATCTATGGGAGGACAAAACGGGGTATCTGCCCCGGGCAGCAATTTCAGGGGGCGTCAAATTCATATTCTTGAAAAATGGTTCGAATGGCTCTGAGCACTATGGGACTTAACATCTGAGGTCATCAGTCCCCTAGAGCTTAGAACTACTTAAACCTAACTAACCTAAGGACATCACACACATCCACGCCCGAGGCAGGAGTCGAACTTGCGACCGTAGCGGTAGCGCAGTTCCAGACTGAAGTGCCTAGAACGGCTCGGCCACACCAGCCGTCCATATTCTTGAAGAAAAAAAAAAACCTTGTTTCACAAAGCACCTGGCATTCAGTGCAAGTTCGTCTATCGATTATTCATATTGTGCTGAAACACATCTCTGGTGTTTTTAAATATTTTTGAGCACATTCTAAGTTCATTTCTGAACCAATCATAAGATAATTTTTGAGTGGGTGTATAGCGAACGCGATTTCACTGTCAGGGGAATCCGCATGCAGAAATAAAAAAATCTTTCCCAGGGAGGGGGATATAGGTTTGATGGCTTCTGTTACAAAATGTACACGTTTAAATTCCGCTGTGAAAAAACCGGTGACATGCTATGGAAGAACGCTGCGTGAAGAGACGTGGCGCTGCACTTGGCACACTTACGATCAAATAACATGTCTTACATTTTCTCGAACATTGTCAAATTCTTCAGAAAGATGTGGGCTACAAAATAAACACACTTTTGAAAAATATATTTTTGTTTTGATGTCCCATCCCTAACGCTCAAGGGGTGTGGGAGAGCCACGACTAAGGTTTTTGCCCGTTCGGAAATACCGTAAATCCGGGACCGACTTTCAGATGCCGCTTTCAAGCTTGCCTTATACGGTCTTTGTCTGGTGAGTATTTACCAAGTGTAGAAGTATAAAACCGGAAATTCCCTATAGACGGTGGTAGCCGCCGGTGTAGGGCGCGTGCGACCGCGCCTGCAGCGCCATCTGCTGGCTGCAATGGCTGACGACGAGCGTCGCCACACAGTAACCCAAGTTTCGTACATCGGTATCTGTTTCATACCCGTAAACATGTCGATTTTTGTGCCTACGAACTACGACTTGCGGACAGCATTGGTTTTCTGTTATCATTTAAAGAAAACTGCTGCAGAATCGCATCGAATGCTCGTCGAAGCTTTCGGCGAACATGCTCTTGGGAAATCGCAGTGTTTCCAGTGGTTCAAAAAATTCAAAAGTTCAGAAGTGGTGATTTAGACGCGAGAAACGACGAGCGATGGAAACCACAAAAAAGTTCGAAGATAACGAATTGCAGGCCTTATTGAATGAAGATGATACTCAGACTCAACAGGCACTTGCGGAACAATTGAATGTGACGCAGAAAGCCGTTACTTTTCGGTTGAAAGCTATGGGAAAGGTGGATAAAGTGGAAAAATGGGTTCCGCAGGAACAGAGTGAAAGACAGCAAACAAACTGAAAGACCACTTGCGAAATCCTCCTCGACAGATACAAAAGAGGGTCGTTTTTCCATCGAATAGTGAAAAATGGATATATTTTGAGAATCCTAAGCGTCGTAAATAAAGAGTGGATCCAGGCCATCCATCGACATCCACTGAAAGACCAGATTCCTTTGGAAAGGAGACAGTGCTCTGTGTTTGGTGGGATCAGAAGGGTATCATCTATTATGAGCTGCTAAAACCTGGTGAAACTGTTAACAATGATCGCTAACTTTAGCAAACGATCGATTTAAATCGAGCATTACGTGAAAACCGACCGTAATATGGAAAAAGGCAAGACAAAGTTATATTGCTCCATGATAACGTGCCAGCACAGACAGCAAAACGTGTCAGGAAAACTATCGAGACGTTCAGTTGTGAAATACTAGGGCATGCGGCTTATTCTCCAGACTTGGCTCCGACCGGTTGTCATTTACTTGCATCACTGGGACACGTTCTGCTGAACAACGCTTCAGTTCGTATGAAAATGTACGAAAATGGCTCACTGGCCGGTTCGCTTCAAAAGAAGAACTGTTATTTTGGCGTGGCATTCTTAGCCTGCCGGAGAGGTGCGATAATTGTATAAATAGCAATGGAGATTGTTTTGAATGAAATATTGTTTATCAGTTTCGAACAACATACGTGTAATTATAGCAACCAAATCCCAGTTTCATACTTATACACCTAGTAATCGGTGTTTCTTCAACTCTGCTTTACAGCTAGTATCTACTAAGTCAGGGTGAAAGGGAACAGGGATCAAGAAGCTTACTGAGGTAGGTGGATTGAACTGTTAGAGGCACAAAGAACGAACTCGCAGCGCCACATGAGTCAGACTAATTTTCCGACCAAATAGTGACGGTTATCTGCGTGTTATCCTTCTCCTCGCTGCTGCCGGTGGATACGGCGGCACATCACACGTGAAGTCTCACACTTCGTCCTTACACCCACTGGCTCCATGAAGTCCGTCGCGAACACCGCGGCAACACTGCGGCGCATCGTGACAAACAATACCTCTCGCAGGCATGGACGCAGCCGCTCGCCCACCTCCTCCACCTCCTACAGCGCCTGCGGCGCGCGGTGCTGGGTCGTGTCCTTCGCCCCTGAGTAGGCGGGCAGGCGGTCGGAAACTGCCGCCCGTGTTTCATGACGAAGTCATCGGCTTCGGCGGAACAGGTCACTCACCGAGTGCAAAGTGCGATAGCAGCCGCGGTTCGCTGGGACCAGACTGAATAACCCATACGCTGCGTGCCGTGCACCACTTCCCGCCCACCCGCTACAAAGGCTCTGCGCCTGACGGCACTGCGGTAATTTTCGACAAATGGTACAACAGCGGCTGTTGCGGTATCGAATCAATTTAGCCTGCATTTTAACTTTGCTTTGAAATCACTATAGAGGGTGTAACAGGTGAATGTGCAGATATTCCTATCGGTGAATGAGGACGATTAACTGACCAACATACATCAGTATGCAGACCAATGTTTTTAGGTTGGATAGTACCTCCAAGTACGTGTGGCAAGATCAAGCCATTAATGCTTATTGTCTCTTGGGCAGTAGATTTGGTGTTGAAGCGTGGATACATTGATGCTAAATAGTGAGTCTATACTGACATTCAGTTAGGACCGTGAAGAAATATCAGGCACTGAATTATTTGACGTGTTTGTGGGAAGACTGTTAGACGCAGAGAAAAACAACCAACACACAGATATATCTAAGTATTAATGTACCACATATAACAATATCTGCACTTATATGCATTACACCTTGTATAATAGGCATAGGCCGTTCGCCAAACTAACTAGCAAATCGAAATTTTCTTTTCTTTGTTACTCAGCCAGAGTAAGATCAGTGTGCTCGTCAAAAGTAAAACATATTCGAGACAGTAATGGAAATGTCGTGACAATCACCCAAATGCTGTATAACTATCTGATGAAAACTGTCACTGACGGATCGAAAATTATTGATGAACAGTATGTGGGCAGCCCCTTGTTTAGTCTTGATCTGCAGGCAGGTACGGTCAAACTCCTTCGCTCAGAACTTAACAGTCTCTAGTGTTTACTGCAAAGCAAGAGGCATTTGTGGGAGCTCTCCAGTTTTCCATGCCACTTGGAGAGAACCAGATATTAATCATGTATGACATTTCGAAACTTAATAAATGATACACTTTACTTGAGATAACCCTCTTTATTGGCCAGTAGAACAACTAAATTGATAACTACTGTTGCGTACGATTTTGTCGTCCCATAGTAAACATCGCACGTCCGGCGACGGTATACACTATTATGCTTGCGCCACGTTAGGTAGCAATGTACTGGAACTTGAGAGAACGGCCTTTCCAGCGTTGGTCTTTCGTCACTTTTCCGAAGGATAGCTGTGGAGTGACCTGCTCCCTGAGGTCGCAATAGCTGAGAGCTGAGCTGCGTGCGCACGGAACTTCGATAAAGTTCACCAGTTTCTCCAACGATTATGTGAAGGTTCTCACAAAATAACAAGACACTGTGGACACTCACTCTCCCGTAAATGGAACTGATGTTTGAAGAAGAAGAAGGAGAAGAAAAAAAGAAAAAAGAAAAAAATGGCCAAACCTGTAAGTTGCACCCTTGTACTGCACCACGAACGATACTTGTACAATGTCTTCAGCACATTGCTAGAGTCAGTTTGTGGTCAGACCGCTGTTCTGTGTAGGTGTAACTGCATTATATCGAAGCTCAGTGTGGTCGAACGTGGGCAAATCGAAGGGACTCATATGGTGTGCACTTTCTTAACCAAGGCAGCAGAAGTGTTTGGTGTTTCAAGAGGCATCATATCAAAGATTATTACCGCATATGTGGAGAAACATTGTCGGCCTTAAATGACAACTGGGACGAAAGTGTGTGCTGGGTGATTGTGACGAACAGACACAGGAAAGGATTGAGAAATAAAAGGAAGAACAGGAATTTCAAAACGACTTGATGCAAATTCCTATAACATGAAAACGTGATTCTGGAGCCATAAAACCTGGGCTATGGAGCTGTAAAGGAAAGTCAGTTAGTCAGACAGTCCTGTTTGATAGTTTCCAACTGTAAGGTGGCTATAAATTCTCACCTTACAAGCACTCATCCACATAATTTGCCATGAACTGCAACCACAATTAGATATCAATTGATAAGTCGTACATCGTATATACAGGGTGGGTCATCTAACGTTACCGCTGGATATATTTCGTAAACCACATCAGATACTGACGAACCGATTCCACAGACCGAACGTGAGGAGAGGGGCTAGTGTAATTCTTTAATACAAACCATACAAAAATGCACGGAAGTATATTTTTTAACACAAACCTACGTTTTTTTAAATGGAGTCCCGTTAGTTTTGTTAGCACATCTGAACATATAAACAAATACGTAATCAGTGCCGTTTGTTGCATTGTAAAATGTAAATTACATCCGGAGATATTGTAACCCCAAGTTGACGCTTGAACCCTCCGACGTTCAGTTGCGTGTTGTAACAAACACGGGCCACGGGCGTTTCATAGGACGTGGAGGACGCATAAATTGGCCAGCCCGTTCTCCTGATCTTACACCTCTGGACTTCTTTCTGTGGTATACGTTAAAGGAGAATGTGTACCGTGATGTGCCTACAACCCCAGAGGATATGAAACAACGTATTGTGGCAGCCTGCGGCGACATTACACCAGATGTAATGCTGCGTGTACGACATTCATTACGCCAGAGATTGCAATTTTGTGCAGCAAATGATGGCCAACACATTGAACATCTATTGGCCTGACATGTCGGGACACACTCTATTCCACTGCGAAATTGAAAACGGAAACCACGTGTGAACGTGTACCTCACCCCTCATGGTAATGTACATGTGCGTCAGTGAAAAAGACCAATAAAAAGGTGTTAGCATGTGGACGTAATGTGCTGTTCCAGTCTCTTCTGTACCTAAGGACCATCACCGTTCCCTTTGGATCCCTACGTAATTCGGTGCTCTCCGATACACACGATCGAACAGCGGAGGAGTGGTACTCAAGCGTCAACTTTAGGTTACAATATCTCCGGATGTAATTAACATTTTACAATGCAACAAACGGCACTGATTACGTATTTCTTTATATGTTCAGATGTGCTAGCAAAACTAACGGGGTTCCATTTAAAAAAACGTAGGTTTTTGTTAAAAAACATACTTCCGTGCATTTTTTTATGGTTTGTATTAACCATTTACACTAGCCCCTCTCCTCACGTTCGGTTTGTGGAATCGATTCGTCAGTATTTGATGTGGTTTACGAAATATATCCAGCGGTAATGTTAGGTGAATCACCCTGTATAAATATTTAAAGGAGACTGACATTGTCACATACGCCTTGTAAATAATTGTTAACGCTTATTACATGAAAGGTGACGGAGTATCTTTATTATAAAAACAACGTAATGAATGGATGTGATGGAAGAACGTAATGAATGATTGCCTATACTAATAGAGGTTGGAATGACAGTGGAAATGAAATGGCAGGCGGAACTCATGCCCTTTGTGGAAGGCCCACACAGGTGTGGTGGTCCTGCTTAAACAGGGGAAGTAGCAACACGGACATTGAGACACCTGAGCGCTGGGGCACAATAGAGTCGCGACCACCTGCTATTGTAGTAGCGCCAGAAGGATAACCAGATAATACTTCCGGACTTTGCAAATCTTGGACGCAGGTGAGAGGAACGAAGAAGCAGCACCTCGGAAACCACACAGGCTGCGTTATTTCCAAGGCTTTTTACCCATAAGCATACCTTTGTATGAATATAGGTATTTCCTCGCAAACTTCCACACCACCGTAGGTCGTCTTTGAAAGCAGTGTCTTCTAGAGTTTGGCACATAGATATCAGTCATTTGACGTTACTGGTATTAGACTGTGCACTCATAATAAGGGGCAGAGTTGGGCAATTGATCAGTAATTTTACTTAGGAAATGTAAACTTTCTTATATAAAGGTACTTTTTAATCTACAATAAATATATAAACAGGAACAACGTTTATCATTTAGTAGGATTAGTTGCCTTCATCATGCATTTATGCTTAGATTGTAATTTATAGAATAAAGAGATCCTAAGATCTGCTGCAGTTGATAGTTAGACAGGTCCAAATCTGCATTTTAGCGTTTTTTATTTTCCGTTGTGCACATTCATTTAACACCCGCCGGGAGTAGAAACTTGGACAACTTCTGACCGAGTTTAAGTTGCAGAAGTGAAACATGGTGGGAGTTTGGTGACAGAGATATCGTCGTGTTCCATGAGCTCCATGCTTAATGTGTGAGCTCGTATCACTGCTAAGGATTGTCTGAAAATTCTGTCTCATCTGGTCCATCACGTGGTGCAATATTTGGTGATCCTGTGTCGCAAGAAGACGGGGCCCTGGTTCACAACGCTCACATACCCAGGATTCGTATTGTGTGCATGATTATGAATTTCCCCATCTTCCCTGGCCACCACAGTCACCAGATCTCAACATAATTTAGTCTTTGTAGTCTACTTTGGGGAGAGGGGGGCGTGGGCGCTATCCAGCTCCATCATCGTTACCCAACTTTCAGGAAGAATGACGCGATAGTCCCTTGAAGACCATGCAGGACATGTTATGTATCAATTCAGATACGACTTCAAGGTGTTCTGAATGGCAACAATTTTCCTACACCGTATTCTTTTTCTTCTTCTTCTTCTTCTTCTTATACTGGACACACAAACTGCAGCCAGTCCTTGGCCTCAATCTTTCCAGCCTTCCACACCTTCCGGTCAGCTGCATCCTCATCCTCCAGACCCAGTATCTGCACGTCTTCCATGTTATTAACGTTGCATCTCGATCTCATCCGTCCTAGTGGTCTCATTCTGCCGGCTTCGCCATCCATCACTGCCATTAACACCTTGTTCTCTCCTCTCCCCCTCGCATTTCCATACCACCTGAGTCTTTTAATTTTCACACTCCCTACGATGTCAGGCGGGCGTATAATTGTCTGAGCTCTCTGTTTTTCCTTATTCTCCCTTGGTCATTTTCTTTCGCTGGTCCATATATTTTTCTCAGTACTTTATTTTCAAAAGTGACGAATTTTTCCCCTCTATTTTGTCAGAGTTCATGTCTCGCTTGTGTAGCAAACTGTTGGTTTGATGATGGTCTGATATATTCTTATTTTTGCCTCTCTGGAAAGTAATTTAGATCTTATGATGTTATGTATACCTCCTAGGCATCTTTCCCTGTCTTGAATTCTTGTTACGATCTGTTGCTCTATATGGTTTTGTTGGTTAATGTTCACGATGAGATAAGTGAATGTGTCTGTCTTCTGTATTGTTAGGTTAATGATTGTTAAATGATTTGGTCCTAACAGAGCTCTTCTTCCTATTACCATGAACTTTCTTTTATTTTCATTTATACTTAGACAAACTTTCTATCTCCTTCCGTGAGTACAGTTCCCATTTTCTCCAAGACTTCCACGCTCTTTCGTATGATCACAATATCATCTGCGAAAGCTTGAACATTTATCATTTTTCCTATGCTGATTCCCGCAGATTCCTGTGTTACTCTACTCAGGATGCTATTGAGTGCCAATTGAAGAGGGTTGATGAAATGACACCTCCATGTCTCACTCCTGTTCTTACCTCTAATGTTTCTGTACTTCCACTCTACACTTTCATTCCATCACACACATTCTAGTTAGATTTATCAGCTTGTCTGGTGTCCCACACTGCCATTATCATCCACATATCCTCTCTCACTATACTATCATATACTTAGTTTAAGTCTACAAACAACAGAAGGTATCCCGATTGTGCTCCCAGTTCTCTCACCTAGTATTTGTCTTACTGTGAATATTTGGGATGAAAATGTGTTTTTCATGTTTCCCTACTTTTGTCCAACCCCTCTAGGTCACGATTGCAGAGGCATCTTGTACAAAGATAACGTCACAGAGACCTCAGAAGTAAGGAACAGTGACCGACTTTAAGAAATCAAAAATGTACCGCCTGTTGCAAAAGAAAAAGTTTTGCATCACCCTTGTTCCGATAGTTTCAGAACCTGTACAGAAAATTGGAATAGAGATCAACATAAACATCATTTCCGCCCTTTTTACTGCTCATGAAAGCCACACATTGCATGTTGTAGCACCATAAAGCGAGACCTTGAGAGGTGGTGGTCCAGATTGCTGTACACACCGGTACCCCTAATACCCAGTAGCACGTCCTCTTGCATTATGCATACCTGTATATGTCGTGGCATACTATCCACAAGTTCATCAAGGCACTGTTGTTCCTGATTATCCCACTCCTCAACGGCAGTTCGACGTTGATCCCTCAGAGTGGTTGGTGGGTCACGTCGTCCATAAGCAGCCCTTTTGAATCGATCCCAAGCATGTTCGATAGGGTTCAGATCTGGATAACATGCTGCCCACTCTAGTCGAGCGATGTCGTTATCCGGAAGGAAGTCATTCACAAAATGAGCACGATTTGTGCGCGAACTGTCGTCCATCAAGACGAGTTCCCCGCCAATATGCTGCCGATATCTGCACTACCAGGCGGAGGATGACATTCACATACCGTACAGCCGTGACGGCACGTTACAGCCCCACATTATGCCACATCAAAAGAGCAGGGAACCTCTCGCTGTACAGTGCGTCTAAGGCGTTCAGTCTGGCCGGTCTGCCCCCTAACACGTCTCCGACGATTGTCTGGTTGAAGGCATACGCGACATTCATCGGTGAAGAGAACGTGATGCCAATCCTGAGCGGCCCATACGGCATGTTGTTGGGCCCATCTGTACCGCGCTGCAAGGTGTCGCGGTTGCAAAGATCGACCTCGCCTTGAAAGTTGGGAGTGAAGTTGCGCTTCGTGCAGCCTATTGCGCACAGTTTGAGTCGTAACATGAGGTTCTCTGGCTGCATGAAAAGCATTATTCAACATGGTGGCGTTGCTGTCAGGGTTCCTCCGAGCCCTAATCCGAAGGCAGAGCCATCCACTGCAGTAGTATCCCTTGGGCGGCCTGAGCGATGCATGTCATCGATAGTTTCTGTCTCTCTGTATCTCCTCCATGTCCGAACAACATCGCTTTGGTTCACTCCCTGGCACCTGTACACTTTCCTTTTTGAGAGTCCTTCCTGGCACAAAGTAACAATGCAGACGCGATCGAGCCGCGGTATTGACGGTCTAGGCATGGTTGAACTACAGACAACACGAGCCATGTTCCTCCTTCCTGGTGGAATGGCTGGGACAGTACGACTGCCGGACCCCCTCCGTGTAATAGGCGCTGCTCATGCATGGTTGTTTACATTTTTGGGCGGGTTTAGTGATATCTCTGAACAGCCAATGGGACTTTGTCTGTGATACAATGTCCACAGTGAACGTCTATCTTCAGGAATTCTGGAAACCGGTGCGATGCAAAACTTTCTTTTTACGTGTTTATAAACCAGAGATGATTATGTTGCGTACCCAGTGGCGTCCCATACTGTCGCACCAACAACCGGGGGTCGAGTGACAATAACGAATGGTGTCTGCAAACACTGTTCTCATCAAGGCCGCAACACAATAGCATGTCCATTCTTATGCAGCACGCAGATCCAGGACTCATATAAAAGGTGGCATGATGCTACTTACGTATCCTGTGTTGTTCGGAACGCTTCTGATGGTTCAAATATATCTGCAGCTGCAGCAAGTGTAGCAGCAACAATAGTTATCATGCTTGCTGTTCATAGTACTGCAGATGTTGTACTGTCTATGTGAGTAATTGTCTATGTGAGTAATTGTCTGACTCCAAACAACCCTATTTATTACCAAGGCAAGAACTTCAACAAAACTTTCGCTGAGTACGACAAGTGGCAAAGGTGCTGTTGCTATTGTGACTAATCCTGTGCCTATTGGGATATTCCCAATGTCGTCGCAAATGTACACACAGTTGTCATGACCATGCCTATGGATAGAACGCCGCACTTGAATGGGTTGCAGGAAATGAGTTGAATGTAGGGACTAATTAGTCTGTGGAACAGTAGAGTGGACACTCATGATGGCACAAAAGGACAGTCGCGACCAATGATCGTACCTGCGTCATCACTTTGCATGCAGATGGCTAGTCAGCCGAAGTTGTCGACGTATGCACTAGAGTGAGAGTGATGTGGTGCAGACATAGAATCAGTGGCAGTTGACAGGTAGTGTTGAGAACGTCCGCCGCACAGGCGTCCACGTTCAACATATGCACAGAAATAACCGTGGGCTAAATGACCTGCAATTGAATTCGACGTTCCAGGAGGTTACAGAACGTGATGTACCGCTTCAAACTGTTATGGCACGATTGAATGCTGTGAATCTTCTCGACGACCAAGGCGAGCACTTTGTCGTACACCACAACAGCACGGACACCATTAAAGGTGGGCTAGAACACATGCGGAATAGACGTCTCAGGTGTTCGCATTGGGTGTTGTTTACTGGGGATATTTCGATCTGATTCTATGTCTGCATCACATCACTCCGGTGCACACGTCGAGAACTTCTCCGGTTGACAAGCCTTCTGAGAATCACAGGCAGGTAATATCGAAGGTCTCCAACATTGTGTCCCACATGTGGAACAACGTGGTGCTGGATGATGCTCTGGGATGAAATAACATTGGACCATCGTGCAACTCCCGTGGTTATTTAGGGTAGTCCCACAGCTCTATAGTATGGGGACAAGATTCTGCAGCCATTAGTGGTAGTAATCGCCATGAATACTTCCCTACAGCAGGCTAGCATCACCAGAATGGAGTGGCCTCATTGTTCCCCAGACATGCACTCAATCGAATGCGTGTGGCATCGATTCAAGCGAACTGTTCTTGGACGCTGACAATGACCACGGTCTCTGCGCGACTTTTACCCGAACAGCTGTTGAAGAGTGAGGCAGTTTGCCGCTGGGCTGTCTCGATGATCTTATCGCTGGTATGCAACGACGGATTAATACCTGCATCAGAGCAGGTGACATTCCACCAAATGACGTCGCTCACGTGTGCTATGACAAACCCCCCTGTGGAAAGAGACGAGTCTGTCGTTATAGATTTTTTTCATTTTATTTTATTTTTTCGGTTTATGGTCTGGGCACCTTGTATATGAATAGACACGCATACTTCAAACCCAATTTCTGCTTTCTCTGCCACGAATTTAGAAATTTAGGAGTGATGCACAACTGTTTTTGATATGCGTACATAACACTGCGGTACACTACAGTACAGACGAGTGAACAGCATATCTGCCCTCTCGGGTGGTTCTCGCTTGATTAAAGCCCTCCTAGACCCATCCGTTCCATACTCGCATGGTAGTCGTGGGACCCCGTCGAAACCAACGAACAGGATTATTTCGGAAAGGAAGACTGCATCCTTGACAGGCCACGAATTTGGACGTGTTTCACGAGTTGCGGTACTATTTTCTCACAAGAAACTAACTTTCAAATGCTATATATGATTGACAAACTCCATACACACACTTTCCTTGTACACAGGTACTGCATCCGATTACAGCTGCCTACTTTGCACATTTGACTTGTATTCGAAAGCATGTAGCACCGTCTGTGCCGATTTGAAGTTTGTTGCCTGCCACTTCCATAGGAGTGCAGTTAGTGCAGTAGTGTGCGTCTGTGGCGCCAGTGCGCCTGCGCCGGCCATAGTGGCCGTGCGGTTCTAGGCGCTACAGTCTGGAACCGAGCGACCGCTACGATCACAGGTTCGAATCCTGCCTCTGGTATGGATGTGTGTGATGTCCTTAGGTTAGTTAGGTTTAATTAGTCCTAAGTTCTAGGCGACTGATGACCTCAGAAGTTAAGTCGCATAGAGCTCAGAGACATTTGAACCATTTAGAGCCAGTGCGCCTGCAGCTGCCGGCGGGCTGTGTGTTGCAGGGGCGCCGGTGGTGCACCCCAGCAATGCGACGGTGTCGGCGCGCAGCGGGCAGTCCGTCACGCTGCGCTTCGAGTTCTGCGCCAACCCGGCGGCGCAGCGCGCCCTCTGGCTCGTGTCGTCCGCCTCCACCGCGGCGCTGCTGCGGCCCGGAAACGCCACCGGCCGCCTCACCGCCCACAACCTCACCGTCAGTAACTCCCTGCTCTACTCTCTTCTCTATTGCAACGTTTCCCTCACCTCAAAACTTCTCTGCACTCAACTCGCAACTTCTGTTCCTCTTCTGTTCGTGTTGTTTCCTGCATTTTCGAGCACAGATTCATCATCTTTTTGTGCTGTGTTTTCCTTCCTCCTGTCCATTTAGTTACTGACTTTTTGCTTTGAAAGACTTCATAATTTAGTATTCCATTTTTTAAATAGTTTCTTTCTGTTACTTACAGTCCTTTGTTGTTGCTTCTTTCCATTCTTTCTTACTTGTCTACTTCATACTAATGTTCGGTTATTAAATTTACTATTCAAGCCTTTAAATAGATAAATTCTATCGATTCCAATTATTTGCCATTCTTTCTAATTTCCGTACTTCATGCAGTTATTTGCTTATTTAAATGTACTATTTCAGTCTTTAAATAGTTTCTTTTCACCATGTACAATTCTTTGTCAGTTTCCTTCTATTTATTATTATTTCTTTGTATATCTAGCTATCAATATCTTTTTGTACCTATTTCTGGTTAAAGCATAATGCCTTTCTCTCCTACTATTTCTTATATCTGTTTCATATCTTCCTAGCTCAATCTGATACTTTTGCAAGGCATTTCAATTCACTAATTAATTTTATTTTACCTGAATTTCTATGTATTTTAGTTAACTTTTATATTTTTTACGAAATTTATATTTTTCACTAATTTCTCTATTTACCAATTATACTAGCTACTCTTATCAGAAGATGTATATTTCATGAAAGTATTGCAAAATCAGCTGCGAAAGATGGGTATTTCACTGTGCTTCCATTCTATTCCTTCTTCCTATAGGTGGCGTGAAGATGGAATTAGGCTAATTACCACGCAGACAGAGTCAAACAGACAGTTATTCCTTCTGCAGTCCATAGGGCAATGGAGCGAGTTGAAATCTTAATACCTTTCACAATGGGAGGTTCCTTTTGCCAACACTGGAGCTTGATTTGTGAAGCATATGAAGTCTGTGTACGCACGCACACGCGTGAGAGAGAGATAGAGAAAGAGAGAGACAGAGAGAGAGTGTGTGTGTGTGTGAGAGAGAGAGAGAGAGAGAGAGAGAGAGAGAGAGAGAGAGAGACAGAGAGAGAGAGAGAGAGGGAGGGAGAGAGAGAAAGTGTGCGAGAGTGTGCTTACCTATTTAGATCACTCAAAAGCGAGGTTGTTGGCGTCCTTGCTAAAAGAGTCTGACACGAATCTTCGAAGGTCGTTCAGTAAATAGTGCTCCACAATCTCTTTCGCAGTATATATATCTGCTGAAGAAATGGAATTTGGTGACAATATCCGTCAATGTTCTTTGACATTTCATGTTTTTCTTCATATTCTCCGTCACGTTCTATGGCCTTACTCCAGCATTGTGTGCGAGTATGTATTCCATATTGGTAAAGCTTCTACCCTGTGCTCATAATGTAAAGGAACGAAGATTAGAGGTTAATGTTCCATCGACAGTGAGATCATTAAGAGACGGGGCACCACCTCAGATTACTGAAGGATGCGATTGGAACACGCTTTTGCCCTTTTCTGAGGAACCATACCAGCATTTGTCTGCAGGCATTTTGTAAATTCACGAGAAACCTAAAGCGGGATGGCTGGACGCGGATTTGAATCGTCGTCCTCCCGAATGTGAGTCCGGTGTGGTAACCACTACAACGCCTCGCTCTGTGCCGTGGTATGTTTCCAGTCCAGGAACTACACTGTCATCGTCGTCAAAGTGTGTCCCACATACAGAATCCTAAGTGGCCCAAACAGATGCGAGTTGTGGTATGGGCTATAGGGTGGACAAAGCAATGATTTCCAACCAAATTTGGCGAGGCCCCCGACTTATGAGACTTTTGTGTTGACACATATTCTCGCGTTGGAGAAACATTTAAGATTCTTGTCAGACGAACCACACTGTAAGGGGTTCTTGAGTTTGTTCAGAGTCTTCACACAAGCCTCTGATCTACCCTAATGGCAACATGTGCACGAGAATGACATTATCACTAGCCCAAAAGATTGTAAACGTAACTCCTCCACCAGATGGATCCGTCTTCAGTTTCTCCTTTCTCGGTGACTGCTGTTGATGCAACTCCAGTGAGTACCTATTTATTTCCGGCTAAAACAACCTGTGACAAAAAGGCCTCTCCATCGGCCGCAAGCTGCTCCAAGAGTTCGGATACCATGGCTTTGCTTTGAATCTAGTTGTCTGTTGTGAGCATTCGTGGAACAGATCCTGAGCACACCTTTCAATATCCAAGAGTATCATTCATTGTACATGCAGTTACAGTGCTCGCTGATAGCTGTGGATACAGTTTTCGAGTTGCGGTGCGTGTATCTGCACTAATAATGGCATCAACCCGATTCCCCATGTCGGGAACAGTGGCCGCATCACGATGTCCCTAACACGGCATCATGGAGCTCAGTTTATCCACTTCCTGGCGCTTTAACTCTCTTTATCCATCACCCAGAACTACCCCAATCAACTGCATCGTTACGATACACTGGAAATAAATTTTTATGGTTAAACACCACGGATTCTCTTTCGGCCGCCAAGTACTCAAATACGTTACGTTTCTTGAAAAGAATGTCTTGCGTAAACGCAGTTCCGTGGAAGAGGGTATTCTCCTGAGGGCTATAACGTCAGGTTCTGTCTGTCCAATCGCACATTAGAGAATCAAAATCACTAGAAGGTTGGAAAGCCCTAGCCTTAATATTCCAAACATTCTTGATTAGGGGAGAGATCCGGAGAAATTTCTGGCGAAGGTAGGGTTTGGCAAGCAAGAAACCAAGCAGTAGAAAGTGTCGCCATGTGCGGGCGGGCAGTATCGTGTTGAAGCGCAAGAAGGGCAACAAACGGGGCGTACAATATCGTCGACATAGCGCTGTGCTCTAAGGGTGCCGAGGACGATAACGGAAGAACACCTACTATGAAATGAAATGGCACTCTAAGCCATCACATGTGGTCGTCGCTCCAGTTGGCAGTTTACAGCAAGGTTGGTGTAGCACGGCTGTATGGGGCATCTCCGAGGACATCTTCGGTAGTCGTCGTGGCCTGGAATGTCATCGATTTCAGTGGAATTGTCATCAGTGATGAGTCTCGCTTAGAACTGAGGCCCGATAATCAGCGAACACGTGTGGGGAGACGCCTGGGAGAGTGGAGGTATACCAGCCCGACTGTCACCCACCATACGGCCCGACAGCGAGGAACGATGGTCTGGGGTGCCATTCCATTCCACAGCACGAGCCCTCTCGTTGTCATCCGTGGCACCCTCACAGCACAGCGGTACGTCGACGACATTCTGTGCTCCATTTGGTTTCCATTCATGGCAGACCATCCTCGGTTTATGTTTCAGCAAGTTAATGCCCGCCTGTACACAGCGCGAGTTTCGATTGCTTACCCTAGTGCTTGCCAAACTGTACCTTGTTAAGCAAGGTCACCCTGTCTTTCGCCAATTGACAACGTTTGAACCATTATGGTGGTTGGGTTGGGTTGTTTGGGGGAAGAGACCAAACTGCGAGGTCATCGGTCTCATCGCATTGGGGAAGGATGTCGGCCGCGCCCTTTCAAAGGAACCATCCCAGCATTTGCCTGGAGCGATTTAGGGAAATCACGGAAAACCTAAATCAGGATGGCCGGACGCGGGATTGAACCGTCGTCCTCTCGAATGCGAACCATTATGGGCAGGGCGCTCCAACCATCTCGAGATTTTGACGATCTAACGCGCCAATTGGACAGAATTTGGTACGATCTCCCTTAGGAGGATATCCGACAAGCCGAGTAACTTTGTTATTGACTTACTTAATTTCTGATGCTCTTTCTCTTGAATCAGTCATCCAGTTTTTCTGAAACTGTGATCACTGTTTTTCTATACGTGTACATCACATCTACCGATTCCGTTCCATTCGGATAATTCCTTCCACGTTTCTTTCTTTTTTTCTTTTCTTTTATGGTGGACTGCCTTTTGTCTAAGGAGAAGGGGCATTATTAACTGAAGGGCCTCTTGGGTTAAAAGAGTTAAAACTATAAATGCTTGAAATATATTGTCACTTAATATTACGATCACACCATGTCAGTTTCAAATGCATGCATGGAGACTTTCAAACCTAATCATCAATAATTGCAAAGTTTGTAACTTAGTCGCAGATGTAAATTTCTTTGGAAATAAGCCACTGCCTATTTTGGAGACAGTTTTATTGGAACGTACCATTAGATACATTCCTTTATTCAGTTGCCTACACGTTTCATTCCACCTTTTGTGTTTACATGCCGCGGAAGTGTCTGGTTTTGCAGGCCGACGTTACGATTTAGATGCGCGGTAGCGGTCAGTGTACGAGACCCTGAACCCGCCTATACACTCTTTCATTTTATTTGCTGACATTGACGCAGTAGGTGTGTGGCAGTCACAACCTCAGGGAAGCGTGTTCTAGGGCTAGAGCCCTCGCCTTGTACGGTCAGCGATACACCCCTCCCACCCCCCAACTCAGACTCACACTCTCCACACCCCCTGCTACGCTCACCAGGTAGCAGGTACGTAGTTAGCTGTGACCATAATGCAATTTTCGCTCTCCAGCGGAGTGTGCGGTGGTATGAATCTTCCTGGCAGATTAAAACTGTGTGCAGGACCGCACACAGTCCGCTGTGCAGTGAAAATTTCATTGTGGAAACATCCCCCAGGCTGTGGCAAACCTATGTCTTCGCAATATCCTTTCTTCCAGGAGTGCTACTTCTGCAATGTTCGCAGGAGAGCTTCTGTGATGTTTGGAAGGAGGAGACGAGTTATGGCGGAATTAAAGCTGGGAGGGCTGCTCGTGAGTGGTTAGCACAGTGGACTCGCATTCGGGAGGACGACGGTTCAATCACACGTCCGGCCGTCCTGATTTAAGTTTTCCGTTATTTCCCTACATCACTTCAGGCAAATGCCGGGATGGTTCCTTTGAAAGGGCACGGCCGATTTCCTTCCCCATCTTTCCTTAATCCGAGCTTGTTCTCCGTCTCTAATTACCTCGTTGTCGACGGGACGTTAAACACTAATTTCCTCCTCCTCCTCCCTCCGGCTGCTCGTGAGGCGTGCTCGGGTAGCTCAGATGGTAGAGCACTTGCCCGAGAAAGGCAAAGGTCTCGAGTCCGAGTCTCGTTCCGGCACAGAGTTTTAATTTGCCAGGAAGTTTCAGCGGCGCCCATATTAGCTGAGCTGGCGCAGCGACGCAGACTTCGACGCGGCCACAGGCGTGTGGACCTCCAGCCGTGCAGCTTTTTACGGTTCTATTTCCGTGGTGGCAGGGGCGGCTTTCAACAGTCAGCAGTTTGTATGATTATATCGTGAATTATACACAGAGAAATAGCGGTTTGTTTCTTTAGTTTTGGAAACCACTGTATATGGATTAACAGAGCGTGTATGTGTTGTGTTACGGCGTTGGAGTAACCTGTGGCACTTTCTCAAGTGGACACAGTCTGCTTCTTCTTTTGCGTTGTATGACGTACACCGCCACACTTTGTAAACAGTAAGGAGACAAAGATGGCATCTAGAAAACGGTTGGCAGCAGCTGACGATGTGCCTACAGAGATTTTTCTGCGATGCCGTGTGTTACGCTGTTTTGCGCGGGCGCGTTGCAGGCCGGCAGTTCGCCGCTGTGCCGCGAGGCGGCTCTGACGCTGGCGGCGGCGTCGCCGTCGGACGCGGGCGAGTACTCGCTGGTGGTGCGGTCGCCGCGCGGGCTGGCCGAGGGAAGCGTGCTGCTCGCCGTGACGCGCGCCTCCGGCCTGGCGGCGGCGCCGCGCCGCCTCTCCGCCCCCGCCGCCGCAGCCGCAGCCGCCGCCGTCGCCGCCCACGCCGCGCTGCTCGCCGCCCGCCTCGCCGGCGCCGGAGCATAGCCGCCCCCGCTCGCTCCGACCGCCTTCCGGCCTCCCGGCGGCTGTCAGTCCTCCGACCGCACAGTGACCGCTCCGCGGCCGCAGTCTGGCAGCGCCGCCCCGCCTACGAAAACTCTGACAGAGGCGAAGGCTGCAGCGGCAGGATCCACACTGGGCTGCGCCCAGCCTTCTGTCATCACACGACGTCCTGACCTTTATACGAACTACACCCAGCGATGACTGTATTCTCGTCTCCAGCAGACACACACTAGTGGCCAAACGTACACACTCCTGTGAAAAGTCGAGACTGTCAAACAGTTTAGTACCACCGTCAGGGCCACGTATACTTTGTAGCCAGCAAAGATTCTACTCTTCCCATCCTGTACTCTAGTCTCAGAGTAAAACACACAAGTTACTGGATGGATGTTAACGACAGATCAGTAGAACTTAGAAATCGATTCTCGACTACCTACATTCCTCTATAAGATTGCATTTCCTGTACTTTCTTTGTATACATGCCGTTATACTTTGAAAAACAATTACACTCGCTACTATTCTCACGTTACAGTAATTTTTCGTATGTCCATGTGGTTACTCTAATATAAGCGTATCATTACAGTCGCACTTAATGTTTACATCTACTGTACAGTCCAATAGCCGCCACCGTTCCTACAACCTGTAAAATAAAACGGGCTCGGAAAACACGTACAATAGGACTGTCGCGGGACTGGCCATTGTTAACGAATATCGTCACAGAGCCGGCATTGCGCCTCTTTGCGTGGAGATTTCGCCACGATGCTACTATTCTTAAACTCTTGCACAAGCGCGCCGTACATGTTTTCCGTGAATTGTATTTCGCTTAACACTAGACAATGAACATGTTGTGTTTTATCGTGTGCATCATGTTGTGCCGCATTCAACATGTCGCTAAACGTGTATACACCCATCACTACTAAAACGTGAAGTACTCGTGATAGAGCGTACGAGAGACGCGTATACGCAGACCTGTCACAGAAACCCATTGGCTCATATAAGTCACAGTTTCCAGCATTTCCTGCGATGAGTAGTCCTCCTTTTCATTAACGAGGGTGAATTCTACCCAAGTCATAAATATTTCAGAGCCCATATTTATTTTTCCCGGCCTGTACACGGTGTTCAGATGAATTGTTCTGAATATGTGAACAAAACTTTCATTTTCGCAGCTGTGCCTACACGAATTCTGCTGTCCCTTTTCCTAAAAACTAGTCTTTGACTTTAGTGAAACAAAGAGACACATATAAACTTTTTAATATAAAATGGCAGTGTTTCTTTTAGGAAATCTGTAATATCCCTCAAGACATGCTGATAGCTGTGCAGCAGCCTATGGCGTCTGGTTAGGATGTTATACTGGAAGAGATTAGACAGAAAGAGATGAGACAACTGACCAGGGAACGGTTTAGTTTACAGTCGGTTTCACGATGTGACTCACGTTCTCGTGATTTCTTCAACAACATTATTGTAGTAGCATAGGAAAGCAGCTACTTTCACTCTCCTGACGTCCTTTCCTCAGGGAGAATTCCGCTGTGTGATTTTTCATTTCTCCAGATTATCTCTCTTCTGATCTACTGCATCACAGTCCACATTTCCGTGGAGTCTATCTCTGGTGTTTACTGAGTATTGAAAACTATATATTAATCGGTATTTTTGCCATTGTTTCACGGGTGTCAATGAGCAACCTAGTAAACAAGGCAGCTGAATAATTTCGGACGATACCGTACGTCTTCTAACGAACTAACGTTCTCTTTCACCTGTAATTGGACTTGTGACGCTCTTTTAATTTTCTCTCTTAGTAAGCTAGAAGTTAACCACGAATCATCTACCAGGTACGCTGCTTACTGGATTAGTAATTCATTTCCGCTGTCAAAGGAGAAAAAAATCGAACGAGGCGATGTAATACTCGCGCTAGACAGCGCAGAAGATCCCATCCTAGAATAGAGATGTTGTTTAAAGTGACTCCCCTAAATCGATGATGCTGAATTCTGGGATGTCACTTTGAGTAGGACACAGTCAAACTATAAGCTTATTTGTCCGTCGCTGACATAGAAGATCGCAAACCTTCTTTCCATACCGTCTGGGCAAGCTGTGCACTGACTACAGTACATGTAAAGCTTACTGGGACAGGTTAATTCGATTGTAATACTGGCAATTAATGTTGATATTTCCCATAACTGACAAAAAATACAGAAATGTGAAGTTTTTTGACCACCCACACACTCCTGAGAGTGGCACATTAACTAATTTGCAATTACGCGCCCCAATTATCGGCAGCTACGTTGATGAATACTCGGTATCTCACAAGGATAACTAAAAGATCAAGAATACTATACAAGTTGTTGGAAGTGGCCAAGCGTTGGTGAAAATCTCGCTTCTGAGCACACAAAGAGCTCTAAACGCAGAACTCTGCATGGAACGCACGTTGGTGCACAGCTGCGATACAGACCGTTTATCTCCCGCGCTGTACCTCGTCGTGTAGACAAAAAAATGCGCAATCTTACACCTATAGTGAAGGCAATCAGTCATACTGGCCCTATGTCGAAGATACCGATAATTCGGATGGATCTGCCGTCACCGAATCACAGAACTCCCAGTATGAGGCAATTTCAGTTGAAAGTTGCTTCTCAAACTTCCACGCCACAGGGCAGCGCAAATCCTGCAAGTCTCACAACAATTCTCCCGTCTTCCACGCGTACGAAAACGCGGCGAAAGAATACTCAGTTTCGGCCAATGTCGAACGCTGTAACATCGCCGAAGTACCTCCAACGCCATTTCTGAGATTCTACCCAATGATCGAGTAGGTCATATCGTCCCTAGGCGAACGAAATTCCCGTCTTCGCCACGTGCTGCTCAGCACAGGTGGCTTCGGAGGCCGGGCGGGCTATCCCCAAAAGCGCCGTATTGTCCCGCGTTTCCGGTGACCACGACCTGCCGCCTACGGCGGCCCGGCGAGCTACGGCCAGCTGCAGACTTCATATTCTACAATTCTCAACTTCAACACTTTTCACCAACGCTTTTAGTAAGTAACTTAATCATGCAGACATGTAAGGAATACTACTCGAGAGTGCCTCATATTCATCATAATTCAATAAATTCATGATCTGATTCACTTGCCAGTCCCTTCATTATTAATACTAATGATGGCAAGCTAACGCGTAAGTTCCCAAATCCTGCACCTTACAAAACTCTTCTGCGAGACTTCGATCGGATCTTCCCAATGGGCGCATCTTTCTCAATAGGCGAACTCCAGTTCCCCCCTTTCCTTTTTTATGAAGAATGAAAAATGGAATCCTTAACGTTTGTAATACACATATCTGTCATTTAACGAAGAAGGCGTTTTTCATCACATAAGTGCCCAGGAAATCAGATCAGCAGCCATTGTTAGAACAGCTAGCCACAAATTGCAAGTCATATGTTCCAGTGGAGGGAGTGTCTTTTTCGTTGCACTATGTGCAGACTCGAAGTGAATAGAGTGACAATATTCTGTCTCTCTCTCTCTCTCTACTGATAGTTTTGCATCCTTTCTTTATTTACAGCAGTTGCATATTGCTACTGTTCCTCCCAAACTACAAAACGTCTCCTTGGTTAAAAATGTCTCAAAAGCAGATGGAACGGCGGTATAGCCATGTACTGTGGAATGTTGGTTAGCCAACACCTTCCCTCCTACCTTGTTATTCATGATCGATATCTTTGTTTCAGAAAATGTACCTTGCTAGGGGCTGTCAGTTACACAGGCCGAGTTAAGACTAGATTAACGCTACTCTACACTTTTCATGCCCGCTATTTCAGGACAGGTGCGCCAGATATCACATCTCATATCTGTTGGTCGATGCTCGTGCCCACCACTCAGAAAGCCGTGATAGTTTCCACGACGATTACATGTTCCTTTGGTCTGCCACGGCTCGAAGGAATGTTTCCGGTGTCAGAGAGGTCGGTATTTTACTCCCAGAAGAGTGCAGCCGTAGCGTCATCCTTTGCTGAGGAAATCGAAAGTCACGTTCTGAGACCAGAGACAGAAATGTTGCTCGAAACGCCGCCGCACGAAAGAGAAACGTCATTTGCAAAAGAATTAACACATTGTATCGTCAGCTATCTTTAGATACGCAAGTATCCTATGGTACAGGCAGATGAAACAATAAAATAAATTAAAACTTTGGCACTATTTAAATAATGTTTGACCAAAGAATGTAATACTTTATGTTTAACAGGACTTACCGCTGTACTGGCATAGTATAAGATGCAATGAATGAAACTGAAATGCGAATGTTGTAAATACAGACTTTTGTAGATAGTCAGTGGCTATCCGTGCCGATGCAAGAGTCCTAGCCATTAGTCAGGCCACAGAGTCACTACACGATGATGCACTCGTACCCCCTGGTGACGACTTACGTCCTCTGCAGAAGAAATGGGTTGTGTACACTGTGACCATACCACATTCTTCGTCATCCCTCCGTATCCCTTCTTCACAATTACTCAACATGCCTTCCATCGCAGTCATTCTGTGTTCCTTTCTTCACAATTACTTGCTCTGCCCTTTTTCGCGATCACTCAATGTCCCCTCATTCAGAATTACATGGGGTGCCCTTCATCGTGAGCACTCCGCATCTCGTTGTTCGTAATTACTCAGCCTGCTTTTCTTCGCAATCAATCTGCGTCCACTTCCTCATCATTATTCGGCTTGCCCTTCATCACAATCACCCTGCATCCACATCTTCGTCATTACTTGACTTGGCCTGCCCTTCTTCACACTTACTCGGGCTGCCCTTCATTGTAAACCCTCCATGTCCCCTTCTTCATGATTACCCTTTCTGCCCTTCTCTGCGATAATTCCGCGTCCGCTTTCCGCTTCCCCTTCATCACAATCACATTTCCCATCATTAGCGATTACTCGTCTGGCCCTTCTAACCCTCTGCTGTTGATCATTGTCTTTCTGTTTCCACCCCATATGATCCAAAGTTACCAGCTTATTCAGTGGAAATGGCTGAAAAATTCTGGGAACTATACATAGCACATAATGTGTCAGGAAACCAAGCCTTGTTTGAGCTCCGAATGCTCTTAAGTAATCGTCATCTGTAAAGAAAGATGTAACGCTTAATTCAATTCTTTGACTCCTTATACCGCAAAACAATGTGGTTTTATCAGTCCTGAGCAGACTAAAAAGTCGTTCTCAGACGAACGCTGAATAGGCAGTTCCTAACAACTAACCAATTTTCCATTATATATTACACTACCTTGTCTCAGCTTAATTGAAGTACTCATCTCGTTGGTCTAAAGTCTAAACTGTGCAGTACTTCCAGAAAATGTCACATTAACAGGTCAATGTACCGACATAGCCTCCACAAGTTGAAGAGTCTCCCTAAGACTCCTACTTGCCTCCATGAGAATCATAGAATCATTTTCCTCCTTGAATCCATACTGAAGAACTTCTTTCTTTTGTGTCTATCCAGTTTACTTTTCTCTGAATAACTCTAGTTCCGTCAAAGAAGCGTACTAGTAATGTCTAATGCACTAGTTTCACGATGTAATTCTTCTGTCAACTGTAAGTGTGACATGATTTTCATGCTGTGCAGGTAACGTCATGGCCTACAGAAAATGGAGCACAAATCGTGGATTTTTAAGATAATAAACGGCAATTTCTGAGGAATTAGTAGCCACTAGGGGTATGACATTTTGGATTAATTTTTTTTTGATATCTGCCTAAATGTGTACGTGTAAATGCTTCCATGGCACGTTTTCGATTCTGGTGTTTTGTTAGTTCATAATAATTGCTTGTCTCAGATGGCACTCTGTTTCTAAATACTTCTACATGAAATCAATGTCACAATTCGCTCCTTTCCCTTCCTTCGATAGCGAGCGACGTCGAAAACAAAGGGCGAGTAGTGTACAAGCCATTGTAGTCACAAACAGCCCGAATATCATTTATCGACCTACGAGGGGGCAGGGAGAGTGTACTTCGGTTGCTGTGTATGGATACTTGCCTGGCTACTTGCCTATTGTGGGGATGGAAATGACAAGTAATTTTTTTCTCAACAGTTCTGAAATTGTCCCCATTTTAATTCCTTGATTAAAGATTCTTTGAAATCAGATAACTAACAATGTAAATAACTTCAAGGACACTCTAGTATACGTTTTACGGTTTGGAATACACAATTTAAAAACATTTCGTCATTAATTGTTACGGTGATATTTTTTAAGATGAACTGGTCCAGATGAGAAAAACGCAAAAATGTCGAATGACACACATGTCCACGTAATAAAGGAAAACACATTTCCTTTCCGTTTGAATCCATCAATGGTCCTCGCTTATTGTTAGCGTGAATTGCGTTTGACTTGTAAAACATCCTTTGGAAATGCTACGAATATTCATTGACAGACCGTGCAATATGACTGTTATTACGGACAACAGTAATGAATTCTGCGTGCGCACTGTTCAGTCATTTCCCCAGTTGACGCAAAAATGTGCGTTTAATGGCGCGTGTCGCAGGGCTGAATCAGTATGCCGATTGTAATGGCGGGCGCGAGCTCTGTGCGCTGCGAGCGGAAACCCAACTGGCAGTCCGCCGTCGATAAACAAGTGGAATATTTATGAGTGCGAAGTGGGAGGGAACCAGCGACACACACACGTTTAGGCGTTCCTTTGTACGCACGTACAACTAAAGAGACCGTATTATTTCAGCAAACCGCTGTTTCGAAAGTGGAAAAACCACAACTCAATAATTTCACAGTGTCTTCAGCCACATTATTTGAGAACTATGAAACAGCATTTGGAGGGAAAACCATCACAAATGAGCTATGGGTTGTTCCCTTATCACATCATTTCACAAGAGACAGCAACGTTCTGGTACCGGTACTGCAAAATTTTTACTCTATAGCCTGCAGCTGTAAACGTTTGTATTTATTTCCGTGGTTTATATTTCGGAACATTAAAATTCCGTGAAACTATCGCTACGCAATTGAATTTCTTCGTACAGCATAACAAGTAGAAGAAAAGGAGAAGACATCTTTTTCCTTCATTTTGCACCAGTTGCTAGATGAAATTTCGGTCGTTAATTTCTCTTGGGAAAGCTTTCCTTTTGGTACCTAAACGTAAGCGTGGATGTCCTCAAATATGTTGTCAGTTTCGTTAGCGCTGGTAGTAATTTCATCTGCCACGGTAAGTGCAACAGAAGTTACGTGACACATCGCGACCACGATGCTTCTCTTCTTTTCTTACATTAATTTCTATATTAAAACTTATATGCGGTTGCTGACCGTTATCCATGTTCAAGTTTGCATGTTCATTAACATGAAACAGCGTAAGCCTGTACCTAACGCTATGAAGCTTAATTTCGAAGTACTTCTCTTAACTTCCCAGAACGTATGGTAATGCATACGTTGCATTTTTCATATTACATTTCAACAAAGCATTCAGTCTCGTTTACAGACATGGAGTAACTCACATAAACGAATTTTCCTGCAATACGTTTTCCCACAGGCTGTTATTATAATTTTCTTCAAGCAGTTCTGTCCCATAGCTACTGCTTTCGACGGGACGTGGGAAATCTACATGATTTAGACTACAACTCTTTGCTGAATTTCGATACTCTCCATCGCAAAGTGTCCTTGCGACCCTCCATCATCGTATAATTTTTGTGTGATCTCTCCATCTTACCATACGATCCCTCTTCTTTATGAAAACTTAGGGACACATGGTAACTCATGTCTCGTATCTACTTTAACACAGCAAACTTTTTGTAAACGAAATGGTGGTGTTTCCTGTGGCGCCAAACCCCATTAATTGTTGGGGGGGGGAGGGGGAGGATGGAGGGGATTTTCGAATATATGTACTATTTTTATGAGAAAAGAAAGTAGATATTTGAGTAGAAAGTCGACTTTCCCCTTCAATTAGTGTCTGAGTACACGACTACATGATAACATAGCGTTAAAATTTTCCGTGTTAAAAGGGTTATGTGCACCTGCGCTGTGTTATTTAGCGGTGAGAGATGAAAGAAGAAAGCTATCACCCTAATGTCCCAGTCCATCACGAAGACGTCTGATATGGTCATGATGTCCTGTTCACGAGAAATGAGGGGCAGTTCTTATATAAATATTTAGTGAGAAATGAAGAGAGTAGATTGAGTGCTCCACCACCGAGTATTTATCTCCTCATCGGTCGAACAGTTTCGCTTTACTTGTTTAGGATCGTATTCCTAATTACAGGACGCGTCTAACAGGACCTAAGATACCTTTATTTGTACTGGCACTGTATGACAGTCTGAACATCTGACACATACCAATGGACGCAGAATACAATTGAAGCTGAATCTTTACAGGAACATAGAGATAACAGAGTCACAAGACGGCCCTGTCTGGACAGAGCACCGAACGTGACGTAAGGGAGCAGTACGGTTGCCGGCACGTTGTAGCACTGCTGGCAGAGATGCCTGCTGGCTGAACCACTTCCCGGACACTATGGCGTCACTCAGCACTGTGTTGTGACAACCCAGCCCGGGAGTCCCGCGCGGAAGCCAGGGACCGCCCTTTCCCCTTTCTTACAGTAACAAAGACTGCCTCGCTTGTAACGTTGTGCCACTGAATGTCTTAGATTTACAGCAGAGAGTGTCTTAGTGTTTCTGCTTCTCATACACCAATTCGATGTACCTGCAGCATGCCTGCAGTGGATAATAAATTATGATTTTTGCATATGAAGTTTTACGGAATAAAACATCCGCTAATTAATACCTGAGTGTTATTTAATGAGAAAATATCA
Organism: Schistocerca nitens; assembly: GCF_023898315.1. Classification (NCBI taxonomy): domain Eukaryota; kingdom Metazoa; phylum Arthropoda; class Insecta; order Orthoptera; family Acrididae; genus Schistocerca; species Schistocerca nitens. Next base: position 1,106,018,563 of record NC_064615.1, on the reverse strand, counting down.
GCAAAAAATATGAAAAAAATGTATACATTCAGAGAGAATTTACTGTAAATTGTATTAACTATTGATGTAAATGTTTATATCGTATTTTTGTGTAAACAAATGTATACAAATATTTGGTTAATCTAATAAAATAAAGTGTAACTTTTAAAGCTAAAAATCTGTTTCACTTATCGTTGTGAACTTAGTTGAATGTGTAAAGTCTGTGTACTACAAACGTTTATTATTTATGACTGCATTAAAAGATTTTTTGAATTCTACGAGGGGCTTTCAATAGGTAATGCAACACATTTTCTTCTATGCAAGCATTTTGGTTTTATTCAGGATTGCAGTACATCATATTATTCCCCATTGTTTTGGCTAGGAAACTCTATTTTTCAATGTAATATCTGTTCAGTGACACGGTCTTACGCCACCTTACTAGCAGAGTCTGTATGCCTGCTTGGTGCCATTCTACCGGTCGACGTCAGAGCCAACGTCTGGCAGCATCAACAAAAGCGGCATCATCCACGTAGTGCTTCCCACAGAGTACATCCGTCATTGGGCTAAACAGATGGAAGTCGGAACATGAGAGTTGCGAGCTGCGGGGTGGATGACGAGCACCCCAAATGGTGGACGAGTGGACGAGCGTGTCAGCACTACCAATAGAGTCGTCCGGTTGTGCAGCAAAGAGTTTGATTTGTGATCCGTCGATCACCTCGAATGAGAGTGTCCGATCGTTAGAACACTGCAGGAGTCACAGCTGCGTACAGCCGGGAGATGAGACATGTTGTGGCGACCTTGCTGCGATCATGACAGATGGCTCGCCCAACGGCTCACCGTGCCTTTGTTCACTGCCAGGTCTCCGAAGATGCTCTGCAAGCTCATATGACAGCTCTCTGCTTGGAATGCACATCCCCTACAGGAGCCAATTTGAAGGCTACATATGGCGCCGCCACTTATAGGAACTTCATGCATCTATACGAGTTGAAGCGGGAATATTACATGATGTTTCACAACAAATTTCGGATTTATTTTCAACAGAAACGTGCAAAATGAGGAGAATTACTTATTACATGCCCCTCGTATCGTGGTAACTCATCGCTGTAATTTTATGGCAAGAATTATGAGGAAATTCGCAAGTATAGAGCGAAAACATCGAAACGACTTCAACCTTCTCACTGCAGTCTATTTCTCAATTGCTTAAGTTGCACAATACGGTTTCATTTGGTGATCGAGAAGTTGTAAATTCAGACTAGAAAGCACACTGTATGAAAATTACTGTCACTAATAAAGCAAATCGGTTATTATTTTAAAATATGAAAATCAGTCTGTTCTTACTTGATCATTTATTGGTGAAATGTGGATTTTTGTAGGATACGAGTAGGACGACCACAGAAGCTAACTCGATGAATAAACAAGCCGTGTAACAAACAATGACAAAGATTGGTAGGGCTATTAGGACTGGTAACATCAAATTTCATAAAACATAGGTCGCTGTGTTGTATTTTGTTATTTCCTTATTTTCCATCGACGTAAAAATGCGCAGTCTTAATGAGGTGATTAAAACAAAACGGAATGGAACAGCAAAAGGCAAAGATCAGAATATTGTGATCGCTGTGGCTTTTTGTACTAGACTGCTGCCTCGTGGACGTACCGAAAATAATGTAGCAAATGATATGTTACCGTCCAACAAGTATGCATACTGTTCCTTTCGCTGTGTTTTGATCACTTAATTAAAAATCCGGATGTGGAGATCACCGACATATAAGCATTCCAGCTACTGGCTCCTGAACATGTTTGGTTTGTGGAACTCTCAACTGCGTGGTCGTCAGCGTCCGTACAAAGTCCCAATTTTTACACAGTCCAATGTTTTACACAATCCAGTTTAGCCATGATGATGATTATTATGATGATTATGATGATGAAATGATGATGACAACACCGACACCACGTCCCCGGGTAGAGAAAATCCCCAACCCGGCCGGGAATCGAACCCGGGACTCCGTCTACTGGCTCATGAAGTACTGACGGCTCTTCCTGGTATCCACACTGACCACAGCCAATGGACGACCTGTCAAGGAAAAACGTCTCCAAACCTTATAGAAACATAAATGAGAGGTTATGTGCACACTCACTGTACAACAGCACACCATTATTCATAAATAACTGCGGGGTTTCAAAAGACGCCTGTGTCAAAACAACTAGATACGCGAGAAAATGACACATATCAGTGGATGAAGAAACTCTCCAAGTTTCGATTCTGGAGTCCAGGAGCGTCACAACATGTAAACACTGCATCCGCTCTCTATTACTGCAACGAATTAGTTCGCGCCTGGAGATAAGCAAACCAGTGGACAGATTTTCAAACCGGGCTGCTGTCACGCCTTCATCAGCAGTTCTTGTCTGCGACTTCCACGAATTCCAAGGTCATGTGTAATTCTGATGTGTCACAAGTCGCGACCATGACGATCACATGGATTATGAGTGAAAAACCCGTAGGGCTACTCCATTTTCTGTCTGCTTTCCTGTCTTCTAGAACCTCAGAGGTAGTTACGGAAGACACTGTAATGGAGGAAATCGGCACCAGCTGTTGAGAGGGCAGCTTCATGTTAGACTATCACCATTCAGTACGCTGAATTCTAGGCTGCACTTGTTTGCGATTCGTCACGTTGCATTGCACATCAATGTGTCAATCCTTCGCGAGTTGTAAAATAAGTTGCTCCCGATATGATGTATGTTAAAGAAAGGTATATATCCTACTATATTAGTACTACCTCCAGACAGTCTGTTGGCTCACACGTAGATAAACAGCACATCTGGTTTTGTCAGTTGACAAACAAACTATACTAATTACATTTCACATGAAAAGTCCGCACATTATTATATCTACAATGTGATCAGAGCCTCAGTACATTGTAAATCGCGTTACTGCTGTTACAGTAACAATATTGATATCTATTAGAGAAGAATAAACAAATACAGTGAATTACCTAGTAGTTTTTCTCATGTCTTCTATCGAAACACGTAAAGGAACACCGTCTTGGCAAATCAACTGACTGCTGTCTCAGAAAAATAGCGCTATTGTCGTGGCGGACGGTACAGTGCGGAATGTGACGGTCCAGACGCCAGTCCAGGCGCGTGGAACGAGGGCGTCTGATGTCGGCCAGTGAACTGCTGCGTGCAATGGTGTGTTGCTGACTCGCGTCGATATCGACTATAGCGAAGTTTGTCAGCGCAGTATTGGGCCACAGTGCAGCAAAGCACCCGCCACTTAAGTACTAGATGCCAACAGCATCGCACCAGCAAGTCGCAGATGCCGCGACCCATCGACTGTACCCTGCACACGACTGAGTGTACGAAGGACGAGCAGTGCTTAGTCGTTACAATCACTCTTGAGAGCATTTTTGTTCTGTCGTTACAACTACAGACGTGCGTGTTTTTTTTTTTTTTTTTTTTTTTTTCACCAGACGCGTTTCGCTTTATTGAGGTAGAGCAGTGAACTGTAATCAAGTTATTTACAATTTGTTTTACTTTTAGATCGAAAAAACAGTTCGCAAGGAATAATTTGATTCATACTTACGGTGATTTTCGGTTGATTTCTTGCTTACATCGGGAAATGCCGTCTGCTAGCACATCGTTATTCTTCTGCGTTACACACTGATAATTTTGGTCTAATTTTTACTTGTTCTGCAGCATTATGCATTTATTATGTTTTTCGCAACACACTTTTATGCACACCACTTTATTATGTTTGTTTTTGTACTTCTAAGTATGTGTTGTGGTTTGTGTTTTGTAATGTTGCCAACATAACCTTTCCACTAATTTGTCTTTGGCACAGAACTTCTTTTATATTAGATTATTGTATGTGTGTAATTCTATCTAATTATATTCCTGTGTATTATGTACTGTGTAAGACTAGGGAAGGAATAACGATCGATGGACTTTTTATTTTATTTTTTCAAGGGTAGGGAGAAACCATGATGTGTGGACACAAGCGTATCGCAGTGTGATGGAGTGTGAGTCAGAGGAGAATGTGAGGAGCGAGAAGTGAAATTAAATAAACAATTGCGCAATAACCAAATAAACAGAATACAGTGGTGTGCAAAAAAGTGTGTTGCGAAAATATAATAAATGCATGGTACTGCAGAACAACTGAAAATTAGAACAAAATTATCAGTGGCTAACGCAAATAACAACGATTTGTTAGCAGGCGGCATTTCCCGATGTAAGCTAGAAATCAACCGAAAATCACCGTCAGTATAAATCAACTTATTCTTAGCGGACTGTTTTTCGATCTAAAAGCTAATCGAAATGTAAATAACTTAATTATAGACCACTGATGATGGTTTACCTGAATAAAGCGGAACGCGTGTAGTGAAAAAAAAAATCACGCATTTTTGTAGTTGCAACGGCAGAAAAAAAAATACTTTCAAGAATTATAAAGCAGCTACAGACACTATGGCCACACAAATGAAGAAGTTACAGTCATTGACTGATGAGTCATGAGAAACATTAGTACACCGAAAAGAACACAAACAGACACATATCACTGACCGAAAGGGCGTTGGGGAAGCGGCTGAGTGACGTAACCTCGTTCGGGTGACGTATGAGCGGTGTAAATACACTACTGGCCATTAAAATTGCTACACCAAGAAGAAATGCAGATGATAAACGGCTGTTCATTGGACAAATATATTAAACTAGAACTGACATGTGATTACATTTTCACGTAATTTGGGTGCATATATCCTGAGAAATCAGTACCCAGAACAACCACCTCTGGCCCTAATAACGGCCTTGATAAGCCTGGGCATTGAGATTGAGTCAAACAGAGCTTGGATGGCGTGTACAGGTACAGCTGCCCATACAGCTTCAACACGATACCACAGTTCATCAAGAGTAGTGACGGACGTATTTTGACGAGTCAGTTGCTCGGCCACCATTCACCAGACGTTTTAAATTGATGAGAGATCTGGAGAATGTGCTGTCCAGGGCAGCAGTTGAACATTTTCTGTATAGAAAGGCCCGTACAGGACCTGCAACATGCGGTCGTGCATTATCTTGCTGAACTATAGGGTTTCGCAGGGATCGAATGAAGGGTAGAGCCACGGGTCGTAACACATCGGAAATGTAACGTCCACTGTTCAAAGTGCCGTCAATGCGAACAAGAGGTGACCGAGACGTGTAACCAATTGCACCCCATACAATCACGCCAGGTCATACACCAGTATGGCAATGACGAATACACGCTTCCAATGTGTGTTCGCCGCGATGTCGCCAAGCACGGATGCGACCATCATGATGCTGCAAACAGAACCTGGATTCATCCGAAAAAATGACGTTTTGCCATTCGTGCACCCAGGTTCGTCGTTGAGTACACTATCGCGGACGCTCCTGCCTGTGATGCAGCGTCAAGGGTAACCGCGGCCATGGTCTCCAAGCTGATAGTCCATGCTGCTGCAAACGTCGTCGAACTGTTCGTGCAGATCGTTGTTGTCTTGCAAACGTCCCCATCTGTTGACTCAGTGATCGAGACGTGGCTGTCCGATCCGTTAGAGCCAGGCGGATAAGATGACTGTCATCTCGACTGCGATACGAGGCCGTTGGGATCCAGCGCGGCGTTCCGTATTACCCTCCTGAATCCACCGATTCCATATTCTGCTAACAGTCATTGTATCTCGACCAACGCGAGCAGCAATGTCGCGATTCGATAAACCACAGTCGCGATAGGCTACAATCCGACCTTTATCAAATTCGGCAACGTGATGGTACGCATTTCTCCCCCTTACACGAGGCATCACAACAACGTTTCACCAGGCAACGCTGGTCAACTGCTGTTTGTTTGTAAGAAATCGGTTGGAAACTTTCCTCATGTCAGCACGTTGTAGGTGTCGCCACCGGCGCCAACCTTGTGTGCATGCCTTGAAAAGCTGATCATTTGCATATCACAGTATCTTCTTCCTACTGGTTAAATTTCACGTCTGTAGCACGTCATCTTCGTGGTGTAGCAATTATAATGGCCAGTAGTGTACTTGCCAGCGACTGAGTCCTGCCGACGGCCGTCTGTTCACCTGCAGCAGTCCACCTCTGCAACTACATTTACCTGGCTACTCTGCAAATCACATTTAAATGCCTGGAGGAGCGTTCATTGAAAGAGCTTCACACCAATTCTCTGTTATTTCACTCTAGAATAGCGCGCGGAATAAACGAACAGATATTTCTTTCTGTGCCAGTTCTGATTTGCCTTATTTTATTACGTTCATCGTTTATTCTTAAGTAGGTCGGCGTGAACAAAATAAATTTTCAATTGGAAAAAAGTTGCTGATGGAAATTTACTGAGAAACTCCCTCCTAAGTTTCTTTGATGACCACCCTAGATCCTCTATCTTTTCCGTGACACTATCTGCCCTGTTTCTCGATAATACAAAATGTCTGCCCTTCTTTGACCTTTCTCGGTGCACCCCGTTAAAAGAGGAAGAGGGAGTAGGTTAAGGTGAGGTCGGAGGAATGATAGTGGAGAATTTGTGAGGGAACGTTGAGGGACATAGTTCGAAAGAAAGCACTACCTTAGACGACATTCCGGCAGAAACACTGATAGCTTTGGGAAAATCGGTCGTGACAAAACTCTTTCATCCGGTGTGCGTGATGTACGAGACATGCGGAATACCCTCAGACCTCAAGAAGAACGTGGTAAGTCGAATTCCAAAGAAAGCAGATGTGACAGGCGTGAATATTACCGAACTATCAGTTTAATAAATCATGGCCGCAAAAACTAACACAAATTCCTTACAGGATAACGAAAAAATTACCAGAAGCCGACTTCGTGGAATATCAGTTTGGATTCAGGACAAACGCCGGAACACACAAGGTTCCGATTCCATGATGTTTCTTAGAAGATAGGGAAAGCTTTTGACAAAGTTGGCTGGAATACTATCTTTGACATTCTGAAGCAGACAGGGGTAAAAAAAAGCGAGCGAAAGGCTATTTACAACTTGTACAGAAACTAGACGGCGGTTGGAAGAGTCAATGTTCATGAAAAGGGAGGTTGTGAATGAGAATCTCCGATGTTATTCAATCTGTACATTGAGAAAACAGTAAAAGAAAGCAAAGAAAAATTTAGAGTAGGAATTAAAGTGTAGAGATGTAGAAACTTTGAGGTCTGCCGATGATTTTATGATTCTACCATAGACAAAGGCTTGAAAGATCAGCTGTACGGAATCGACGATGTCTTGAATGGAGGATATAAGATGAACAGCAATAAAAGAAAAACAAGCACAATGAAATGAAGTCGAATTAAATCAGATGAAGCTGAAGGAATTAACAAGGAGACACGACACTTAAATAAGAAGATGAGTTTTATTTTTTGGGGAGCAAAGTAACTGAAGATGGCCCAAGTAGAGGGAATATGAAATGTAGACTGGTAATGGGAAGAACGACGTTCCTGAAGAAGAGATATCTGTTAACACAGAATAAAGATTTAAGAGTAAGAAAATATTTTCTGAAATTATTTATGTAGAATTTAGCCATGTATGTAAGTGAAAAATGGACGATAAAATGTTTAGGCAAGAAAAGAATAGATGGTTTCGCAGCCAGGTGGTACAGAATAATGCTCAAAATTAGATTGGGAGAAAGAAAAAAATTAGTTGCACAACTTGACTAGAAGGAGTGATCGACGGATAGGACACATTCTGAGTCATCAAGGGATCATTAATTTAGTATTCGAGGAAAGTGTAGTAGTTAAAAATTGTAGAGGTTGGTTGTTTGGTCATTTTGGTGGAGGGGACCAAACAGCGAGGTCATCGGTCGTATCGGATTAGGAAAGAATGGGAAAGAAAATCGGCCCTTTGCCAGACGCGATTTGCCAGACGCGTTTTCGGAAATCACTGAAGACATAAATCAGGATTGCGGGATGCGAGTTTGAAACGTCGTCCTCCCGAATGCGAGTCCAGTGTGCTAAGCACTGCGCCACCTCACTCGGTGATTGTAGAGGGAAACCAAGAGATGAAACAGTATGCAATTTCAGGAGGATATAAGTTGCAATAGTTATTCGGTAGTTCTTAAGAAATGACATTAATGCAAATAATACAAATTTATTCATGAACATTCACTTTCACTAACCACTAACCTACATGTACTTTCATGACAACCTCATTTTGCTATCACATTCATAGTCATCCTCACTGTCTATTCATAATAATTTGTTAATGATGACACAGACAACATGTACTTCACAAGAAGAGCACATATTTACACAAGTAGCAATCAGTTGCAAAACACAAGTTCACTTATCAACACCCAAAAAGAACTATCACTTTATCTAAACAGTTGAACAATCATGCACTCAGAAAAAGAAAATTGTAAATCTCCACATCGTATCAATGCATATTTACACATTATCCATTCCATGAAGTAAATCTGATTATATACTCAACCACAATCACCTTTCATAGTTCAGGCCCCACAAATAATGAAAATCATTGTATATCACTTCACCATAAAGCGTTCAGAAACAAGTATTACCAATGAATCTTACTTTTCATCAAGTTTTGAGTTGTATGCAACTATAGTTCCTCCTGTATCATTTCACTAAGCTCCCACAATACTCATTCTACATCAGTATCATAGCACCAGGAACATTAATAAAATAAGATACATAAAGTAAGAGTTGCATAAAGCATATAGCAAATTACCTCACATGTGAACACAGGAAATTGGAAAAACTGGTCAACAGCACATGGTAAGAACTTTCAAAATCAAATTAACACTGACAACAAAAACCCACATTATGAAAGGGCATGATATATACTGAAGCTTTACACATCAGTGGCCTAGCATTCACAAATCCATGTTTACTCCCAACAGAAAGAGCTGTAGTGTTGGAGAACTCACCCTTCCTCTCTGAAGTTTGGTTGTATTTCTTTACTTACATAAATACGTAGATCATTGTAAGTGCTCCTGGTTCATACTAATCAGCCACAATCACATCAGCACACAAATCATGCTATACATTTACAATACGCAGTCCTAACGCAGATTCAACTCTGAATTCTGATTTAGCATGTGCTGTGTGATCAGCAGGTTCATCGATACTCTCTCCCTAAATGACTGTGACCTCCAGCAAATCGCACTCTACCAGCACCAACAACCAACCCAAGTCCTCAAATTTCTTAACAGTTTCTTTAATATCTTCCTATATTCTCATAACTCCTTCTCTGAACTAATCTTTATACCTTCAAAATTGGTCTGTAAACTATGTAGTAACGTTGTACGATTTCAAGTATGTTCCTGAATTTTAGAAACAGCTTTCTTGCTAAGTTTCACCTAAAGTCGCTCTAAGAAATCTTTTATATTCTTCTCATATTCCTGCATTAAGTTCATAAAGTCATTTTGCTGCTGCATATTTTGTTAAAATGAACTTCCTCAAATTTATTATTATACTCAGGAACAGCGACAAGATTACTTTCTACAGTAGAAATTCTCTCATCAAAAGATGAATGCAATTTTTCTCTCAAGCTTGTCCTAAACCCTTCTAATTCCTTTGAAATATCTAGCCTACAAATTAAATTTACTGCCCTAAACTCTTCACATGTAAACATTCAGTGAAAATTTGGTTACTAACCTGTCAGTTAACTCTATAGCAATGGCCACAGTTCTTTCTCCCCATTTCTCATCAAGCCCTTCATAATGGTTTCTGTTTCGTCTGAAATATCCTTACTCAGTTCTTTACTATTAGCTTCTAAATCCTCCCTAAGTTTCTTTGCACCGCATCTGTTACCTGTTTCTAGGTCTTCCCTAAGCACCTTTACGCTGTCCTTTTGCTTGTTTGAAATGTTTCACTTCTACTTGCCACCAGCGCGTTGAGAAAATTTTTATGAGTATGATACGGAATTGAAATTTTAACCCACTCTCCAACCAGAGAAGTGAAAGCAGTAGATACATCTACAGGTACATCGCAACTACTAGGAGATGCCAGCAGCTGAGCCCCATCAGAAGTAACTGATCCATCGCTCATGACATCATTGACCCCTTTATTCAAAGCGCTAACGTAACTGATTCCAACACTAAATTTTTAGCACACATATTAACTGAATCACTATGAGGCACAATATCATCTCTCTGAGTAGCAAGCCACAAGAAACCAGAATCAGAATGCTCCAACATGTCACCTCTCTCCTCACTCCTTTTCAGAATACAATAAAGAAAATTGTAAACAATAAAGAAAATTATAAACCACTCACTAAACCTTGAACAATTCCTTACACAGCATCTAATCACCAAAACAAAGAATATAAGCATTCTGACTTCCTTCTCAGTACCACAGAGTAGCATCAAAATCAGAAATTACACAAAAGTACATGATAGGAAAAATACTGAAATATGAAAAAAGTATTACAGTATAAATGCGATATTTAAAAAATATACTGCTAAGTGCTCATCACAGCTATGGAACGGTACACAAAAGCCAATATAGTCCATCAGTATATCCATCACTTTGCCATATACTGATTCATTGTTAATTCCCAAGTATCTTTCTCACACACACATAGATAAGCAACTCAACAAGGTAAATTACACTCTGCTCAAAATTTATGCACTCTATAATGATCTAGAAATGCCATCTCTACCAGTCATATACCTCAACTCATTCACAATAAGACATCACCGATTGGAGTGTGGTGGGGATGGGGGATGAATTATCTGAAACCAACACTTCAACTCACAAAAATTGATTTTCTCAGAAAGGTTAGACTCCAAGCTGATTCACAATGCTATTAATTTCTGCATTAAACCAATTGAGTTCTGTAGATGATTCCAATTACAAATATCTCATACATGAAACTGAATAAGTAGATGGCAATTCACTTTCCATGTCTAATTATTGCACCAGCATAAAGTTCTGAAAATGATTACCCAAGAGTGATAAATACATGAACGAAAAACAACAACACTTGAGAAAGAAATCCTCTCGCCATCACACAGAAATTAAAATTTTTATAGACTGCAAAATAATTATGATGTCAAGATGAATAAATTAAAAAAACAAAGACAAATTCACTCGTAATTCTTAAAAAATAATCTGCTAGTCACTGACCACAGTGTTTCCCCATATTTTTAAAGTGAAAGAGAATTCTACAATGTTTAATCAAATCTGAGAAGAATTTTACGTTTCAGCCCAATTATTTCCTTTTTATCTATATTGCGTTAAAGCTAACCACAGCAAATAGGAAATGCTCAGAAACAGCCAGAATTCTCTTCTAAGGAAATTGTGAAAATTAATCTAGTCTCATTGAACTTCAGCACTGTAACGTCATTAACTGCTCCAGTTTAGTATTTCAAAGTACAAATAAAGATATAAATCTTCATTATATGGTTTGCTAAACATGAATTTAAGTGTAAAAATATGTACATTCATTACAAGTAGTAATTCCATGATACAGAAAGTTTCATAAAAAGCTGATAAAGCATTGTGGTTAAATGACAGAAATAGTAGTCAAAAATACAATTACACCCACAAAAAAGAGAAATTCTGCACAAAGACAGTCCACAACTATAAGATTTTACCCAAGTCAGTACAAATAGAATTTATTCATGAGTCTATTTTTTATCTGTCGTTGCAACTACAAAAGTGCGTAATTTTTTTCACCAGACTTGTTTCATTTTATTGAGGTAAAGCATCATCAGTGGTCTGTGATTAAGTCATTTACATTTTGATTTGTTTGTAGGTCAAAAAAACAGTTCGTTGAGAACACTTTGATTTGCGCTTACCGTGATTTTTCGGCTGATATCTCGCTTACATTGGGAGATGCCATCTTCTCGCATATCGTTGATTTTCTGCGTTAGACACTGATAATTTTGGTCTAATTTTTAGATGTTCTGCAGCGCTATGCATTTCTCACAACACACTTTTATGCACACCACTGTATTCTATATGTTTTTGTACTTCAGGTATGTGTTGTGTTGTGTGTTTTGTAGTGTTGCCAACATAACCTTTTCACTACTTTGCCTTTGACGAACAACATATTATTAATTAGATTATTGTATGTCTGTAATTCTGTTTAGTTATGTTTCTGCGTATTTATGTACTGTGTAACGGTAGAGAAAGAATAGCGATGGAGATAATTCTTTATTTATTTTTCATTTGTTTATTCCTTTTATGGGAGGTGAACAATAACAAGACACATTTTATAACTGAACTTACATGAAATGTTACATACGAGTATAAAATTATTATTTTAGTCAGTGTGTGTCAGCCACCAGACATTGTATTGTATTGACCTGGGGACCTAGAAACGACAGACTTTGTCCCCGCCGTAGCCCACAGTGATACACAACCCCACAACAGGCTACAGCAGTCCACTCACCCCTCCACCGGCCCACACCGAACCCAGGGTTGTTGTGTGTTTCGGCCCCTAGTGGACCCCCGCCGGGAACGTCTCATACCAGACGAGTGTAACCCAAAATCTTTGCGTGGTAGAGTAATTGTGGTGTATGTGTACATGGAGAAAGTGCTTGTGCAGCAATCGTCGACACAGTGTAACTGAGGCGGAGTAAGGGGAACCAGCCCGCATTCGCCGAGGAGATGGAAAACCGTCTTAAGAACCATCCACAGACTGGCCGACACATCGGACCCTGACACTAATCCACCGGGCGGATTCGTACGGGGACCGGCACGCCTTTACGCCCGGAAAGCAGTGCGTCAGACCGGGCGGCTAACCGGGGAGTGGTGGGGGGGGGGGGGGCATGCCACCAGACATTACCCATCGTCATAATCCGCTGTCATTAAATTGAAGGGTTGTACAGGAATGTACATTCTGCAGAATATATTAGACAAAAATAAAGACCCGGGAAAGTGTATTTCATAATAGGTATTACACTATTATCATGTCTGTAGGAAACTGTTGTAATTGGTTATAAAATTTTTTACGATGTTGTCAATTTATCACATACAGATCCACCGCCCATATTGCCAAACTTGTGTGTTAATACAAAGTAATTAAGAACGGTAACAGTTACATAGCACATATGTGGATGTAATCAAGACCTACCACCCGCAACGCTGGCTGCACTAACAGGGAAGTACGTGTGCTACGGGTGTCAGAAAAGTGACCGATATGTGGCTTCATGGCTGCTCGAAATCAGTAATTGTGTGATGGCGCTATCAACCAACTACTTTTATAAACTGGTGGCCGACAATAAGACCCAGAGCGACAATACAACGAAAATTCTACTAGATTTACTTTATACAGAATACAATAAACTATGTTTAGCTTCACTAAATCTCTAGTAAAAGTATATCGATAATTACGTAAATGTAAATCTCGTGTGAATGGGACCTCCCGTCGGGTAGACCGTTCGCCGGGTGCAAGTCTTTCGATTTGACGCCACTTCGGCGACCTGCGCGTTGATGGGGATGATGATTAGGACCACACAACACGCGGGCCCATAGGATTGACATTCTGTCGCTCTGGCAACTCAACTACCGGCGAGTAATACAAAACCTGCAAATACTGAATGGAAAGGAAAATAGCACGAAGTCACAACTGAAAATACACTATTTTTGAATACAGAATAGTGTGAACAGTACCAACGATCCAAAAACAATATATCCGCAATATTGAGTATTAAGAGGAAATGAGACTGTAACCCGATGTCTATACGCCGAAGATAACCAGCGTTATGCAGGATGAGTCGGCTGCCCCTACTTAAGAGTCTTATGCAACCCGCAAAGAATTTAGATACTGTGCCCAAGGTCTTCATATTCTGTCGTTTGCTCCATGAGACATGTAGTCCTACAGAAAAAAATGAACAGAACCTTTTGTAGAAAATTTATTGTACTTAAATTTTGTGCTAGGATACGTTTTCACTAGAAGCCGTAATTTCAGTTATTCAAGAAAAATAAAAGTGGCCTTCAAACGCATGAGTACCTAGTTTCACGGTGACTCAAGAACCTGTCGGGATCGACCTTAATCTCGGAGAAAATATTTGATGCCGATGCTATTGGTGAGTCTCAATAACCACATAATTTTGTGGCTTTACGAGATATAATTATGAATGAATAACTTGAACTGGACGTGGCATTGTCGAACAAACCGGTGGACTCATTTTCTCTCCGAACTGAGGCCTCAATCTACACTGGAGACGGTGTGCACGACGTTGGTGTTATGTCTTCTAGGAGACTGAACAATGTTTCTGTCCGGTGCCATTAGGTAAAACATTAAAGACAACAATAAACGACCAGATGCTCAATCAGAACGTTGACTGACATAATGGATCTTGTTCAAATTACAATTGTTACTCGTGGAAGTCTTTATCTCAATAAACGTGGACTAAATGAAAATAAAATTGCAAACGAAAAGTAATAAACAACCACAGTGTGAGCAGACCTTCATCCGAAGAACCTGATATATCGCGTAAGATTTGGTTCCCGCTACGCATCAGTGCAGTACTCATTAACAAGGGGTCCGAGCCTCCTGATTATGTCCAGATTCGCGTAGCAGGCGGGGTACGCATTGCTTGCCCGGAAAGGGAAGGAACGGTAGATCAAGATGGCCGAACGTTCCGAAAAAAATATCGTTTTTAGTATGGGTCGGGGGAGGCATGTGCTATCATAGCTTCTAAGTAGAAGTTGGCACAGCGGAAAGATCCCTATACGGAATCGCTGTGCGGAAAATGATCAAAGCAGACTTATTTACAGTATTAGTGACGTAAACATTCAAAATAAAAATGATTTCACGTGAGGACTCAACCCAAGACCCTCGGATTACCGTTCTGTAAGATTTACTCTGCGCCAGTCGTTGGCTGTAAGCTATACCAACTTAATTGGCTCACGAATGGTCCGATGCCCCATTTTCAAACGTTTTGCCGTGTGGAGCTCCCCGTTCCGTCACTGTCAGTTCTGGCCAAGTTCTGCACGTGCCGTATATTTGGACGAGATCGGTGATGACCAGTAGGCATGGTCGCCTCGCAACAACAATCAATCATTCTTGTCGTAGGACGTAAATTCAGCCAGTGGAATCCGAAATCAGAAAAGTTTATATGTACAGAGCTGAGACAAAATCTGCCCTTTGCCGATACTCTAATGTACATAGATTTTTGAAACAAACATAGTCAACTAGCTGAAAGCTTCAAAGAAACAAATTTTGACTCATACTTACGTGTCCAATACGTCTTTAACCAAGCTGTATTCTATTTTATGATCATAATTATCTACCTCAGATCAATGCTATACGGCTTTAGAAAATAAGATGAACTCCACTACTGAAAGAGCCTTTGGATAATTACGCTACTCAAAACGTAGGTACTGTGTACACTGAAACGTTTTGGCACGCTGGTCAGACTCTTTTCTAGGCCACTCCATTGTACGAGTACTCACAAATACTGAAAAAAAGACACTACTAACATTCACAGTTCAAAGAGCAAAATATCACCACCAGGAAGGACACTGATCTGACACATTTTACAGTATACTCAACGCAGTCTATCCTGGGAAAAAGGAGGAGAGAGAGAGAGAGGTTTTGGTGGACAAGAAGAAAACAAAATACAAAGAAACGTTTGTGATGGTCAAAATTTTTTGTTGTCGTATTTTACTAAACAGCTGTAGCGTTCAGCTGTGTCCGAATTAAAAGTATACTGTCTAACGCCTTCCAGGAGCAACAAAAGCATGATTTTCGGTATTTCATATCTTTATTAACCGAATTTAAAAAAGGTTTAATACAATAAATGAAGTATTTAATTTAGAGCTGTGAAACTTCCTGGCGGATTAAAACTCTGTGCCGGACATTTGCCTTTTACTCTGCCAACTGAGCTACCCAAGCACGACTCACTCCCCCTCCTCACAGCTCTATTTCAGGCAGTACCTCGTCTCCTACCTTCCAAAATCTGCCAGGAAGTTTCATATCAACGCACACCTCGCTGTAGAGTGCATATCTCATTCTGGAATTTAGAGCTATGTTTATGTCTTGAGACAGCATAACTGATTGTGCGAAAATTACCCAGAAGCACTTCATCATGTGTTTGATAATGAGAGCACTTATCGACATACAAAAATCGTTACACCTAATTTGAAACCTTTTCGGATCTTTTTCTTGTTGACACGCCCCACAAAATTATCTAAGGAAAAAGTTCATCCCTTACTACATCTTCACTGTTAGTGACGTAAAACTTCAGCATGAGGTGTGACATTTTAATTTTATAGTAATTTACTATTATCTCTATTAGAAACACACTTTTCAGACAGTATCCACATGTCGCTGAAAGTACCTCCAAAATTAATGAGATTATAATTATTGCCATCCGTTAAAACCTAGCTTTTGTGATTCGGCGTCCCGTCATTGCAGAGTCCCTCCTCACTGATGTTTCCAGAGTTGACATCCTTAGTAGGCAAGTCCACCGGAAGTAGAGAGTAGTTGTTGCGGACTCTGTACGCCATTATCTGACCTGCTATATAGTCCTCTGATCCTTCAAGAATGGAACTGTCCAGCTCTACGATAATTCCCTTTATGCTGATGTGACAGCCGTGTCAATGTATTTCCTTTTTCCCTATTGTTCCAGATGGAGCGCTTCTGTACCTGCTACCGAGGTTCTGAACCACACGGTAACTTCTGTGTTAACATGACGAAGCTCACGGATGAAAGGCCGGATGTCAGTGTCCGGCGGTCCGTTCACTCGTTCATTTATCAACTATTTCGGCATGAATTACGCCGAGACAAATGGAAGAATCACAACTTCCACATTTTTACGGTGTGTTTCAGGGGGCCGAGCGGTTCTAGGCGATTCAGTCTGGAACCGCGCGACCGCTACGGTCGCAGGTTCGAATCCTGCGTCGGGCATGGAAGTGTGTGATGTCCTTAGGTTAGTTAGGTTTAAGTAGTTCTAAGTTCTAGGGGACTGATGACCTCAGATGTTAAGTCCAATAGTGCTCAAAGCCATTTCTGTTGCAGGGTAAGTCGGCATCCAGAGGGGAGGGACAGGTTCTTCTTCTTTTGGGGCGGGGGGACGTTCCTACCGCTCACTGTCAGGATGCACGATAAGCGCTCTCCAAGCTCAGAAGTTTGATGAGTCATCTTAAACACCATTTCGTGCTTTCAGAGTAAGTTCCTGATCCTGCAACACCACATAACGCCACGTAAAAATGTCCCCAAAGTACACTTAGATCACGAATCAAAATCCAGTGTAGAAGCAACATTAAAGCTCACTTCTTCAATGCCTCAATGTTTGGCAGACGGATTTTTCACTACAGTTGTGGTTCGATCGATTGGAGTAGCCTTTTCTGCTGGTACGTAGCACTCTGCAACAGAATCGATGCTCAATCAATTGATTGCAAGCGCTATTAGTTCTGTTGGTTTCAAAACAATTACTTGCAATACTCACTCAGTAAACGAAATAACACAACAAGAAGAAAAAGGCAGTGTCACGGCGTAAAGTCAAGCGCCGGCACGCCGTTCTGGAACGACAGGGAAGGTAAGGCTGTGAGAAGAAGTCAGCCAATCACACGTGAGCGGATCTCCCTCCAGCGCGACAAAGCGACACCAGCGGCCCCTATGTGAAGAGCACATAAGAGCTGCGACCGACTGGTGATGCCCCAGTTCAATAGCAGCATGGTGGCTTGAATAGGAGCGTCAACGTTAGAAACTTCGATAGCAGTTCAGGAAAGACTTCTGTCAGTTTGAGATCAGCAGTCACTGCAAAGACTGATTATATCGTATGTCGCCCCTTCGAATGCGACACATCTACGTAACTGCCGAAGTTAGGTATCTCTAATCGTCTTTTTGTAATAAAACTCATTAATACGAGTTGTTTGTCTGTCTAGCGAAGCGAGTATGCAGGCTTCCTAGACACCACAGGACTGACGACGAGGCTGGACGAAACAGGTAATTGTGTGGAGTGATACACCGACAGGCAGTTGAAGTTGAGTGCTCGAAGAATTGGGAGGGGGGGGGGGGTGTCAGTGTGACACACCGTCGATGGGTATGTAAAAAACTAACATCTGAAATTCTCTGTGACAGCTAGGACAGTCACCAGACTGCATGAGTGTCTGTCGTATCTAGTATGGTTAGCAGACCAAGTAGCGCACATAAGGGGCATGAACAGCACAACATGGTGAGTGGCCACTGTGAAGAACACGTAGATGCCGCCTGCTCGTATCAGACAGCGTTATCAGCACCTCACAGAGTTTGAAAGGGGCCTCGTTACAGTATTCAGTTGGCTAACTGGACAGATCATGAAGTATCGAGATTTCTGGAGCACTCGTATGAGACAGTGGCCTAACGTTGGACTGCATGGAACGTTAGCTCAGACATACTCGTCGTTCATGTTCTGGTCGACCGCAGCCGACCATCGCACGGGAGGGTCGCCATATACCGGTCACATCTGAGAACAAGTAACGATTCCCTGCAACATTCCGTGTGATCCCGCAACATTGGTCGGAGACCGGCAGCGGCTGGACTAGGGAATTTACTCCCATTGGAAGGCTGCTCTTAATACGTCTGCACAAAACGATGCGTCAGGACTACTGATGAATGGCGCCGCATTGTGCTCAGCCGTGAATTACCGTTCTGAACTACCGTGGATGACCGTCGTCGGTGTATATGGCGGCGAGGGCAGAGGTCCCATTCTTCCAGTGTTTTGGAGAGGCACAGCAGTCATGGTGTGGGGAACCATATGGTGCCCAGCAGCAGTTCGCGGACTTCCCGTGCCCTGGTGCGTTACCACCGGCAGAGGTTGCGCAGGATACAGTGGCCGATGCGCATTGACCAGTTTTCGTCCAAACGGCTAGGCGAGTTTATTCGTTTGTTCAGAAGGGGAGGCCGACAAGCGTCTGCAACCTTTTAGCCCGTCGGCGATAACAGAATAGAAGTGCACGTCCTGCAACCTTTCTCAAAAAATTTTACGGACGTCATTCGGTAAGAAAATTCATTTTTACTTTACTTCTAGGTTTAAATGTCAGACTGATTACGATATGCCCATCATTTAGTTAATGGTCGTAGTTTTTCTGATATTAACGTGGCAGTAATTAAGAGATTAATCAGGAATAATCAGTACCCACTGAAATGGGATACGAAAGTACTAAGGAATAAAGAGATATTCTGGAAGTTCTTCGAGGATATACATACTGCGATTAAGGAATAGCCCAGTATCCAGTTCAGTTGAAAAGGAATGGACATCACTAAAAGGGGCAAACACAGAAGTTGGAAAGGAAAACTTAAGTACAAAGAAGTTAACTATGAAGAAACCATGGGTAACAGAAGAAATATCTCAGCTGATCAATGAAAGAAGAAAGTACAAAAATGTTCAGGGAAATTCAAGAACACAGAAATACAGGTTGCTGAGGGATGGAATAAATAGGAAGTGCACGGTGGCTAAGATGAAATGGCTACATGAAAAGTGAAGGATTCAAGAAAGAAATGATTATCGGAAGGACTGGCTCAGCCTATAGGAAAGTGAAAACAATCTTCGGTGAAATTTAAAGCAAGAGTGCTAACACTAAGGATACAACGGGAAATGCTGAGGAGAGAGTGGATAGGTGAAAGGAGTATATTGAAGGCGTGTTGGAGGCGGAAGATTTGTCTGATGTGATAGAAGAAACAGAGGATCCTGTATTGGGATCAGAATTTAAGAGACCTTCGCAGGACCTAAGGTCAAATAAAGCAGAAGGGATAGATACTGTGAGGGTTGTCCTGAAAGTAAGTTCTGATCGCTTGCTAAATGGAGACCACATTGATAATCAGAAAGATTTCACTTGCAAGAGTTAGCTACACTTCTCAGATACTTCTCTACATAGTCGCCGCTCCGACTGAGACATTTTTCGGAACGTTATACCAAATTTCCAGCACCATTGTCACAGAACGCAGCTGCCTGTGTTTTCCAATAATTCTCTACGCTGGTCTATAGCGCGTAGCCTGCGTCCAAGTGTTGCCTTCGTATCCAGAGATTCATGTGAACAGGGTTGATACCCAGTACGAGCCAATTACGGCCGTGTTCTGGGTGATGGAACACCTTTACTCGCTCACAGTGCGCTCACAACTGGAAGGAGAGTCTTGATGCGATCGACGGTCATATTAGAGACACTATCTAACACATCTGTGGAAAGCTTTCTTCGGGTTTTCACTGTAATGTCCATTTCGTGACTTACTTTCTGGACAACCCTCGTATTCCACGAGAATTTCTAAAATCATTGTGGGAAATGTCAACAATACGACTATTGATGTTGGTGTTGAATGTGTGAGTCTGCTGACATACCATCTGACTCTTGGAAAAATATCACCCACCCAATTCGGAAGATTGCAGGAGCTGACAAATGCGAGAACTATCGCACAATCAGCTTAACAGCTCATGCATTCAAATTGCTGACAAGAATAACATACAGAAAGATGAGGAAAATTGAGGATGTGTTGGATGATGATCAGATTGGCTTTAGGAAAGGTAAGGGCACCAGGTGAGCAATTCTGACGTTGCGGTTGATAAAGTAAATAAGACAAATGAAAAGTGAAGATCCGTTCATAGGATTGTCGACCTGGAAAAAGTATTGGACATTATAAAATGTTGCCAGAGGTCCGAAATTTTGAGAAAAATAGGGGTAAGCTATAGTGAGAGATGGGTAATATACAATTTGTACAAGAGGCAAAGGGAATAAAAAGAATGGACGAGCAGAACCAAGCGCTCGGACTAAATAGGGTGTAGGACACGGATATAGTCTTTCACCCCTAGTACTCAATCGGACATCGAAGAAGCAATATGAAAATAAAAGAAAGATTCAGGAGAGGAATTAAAATTCAGTTTGAATGGATATCACCATAAGTTTCGTATTATGAAATTGCTATCATTAGTGAAAGTGAAGAACGATTACGTGATTTCCTCAGTGGAATGAAGAGTTTAAGGAGTACGAAATATGGATTGAAAGTAAATCGAAGAAAGACGAAAGTAATAAGAAGTAGCAGAAATGAGAACAGCGGACAACTTAACAACAGGATCGATAGCCACAAAGTAGATAAAGTTAAGGAATTCTACCACCTAGACAGTAAGATAACCAATGACGGATGCAGCAGGGAGCACATAAAAAGCAAACTAGCACTGGCCATGAGAGTTCTACTATTATCAAACGTAGGCTTTAATTTGAGGAAGAAATTTCTGATAACGTACGTTTGGAGGACAGCGTTGTACGGTAGTGAAACATGGACTGTGGGAAAACCATCAGAGTAGAATCGAGGCATTTGAGAAGTGGTGCTACAGACGAAAGTTCAAAATTTGGTGGACTAATAGAGTAAAAAATGAGGAGGCTCTGCACACAACCGGAGGGGAAAGAATATGTGGAAATCGCTGACAAGGAAAAGGGACAGGATGGAAGGACATCTGTTAAGACATTAGGAAATGACTTCGATGGAAATACAGGGAGATGTAGAGGGCAAAAACTGTAGAGGAAGATATATATCCAGAAAGTAATTGAGGACGTAGGTAGCAAGTGCTACTCTGAGATGAAGAGGTTGGCGCAGGAGAGGAATTCGTGGTGGGCCGCATCAAACCAGTCAGACGACTGATGACTCAAAAGGAAAAGAATGCTTCAGTTTAGAGTGACACTTCCTCTCCAGTGCTCTGTACTTCCCCACCACTAACACTCTCCCCACGCTTGCCCTGCCGTCTGCGCATCTACGCGCCACGGTATTCTGTGTGCACTGTACCTCAGTATCGCGCTGCCATTTTTCAACAGGGCATAACTCATCCTGGCACGGCACGAGTTTCTGAGACCTGTCTGTGTGACGGCAGGGTACTCGCACTGCCAGCAGATCGATCAGGTGCGTCCCCAATGGAACGTTTGTGGAACCAGCTCGGGAGTCAACTGGGTACCAGTCCCAGTACCAGGACGTCAGAGACCAGTTACAACGGCAGTCGGTCAGCTCGCCACAGTAGAGGATACAACGGCGTTATCACACCCTTACTAATCGAATCACTGCAGGCATCCAGGACAGGCGGGGTGCAAGGTCACGCTCATATGTGGCCTCATGCTAGCAAGATCTCTGCAAATTTGACTCGCTTTTTAATCACTGAAATATTCATATTCTCTCAACCTGTTAATTTTCTTTTTGTCAGGCTGCGTACTTTGTCACTGAATTCAAGTCACCCGCCCTTTACATTTCTGACGAAACTTTGATGTCTTCCATTACTCTCTTTGTAGTTTTGAGAGACGTTGGACAAATAGTGTTTGTGCAATGTGATAGTTTTGTCGAACAAATTTCGAATATTAGAAGCTTCTACCCTGAGGTGAAATTCGTCTTGTAACATTGACGATTCTTTTTCTTGTGGTCCCTCAGCAGTATACGTTCACAGCGGTAGACCGTGAAGCCTCAGTTTTGTACTTTTCCATGTATAATGTCCGACCTATCTTTAAAATTACCGGCCACTGTCCATCCACCTTTGCTAAAAATATAGTACCACTGGTACGAACTGCAGTATCTTATTGCACCGTGCACTGTCCTCACACACATTGAGTTTTTTAAATACAGTTCATCTGTCTCATGGTTCACTCCTATTAGTTTCAATTTAGCTACAAGTTTTTCTCCGTGAGCTCTCCTTCTTTCTTGTCCCTGTTTCCTCCGCAGTTTCGTTCCCTGACTGCACTTCTCATGTGTGAAGTTTTCACTAGTCGGGGCTTCTCTCAAAAACTTCCGAGAAACTAAAGAAGACATTTTTCATATCGTTTTCGACGTATTAAATCAAAGCTACAGTTACCAGTCGTTCCATGTTTGTGTGTCCAATAGTGTAGGTAAGTCTTGCTGCTTGGGATCTGTGAACGTGTCCATCAAATGTAAGACTTCCTTCTCGGATCTCTACTGAGAGGCTGGATAATTTTTTTGTTGCTTACCGGAAGCTTTGTCTACAACCGTTCTCTTTGGCCCGAGACGCTTTCTCATAACCAAGCGTTCCTTCTCCAAAACTTTTTCCATGTTATGCAAAGTGTACGAGTATCGCTGGCATGCAGAGCTTCTAGTTTAATAACAAATTTTTGCATGTACTGTAGACGTCGTGAATTTCTATATGCGTATTCTTTGTGCAGTTCCTTCTCCCCAATAGATTCAAGGGCCTCGATTAGTTATAGCATTTGTACAGGCGTCCTTTGATTTGACCATACGGGAATGTGTCGTCGTTGAGTGACTGTACGAGGATGTAATATGACTTGGGCAGGATTTGTGATTGGTGTAAAGAATGGCAGCTAACTCTAAATATAGATAATTGTAAATTAATGCAGATCAATAGCAAAAAGAATCCCGTGATGTTTGAATACTCCACTAGTAGTGTAGCGCTTGACACAGTCACGTCGATTAAATATTTGGGCATAACATTGCAGAGCGATATGAAGTGGGACAAGCATGTAATGGCAGTTGTGAGGAAGGCGGATAGTCGTCTTCGGTTCATTGGTAGAATTTTGGGAAGATGTGGTTGATCTGTAAAGGAGGCAGCTTATAAAACACTAATAAGACCCATTCTTGGCTACTGCTCTAGCGTTTGGGATCCCTATCAGGTCGGATTGAGGGGGGACATAGAAGCAGTTCAGAGGCGGGCTGCTACGTTTGTTACTTGTAAGTTTGATCATCACGCGAGTGTTACGGAAATGCTTCAGGAACTCGGGTGGGAGTCGCTAGAGGAAAGGAGGCGTTCTTTTCGTGAATCGCTACTGAGGAAATTTAGAGAACCAGCATTTGAGGCTGACTGCAGTACAATATTACTGCCACCAACTTACTTTTCGCGGAAAGACCACAAAGATAAGTTAAGAGAGATTAGGGCTCATACAGAGACATATAGGCAGTTATTTTTCCCTCGTTCTGTTTGGGAGTGGAACAGGGAGAGAAGATGCTAGTTGTGGTAAGAGGTACCCTCCGCCACGCACCGTATGGTGGATTGCGGAGTATGTTTGCAGATGTTGATGTAGATCATGTATGTGAACTGCAATTATGTACCCAACATTTTCAGCGCGTCCCCTGATGCCTTCCACTTGTTTGATTGCAGTCGTTTCGCCATTTGCACGTCCCACGCCATGTTATTTTACCACAAAACTGTGCGAACGTAATTAAAATGGAAGTTCCATTATCGGAGGCACTGCCTACCGGAATTCGCGGAAATGCAGAACATAATGACGCTCAATACGTAAAGCTTGTTGCATAGCAAATCAATACCGAGCACATAAGCAAAAATACAATTATTGATTACGAAAACACACTGCTTTTCGGTGTAAGGGATTTCATCGTGAATAATTCTGTCCTTGACATACAAACCCATTTCTCAGTCCACGATAGGTGCGGATTAAATATCATGAACCGAAAGTCCACGTCAGGCACAGCACAGCGC
The DNA here is from genome assembly GCF_023898315.1 of Schistocerca nitens. Lineage (NCBI taxonomy): Eukaryota > Metazoa > Arthropoda > Insecta > Orthoptera > Acrididae > Schistocerca > Schistocerca nitens. Next base: position 1,105,994,249 of record NC_064615.1, on the reverse strand, counting down.
TACCGCACAGTCACTCTTGCGATGCAGATAGCAATGTCCCAATTTCATCAGCAAAAATGCTTGCTGATGTGCGTTCATATGGTATACGAACTGAAGTAGGAAACTGGCTATAGGCAGTCAGCGTTTCCTGAGCTACTGTATCTATTCGGAAAGGAACAAAAACCCTGAATTCGAGGAAGCAGATGGGACAGTCTTTCGGCCGTGGCGTGTTTGTGTGGGTACTTGCAGCATGTGTCAGGTAGACACACTGAGATATGCTCCCTGTGGTCAGGGAGTTGAAAGAAGATCCAGAGAAGGTCCTCAGCATAGTGGAAAGGATTTTCTGTAATCAGTGTGGTTTGATCAAAGACAAGAGAAAAACAGAGGTAATAATATGCAGTATTGACTAAGAATATGAAACTCTGAGCATGACAATTGGAAGAAAAGGCGATAAACGAATATACCAACTTCGGGAGCAGTTTGTAGAAGCACAGGTTGGTATGAACAGTAACGAAATTGTTTCAAGAAAATTAATTTGGAAATAAGGAAACGGATCAGTAAACCATTTGTTTGTAGTGTAGCCCCAGTGGTCGTGAACCTTAGACACTAACAAGGGGACCCTCCATATTGTAAATCACGGATTTTGATGCGCTTCAAATATGTTGTAGAGGCACTTACAATGAGTACGTGGCTATCCGGTTTTTTAGCGACGGGCCTTGGTTTTTGAGAAAATCGATTTTTACGTTCATTGCTCGCTTTGTATACCCGTAACATTACTTATATTCCGAGCAAGTCAGCGTAGCGCAGCGGTAAAGGTTCACGGCTACCGCGCTAGTGGTACCGTGTTCGAATCTTGCTGCCATACGTTATTTTATGTATGCAATAATCCTCCCGATAATTTGGTCCTAACGTTCAAAAGCAAGTAAACGAATTAACTTGGAAATACAGAAATGAAGTCGTGTCCCACAGGAAATCAGGATGTTCACGAAAATGGTGTATGAAGAATTTTTGCGTTCTGTAATTCTTCCGTACGTGGGACAGAAATTTTTTTTTACATTATCGATTCGTGGGGAGGGCAAACCGATTCAGCTTTATACGATCATCTATTCACTGATGCACTCTAAAAGTGGTCCCAGCAAAGTTCACTCCTTATTGCCAGCCCTGCGAGGTTTATTTTTATCGACAGGTGAAAATCCTCAAGAAAATTATCCAGAATGCTTCCGACTTGATGAAAGACGATACAGAGATCGCTTCTATGGAAGATTAGATTAAATTAAATTCGCTAATCCTACATAAATTAAGCGCACGTTATTTTGAAAGCATGACTATATTCGCATGGTTCGCATCGAAATTAGCGGATGAAAAACAATTCTTTTTGAATGAAAAGAATTGTGTTTCCCCGTACCGCTCATGAAGAAACCGCGCACCTGCAAAACGGTTGCTTTTATAAAATGGGCGTGGTGCTGCGAAAATTTGTGCTTCGGTTGTTTCTATGATAAGTATAACACTCAATATTGTTCTGGCACATCAAGCAATGTGGACGATGACAAATAAGATTTTGTAATATTGTATGACAGAAAAAATTAATAACTGAATGTATCTTTACAATTTCGCACACCTTACAGTGTTTGTTGATATTCTCTGAAATAAAATTGAAAATTTCGGTCTATTTTGAAAGAAAAAGAAAAGAAAATGCCCGAGCAGGATTCGAACACGGTACCTCCCCTGCGGTAGCTATGAACATTTACCGCTGCGCTACGCTGACTTCCTCGGAATACGTGTAATGATTCGTGTATACAAAGCGCGCAATGAACTTCAAATCGATTTTCTCAAAAACCAAGGCCCGTCGTTAAAAAACCGGATAGCCACGTACTCATAGTAAGTGCTTCTGCAACATATTTGAAGCCCATCAAATTCCGTGATTTACAGTACGGAGGGTCCCATTGTAAGATAACATGGTGGAAGACCGCTAGATTGGGCAAGTAGGTGGATTCAACATGGCAGAACGACGTCGTATGCTCCGAAAACTTTCAAAAAATTTTTTTTGACAAATTTAAATTGTTTGATAATATAACATGTTTCGAAGTACAAATGACAACCTCAGGTTACTGTGACAATACAAGAAACGTTCAATAAAGCTACACGGAGGTCTGAAACCTGTTTTGAGACGTGCTGTGGCCATTATACTGAGAAAGGAAAGGGTAACCTAATCAGGAAGAATACTCACTTTACATCGAAATAATTTTTACTTGTTATCTGTTTCAACAATATTGAATAGAAGTTGGTGAGAGAATGTAAGTTTTAGGAAGGTTTAACTGCGTTTAAGTTGTTTTTCTACCTATGGCAATGTATAAATATTTCAAGTTTCTCCAAGAATTCCCTTTTTCAACTTTTCTCCAAAGCGTGCCATACTCTAAGACTATTATGTATTACATCATAGTGTCTTGTTTCCTGTATATAATTTGTTAGCTTTATCAAGTCTGAAATAGTCGATATTTACACTGGAAAGATCTTCCTGCGACCAGCATCTTGCTTCTGCTGCATAGTAGAGATATTTGTTATTACGTGTTAAATTGTGTTTCTATTAACTAAAAGGTAAGATTTAACCTTAATTCTGTACTTCAACACTATTATAACTGTGAAATGCATCTTTCGTCGTATCACATGTACTTGTTGGGGCTATTGTGCTTCGTACCAAAATCAGACAGGGCCTGCATGCTGGTGAATTCCACTGCGTGCAATGTTGTCTGAGGTTCGCAAAAGAACATAACAATATCCGGTACTATCATTTTTCTTAAAGTGCGCAACAGAATCTTACTAAATGACTTCATTACGACTCATCACGGAATGAATTTCACTGATAATTTCAAAACACCACTTCTCAGGTAAGGACAGCCACCCTCATCAAACAAACGAGGTGGGAAGGCGCGGTGAGATGCATGTAGTCGGAAAGTGTAGCGAATCATACATCATGGAAAAGACAGTTACTAAAGCTACGTATTCTCTTCTCGAAGTTTATCAGGCATTTAACAAGCAATATTCAGTATAATGTTATGAATCGTTATGGAGTTCTTAATCAATTCTTTGATTTTATTCTCGACCAATCGGCAAAGGATCGTGCCATCTGAGAGTTAGGACAAGGATGTTCTTGTAGACACATAAAAAATTCAAGCATTAGCCACCACAGTGTAAGGGAAACATTAAAAGATACGGTCACACACAAATACTATGAATTGGAGTCGGTTGTGAAACCTTGCTAGTGACCATACAATCTGGTCAAACAAAATTTATAGCGCACGATGACAAAATTATACATATGTGGCTGACAAAGAACGAAGTCGTGCTTCCATAAACTTACCTGAAAATCGATGAAAATTGCACATGTTAATTTAACTACATAAATCCCTCGATAATGGAATTTAATTATTGGGCAGATTACCTACATTACAAACGGAAGAAATTAACTGGATTCCTAGTCAAAATATTTTGTCCTTAGTACGCTCGGGTGCACCAGGTGTTAATCTCTTACTTTTACCAACTACCTTTTAAAACATCCCAGACGAAGTGCACTGGTGCGTCCTCCTAGAGTAGGAGTTGTCGCCACCCAATCGTCTAGAGAAACGATCCCGAAGCGGCAAATACTTTGCCCAATCGGCTGGGAGCTAAGAATGACAGTGCCCATCACACAACCTCCCACCAATGCACCGAACAAAGTTTCGAGCAAGAGTTCGGTTGAAAAGTCCACAGTCTGCGCCATTGTTTGACTAACCAATCGCACGACGTACTTTCAAAAAGAGTCATACTGTTTCCAGTCCAGGCACGCCACGAGGCAGCTTTGAAAGCTAAAATTCAATTTGATTAGTTTACATGTGACGGATAGCATAGGATGCTGATATGAAAAAGAAGTCAATAAAATGAATAAACTTGGTTCTCGGTGCATTCCTCCACCCAGGCACAGTTATGTTTAAGTAAATAGCAGAAAACCAATCTCATGGACTAGCTGAACCCAAGTTAATCACTAAATAATATTTTCATGTAAGGTGGGTGAAACTGGCGTGTACTTTTGAAGTTTATGAACAGTGGTTAACAAGATCCAATGAGCCATAGCATTTAAGACGAAAAAAAAACACCATAGTGTCAACAAAGTTAAGGATTATTTAAAACATTATGTGGATAGGAAACCAAGAAAAAATGAATATTCGCTAGTATTAAGTTATTCGTCTGTTTCTCAGTGGGATGGCCGTAGGACGTGACAAGACTGTAGCGAACGACTTTAATAACTACATGTTGTTGTTGTTGTGGTCTTCAGTCCTGAGACTGGTTTGATGCAGCTCTCCATGTTACTCTATCCTGTGCAAGCTTCTTCATCTCCCAGTACCTACTGCAACCTACATCCTTCTGAATCTGCTTAGTGTATTCATCTCTTGGTCTCCCTCTACGATTTTTACCCTCCATGCTGCCCTCCAATACTAAATTGGTGATCCCTTGATGCCTCAGAACATGTCCTACCAACCGATCCCTTCTTCTGGTCAAGTTTTGCCACAAACTTCTCTTCTCCCAAATCCTATTCAATACTTCCTCATTAGTTATGTGATCTACCCATCTAATCTTCAGCATTCTTCTGTAGCACCACATTTCGAAAGCTTCTATTCTCTTCTTGTCCAAACTATTTATCGTCCGTGTTTCACTTCCATACATCGCTACACTCCATACAAATACTTTCAGAAATGACTTCCTATACTCGATGTTAACAAATTTCTCTTCTTCAGAAACGCTTTCCTTGCCATTGCCAGTCTACATTTTATATCCTCTCTACTTCGACCATCATCAGTTATTTTGCTCCCCAAATAGCAAAACTCCTTTACTACTTTAAGTGTCTCATTTCCTAATCTAATTCCCTCAGCATCACCCGACTTAATTAGACTACATTCCATTATCCTTGTTTTGCTTTTGTTGATGTTCATCTTATATCCTCCTTTCAAGACACTGTCCATTCCATTCAACTGCTCTTCCAAGTCCTTTGCTGTCTCTGACAGAATTACAATGTCATCGGCGAACCTCAAAGTTTTTATTTCTTCTCCATGAATTTTAATACCTACTCCAAATTTTTCTTTTGTTTCCTTTACTGCTTGCTCAATATACAGATTGAACAACATCGGGGAGAGGCTACAACCCTGTCTTACCCCCTTCCCAACCACTGCTTTCCTTTCATGCCCCTCGACTCTTATAACTGCCATCTGGTTTCTGTACAAATTGTAAATAGCCTTTCGCTCCCTGTATTTTACCCCTGCCACCTTTAGAATTTGAAAGAGAGTATTCCAGTCAACATTGTCCAAAGCTTTCTCTAAGTCTACAAATGCTAGAAACGTAGGTTTGCCTTTGCTTAATCTTTCCTCTAAGATAAGTCGTAAGGTCAGTATTGCCTCACGTGTTCCAGTGTTTCTACGGAATCCAAACTGATCTTCCCCGAGGTTGGCTTCTACTAGTTTTTCCATTCGCCTGTAAAGAATTCGTGTTAGTATTTTGCAGCTGTGACTTATTAAACTGATAGTTCGCTAATTTTCACATATGTCAACACCTGCTTCCTTTGGGATTGGAATTATTACATTCTTCTTGAAGTCTGAGGGTATTTCGCCTGTTTAATACATCTTGCTCACCATATGGTAGAGTTTTGTCAGGACTGGCTCTCCCAAGGCCGTCAGTAGTTCCAATGGAATGTTGTCTACTCCGGGGGCCTTGTTTCGACTCAGGTCTTTCAGTGCTCTGTCAAACTCTCACGCAGTATCATATCTCCCATTTTATCTTCATCTACATCCTCTTCCATTTCCATAAAATTGTCCTCAAGTACATCGCCCTTGTATAGACCCTCTATATACTCCTTCCACCTTTCTGCTTTCCCTTCTTTGCTTAGAACTGGGTTTCCATCTGAGCTCTTGATATTCATACAAGTCGTTCTCTTACCTCCAAAGGTCTCTTTAATTTTCCTGTAGGCAGTATCTATCATACCCCTAGTGAGATAGGCCTCTACATCCTTACATTTGTCCTCTAGCCATCCCTGCTTAGCCATTTTGCACTTTTTGTCGATCTCATTTTTGAGACGTTTGTATTCCTTTTTGCCTGCTTCATTTACTGCATTTTTATATTTTCTCCTCAGTATCATAAATCCCATTTCATCTTCATCTACATCCTCTTCCATTGCTTTTGTTAAATGATTTTTATATTCACATTGTAGTCTGAATATGTGGTTTTCACCTTGAAACATGAAACAATTTAACTAATTTAACAAAATTTGTAACTGTAGACCGTGTAAAATTACTTGACAGTTGACTTCTGTCACTGGCCGCTATGGTGTTAGCACTTCTGCCGCTTGCTACTGCCCGGTCATAGGCAACACATGAACAAAGCAAGTCACTGCACAAATGCTGCTAATGTGTTACGCGGACCAGTGTTGGAAGCGGCCTCCGCGAGATATGTCAGAAATGCGAGATGCTCTGTTCGACAGCTGATTTCAATTGACCAACGACTGATCTGCGGCAATAGTTATCTGCCCTGAATTTAAATTCATGTCCTAACTATTACTACGTGGTCTGTAATGTATCCGAGAAAGTGTCGTTCAGCAGTCTCGAGTAGAATTGAAATCCCGATCACTTTGTTCATGACTATGAAAGCTAAACTCTACTAGGACACTCTAGACAGAAAAAAATCAGTTTCAGTGTAAAAGCAAGCTACAGTTTCTCGCTGTCATTGGTTACCTGAAATTATCCCCCCACTGCGTTACCAACCGACGAGTAGTCCTCCTCGTTGGCTCTTGGTTGCAGAGTATACAGGACACAGCCAAATGCCAGACGAAAAACCAGCAACAAGTGCAAAAATAAGAGCACTACGACGATGAAAATGACGTCGCAAGGAATTAGAAAAAATTAAATGAACAAAAATGATAATCGAACTTGTTTGCTTCGGTTTGGAGATAAAAGATTTTAAGACCGTTTGATGGGAATCGAACCTACGACCTGCAGCATGGCAGGTCAATACGCTGACCAATTTAAGCCAATGTCTGTGATTATGACAACCGCCCGTGTGACACTACGTCGAGTAATGGTCGTTCGACGTCATCTGATTTGTTTTGGATACAGCCGACCAGCCGCTTCCGTGCCGACGCTTGCAGTCGTCCAGAAATGCCCTTTGGCAATAAAAGGCAGTCCTTCCTGTGTGTGTGTGTGTGTGTGTGTGTGTGTGTGTGTGTGTGTGTGCGCAAGCGGCCGTCGCACACACGCGCGAAACCAGTTGTCCTTATTCTAATTCCTCTATAGGCCTCTGTTGACACATACAGCTAAGGTTTTGATTTATGTGTAGCCGGCCGTGGTGACAGAGCGGTTCTAAGTGCTTCAGTCTGGAACGGCGCTACTCCTACGGTCGCAGCTTCGAATCCTGCCACGGGCATGGATGTATGTGATGTCCTTCGGTTGGTTTGGGTTAAGTAGTTCTAAGTTCTAGGGAACTGATGATCTCAGAAGTCCCATGGTGCCGAGAGCCATTTGAACCATTTGTTTGGTTATGTGTAACGAATAAACGTACGTCGCCTGCATGTCATACAGAACAAGGTTTTACGAATCGTAAGCAACGCCCAAGGACACATCCTCACTGTGGTTATGTAGTTATCGAGACCATCATGTAGTTCAAAAAATGGTTCAAATGGCTCTGAGCACTATGGGACAACATCTGAGGTCATCAGTCCCCTAGAACTTAGAACTACTTAAACCTAACTAACCGAAGGACGTCACACACATCCATGCTCGAGGCAGGATTCGAACCTGCGAGCGTAGCGGTCGCGCGTTTCCAGACTGAAGCGCCAAGAACCGCTCGGCCACATCGGCCCGCCCATCATGTAGATACTCAAGAACTTCGCCACGTGAATGTACTCGAGAGACTCGGATAAATCTTTCATTCTACATTACAACAACATGTGGTAGCTACACCAACGAAAAACAAAATTCTTGGTGTTACCTCAATGTGATAAGCGTAAATTTATTAAAGAGACATTGCTATATTGGCGAGCCCGTGCATTTCATCGGAACTGAGTAGTCTTACCATCTGGGCTCATAGAGCTTACCACACGGCTTTGACAGGAAAACTGAACACATACAAGGTCGAGTCACATTACTGTGTCCGCCTCCTATGGTCGACGTCAACATACAGTAACCACTCACAAACAGACGGCAGGAGGCAGCACCAGCATTGCAGGGTATACAAAGTGTTCAAATGGCTCTGAGCACTATGGGACTCAACTGCTGTGGTCATTAGTCCCCTAGAACTTAGAACTACTTAAACCTAACTAACCTAAGGACATCACACACATCCATGCCCGAGGCAGGATTCGAACCTGCGACCGTAGCAGTCGCACGGTTCCGGACTGCGCGCCTAGAACCGCGAGACCACCGCGGCCGGCACTCAATGATCGTTCAGTGAAAGGCCGCGCATATGGGTCCCTGCAGCAGCCGCATGGGTCGTACACCCACGCTGATTGCTGTTGATCGGCTACGATGGTTGGAATTCCCACTCAAATACCGCTACTGGACATCCTCTGCGTAGAGGCAGGTGGTCTTTTCAGATGAATCATGTTTCATTTGCTACTCTATAGAGGGCTATTGGCGTTTGTCGAGTGAAACCTCTGAAAGCAGAATACACTGCAACAATCATCTTAAGGGAGGGAGCACTACCGACTGGGCAATGTTTCCGTGGAATTCGCTGGGCGATCTCATCATTCTGGAGGACACACTGGATCAACACAAATACGCATCTCTGCTTGCTAACCATGTCCACACCTATACGCAAGTTCTTTCTCATCGGCTACGATGGCATCTACCAGTAGGACAATGCAACGCCTCATACAGCTTGCAGTGAACGTGTGCGATCCGAAGAGCATCAGGATGAGTTTACCATACTCCCGTGGCCACCAAATTTCCCAGACTCAGATCTAATGGGAATGTGTGGGACCACCTCGCTAGGGCTGTTCGCGCAATGAATGCTCAGCCGAGAAACCAAGTGCAGCTGAGCACGGCACAGGAGGCGGTAGGGCTCCACATCGCTGTCGGTACGTTCCAGAACCCCATTGACTGCCTCCACGCACATCTCGCAGGGGTCCTCCCTGAAAAAGTTGGTTATTCAGCCTTCTGAAAAGTGGCCGCACTAATGTGACTAGACAGTGTACAAACCAAACAACAGCAACATAACATTTTACAATACTGGCCATTAAAATTGCTACACCGCAAAGATGATGTGCTACAGACGCGAAATTTAACCGAAGGGAAGAAGATGCTGTGATATGCAAATGATTAGCTTTTCAGAGCATTCAAACAAGGTTGGCTCCGGTGGCGACACCTACAACGTGCTGACATGAGGAAAGTTTCCAACCGATTTCTCATACACAAACAGTAGCTGACCGGCATAGCCTGGTGAAACGTTGTTGTGATGCCTCGTGTAAGGAGGAGAAATGCGTACCAGCACTTTTCCGACTTTGATAAAGGTCGGATTGTAGTCTATCGCGATTGCGGTGTATCGTATTGCGACATTACTGCTCCCGTTGGTCGAGATCCAATGACTGTTAGCAGAATATGGAATCGCTGGGTTCAGGAGGGTAATACGGAACGCCATGCTGGATCCCAACGGCCTCGTATCACTAGCAGTCGAGATGACAGGCATCTTATCCGCATGGCGGTAACGGATCGTGCAGCCACGTCTCGACCCCTGAGCCAACAGATGGGGACGTTTCCAAGACGACAACCATCTACACGAACAGTTCCACGACGTTTCCAGCAGCATAGACCATCAGCTCGGAGACCATGGCTTCGGTTACCCTTGACGCTGCATCAGAGACAGGAGCTTCTGCGATGCCGTACTCAACGACGAACCAGGGTGCACAAATGGCAAAACGTCATTTCTTCGGATGAATCGAGGTTATGTTAACAGCGTGATGATGGTCGCATCCGTGTTTGGCGACATCGCGGTGAACGCACATTGGAAGCGTGTATTCGTCATCGCCATACTGGCGTATCACCCTGCGTGATGGTAAGGGGTGTCATTGGTTACACGTCTCGGTCACCTCTTGTTCGCACTGACGGCACTTTGAAGAGTGGACGTTACATTTCAGATGTGTTACGACCCGTGGCTCTACCCATCGTTCGATCACTGTGGAACTCTACATTTCAGCAGGATAATGCACGACCGCATGTTGCAGGTCATGTACGGGCCTTTCTGCATACAGAAAATGTTCGACTGCTGCCCTGGCCAACACATTCTCCAGATCTATCACCAACTGAAAACGTCTGGTGAATGGTGGCCGAGCAACTGGCTCGTCAAAATACGTCCGTCACTGCCCTTGATGAGCTGTGGTATCGTGTTGAAGCTGCATGGGCAGATGTACCTGTACACGCCATCCAAGTTCTCTTTGACTCACTGCCCAGGCGTATCAAGGCCGTTATTATGGCCAGAGGTGGTTGTTCTGGGTACTGATTTCTCAGGATCTATGTACCCAAATTGCGTGAAAATGTAATCACATGTCAGTTCTAGTATAATAAATTTGTCCAATGAATACCTGTTTATCATCTGCATTTCTTCTTGGTGTAGCAACTTTAATGTCCAGTAGTGTACTACGAGAAGCTGATTTTATGGTAAAATTACTGTCTCTGAAGTCGACCTTAACATTTCACAGAATTGAGGACCTTTCGGCTGGTCCAGAGACATCGTCAGCGCTCAGGAACATCGGTTATCTACTCGCTATCGATGAACCCCTACATCGAACTGAGCTCTGCTGCTGATACTATGAATCATACAATAGCGCACTACCCGCACCAGTTTCGTTCGCACAGACCGTGCTGTAGATATTTTTCTTCACCTGCTCCAAATACCTACAAAATTTTTATGTCTCTACATCCTATACAGGACAGTATTAATTAATGCTGACACCAAGAGTAATGGAAAAGTGGGGGACCCATAGGTTGCGAAAGACAACAGAAAATTGAGGTGTGACAAGAGTACATTATGCAATCATCAGTATTTATGTATGGCCATGAAAGGCCTCTACTTGTTTTTGAAGTACCGCCAAGTGTTGTACAACGGAACCACTCCCACTGTTACTAAAACATAGTCCATATTTGAGACTTTTAACTGCATGACTAGAATCCACAATGCACGATGTCACCTCAGGTGCTCACTTGCTCCTGATATCGCTGTCACAGTTGCAGCTCCATAGAGAAACCAATGATAGTGCCCCCAGTGGCTTCTGATCCCAAGCAATTTGAAGCTGCAATCCTGCAAAAGAGAAAACTTCAGCAGTGAGCATGTATGTAGACTATAGAGAGAGAAGAGCAGATTGGCAGTAAACGCCAAATGGTACTGATCGATGCTCTTGGATGGTTTTATTACTACTTCCAGCAACTTCAGCCTCTGAGCAGAAGGAAGCGATTCCTGGAACACCTTGGTGTTCCAACATTTCGATCTTGGCGTGAACAAAGTGAATGGCAAGGCAGTGGATAGAAAGAAAACAAAGAGAAGTAGCTACGGAGTCACACTGCTGTGTCTATGGCGTTTGGTGCCGCAAACATTGTGCGTTTTGTGCCGTACGCCTGGAACGGAGTAGAGTCGTACACTGAAAGCGGAGAATCACAATTTTGGCTCACACGATCGCGTCGATGGCAAAATGGAGGTAGATCAGATTGTAATGAAAATGAGAGGTGAAGTTAGTGATAATCACTAAAAGAAAATTGATGCGATAAGGAAACACTTTTAAAATGTAGTAAATTTATTGCTTCATCTGTTATCACTTCTAGAAGAAATGGGGCAAAATTCTTCTCAATAAAATCTAGAAACGGAAACTCGACTGTTTCTCCCCTCAACGCCTTTCATGCATATATCAACATTACCTTGTTCTGCCTCATCCAATGAAGCTCATATACATTGGTATTGATGGTGTATAGCTGTCTGTTCTGAACAGATGCGTGACATACTCCCGGAAAGCTCTCTGTTTTGCGGTAGCGGAACAGACGACTCGTTATTTCTGAACACGGTGTGGCGCTGGCCCAATTGCTCCTAAAATGAATTTGGACTTGGTTCTGCTCGGTAATGCAATTGTAGGTTTTTGCTCCATATTATGCTGCTGCAAATCGGTTTGTAACATGGCTATACATCCCAAAGGTAACCAGCCACATTCAAGTAGGACGAACTTGTTTTTTCAGTGACACAGACGCAGAAAATGTTTTATCTTACTTGACATTTCAATGAAAAAAAAAACGGAACTTAGTTCTTTGTGGGCACGTCTGGCCGCGTGTCAAAGCGAACAGTTATGTCCATACATTCAGTTGCAATCTACGGCCATCTGACATATTAAAAAACCTTCTCACTCACTAACAAACAGTTCGAATCTTTGATATTATTTTATACAAGCTGAGGAAAAGCATATTGACCAAAATTTGTGGGGCAGAAAAATAGCATAACACGAAGGAATTTTAGTGTAGGAACTAGAAGTCGCTTTTGCATATTTTCTAAGCTAGATTTATCAATTTAAACTCCGGCCGTGCGATCTTTTCGATTCAGAAACTTGTTTGTGCTTACCAGATGCAAACGAATTGTACTTAGTCACTGTCACTATGTGGGGCTGATGTGCAATGCAGAACTCTGGTTTTAACTTCCCTTTCATCGCATTCCGTAGGTACAGTGATTCGACTAGACTGGGTACCGGTGAGTAAATGAGCGCTGTGAAGCGGCAAAGCGGCAACGTGGTATGTGGTTTCACGTGGAATGATCTAAGTGACATGCACGAGGCTTACGGCGCTGCTCATGGCAATGCAAGGGTGGCTCGTAGGATTTACCGAGAACGTTGTGAACATCGCAGCTTTCTCAGAGAAATACTTTTGTGTACGTGCGAGAGAGACAGGATCTTTGTGGGCTAATAAGCATGATGCAGGCATGAGACGTACTGTTTGTACAAATTGGATTGATGATGATGTATTACATGCATAGAGCAAGATCCAACGACATGTACCTCACTAACAGCTCAGTAACATGGCGTGGACCGACGTCACGTCTGAAATGTTTTTCACGAGACTGATTTACATCCTTTCCAGTGACGAGAGGCACAAGCTGTGCGGTCCTGACGACTTACCTAGGCGTCAGGATTTTGTTGACTGGGTCCTGCAACGAGTAGCATGTCAGCTGCATTTCCCTGAAAGAGGGTTGTTTACAGGAGAGGCTTGCTTTACCCGTGAAGGCATTTTCAGTTCACACAAGAGTACTTTAGGGTACTATAGAATCCTCGTGCAACGTACATGCAGCTGTCAAACGGATCGAACGCGCTGAACCAAAGCGGTGGCCTCCACGCTCGCCAGAATTGACACGACTGAATTTTTTTCTGTAATCATTAAAGAGAGCGTGCATGCAATTCGAGTTGAGGATGAACCGGATTTGGTGTCTCGCATTGTGGCAGCCGCAGAAATGATTGAGACCACTGGTGTCGTTCAGGGAACAGGCAAATCCCTGCATCGCTCATATGTTCCATGTCTGCGTAAAAACACTGACTGGTGTGAACATTTTCTATAACATACTCAGTCTGTGTTCAAGGGAATACTCATTTTTCATTTACTCCGATCTTCTTACGACATGTTGTACCGTAGAACATGGACATGTGATTGTTTTCATTTTTAAAGAAGTGGTGTATGGTACGTCAGCTAAGTACGCCACACGTGTATATGGTGCTTTAAGTTTTCCTTGTTCCCATCGTGATCATTAATTAGCCCAAACATTTTACATTTTTCACTTTGAGCAAAGACGTCCATATGTCAGATCTGAATTACTTTAAAGTAATGCTGAAAATATGCGCCTGTCACTCCTAGTTCCCATACTCAGATTCTTTCCTTTGATTCAGCCTTTTCATCCTACAGTTCTGAAAAAATGTTTTTCCTTGCCCTCACATCCTGTAATGGAATTTACTTCCTAGGTGCTCTCTTCGAATTTCTTTGTTGATTAATTATATTCAATGTACGAATGGTTATTCTGTAAAAGGAGTGGTTTTGTGACAGCAAGTTATTAACATATCTGGTGTCGAATTGCCCGTCTTTTACATATCTTCCTAGTTTTATGTCTCTCAGCCACATGCTTACGTAAGTTCGCTGTCTGCAGCAATGATTTACTGCCCTGTTTAATTGCACCGTCGCTCACAATTATATTGTACATTTCATAACGCCTCGGGTAGTACTATATGTTACATGATTTTTTAGCACTTCTGGGGTAATTATTCGCCCAAGAGTCTGATGGTAACACGGCAGCCCCGCCAGCCCTGGCTGCAGTTCAACTGTCATCAAATTCTCAGAGACAATATTTCATTGTGAAAATATTTCGTTGTGTTCAGAAATCTGGGTTTTTGCATTTAACTAAGGTTCACTGCTGCTTGAGGTCATACAAATTGCATAAACGTGTGCCCTACGAGGAAGACCGTATAGAGTGCGTCACACAATTAGCTTTACAGACTACAGAGACCAAAACAAGAAAGAAAAGTCTAGTAAATATGAGCTTTAAAATGCGTACCTTAGAAGTAAGACTGCACCGAGCAGAAATGCACCGCAGCAGAGGGGGGCGGCATGACGTCACCAAATATTGTTTATATGAGGACGTATGAGAGAGTACGCACTGCGCGGCAGGGTATCTGCGTGGCGCAGCACCGCGAAGAATAATTGACCGACTGGCCAAATATGACGCGCCGTGCAGTCTCGCGTAGTTCCGTTGACGCTAGTGAGGGGTAGCAAGTGCCACGACACTGCATATGATACACCTATTTTGACGTGTGAAACGAAAATGTGTTTCTCAAAATGGTGTTATACGGAGAAAAGTTAAAAAGTTAATAGAGAGTATAAGTGGATATCCAGAGATATACTACCTTCAGAATATACGTTGTATGGATAGTACCAGAAAAGGCAACATTTGGAAAGTAATTGCTAAAGAAATTGGACGTATGAACACCTAAGAATTATTATTTTTTATCTTGTGCAATGTACATGCTTATTATTACATATTATACTGATTATTTTCTCTTCGACGACATCCCCCATTAACCATGTCGTTAGCAGACAAAACTATCTGACGGGGATTTGAAACAATCCTTAAGTGTATCCCGTATCAGGACAACGTTATTTACGAAATCGCCTCGTATATAACGATGGTCCCGTAATTCTCTTCAGTTCCTTCATTGTCAAACAACACCATATGGTGGCTGAGAAAAACTGTGCAAGATACAAGTGGCAAGAGTAACGTTCTTTGCATGTTCTGGACTGAGACTATCTTGCGATAGTTACGCCTAAATTTTTGGCAAAGTATTCCAAAAGCATTTTCTGGAACTCTTTGTTGTCTGCTTCGTCTGCAGTCGTATACTTTTCTTCGATTGCTCATCTAATTGTATACCGGAATGTCTCATCAAATACGGTTTAATGGAAAAGTTTCGTTTCCAACAATCACTGGAGGATATCGAACTCTTACGCCTGGTAATTCTTTTCCGCCCGCTATATTCAAGGTATTTGTTTCCCGTTTGGTTGCTAACTCTCACCTTGAAAAGACCCGCATCACTATTCTTTCCGAGGTCAGCAACGTTGATATACATCAATTTGTAGTCTTCTTCCTGGCGTAATAAATAAATTACTATCCCTTCAGCGGTACTTTCGTCCATTTTGCTCGGAGGTTTCCGAACGACTAACGAACAAAATGTGCTGCACGTACTGTCGCGCCGTCGCGTGAGCAGTACTGCGACAGTCTGCTGCAGTACATTTCCGCTCAGCTCGGTCTTGCCTAAAGAGTTACGCGCACTTGTTCATCTTCGACACTGTGAAACACATACCTTCTATTGAACAAGTGCTCACAGTTCTTAAAGAATTCGTTTCAGAGCCCATGTTTACTGAACATGTTTTTCTTGTTTCGCTGAATACTACCTCCGAAAGTTATGGAAAGAAATGAGCTTGCGGTCGAAGAGACTTGTTTCACCGTATCGAATATGATCAAGTGCTCATAACTCTTAAGGTGACATTTTTGAGCCCATGTTTCTTGTTTTGGTGCAAGGAACCTGGCCTGAAGGACTGTAAAGGGAATTTAGTTATTTCCCGTATACGGTGATCTCCATATCACCAAGAATTTCATAATATTTGTACTCCCTTAATTCCACTTAGTTCCTTGCAGCAGTAACTAAACATTTCATTCCCAGTCTCATAAGTCTGTTTACCATTGCGTTTGAGAAGGCTTACTGTTTTCACGACAATTATTGTAGTCAGATGCGGTTTCTTTGGAACTTATCTGATAATCGGCTACTCAAATGGGTACCTAATACAAAGGAAAACAGGCAGTTGTTAACTTTCAAAGCTTACTGCTCCAATTTGTTATCCCTGTGGACGAAAATTCACGCCTGTCGCGATAGACGAGCGTAACTGCAGAACTACGTAGAAGGGCACAGGTGTTCCTCTGTCCGTACTGCCGTGTCGTGTGGAGGATATGGCGCAGTAAGCGCGTAGGCCGTAGGGCGTCGCAGAGAGTTCCGCCAGGGCCGGGCAGTCCGCCTGCCACGCAGTGAAGCCGGGTCGCTAGGGGCACCCTTCGCGCTGCGACAGGCGGCGGCCATCAATCATACTCGCAGCAAACGCGCCCGCCCGGGAAAAAAACGTCGCGTTTCTGACGGCAGCTATCGATTATCGCGGCGAACACGACTCAGATCACCACTCTTCACAAGCAGGCGGAAACGGGGAATTTTTATATACTTTCTAGTCGTTGAGAAATCAATGCCAACCTGATGATCCTTCCTAAAGCGTTATATAGTAGGGTAGAGAAACTGGTAGACGACAAGATCGAGATGTATCACGGTGAATTTTGGAAGAACATCCTGAATGGGCTATACCTTGAGTCGTAAGCTCGTAATCAAAGGCAGAATAAAGCAATTAATTCCATGTGTTTGTGGACTTCAAAAAAGAAAAAAAATGGCTCTGAGTACTATGGGACTTAACATCTATGGTCATCAGTCCCCTAGAACTTAGAACTACTTAAGCCTAACTAACCTAAGGACATCACACAACACCCAGTCACCACGAGGCAGAGAAAATCCCTGACCCCGACGGGAATCGAACCCGGGAACCCGGGCGCGGGAAGCGAGAACGCCACCGCAAGACCACGACCTGCGGATGGACTTCAAAAACGCTCAAAAACGCTCGCTACTCTCTTGATACAACATTTCTGTTTCAAACACTGCAAGAGTTTATCACACATTAAAGAAACAAACTCTAAAGTTAGTTACGCTTCTTATGAGACAGTTCTAAAGATTTCGACGTGCGAACCACTTTTACACAAGGAAATGGTCTGTTCCCTGTTTTGCTCAGTTTCTTTGTTGGAAAGGTTATCTGAGAATGGAAAGAGGACACAGAAAGAACGGAGTTTCTACTGGGATATGAAAGCAAGAATTTTAGAGTTCAGTGTGTAGCTCTGACCGACCATATTGTGATAATGTCCGGAAAAATAGCAATGGCAACAAGAACAATTAACATTTTGAAAAGAATTGCAGAAAAGAAACCGCCTTCAGAGCCAGAAAAATATTACAGATATAAAAGACGTTTAAAATTTCCTGAAAAAATGTTACAGAAAAATTAAGAGTGTCAATAAATGTCGGCCGCTGTGACCGAGCGGTTATAGGCGATTCAGTCCGGAACCACGGGGCTGCCACGGTCGCAGCTTCGAATCCTGCCTCGGACATGGATGTGTGTGATGTCCTAAGGTTAGTTAGGTTTACGTAGTTCTTAGTTTATGGAACTGATGACATCAGATGTTAAGTCCCATAGTGCTTAGAGCCATTTGATACATCTGACCCCTTTTGTCAATAAATTTTAATATCTTCCTGAGGCAATACAGAACAACGACTGTGTCGGGAAGGCTAGTAAACTCAGACAACGGAGACACAAAGGGCATTTCAGTTGACTGAAGCTGTGTACAATAATTGATCTACTTCCTCTCAGATAAAGTTACAGCTATATGTAACACTAATAGAACAAAAGTTTTATACCCAGCCGAATGCTTCGATTTTACTGAGATAGGAGAATTAGAAAACATGTGAAAGAAACAGAGGAAAATCCTAAGAGGAACATCGTGGACAATAAAACAAAACGACGAATACCCTAACAGGACAAATGGCTGTACAAGAACGATGAACAACTAAATGTAACGATGTGATCACCTGATTCGAATAAACGAAAACATGATATAGGAGAGTATTTTTGAACATGTCAACCGCCAAAAGACTCCCTGGTGAAGGTGGCTCCAAGAAATCAAAAGTGACCTAAAAGAGATTAATGTTGAATAATATGAAATTCTGAAGAGAGTTGCGATTCGAAAGAAGCTTTTAGATTCCTACCTTCAGTGAAACATAAGAAACAAAATTGGATAAAAGTTGTCAGAAAAAATAGCTTCGTTGGAATGAAAAAATTTGAAAAACCGGAGAAAAATCAATCTGATTTAGAAAACACGATTAGTTCTAAGTTACGTTGAGGCTCAATCAGCCCCAAGAAACCACACACGTAGGTACTCAGGGGACACTTGCAAGGATGGTTTGCATTATTTTATTCGTGCAATGGCAATGTTTCAAATGTTTCACTGTCTCTCAAACAGTGACAGTTTTTCACTGTAATTGTTATTGTAATTCGAAAATGTATGTTCAAGAAAAACCCAAGTCGATGCCCTCCTCTGTAACGGGGTGTTTCATCTAAAACATTTCTTGTAGAGCTGGAAACATTTGTCGCTTAAAGTAATGAGACACATACGCACCCGATGTTTAACGATGCAGATTTATTGTTTGCGGCCAATAGCGCATTGTGTGTAGAGCACGATTAATCATTTTGATCAATACGGGATCGTTATGTTCAGAAAACAAACATGGACGTGTCTTCTATTCTACGCGTTTCTGATTCCTTACAGCTTCCCTTACACGCCCTTTTTTCGTACCTTCGCTCCCGTTTCATTTGTGCGACTACCCGGTTGGAATAACGCGGCAACTGCATGAGCGCAAAAAAAGGGAAGCGTTGCGAGCGCGAGGGTTCACTTCAAACGGTGCTGAAGGTCTTCACACGCAACATAATTCTTTTTCCTGCGGAGGAAAACGGATTGCTTGCTGATTAAAACGGTACGTGAATCAAAGACGACGAGAAGCAATGTGATAGACAGACAATATTTCAGTCGTCTTGGAAATAATGTGAATTCCTGTCGAAGGTAAAGGTAAGACGTAAAGTTATTAATTGTCTGTGTTGAAGGCCCGGATTCTTGGACTTCTTGAAACAGGCAGATCTTGTTGTGCTGAATGAATCGCGACCTCTATGGTGACGCTTCTGAGACGCGGGAATTTGTTCTTGCAGGCCAGTGCAAGAGAGATCAAGAAGAACGTCTCAAAGTGGGAACATTGTAGATGGACCTAACTAAAGGACGATTCCTGCAAAAGAGTTATTAACGCTATGCTACTGTGTCGAAAACTGACGATATGAGACGGTGGCTGTGTACAAAATGTAGGCTGATTGTTTCAAAGAGAAACACAACAACCAGCAAGTACTGATAGTGCTATTTACTTAAGTAAATATCAACGTAACCCGATTAGAAAAGCCAGCCTCATCTTCAGAGGGCTGTTCACAAGATACTCACCTGTTCGAAGTTTGAATTATATATATATATATATATATATATATATATATATATATATATATATATATATATATATATGTGTGTGTGTGTGTGTGTGTGTGTTGTTATATATTCTCCTGGGATGGTGGTACCCTACAGTAAATAACTGTGTTAGAAGTGATGTATTTAAGACTGTTTACTAGCACTACTTACGTCGAAAATAGTGCGTAATTGTTGAAATTTTGTTGCCTTCTATTCACGGAATACTTTTGAGTACAATTAGCTCTTATATGATTTGTAACCACATTGAGCAAACTACCTCACACACACACACACACACACACACACACACACACACGCACGCACACACATACAAAAATGATTTTGCCAAAAGGGAAATGTACAAAAAGATCATCGATATAACAATGCCAAGTCAATTCATTCTTTGAAATATTACAGAATATGTATATATGTTACGGCGTAAGGTCAAGGGCCTGAACGTCGGCCAGGAACGTTACAGCAGAGAGGGGTGTGGGAAAACATCAACTAACAGTACGCTGACGGACCCCTTTATAGAACGACACCGTGACGGTAACGCCATCTACTGTAAGAGGACTTAAACGCCTCTCTGCCTAGTCGCGGCCCAGTTGAAGTCTAGCCGACAGCAGTGACTTATGAACTGTGCTGTACTTGTGTAAAACCATGTTTTGAATTATCTCTGAATTTATTAAATAAATTTAGGTCTACAAAAAATGCAAAAACGCAACATAAAATTACTAGATGCACAAAAAAAAATTGAGTACACTGAACTGACATTAGGCAAACATGGATTGAAAAGTTGTTTGTTGGCGAATTAGAATTTTCTAAGTACCATCTCCCTTTCCTAATGAATTTACCGCAACCTGCCTACGCATCAGTAACAGTTACTGTATGGACTGAAAGACAAAATGGAGTTACCTGCACAACTGTAGCTGTACTGTCGAAAGTGGGAAGGCTAAGTGGAAATCATACCGATCCGTAAGTTCCCTTCATTCTAACTTGCCGGTGCTGCGAGTTACTCTCACCATTATGGTTCATGTAGAGTGAGCAGGCCGCTGATGGCGTGGCTGGCTGCCTGCAAGTGTCCACTTACAAGTGCTCTACTGTGGACTCGAATATCACTCTGTCAGACTCTGCCACAGTGGAGAGCTTCTTTTGAAGTCCGGCATTCCAGTTGAAATTCTGCGTCTTGTGTCTAGAAAAGCTCGTCCACCACTCCTCAAGAAGTAACATTTCCTCCACCAACGGCATTATTTCGTTGTTGCTAACAATCTCCCACAAGAAGTTCTCAACAAATGTTAAATCAAATAAGCCCTCCTTGCTACAGAACTAAAGCTTTCAGGACACCTCTCTATAATAGGACATAGTCTATAAAAGCGCAGTCCCCAGGCTGGACTTCTCCTTTCTGTTTGTCTGACGTTTTGGCTCACATTGCTCCAGAGTCACTGGTACGGCCACTATAGCACCGTAGTGCCTGCGTCTGGTCCTTTGACTTCATTTGGACAGAGTGTGGGCCCTCAGCTGTCTATACTTGTGTCAGCCATCCGCCAGTTCTCAGAACACCTTGTCCTTCATCTGTAGGGCTTCCGTTTCGCTTGCGCTTCATTCTGAATGTTCTGTCCCACGAAGTGGGATATGCCACAGCTTGAAAGTTCACCCAAAGAAAAAATGATAGCACTGCGCACTAGGTTAGTTGTAGTAATGTAAAGAAAAGGAAATGAAGTCTCCCTTGACAACCATCGCTATAGCATTTTCCAACGCGGAAAACGTGTTTGTACAATGTGAATAAGTTTAAATAAGTTGAGGCGAATATATACATCAAAATTAATTAAAAATTGCGAGAGAAAACGTCTTGACACACTCCACATTCTTTGGACAAATGTGCATGCCTTTTGTCTCATGAGTATGCTTCTGCTTATTCTGACATCATGGTCATTTTCCATTCATGAAATATATCCCACTCTAGTTTTTTATAAATGTACATAATTGGTTTTCGAATGTAAGCGACTGATATACACACTGAAGAACCACAGAAACTGGCACACGTGCCTAATATCGTGTAGGGCCCCCGCGAGCACGCAGATGTGCCGCAACACGACGTGTCATGGACTGGAATAATGGCTGAAGTAGTGCTGGAGAGAACTGACACCATTAATCCAGCCGGGCCGTCCGTAAATCAGTAAGAGCGCGAGGAGGTGGAGATCTCTTCTGAACAGCACGTTGCAACACATCCCAGATATGCTCAATAATGTTCATGTCTGGGGAATTTGATGACCATCGAAAGTGTTTAAACTCGGAAGAGAGCTCGTGGAGCCACTCTGCAGCAATTCTGGATGTGTGGGCTGTGGCACAGTCCTGCTGGAAGTGCCCAAGTCTGTCAGAATGCACAATGGATGTGAATAGGTGCAGGTGATCAGACAGAATGCTTAAGTACGTGTCACCTGTCGCATTCGTGTCTAGACGTATCAGACGTCCAATTTCGCTCCAACTGCACACCGCCCATACCATTACTTAGCCTCCACCAGCTTGAAAAGCTCCCTGCTGACATGCAGGGTCCATGGATTCTTGAAAGAAGTGATTAATGCCTTCGGTCATGCCACAGTGAACTTCTGGTAACTTACCATATAGCCAAATGAATCCAGAAAGCATTCAAACCGAATTTACGTGAAAGTGTTCAAAAACTACGATGATATTCGAAAACATTTTGGTCGCCTGCTTCACAGCATATTGGTCCAGTTTACGAACGAACCGTAGAAGCGATTCTACGTGGCGTGTATTGGACGGCTCCTTGGCTGTTTTCCGGAGACTTGTGGTAGCAGACGTCTACATATAAGTCACGCAATTCTCATGCAGGCCAGTGATTTGTTTGGGCGGAGCTGCCACCTGATAGAGTCTAAGATATGTAGATAGGTGCCGTCAGGTTCAGATCAGGTGAATTTTGTATCTTGCTCTTCAGACCACGCTGGCATGATTCTAGACTTTTCACACTGATAGTTATCCTGCTGGAAGTTAAACCAACACAAGGAAGACATCGAGAATGAATGGATACAGGTAGTCTGCAGTAGGTTCCCGCAGTCCACAGCTGTCAGGATTTCTTTCATTGCTATAAAAACTCGCGCGGTTGTTCAGATGAATGTCGTCCGTAGAATAATACTGGCCCCACTGTGCATGTTCCTAGCAGCCGTTCTCTGGGTGGTGCGTATCTTGACTCATCCGTTGATCCAGTTGTGTCTAGGCAAGACAGCCTAGACACAATGAGAGGAAGCCGAAAGGCACGCGCTTAAACTCACGCAGGCTGGCGTGAGGTCTGAAACAGGATACGTAATGAATGCTATAAAGAAAAGTACGTAGCTTCTGGAATACTTAACTTTAATCCACATTTGGAGAACATCGCTCTTGATGATACATATTATAACCACAATATATATGGCAAAGGATTATGGCGCCTTGCTAGGT
This sequence comes from Schistocerca nitens, assembly GCF_023898315.1. Taxonomy (NCBI): domain Eukaryota; kingdom Metazoa; phylum Arthropoda; class Insecta; order Orthoptera; family Acrididae; genus Schistocerca; species Schistocerca nitens. The sequence continues at coordinate 1,105,971,104 of NC_064615.1, read as the reverse complement.
CGTAGCAATTGTAGCTGAAGGCTATGCTAACTATCGTCTCGGAAAATGAGAGCGTATTTGTCAGTAATCCATCTCAGGCAAAGTCGGCTGTACAACTGGGGCGAGTGCTAGTACGTCTCTCTAGACCTGCCGTGTGGTGGCGCTGGGTCTGCTATCACTGGCAGTGGCGACACGCGGGTCCGACGTATACTGACCGCGGCCGATTTAAAGGCTACCACCTAGCAAGTGTGGTGTCTGGCGGTGACACCACACTAGTGGTCACAATAAACATGACTCATCAGATCAGGCGACTCTTTTCCATCTACTGTCAAATATTGACGACGCTGTTCCCAGTGCAACCGTAACTGACAATGCCGTTGTCTCAGCATAGGATCAAGCATGTGTCGTCTGCTATCGAGACGCGTGCCGAGCAACGTGACCTGGACCGTGTGCTCTGTGTGCTGCGTGCACCAGCATCACACGCCATCGTGAGATCTGATGCAGGTCGCCGCCTATCCTGTTTTACACAGCGGTCAAGCCTCTTAACTCTACCTTTTTTGGTAGGGTATGTGCGTCCCACACCTTGTCGCCCTGTCGTGATTTCACCAACTGCTTTCCATAGGTGCTCACGACAGTAACACAGGAGCAGCCGACCAGTTTCGCTGTTTCCGAGACGCTCATTCCCAGGCGTCCTTTGTCAAAGACCCTTGTGTCAGTGGATTTCGTCACTACCACACGTTTCGTCGTTATAACGTTATTCGGCTCTGCACTGCTTAAATATTTTCGTAATCGCTTTGCTCGCTCGCCACACAACCAGCAGGAATACAAACACACGGACAGTGACCATAATGTTTTGGCTCAATAGTGAAATTCGTTTGATTTACTTTTGAGTCGTTGATACAGGGTAACAATTATTGAACTACATGAAATCCTGCAAGTATAGGCTTTCCTATTATGTCAGGAACACGACAGCCCAGTGTGTTTTTAATAGCAACGATAAGATCCAGCTATTAGCCACCTGTTCTGTGACAAATTTTACATCGGTCAGTGAGGCAGAGACATAGCAACTAGGCTGGCTGAACATGAAAGCAGGTGGAGTTTGCAGAATTCAGACTCTGCATTTGCTGAGCATGTACTGAGTGAAGGTCACAACTACCAGCCAGTGTCCCAGGTACTTCACTTAGCAAACAAAGGCCATAAACTCAGCCTCCTGGAAGCCCTGGAAATTAACAAACATCTTGTTCACAGTCCTGATCTAATCCTAAATGACCAGACAGAACTCAACACTTCCCCTCTCCTAAACCTCATATAATCATCTCTGTTGTATGTTACTTGCCACACTGTCTCTTCCTACATTTTCTCATTCTGCTGTATTCATGATGTTCTTTTGTTTTGTTGAAGTTGTCTTTGTATTCCATATAGAATCTAGTTTCAATAGTTAAGGCTTTCTTTTAACTGGTACTTGTATTACTGTCCATGTTTAACACCCCTTGTAGTTGTCTCATCAAATATTGTTCCTATTTTACTTTGTTCATTTATTTAATGCAAAGTGTTACACAGCCACTGTTTTGATTATAATGTTAATGTTAAAATGCAGTACCACCACACTCTCAAAGATTGCATTTACTGTAGGTTCCCTCAAACGCCTCCATTTTCCTTCATTTATTGATTTCTGTTTGTCTTACTGATATTGCTTAAGTTCCTTATGTATTCTGTAGCTACATTGATAATTGTCTCTTCTTTTAATTGGTTTGTGTATCACTCTCCATGTTCCATACCTGCTGATGTAGCCCTGTGTAATACCAATTTTATTTTACTTTATTAGTTTTGTTTATTAATAGAAACTGTTATGTAGGTATGCTATTCCTATTTCGTGTTAAAGGTTTTCCTGTCTATTACATTGTTATTTATGTACTGTTCAATTTTTACTTTTTCATTGCATTACCACCACACTGTCAAGGACGTTACTTACCGTATGTTTCTATTTCAGTCTAGATGTGTTCCTTCTCTTCCAATGTTGTTGGCAAACATTGTAACTTCTTTGGTGATAATACTCAGTAAAGGTCTGAAGATAGTCTTATAAACCGAAAACCGGTTAACAATAAAAGTAATATTGTAGAACATAAGCAAACTGGTGCTTTTAATTTATTATAATCTAGTTCTACCAAGAACCGACGGAAGATTCTGTTAACATGAAATAAAATCGTCATAACTTCTAACTTGCGTTAGGACGTTCAAACTGTAAGAGATTACCAGATTACTATTTCGTGTGCAGTGTCCACTCACGGAATAATCGGTGAGATTCTCGTTGATACCGGGCGAGGTGGCGGAGTGGTTAGCACACTGGACTCGCATTCGGGAGGACGACGGTTCAATCCCGCGTCCGACCATCCTGATTTAGGTTTTCCGTGATTTCCCTAAATCTCTCCAGGCAAATGCCGGGATGGTTCCTTTGAAGGAGCACGCCCGACTTCCTTCCCCATCCTACCCTAATCCTATGAGACCGATAACCTCGCTGTTTGGTCTCTTCCCCCAAACAACCAACCAACCATATTCCTTGATGGCGTGAGGACTGCCGAAAGGTACGTGAAGGTCTTGGAAGATGTGTCCTCGGAGTCTTTCGCGACGGCATAAATGAATAAAACTTGGTCGGTTTTCCAGCAGCGTCAATTCGAATAACATCCTCGAGCTTCCGACGGCCATCCCCGCCATCGTCGTCAGGAGTTCACTGACTGCCGGGCCTGCTACGGTTCCTCGCTTATATAGGCGTGGTTACATCATCAGCAGCTAATCAGATAAACCCAATGTGGCGCTCGCGCGTTAGTGGACCCGGGCAGCTAGCGGAGCTATTGCCCGCGGCAGTTTCGGTGAGGTCAGGTGGCTCCAGGGCAGGCGCCACGTTTGAAACTGCGTTCCCACGCCGTGCATCTATCTTTGCTTTCTTTCGATGTCCAACGCTCGCGCCCATGCCCTGCTGAGTGTGTATCCCTGGCCTCTGTTGAAACTGTTGTTGTTGAAACGAATCTCGGCTGCTTCCTTTATAACGGAGTCCCAGTATGAAGACGCATGTATTTTCGAACTGTACTGTATGTCCGTTTTATAGGCACTGCTTCGCTATGGCCGACTTGTCAAGCTCGCTTTGTTTTATATGTCGCTTGTGCTCAGTACAACTCTCTGCAGCCGTGCGATTCGTTTGTCCAATATACATGCTGCCACATTCACAGGGTACCCCATAAACACCGGACACTCGAAGAGCAATGTCGTCTTTAACAGGGCGCAACATATCCCATACCTTGGGGGCGGACCGGAACACTGGTTTTCGCCAATGTTTCTGCAGCAGACGTCCTAACTTACTGCTAGTTTCTCCACAGCATGGAGAGTTTTGGAAGATGCCAATTCGATTCTACACAGAGTACGCGAAAGAACTTGCCTCCCTTCTAACAGCCGTGTACCACAAGTCTCTAGAGGAACGGAAGGTTCCAAATGATTGGAAAAGAACACAGGTAGTCCCAGTCTTCAAGAAGGGTCGTCGAGCAGATGCGCAAAACTATAGGCTTATATCTCTGACGTCGATCTGTTGTAGAATCTTAGAACATGTTGTTTGCTCGAGCATCATGTCGTTTTTGGAAACCCAGAATCTACTCTGCAGGAATCAACATGGATTCCGGAAACAGCGATCGTGTGAGACCCAACTCGCTTTCTTTGTTCATGAGACCCAGAAAATATTAGATACAGGCTCCCAGGTAGATGCTATTTTCCTTGACTTCCGGAAGGCGTTCGATACAGTTACGCACTGTCGCCTGATAAACAAAGTAAGAGCCTACGGAATATCAGACCAGCTGTGTGGCTGGATTGAAGAGTTTTTAGCAAACAGAACACAGCATGTTGTTATCAATGGAGAGACGTCTACAGACGTTAAAGTAATCTCTGGCGTAGCACAGGGGAGTGTTATGGGACCGTTGCTTTTCACAGTACATATAAATGACCTAGTAGATAGTGTCGGAAGTTTCATGCGGCTTTTCGCGGATGATGCTGTAGTATACAGAGAAGTTGCAGCATTAGAAAATTGTAGCGAAATGCAGGAAGATCTGCAGCGGATAGTCACTTGGTGCAGGGAGTGACAACTGACCCCTAACATAGACAAATGTAATGTATTGCAAATTCATAGAAAGAAGGGTCCTTTATTGTATGATTAAATGATAGCGGAACAAACACTGGTACCAGTTACTTCTGTAAAATATCTGGAAGTATGTGTGCGGAATAATTTGAAGTGGAATGATCATATAAAATTAATTGTTGGTAAGGCGGGTACCAGGTTGAGATTCATTGAGAGAGTCCTTAGAAAATGTAGTCCATCAACAAAGGAGGTGGCCTACAAAACACTCGTTCGACCTATACTTGAGTATTGCTCATCAGTGTGGGATCCGTACCAGATCGGGTTGACGGAGGAGATAGAGAAGATCCAAAGAAGAGCGGCGCGTTTCGTCACAGGGTTATTTGGTAACAGTGATAGCGTTACGGAGATGTTTAGCAAACTCAAGTGGCAGACTCTGCAAGAGAGGCGCTCTGCATCGCGGTGTAGCTTGCTCGCCAGGTTTCGAGAGGGTGCGTTTCTGGATGAGGTATCGAATATATTGCTTCCCCCTACTTATACCTCCCGAGGAGTTCACGAATGTAAAATTAGAGAGATTCGAGCGCGCACGGAGTCTTTCAGACAGTCGTTCTTCCCGCGAACCATACGCGACTGGAACAGAAAAGGGAGGTAATGACAGTGGCACGTGAAGCGCCATCCGCCACACACCGTTATGTGGCTTGCGGAGTATAAATGTAGATGTAGAATGTAGATGTAGATCCCCACTACCCAAAGTGACAAGACGTGGTTCATGCAAGTTGGAGCTCGCCTCATTGAAGCAGGAGAATGTTTTGTGCCCTGGAGGAATGCTTCTGGTTATGGGTTACCCAGAGGCCTCTGCCGTGGACCTCGATTGAACACCACATTCTACAGATCTAAACACATGCGACTCCTTTTTGTGGGACCTTATTAAAGACAATGTGTACAACAATAATCCAAAAACCATTGCTGAGCTGAAAAGAGCCATTCAGGAAGTCATCGATACCATCTATGTTCCAACACCTGAGCGGGTGATGCAGAATTTCCTATTCGTCTGTCCCTTATCATGGCCAATAATGGCATGCATATCGAACCCGTCATAACCTAAATGTGAATAATTGTAGTCACGTTTACATGTTGAACCTTGAACGTGCACGCCGTAGTTTGTAGCTAATTTACGTTTTATTCATATAGTTCAGTAACTGGAAATTTGTGGACCAAACTGCTGAGGTCATAATTCAATAACTGTCTCCATGTAGGAATGATATGCAGATGCCTCTGTAAGTCTTTATACAGGTGGTTGCGGGTTTTGTATACCGCCTGGAAGGCAGCGCTTGGGTCTCCTCCTGTAAAGTGAATGGCAGGCCGAATGCAGGAAGTGAGTAGGAGCAAAAACAGGTGAAAATCTCTCGGTACTGCTCTTAGAAATGGTTTTAATATATCACAATAGTAACTGAATACATAACTTTGCACTGAGGTGCGAAGCCTTAGACCCGTCGTAAGTAGAGAAAAGTCTCTTGCTCAAGCGAAGTGTCCCGGCCGTCTGCTCTTGATCATAATGGGCTAAATCCGGAGCGGAGCTCGTAGATCTGGACAGCGCCTGTTAGAGGGCGCTGTCGTCGGTGTCGGTGCCGTAGTGACAACCTATGAACTTGAACCAACGCAGTGGCATCGTAGCTATTGATACCCCAGCGGGACCTTGGTTGCTCAGTAGAAGATGTCGAAACAAAACACTTTCCAGCCGTCTAAATTTCCAGTTGTTATTTTGTTTGAGCAACTAGTTTGGCCGCTTCGTTACGCCATGTTCAAGGCCACTGACCGACTTGAGTCGTCAATTTATGATTGAAGGAATCGCTGTGTCAAAAAGCTACGGAAACCAGTTACCCAATGTTGGCCCCTATTTTTGTCGGACCACAGATGGGAATGTGTCTACACGTCGGTCAAGGGGGTCTGAAGATGACGTAATGTAGTGTCAAAACTGTTTGCTCAAATAAAATAACAACTGGAAATTTAGACTGTTGGAAAGTGTCTCGGTGCGACATTCTGATATACGGTTGAGTAGCTCTTTACTACAAAGCAATTATGTGGCACACAAATCAAATGTCCTTTAGTCGGAACTATAAGAAATGATCAAAAAGTTTCCGTCTGAAGACCACGCCAACTCCTTGCCTACTCGTTGCCGCCTGTATACACGCATCGGTGTCGCCCTGGCTTGCATATACACTGAGTTGACAAAAGTCATGGCATAGCGCTGTACATATAGAGCTGGCGGTAGTATCGTGCACACAAGGCATGAAAGAGCGGTGCATTGGCGGAGATGTCATCTGTACTCAGGTGGTTCACGTGAAAAATAGAAAATGGCCGCACGAAGGGTATTAACAAACTTTGAACACGGAGTGGTCGTTAGAGCTACACGCTTGGGCAATTTCATTTCGGAAATCCGTGTTGAATTCAGTATTCCGAGATCCACAGTGTCAAGAGCGTACCGAGAATACCAAAAGCGAGGCACAACTTCTCACCACATTCAACACAGCATCTGACGGCCTTCACTTGACGCCCGAGAGCAGCGGCGTTTGCGAAGAATTGTCAGTGTTAACAGACTTCTTCTTCCGTGTCCGGATGCACCAATTATATCTTCCCTTCCCAGAAATTAGCAACGTAGATTGCTTTGTCATTGACTTTCAAAATATCATCTTTAGTGCATGTCATAGGCATATCTGGGCAGATCAGTAGGTGGTCCAAGTCCTGTATTGCTCCGCATTCACACCTGTCGCCATCACTGTAACCCCATTTAAATAGGTTTGATTTGCACCCAGTTACTCCAGTGCGCAGCCGGTTTAATGACCTCCAAGTTGTAAAAGGTAGTTGAAATCCTGCAGATCCCTCCTCAAGTAGTTCCATTGTGGAGTGTGGCACCATTTCTTCCCAAAGAGATAGCCGCCTTGCGGCGGTCTTGGTGGCGAGCTCTTCAGTAGTTTCAATGAAACTCCTGCGGGATTTCAGCCGGACACGTTGTTTTCGGTGCATATGCATCGGGTGTCGAGGATCATTCTTTTGTTTTGATCTTTCGATCTCGGCGGCTACTTGTCTGCGGATAGTGGGTGGTGCTATGCCTATGATGGGGTAAATGATGTCTGTGGGAGTTGGTTTGAGGCATCCTGTGGCAATACGTACAGTTTCGTTTACGGCGACGTCAACTTGCTTAGTGTGAGCAGAGTTCCTCCAAACTGGCGCCGCATATTCCGCTGCTGAGATGCTCAGCACCAGACCCGTGGTGCGCAAAACATGTGGTTGAGCTCCCCACGATGAACCTGTTACCTTCCGCAGTATGTTGTTCCTGGCACAGACCTTTTTTTTTAGTGTTGTGACAGTGCTGCTTAAAAGTAAGTGCTCTGTCCAATGTTACTCCCAGGTATTTTGGGCTGTTTGTATGTTTCAGCTCTTCCCCTTGCCACATGACTCGGAGTTTCCGTTTGGCTTGTTTGTTCCTAAGATGGAAGGCGGATACTTGAGATTTACTGGGGTTTGGTTTGAGATTATTGCCGTCGTAATATGTAGCAAGTTGTGTTAAGGCTCCTGTGAGATTCTCCTCCACTTGTTCAAAGGCTTTATCCTGTGTGGCCACTGCTGCATCATCAGCATATATGAACATTCGTGTCTGGCGGCTGACGGGAAGATCATTGGTATAGATGTTAAATAATATTGGAGCCAAGACACTACCCTGTGCAAGTCCATTTTCCTGTGTCCTCCAACGGCTGTTTTTAGATTGTAAGGTTACATAGTAGCGTCTGTTTTGTAGCAGACATTGCACGAACATAGAAAGGGTGTAGTCCTTAGTGACATTATACACTTTCTGGGTAAGCAACTTATGGTTAACTGTGTCATATGCAGCACTGAGATCCAGGAATGCGACCCCAGTGTTAACAGACAAACGACAGTCCTTGAAATGACCACAGAAATCCTTGCGGGACGTACGACGAACGTATCCGTTTTGGGAGTGCGGTGACATCTGGCGTTGATGGGCTGTGGCAACGGACGACCGACACAACTGCCTTTGCAAACAGCACGACATCGCCTGCAGCGCCTCTCCTCGACTCGTGACCATATCGGTTGGACCCTAGACTACTGGAAAACCGTGACCTGATCTTATCTGAGCTGGGAAGAGCTGATGGTAGCCATCGAGTGAGGCGCAGAACCCCGTGAAGCAACGCACCCCAGTCGTAAACGCGGCACTATGCCAGTTGGTTGTGGGTCCATAATGGTATGTGTCGTCTGATCACACTGACCAGACCATTGACTGTACATTGTTATGCCCGTCTATTTGGTGACCATCTGACATGGCCACCCAGATCGCCCTACATGGATCCCACCGAACACTTATGGGACTCAAAGCAGAGGCCAGTTCTTGCACGAAATCATACGAGGGCAAGACTTTCACAATTATGGACAAATAAAGAGACAGCGTGGTTCAGTATTTCTTCAGGGGACTTGCAAAGACTTGTTTCAGTCCACGCCACCTTGAGTTGCGGCACTACGTCTGGGAAGAGGAGGTCCGACACGATATTAGAAGCAACGAGTAGGCAAAGAGTTGGCGTGGTCTTCAGACGGAAACTTTTTGATCATATCTTATAGTTCCGACTAAAGGACATTTGATTTGTGTGCCACATAATTGCTTTGTAGTAAAGAGCTACTCAACCGTATATCAGAATGGCGCACCCAGACACTTTCCAACAGTCTAAATTTCCAGTTGTTATTTTATTTGAGCAAAAAGTTTTGACGCTACATTACGCCAACTTCATACCCCCTTGACCGACGTGTAGACACATTCCCATCTGTGGTCCGCCAAAAATAGGGGCCAGCATTCTGTAACTGGTTTCAGTAGCTTTTTGACACAGCGATTCCTTCAATCATGAACTGACGACAACTTTTCTCATCTCAGTGTATAACTGCAAATCGAAAATTTTGATCACACTTTATACGAGGGCTATTCGTTTATTAAGATTCAGTCGGTCGCGAAATGGAAACCACAGTGAAAATCTGATGAAGCTTTCCACAAGTGTGCTTGTCAGTCTCTTTAATATGCCCGCCGATTGCGTCACGTCGTTGTTTCCAGTTCCGAGCGCACAGGAAGTACGTGAATATGGATAAAAAATAGCGTCTCGCGCCACTGCGTGACTGCTGAGAGGTTTTGCCAGGTTTTATGGGGCCTACATAATGTAAACGTCATGCATTTTCTTTTTCATGACAATTCTAGTCCACACACTGCAGTTTCAATGATCACTCTTCTGCCACGTTTTCAATGGGAAGTGTTTGATTACCACCACACAGCTCGGACTTCGTCCCCTCTGATTTTGTTCTCTTTGCTCACATGAAACAATGGCTATGAGGATATTTTGGCACAGACAATGATCTGCAGAGCAGTGTGGAGAATTGGCTGATAGCACATGCCTTCTGCGACGAGGATATTGGAAAGTTGGTACAAATCTATGACAGATTTCTAAGTCAGAGAGGCTACAATTTAAAGAGGTAGTTGGAAGGTGAAGCTAATTGTTACTAATAAAACATTTTTCAATTTCACTGTGGATTTTGTTTAGCACCTATCGACCTATCGAAACTTAATAAACGAATAGCTCGAGTACATTAAGATTACGTATGTTACTCCTTTGTGAAAATAATTAGTTATCAGTGAGTAAAGAAGAAAGAAACAGATCTATTTAAGCTACTGACTAAAACCAACGAATTTAAGATATGTGAACAAAAGCGAGGCATCCCAGAACTTGCAGAAATACATGTTTCACCCTACGACTTTTAGATTCAAGGCTAGTAGGCGGAAATGACTCACTGTGTTTTTACTTCACTACAAGAATTATTCAAGCCTTTATTGTCTGTAGTGCCAACGGCCTTGCCACAGTGGTAACACAGGTTCCCGTCAGATGGCGAAGTTAAGCGCTGCCAGGCTGGGCTAGCAGTTGAATGGGTGACCATCGAGTCTGCCTAGCGCTGATGGCAAGCGGGGTTCACTCAGCCTTTATGAGGCAAACTGAGGAGCTACTTGATTGAGAAGCAGCCGCTCCGGTCTCGTAAACTGACATACGGCCGGGAGAGCGGTGTGCTGACCACATGCCCCTCTATATCCGCAACCAGTGACTCCTGTGGGCTAAGGATGACACGGCGGTCGGTCGGCTCCGTAGGGCCTTCCAAGGCCTGTTGGGACGCAGTTTTGTTATTATGTATGAGTAGATATCATCCTTTACAGAATGAAATTCTGATACGAATGTGCTTTTTGCATTGACAACAGTTGTAAGACGAAGTAAAAAAACTGACCATTTCGAAAGAGAGAAATCCGCGGTAAGTGGTATTGATGAGGGACAATCTGCAAGAGGAACTGGAAATACTCGTTATAGCAAAAAATATCTGTCAGAATTGTTTATGGTGATGGTTTGAATTGAATGTAATCTGGAGAAAAATGAGAGCAGATACGAAGGAACTCGTCAGTGTACAGCAGACATGAAAACTGTTAGGGTAGTATTTTTAACACAAACATCCTCGTGTCTGCGCGTTTCAGAACAGCCAAGCCTGAGGATTAAAGCAGTTTTGAGTAGAGCGAGAGGTCTGTGATGACCCGTTGTTCAGCTGTGTGATCCTGAGCTCTTGTTTGCTTAGCAGAACATAGAAAGTGGAGAGAAAAATGCTTTATGAGTCTGCTGGCAGCTGAGCAGACGCAGCAATGGTTGCATTCAAGTGAAGCTGTGCGTAACTCACAACCAGAGTGCCGTAGCGAATGTTGGCCACTTTTAAACTCGCAGTGAATTAACCGCTTTCATTCTTCCTATCATTCTCCGACCGAGGATTGAGTACGATGCCAAAAATCCTTTCAGAGTTTTTAAAATGTGGATAAACGTATCGCGATGGAGTCTTAACACTTTTACAAATTGGACGAGAATTCAACGTTATCATGTCAGTTCTTCGTTGTGACTTTCGATCACATGTCCAAATAGTGCTTGTAGGTCTCGAGTGAACTAGTGGGGAGACAGCTTTTACCAAAACGCTAGAGATTAACAAAGCAGGACTCTGACTGCGATATATCAAAAACAGGATAAATAGTGTATAAAGCTATGATGGATTACATATGTGCAGTAACCACTTAATGACAACATGGTTTTCTCATTTAAAGTTTTGTAATCCTATTCAGTCGTATTATGTGAAAGTTAGGTAAATTTAGCAGTTCTTTTGTTTTGGTCTTCAGTCCTAAGATCGGTTTGATGCATCTCTCCAACATATCTTATCCCCTACATCTCTTCATCAGCGAATAGCTACTGCAATCTACATCCATTTGAAGCTCCTTATTCTATTCTTACCTGGGCCTCCCTGTACAATATTAATCCAACACACTGCCTATCATTACTGATTTGGTCGATTCCTTGATGCCTCAATGTTTGTCCTGTGGACTAATACCTTCTTGCAGTCGATTTGTACGTTATGCTACAAATTTCTTTATTTTTTTTCTTTTCGATTCGACTCGGTACTACCTCATTAGTTATTCGATTTACTCATGTTATATTCAGCATTCTTCTGTAGCACCTCATTTCACAAACTTTCATTCCCTTTCTGTCGGAACTACTTACAGTTCATTTTTTACTTGACATTAATATCTTTAGAAAAGACCTTCTAACAGGTAAATTGAGATTAGATGTCAAAACATTCCTCTTTCTCTGAAACATATTTTATACTGTAGCTAGTATGTGTGTTATATCTTCTTTTCTTCGGCCACCATCAGTTATTTTTGTGGTGTCACTGCCAGACACCACACTTGCTAGGTGGTAGCTTAAATCGGCCGCGGTCCATTAGTACATGTCGGACCCGCGTGTCGCCACTGTCAGGATCGCAGACCGAGCGCCACCACAAGGCAGGTCTCGAGAGACGTACTAGCACTCGCCCCAGTTGTACGACGACATTGCTAGCGACTACACTGATCGAAGCCTTTCTCTCATTTGCCGAGAGACAGTTAGAATAGCCTTCAGCTAAGTCCATGGCTACGACCTAGCAAGGCGCCATTAGTTACTTCATGAATCTAAAGAGTCTCACTTGTATCATCAAGAATGCTGTATACCAAATGACGATATAAAAGTTAAGTGTTCTAGTAGCTACGTTCTTTTCTTTATCACATTCATCACGTATCCTGTTCCAGACTTCGCGCCAGTCGGCGTGTGTGTACGTGTGCCCTTTCGGCTACCCGTCTCTGTGGACTGGCTGCCTTGTCAGTCCACTACAATTTTACTGCCCAAACAGCGTCTGTTGCTTTCAGTGTCGCGTTTCCTAATCATACCTCTTCAGCATGAACTTCTTTCAAGACGTCCGCTCCATTCACCAACTCTTCCAAGCCCTCCGCTGTCTTTGACAAAATTATCACGTCGTCAGGAAAACCTCGAAGTTTTTAATTCTTCCCCCTGAACTTTTTCTCCGTCTCCAAGTTTTTCCAGTGTTCCCGTTGTTGCTTATTCTATGTACAGATTGAACAACATCGAGGCAGGCCACGACCATCTATCAGTTCCTTCTCAACTACTGCTTCAGCTGCTTATAGCTCCATTCTGGGTTCTGTGCCAGCTGCAAGTGAACTTACTCTCCTTGTATTTTACCCTTGCGACTTTCAGAATTTCAAAGAGTGTGACCCAATTACCATTATAAGAAACACTCTCTAAAAATTGAAATGCTGTAAATGTATTTTGCCGTCCTTCAAACATCTTCTAAGAAAAGTCCTAGAGTCAGTATTACCTCGCATGCTCCTACACTTCTGTAAGACAAACTAACCTTCTCCGCGGTCGGCTTCATGTCTTCTGTAAATAATTCCTGTAAGTAGGTCGCATCCATTCCTTATCATACTGACAGTTCGGTGTCGTTCGCACGCGTCGCCACCAACTTTATTTGCATATGGAATTGTTACATTTTTCTTGCAGTATGAGGCTATTTCGCATGTCGCACGCATCTTGTACAGTAGCTGGAATAGTTTCCTCGTTTCTTATTCACCCAAGAATCTCAGTCTACTCGAGGAAGTTTGTTTCGACTTAGGTCTTTCACTGCTCTGTCGAATTCTTCTCGCAGTATCACATCACGCAACTTATCTTCATGTACTTCCTCTTCCGTTTTGATAATACTGTCTTCAAGTTCATTTCTCTCATGCAACCTTTCTATACATACCTTACACCTTGCAACTTTTCCTTCTTTCCTTCGTACTGCCTTGTCAATTGAGTTCTTGGTATTCATACATCTATTCCTCATCTCTCCAAATGTGCCTTTGCTTTTGCTTACGGCTGTATCTGTTTTTCCCCTAGTTACACATGCTTACACATTGTAATTCTCGTCTAACATACCGGCTCTGTTATTGTGACTTGATAATAATTTCATTTTTAGACTTTCATATCCCCTCTCGCCCACTTCATTTGCTGATTTTTAAAAGCGTTTCTCCTTTCTCCATTTATATCTCATGCATTACCATAGGATTTCTATGAACATTATCTTTTTGGCTATTTAATCCTCCTGTTTTCACTATTTCAGCTTACAAGGGCATCAGTTCGTCATGTACTGCATTCGTTATACCTGTTTCTGCGAATCGTTACCTAATTCCTCCTCTAAAACTTACAGTAAGCTCTTATTCTTTTACACTAGCCAGTTCCCATGTCTTCAGTTTCCTACCTTTCGTCAGTTCTTTCAGTTTTACTCCGCAGTTTACAACCAATAAATTAAGTCGGTGTCCACATCTACCCTTAGAAAAGTTTCGCAGTTTTAAACCTGTTTCGAAGTTCCTATCTTCACATAATGTATGTACACTGCGAAGCACAATTAAATGATCACTTTTTGAGGCCCCTTAATTGTCTCCCATTGCGGCGCAAAAGTTTGAAATTTGGCTGCTTGTTGCGGACAACATCCTTCTGTAATGATGCAAAAGCATGGCTCCCTGCTACGCCACCCCACCCTCTGGCTCGTCGACGCTTCAAACGGCGAAGTGTCGACATATGCAGAGCTTGGAAGTTAGATAGATTAATAATGTCACATTGGCACCAAATTTGACCACAAATCTCATCAACACCGCTGTGGACGTGTCACACGATGGGCAGATTGGCACACCAGCTCTTACCTCAGTTTCATCCCTTCTTTTCACGCCTCTGCAGTGGAGGTCAGAATGGCGAAAACCAGCTGTGAAATCACGTGATTTTCTTATTGGTGACCGAAGATAAGATTTAGGACTCATTAACGCTCAGGACGGTCACGAAAAAGCCTCAGAGGGTGACATAAAAGTTTCAACGCAACAACGCCTTCCAGTGATGCATTGATTCCCAGGACGACGTCTTTGACAAAATTCGACGATGCTGCCTACACACCTGGGCGTATCGATCCTATTCTAAGGACATCATGGGGCTCCACGCCACAGTATGTGAGAACACCCCTCGAGAGTGTGGTGCGATCACACTTCTTGTTCTGATGTACGGTGTGTAACGACCAGGAGCCGTTCAAATCCACGCAACGAAATTTGAGTATGTTTCGAAGCAGCAAAGGGTGTTTATGCTTAGTCAGCCCTCCTGTTTCGCACCTTCCTGTGGCGTGACCACGTGGATGTGCAACATCAACATGTGCGTGAATAAAACAGCAACGTTTCCCTCTAAGATCCGTCGGTATGGGCAACATCCTTCGTTCCACCCACGCATCTTTTTTTTGTTACATTATAAATGAACCTGTCAGAAACTTCGTCGACCATTCAGCCCTGCAGTTGCTGTAGCTCCTGAACACAGGAAAACCCCACCGCAATTGTGTCGAAGTGTTTGGTTAACCCTCAGGCACTACGGCAGCCGTGAAGCTGAGTGATTGTTGCTCTGACAGGTTCTTGTGGTTCCATCTTCTACCGTAGACAAAAAATTGCGCTCGTACTACACTCCAAAGACGTGCCATAAATCAGGTGGAGGCACACGATGTCGTTAGAGAAGGGTTGAGACGCCCAGAGGGTGGCAGCAATGACGAAACGTTGTCGAAAATGTCGTTCTATTGCTCACTGAACTTCGAAGTGTCATTTTCGACTGCGCAATGTATTGGACTCAACATCCCAAGGCAAGGAGTGGTTTTATTGACGGCCTTTGTGCCACCCTCTGAGGCCTTTTTGTGTCAATTCTGAGCGGCAGTGTGTGTGAAACGTTTTCTTCGACCACTCCTCAGAAAACCGACTGATTTCAAAGCTAGGTGTCGCCGTTGTGACCCCCATCGCAGAGACGTCAAAAGAATGGCGAAATGTGGATAACATGGGTCGTGAAGACTGAGAAAGTCTTCGTACCGCCTTATCATTTGAGTTCTTGGTATTGCCACACTTTCACCGTAAGACTTTTCTTAGAAGTTAAAATCAAGTTGCACCTTCGGTGGCAAGGTTAATATTTTAATTGTTAGTGTTTTGTACCATTTCCATCCCTCCTACGGGGGGCTGCATAGTTTGTGTGCTTGTGTGAATTGTTAAAACTCTTAGTTTAAAGTAATCTGGTGTGTTGCAGATTTGCACCAGTGTAGTCTTTCAGAGGCTGTTGTGAGCGGTCGTAACTACGACCGTGTCAAAAGGGAGCTGCGAGGTTCTCTGTCCGAAAGCTCTGCATCTGAATAAATTGTAACTTTGACATTTAGAGGGTGCTTTCTGATTATAATTTTAAATCTGTTTCTTTTAAAAAATGCTTTTAGGCACTATTAAAGTGAATAAAATTCACATTTGTTAAAAGGAATTTGGTTATGATTTCATCAGTTACTCCTTGGAAACTACTTCCATGCTTACATAGTGTGATTAAATGTGTTAATGTTCTTGATTAAGGGCTAGTTAATAAAATAAATTTCTAAGAATATTCATTGAAAATAAATCACGGTTCATTACTGGTAGCCGAGCGTGGTTAGCGTTCTTGCTACTACTCTTTGAGTAACTGATGGAATTGTAGTTGTACTTATTTTATAATTTTATAATATTTCGCTTTGGCCAAGCGACTGTTTAGCTACATGTTTCACGTTGTCATGGCGGCCAGAGAATGTTCAGGATTAGGCCTGTTACGCAGAAGTCAACTCTTATATGAGTTGCGTATTCGTAATATAAACAAACAAGGCACTGTTCCTCTCCGACAGCCATGGCAGCGGCGGCAGGAGAGGTCGGTGAGTTCCAACAGCATTTAGACTGGTTTTGTGTTGATCAACCGTGTCGCAAGCAGTTAGCTAGACTACGCGCACATTTATTACACGTGTTTAACCGGGGTTTGATTTAGAACAAGTTGTTGCAAACGAGGCTGATGGTAAGGAAGTGGTTGAGTTGCAGTGAAAGATGGCTGCGTTGCAGATTAGGTTAACTGGGTTAGATTCTAGCTCCGAAGAATCTAGTGGGCAGGTCCAAGTCGATCCGGCACGAACAGGAAGCGAACTAAATAATGCAAACCGCGGAATTGAACATAACTCGGAGTTTTTCGCAAAGCTACCTAACCCGATTGCACTTTTGTTAATGGATGTAGGAGAATTAAGTGTAGAATCGTTAGCGAAGATACAGGAGATTCTGTGGCTACTGGTTTATTTTGAGCAGCATTATTTTGCTTTGCGAATATCGCACTCCACCCTGTTAGCTCTGCTGTAACAGTTAGCAAAGGGAAAGTGTAACGAATTAATTTCTTGAGCTCTTTCGGAGGGGTTCTCGTTACGACAACTTAGACAACTAATAATCACTGAGAGACTCACAGAGGGTTTTGGAAACATCTAGAATGTCAGTATATTTGGTAGGTGCAGGCCGCTAGTGAAGATTTGTCGATGTATGTGGAAAGGGTAAGGGCAGCTTCGCAGGCCTTGCTAAGTGATTTGTCAGATGAACAATTAATTGCAGTAGTTTTTGAAGGGATGGCGGCTGCTGGCAAAATAAATTTTATTTTCAAGTCACCCCCGAAGACCTGGGTAGAACTCTCTGTTGTTGTTACTTCTGCTTCTGCGTTAAAATTTAGCGAGGACTCTAGGAATGTTAGTGTGTTGGGACAAGCGAAGGAAAATTTTGAATCGGAGGGATATCGTCCAAGTAGTAATTATCAAGGCGTACACAGGAAACGTTTTCGATGTGGGGCTTGCACGCATTTGGTTAGGAGTTGTCCGGTTTCACGCGGGGCAAGAAGTACTAAGTGGCATAAGGGCAGGAGCACGTTTCCAAGAGCAACTTATTGTTTAGTGAGGGGCGTGCCGTAGTTGCTGATTTCCTCTGCGCCTTATTGGATACGGGTAGCACTTATTCCTTGGTTAATGAGACTTGGTTTCTGAAATTTAGCAATCTTAACAGGCTCAAACCTGAAAAGATTGAGCTTCGGAGATGTCGTATGGCCAATGGTCAGGTGTTGCCTCTGGCGGGGTGGGTTAAGGGTAGTGCCTCGGTAGGACGGTTCTCCTGGCCAATGACCTTTGCTATCGTTGCTACCCTGTCGGTAAATATGGTGCTGGGTTGTGATTTCTCTTCTAAAACTCAACTTGCTCTGGATTATTTGGGTACGTACTTTTTTTTTCTTTTTAATTTACGCCAAGTGAGAAGTTCGGATTTTGTCAATGTCGAGCGGCGGTGTCATCCATGCCTTCTTCCTTGTCGATCACTACTATCGATAATGTCAATCTTGAACATCTTGCCCCGAGTCAGGTTCAACAGGTCCATCAGTTACTGGAGGCTTTTCCTGACTTATTTTGCGATAAACTTGGAGTAACGAATAAATTAGAATATCATATTCGTTTGACTGACAATATTCCGGTTAGGCAGTTCCCATATCGTTTCTTACCACCTAAGATGAAAGCATTGTAGGAGAAGGAACAGAAGATGTTAAATCAAGGGGTTATCCATCCCTCGACTTCTCCGTATGCCTCTCCGATATTCTTGGTACCGAAGAATCAGGGTAGCGATTTCAGGGAGGTGGTTAAATACCGTCGTTTGAATGAGAAAGTGGTGTTGGAATCAGTCCCATTGCCTGATCTACACAATTCCTTTACTTGGTTTTCAGGCGCGGCTTGGTTCACTGTTTTTGACTTAAATCAAGCTTATTTTCGGATTCCGTTGACCTAGGAGTTTAAACATGTTACAGCGTATAGCACCGATTGGAATCTATTCGAATTTAACCGGGTCCCATTTGGGCTGGCTACCGGACCTGCTGTGTAGACCCGTGTATTAGATAGTATACTGGGTGAATTTAAATTGCGTTTTGTTTGTAACTACTTGGATGACCTTGTGATATATAGTATTTGAGTCATTTATATCAAGTATTTACTAAGCTTCAGCAGGCTGGTTTAACCGTTAAACTCTCGAAGGTTACACTTGCGAGGCCACAGATTTCCTTTCTAGGCCATATTATTTCAGGCGATGAGGTTCGGGTCGATCAAGAGCGCACTAAAACCTTGCACGCACTTCCACTCCTACTGATAAGCGGGGAGTCGCTAAGTTTATTGGTATGGCAAATTATTTCAGGAGGTTCCTTCCGAATTTTGCGGTCTTAGCTGCCTCTTTGAATCAGATCCGTGAAAAAGGAATTAAATTTACTTGGTGTCCCACCCAGCAGGCGGTCTTTGAACAGATCAAAAGCGCCATCGCTAATCCACCGGTGCTTGGGGTGCCTTATTTTGATAAGCCCTTTTAAAGTTCAGACGGACGCGTCGAGTGCGGGTGTGTCATCCGTCTTATTACAAGAATGACAAGGTCAGCGGCAACCTTTGGCCTATGCCTTGCGCCGTTTGAATGATGCTGAGGCAAAATAAATACTCAGTTTACGAATGTGAGGCCTTGGCGGTCATATTTGCATTAGAAAAATCCCGGTTTTACTTTGAGCACAAATCTTTTTTGCTGGAAACAACCAAACCTTAAGTTGAGTTTTGGCTAGGCCACGCAAGACCGGTCGAATCGCTCGTTGGTCCGTGAGAATCTCAGCCTTTAAATTTAGGGTTAAGCATATCAGAAGTTCTGAGAATGTGGTGGCTGATGCTCTCAGCCGTATGTTTGACCCACCATCTGATGGTTCGGAGGAGCAGCATCAGGGTCCACTTCAGGGTCAACTTTTGGTTTTGAGGGAGGTATCTCAGTTGTTTAGTAATCTTGAAGAAAACCAGGAACAGGATGAGGAATAGGTTCTCATCAAGCAGCGGATTAGGTCAGCTGAGGTTATTGGAAATTACAGCTTGAAGAAAGGTATCGGATGCAAAGCATTGGGCCGAGAGCGCCACCCTCGAATTTGCCTGCCATGAACAGTAATCCAGCCAATATTTCAGTATTTTCATAACTCTTCGGTGGGAGGTCACTTAGCGACATATAAGACGATTCACAAAATTAATCAGTATGTGACCTGGCCTCATCTGGAGCACGACATTGAGAAGTTAGTAGCCGGTTGTCATTTGTGTCGGGCCGCGAAACCTAGTAGTGCCCTACAGCAAGGTCGGTTGTCTTCTGAACGTGAAAATTATCCAATGGATTGTCTTTATATCGATTATGTGGGTCCGTTACAACGTTCCAGTAGAGGAAATACATACATTTTCGTGGTAACTGATGCCTTTTCTCGCTTTACTTGGCTTATTCCCAGTAGAAGTAGCATTACCAATGTAACTATTTCTCACCTTACTAACATCTTTTCGATGTTTGGGCCTCCTAAGAGCTTGGCTAGTGATAATGCCCGTGCTTTTGAGTCAGATAAGTTAAGGCCTTTTGTTTCAGGAATGGCCTCAAGCACATAAAGACAACACCGTATTACCCTCAGGGGTCCTTTGCTGAACGTGTGAACAGCAACCTAAAATCAGTTTTAATAATTTACCATCAAGTTAAACCGAGTGAGTGGGATACTAACTTGCCCTGGATTAATTTTGCGTTTAACACTGCGGTTCATGAGGTATTGAAGACTACTTCGGCCTCTCTCTTATTTGCCTATCCTGTCAATTCGCCTTTGTCTAGCTTATGGCGCATCCAAGACTTACTTCCTGAGCGGGTATCCCCGGGGTTAATTAGAAGGAACTGGAATCGGGCTCGTCGCAATATAGCGGCTGCCCATGGTCGTCAAGCCGTGCGGTACAACCGCAATAGGCGTTCTTGTCAGGGAAAACCGGCGGATCAAGTCTATATTAACAATGTTCATGGCCGAGGAAGGATGGGGGGCCGAATAGGGAAGTTCACACCCCGCTATATAGGTCTATACACGGTGCTCCGTGTGTTGTGGCCGGTTAACCTGTTAGTCAGACATGATCAGACCGGTAGGGAATATAGAGTCCATTTGAGCCAGGTGAAGTCTCTGATTTCGGGCGCCTCTTCTAGTTTGAGGGGAGGAGGTTGAGCAGTGGTAAAAATTGCTGTTTTGGAGAGCGCGCCGCAGCGTGTAGTGTGAAGCAGCCGCCCTCCGTTACCGGCGGTGGCGCCGCTGTGGCAATCGCAGGTTTGGTGTCTCCCTCTGGTGGGAAAGGGGAAAGGTTGCCTGTTTACGTGCATTTAAGGGGCGCTATGAGCTCGCCAGTTGGTCAGTCTGGGTCAGTCTCTCATCCCCAGCTTGCTCTCGTCTGCATTTGTTAGGCAGTTAGTGTCTGTCTGTCGTTCGGAGTACTAGTATGTCTGTGGTTCGGATCAAACTTTAAAGCCGGAAAAATGAGAATCTTTCCACTCCGCCAGTAAGAGAACTCAGCGAGTGGTCGTCCAGTCGAGGCTTAGTTCCTGCATCTGAGTCTGCGCCTTAGGACGCCAGTCTGCTCGAGTTTGCTCAGGCAATGGTCACTGGCTGTTGGATCGATCGGTTGGTCGGTCGCGGACTGGGACACAAGATGACTTGTCCGTCGGTGCATGTGAAGTCGCCACGTCAGTCCAGTGGGCTGCGCCGTATAGGGAGGGGTAGTGACTTCGCGGTCGACACGAGAGCAACAGGAGTCAACCCACGACATCGGTCTGGCCGGTGCGAGCTGCGACGCCGCGAGCGGGAGATCGGCGCGTCTTCCTGCGTCTGTTGAAGCGGCTGGCAGCGGACGGTTCGGGAGAGCGATTTGGGGGTGCTGCGCCAGGTCTTCTCGAGAAATCGCAGTTTATTAGATTTT
Organism: Schistocerca nitens; assembly: GCF_023898315.1. Taxonomy (NCBI): domain Eukaryota; kingdom Metazoa; phylum Arthropoda; class Insecta; order Orthoptera; family Acrididae; genus Schistocerca; species Schistocerca nitens. Next base: position 1,105,949,944 of record NC_064615.1, on the reverse strand, counting down.
AAGTGACTTGTGATATGTTGTTTGATTTATTCTTGTTAAATTGTACTTGTTTTCTTGGTGAGGCCACCAGCCAATTTGTTTTGGCGCCGTCCCATCATTCTTCTCCGATTGTCCACCTGCGGGAGGGTGCTTGCTTATAAATTGGGTGGTCCGTTTTTACCTTCTGGAGTAGGGCGGGTTAGAGCAACCTGCGGTTCGGGTTGTTCGGTAATCTCCCTATCAATCTACCGTACGTTAGTAGTTGCCTCTGTCAAGTTTGTCGGATTTGGTCTGTTAACGAATTTATTGCTTGGAGTGTAACGGCCTAATACCTGAAATAATGTTAGATCTTTGGAAACTTTGATATTAAAGTGAATAAAATTCCCATTTGTTAAAAGGAATTTGGTTATGATTTCATCAGTTACTCCCTGGCAACTACTTCCATGCTTACATAGTGTGTGACTAAATGTGTTAATGTTCTTGATGAATCGCTAGTAAATAAAATAAATTTTTAAGACTGTTCTTTGAAAATAAATCAACGTTCAGTCATTAATCGCGTTCTCTTCAGTCTAATTATTGTCTTTGAATAAAAGTGTCATTTCACTTTGTGCCATTGCGTATTTCTTTCTGTTGGTTGGTTGGTTGGTTGGTTTGGGGAAGGAGACCAGACAGCGAGGTCATCGGTCTCATCGGATTAGGGAAGGAAGTCGGCCGTGCCCTTCGAAAGGAACCATCCCGGCATTTGCCTGGAGCGATTTAGGGAAATCACGGAAAACCTAAATCAGGATGGCCGGACGCGGGATTGAACCGTCGTCCTCCCGAATGCGAGTCCAGTGTCTAACCACTGCGCCACCTCGCTCGGTTCTTTCTGTTACCTTCTGTACTGTACTGTACTGTACTGCACTTTGCCGTACTGTACAATGCTGCAGCAGTTCTTTCTACGTACAGTCCAAGTTTCATCGAGTTATGTTACTTGACAGTGACACATCATGCGAAAATCACTTTCGACTTTAAGTTTTGCGCACCAGCATACGTAAGTAGGAGGCGTACTTGCGTGTCAGACATAATGCAAGCAATTGGAAAAAGAGGTAGAGGGAAAATCTGGAGAGCTGAAATGACCCTGTTGTACATCACTAGGATTAACTTTGTCGCGTGCCGTAAAAGTTGATTCGTTGACGCCAGTAACAAATTTTGAGGTACGTAGAACGCAACTTTCGCCAAGTGCAGGGGCGAGGAATACGAAGCCGAGAAGTTGCAAGTTGAAGGCGTGTCCCAGAAATCGGCGGAGTTACTCGGAGAAGCTCGCCGTGTCCGTTACGGAAGGGCGGCAAAGTTGCGCCGAGACTTAGGGCGGACTTGGTGAGTAGCGGCGCCGCTTCCCTCCAGGCGACACTCGGCCGGCGCGCGCCTCGCTGCGCTGCCGGATCGCCCTGGGCAGAGCGGGCAGCGGCGCGACAGCACAGTGGCACCAGGGGCTGCGGCGTCTGCAGGGGCCAATAAACACACTGTGCGCGTCCCCACACAGAGGTAAGCGGCACTCTCGTGCATTCAAATACCGAACACTTATTTTCTAAGATTTGTACAGCATTCAGTTTACGTAAGGTACTAAAAATTTAATGGCAATTACAACATTTAAATGTGAATTAAAACCCAGGTTTTTTACACCACTTCATTATTAGGGTTCCGTAACTCAGTCGGTGAAATCGGAACCATCAAAAGTTCACTTTCTTGTTCGCCTTTCGCTCTGCTGTTTGTCTGTCTCGTGTCAGTTCGACTGTCAAAACTCCTTTTCGTTAGTAATGGGTGGATGCATAAAGTTGAAATTCATGTCACCTACTGAGCTCTACGGTCAACGTACGCTGTACAGAATTTAAGCTCCAAAATCAATGCAATCAAAAGATAAGTTGCATATTTTGATACTCGCAATCTCACTCATCAGTGGTTCCTAAACTGGCGGTAACATTGCTGATGCCCTCTGCGATAATGGCCTCGGATAGGTTGCGAACCACTGCTATAGGTAAACTACCTCCATACACGACGACACTGGTGGTCTAGCCGGATTGAATCTCGATTTTACCACGGATTTTTTCAGTCTCCGTTTAACCACAGCCATAATCTCTCATCGATGTGACGAGTCACCAGAATCCACCGGTGATTCGCATTCCAGGTTAATCTGTAGGGTGAACCAAGTCACGGACGTGGTGCCAATATTACCAACTGTCTGTGCTTCCGTCTTTATGACCCCTTTTCTCAGCAATCGATGGATGTATCAAGTTGAAATTTATGTCATATACTAAAGGCTATGGACCCTTGGCCGTGTACAAACTTTCAGGTCCCAAGTGAACACATTCAAAAGATACGGCCATTTATGTCACATACACTGATAAGCCAAAATATTATAATCGCTCCTCACCACGACGTTGGATGCCAGCTGGCGGCGTACCGTGCACCTGATGCGGTAACAAAATGTATGTAAGCAGAACAGATACGGACGGGGATTACCCTAACGAAGATACGGGCTGCAAATGGGGAAAGCTATTGCGATAACCGACTTTGGCAAACGGCAGATTACGCAGAGCTTGTCAACGAGAATCTCAAAAACGGCGAAGCTGGTTAAATGTCCACGTGCTACTGTCATGAGGATCTACGAAAAGAGGTAGAAGGACAGTGAAACTACCACTAGGCGCTAAACAGTTGGTGTTAACTACTCCTCACAGAACATTTGATTCCGGGGACTAGTCTGCTCTGCAAATAGGATAGATGGTGATCTTTGGTATCTCTGCCGAAAGAGCACAATACTGGTGCACGAACAAATGTTTCGGAGCACACACCGTTCATCGTACAGTGTTGAAGGTGGAGCTCCGCAGCAAGCCAGCCCTACGTGTTCACACGTTGACCCAACGCGTCATCAATTACGATTGCAATGGGCACAGAACCATCGGGATTCGACAGATGATCGATGGGAATGTGTCAACTCTTCGGGTAAATCACATTTTTCCTACACTAGGTCGACGGTCGTCTCCACAAATGCCATCGTCGACGAGAACGGCGGCTCGAAAAGTGCGGCGCGCCGCTGACGCAGGCTAGTGGCAGCAGTATTACGCTGTGGGAGACATTCTCCTGTCCTCGAATGGGATCTGTTGTCGTAATCTAAGATGCGCTGACACCTGCGTACTACCTACATCCCTCCAAGTTTAATGTGTTCCCCATACTGCAATTTCATTTTTAAGCAGTATAAGTGTCGATGTCTTGGGGCCAGAACCGAGCAACTATGTTTTGAGGAGCATAATACTGAACACACGTTGATGTCTCGGCGACCAAATTCGCCTGTTGTAAATCCTATGAAACCTATTTGGGTCGCTATGGGGAGCCATCACCACGTACGCAAATCAGCAGCCCGTTAGTCACGCGTATAACATGACCTGTGTGTAAACATCTAAGGCCACATACGTCCACGAAGTGCCGAACCACAGATATACAGAGTCAGTGATCGTTTCCGTTCTAAAGATGGACAAACAAGCTATCAATCAGGTTATCATAATGCTTTCACTTACCAATATATTTTGGTACTCGCAAACTCAGTCATGAAAATCTCAATTGGCTCTGAGCACAATGGGACTCAACTGCTGAGGTCATTAGTCCCCTAGAACTTAGAACTAGTTAAACCTAACTAACCTAGGGACATCACAAACATCCATGCCCGAGGCAGGATTCGAACCTGCGACCGTAGCGGTCTTGTGGTTCCAGACTGCAGCGCCTTTAACCGCACGTCCACTTCGGCCGGCCATGAAAATCTATCGGGTACTTCCCGTTGACCCACAATTATGAAATTTGCCAGGAAGCCGGGTTTTACTGCACAAGTACAGGAAAAAATCCGAAATAATCCGAAAAAATTTTCATGTTTGGATGGGTGTAAACCATGTTGTTTCTCAAAGGAATTCCCGTTCCGATCTCTATTGTTCTTGCTAGTCTTATGTGGACGGAGTCTGTCGGTATGTTAAAATCGCAATTTATCAGGAACAGTTGGACATTTTACGTTGAAATTCGTATCACATCGTAAATTCTACTGACCCTCGATGGTATAAACAATTTAAGCTTCTATGTCACCGAAATAAAAACATGATCATTTACGTCACCTACTTTGATATCGTGCAAGTATGGATATCGTAAAAGAGACAAGAATCGTCGAGGTTTCCGGTTCCCGGGATGGACGAAATGCCTATATTCATATTTAAGTTCGTATGAAATGCTCTGTTCGTCTTCTGCTACAGTGTGATATCCATTAAGTTCAGCCGTTCAATTTCTTCTGTTGTTGATGTTAACAAATCGTCCCACGTCACTGCGGATCTTCTGCTGGTGCTGTCCGTCAGGATGTGCTGTACTGTTTGTTCTCGAGCGCCAAAGACACGTTGAGGATTTTCAGCCATTTTTTACGTAAAGAGCATAGTTTCCGATTCGGCATGCCCTTTTTCTGATTGTCTTTAGGCGACTTCAAGACTTCGTGGCAGCCGAATTTCTGGAAGTGACGGGTTTGGATGTGTGTAAACCATGTAGTTTGCCTGCCAAAGGGATGCCCATTCCGATCTTAATTGTTCTTGCAAGTGTTATGTGGGCCGAGTGTGGTTTCACATAGGTTTCCTAGATTCAAGTGTATTACTGGACAACGAGGTCACATATTATTTATTGCCAGATCTTTGGAGGCAAAGATGTGGATGATCTTGTTCCACTCTTCAGTCATCTATAGTTACCACCTAAGGAGAATAGCGGCGATATTCGAGAAAACAGAAAAGTAGCCTCATGGTATCATTAACCCTCCGTTACTCGCGCGAAAATTCGTGACATGGTCTCTCACGCGGATGGTAGGTGTCATCCACTAAGCAAGCGGTCTATTTGTACACTTTGAACGGTCCTTATGACTTATTTTATGATTTTTTATTAAATCTAAATATAATACATTTAATATTCGTACACAGTATAATACATTCTAACGTTTGAAACAGTTCGACCATCCGAAGAACAATATCTTCAGCTGAATTACTGGCATTACGTGGTCTCTCTGGTACCTTACCGACGTACGGTTCTAAATTTCTAAATCTTTTTACATCAACCGAATCAAACACTTTTAACCCTTACTTTACTGGTTCGCTAGGGATATATTGCCTGAATGAAATTGGCAGTTTCCTCTAAATGCCAAATCTGTTCGTCAACAGTAAGATATTCACTAGGTGAAAAATATTTTTGGCAATTGTCCGTGACTAGTTCAAGCACCTCTCTGATAGGAGACAACTTGTCAGTCTCTCTGCGAACATCTCTATCACGGATATTATCAAACCTAAGACATCTCAACAGAAACGAATGGGTTTTCACTTATGCATAAATAACATGATTCAAGTCCTTTGCCCTTTGAGTTATCCCACAATTTCGATATACTCTTCCTAGGACACCTCATAGATCCACAGATATAACAAACCAATGAAAGCTCTGATCTCTATCGCATCTGTTTCTTTACCATCCCTTTCCCTAGAGAAGTTACCCTGAACTTCACTGATGGATATGTTAGTGCATGTTACGATAATGCTTATTATGTTTTCGCCCAAGAACAAATTCAGAATTTCTATTTCTGTCTTTTTCATACAAGCTTGATTTTTTGGTCCAGGCAAATGCCTAATAATATTACAAGATCTGCTTCTAACAGTGGTAGGATATTTATTTTTCCTCCGTTTGGTTATTCCATCTTTCCCTAAGAGAAATGCATCCTCTTGAATTACTTCTCCCTGTGACTTACATTCATCATTCTCTGGCACTTCTTGTTCTGTTCCTGAATCATGACGCTTTCATGAACACAGTCCTCAGTCTCTGAGTCAGCGCTATCACTGTGAGCATCTTCATCACTCAACTCATTGAACCATTCCAACCATACAATAGGATCTCTACTACACTCTGTCCGAGTTTTTTTTTTTGCTTTTGACATACCTTCCAAAAAATAAAGAGAGTACTAGGTAACACGGAAGGTAACTGCAGTCAGTTTCAATAAGTCAAAATTTACGCACATGAAAGATCGATTCAATCTAGGAAAGCAATAAAGTAATACAGACTTACTTTGTTTCACATTGTGGCAGCAGAGCTTGGGCGGATGACTGGTGTCCTCCACACTATAATAATGTTTCATAAACAATGTATCTTTCGTAACTGAAAGCCATCAATGATTGGAGCTAACAGCTGGAAAGTTAACAGAAAGGTACTGAAAATGGCGCGATCTCAATCCAGCCCTGTCGGACAAAATTGAGCGGGAAAGTCATGTGGATGACGAGTGTCATTCTTGTGAGCGACGGAGGGTTAACGGATACATCCGTCTTCCTACGGCGACAGTTTCTGCTCCATACAGGAGAACATTAATCAGCATCAGAACGTAGTACTGACTGTCATGTTATTTACAGAGTCTACGCGCATGCTCCCTGCTTGCTCCAGTAGTTTATCTAATGAAGCTGTTCCTGGGTTTCGATTCTTCCAAGAGAAATGTCATTGTAGAATAAAAAGTTACAGTTTTGTTACAGGCCGAGGAGAGACTGAATAGGTGGAAAAAGGGCAACGAAGACCTCTAGAGGGGGATGGAACTGTTAAACAACGTGATACGAGAACAAATGGAAGTCGATATGGAAGAAATAGGTGATCCCGTATAGTGTTATTCATAAACACCTTTGGTGTTTCAGGAGAAAACTGCAGTACATACCGAAGCCTGACACGTGTCAATGGACAGAGCATCACTCCCAGTTTAGGTTCGCAGTACACGACAGTGTCCCAGTTGCATTAAGGAACAGGCATGTTAGAACATGCAGACACATCATATGCTTCGTGTAGTCCCAGCGAAATACTTTGTCCCTGCACATACCCAACACAATAAACAGGTTATCAAAGCGGTCTGCCATCGTTGTACTTCCATCAGTGTCGCGACCTCTTATTGACTGATGTTGCACTGAACGCAGTGCCCGTACTGAGCACATGTGAGTTAAATCTCGTAGAGATGCTCCGTCCACTGATTTGCGCCTATTTCCTTCATGTCATTTAGTTTTCATGCACTCGACTTGTAAAACGTTCGTGATACCTACCGCTGCGCCATCGTTATTTCCCGCCACAGTCTCCAGTACAAAATCTTTGCCTTAACAGGGCTTGGTTCCCACGGAGATCGGAGGGGCGAGAAGAGTGAGAATGTAACTGGGAAGGTGAAAGACTTCGCTCGGTGTGAGGCAACCGCGTTGCAACTTGGCGGCGAAGCGAGTAGTGTGCCGGCAGCTGATGGCTGGTACAAGTTAGGCAGTTAACAGCCACTGGCTCTGAGCGCACCAGCGACACAGGGAAGAGCCGCAAAGGGATATACCTGTATTGCGAACCATTATCATCTCGGCTGTGGCCGGTTGCAAACCTTTGGAGGTGTGGGGCGCGTATAGCTCGCTCAGGATACGGTGGCCGATGCGCAGTGACCACATTAAAGCGCTGAGAGAGTTTATTCATTTGTTCGGAAGTGAAGGCCGATAAGTATTTTCCACTGAGCCGTGCGTGGCTCGTGTTCCCGCCATCATCTATTTTACACCCTGTTTTTAACGTACTTCCACCTCACTACGTTAATTTATATTACTACTGTTACGGAGTTGCTGCTTTGCCTGACCGTGACCGGCGCTAGCAGCGCGTATCGATATATCCTCTCTCGCAGTATCTTTGCTCGACTGTTATTACTTCCCGATCGTTGTCTGTCGTAAAGTTCCGGTTGCGAGTTCGTGTTCGGGTTTACCAGTCAGTTGGAACGCGCCGGGAACGCAGTCCGGACTTGCCAGTCGGGGAGTTGCGATGCGGCACTAGTGCAGTAGGGTTGGAGCAGTGAGGTCTGCGTCGACATGGCTCGCCCGATCATTGCCGCCACGCTTGACTTGAGCCGGGCCACGGTCTTTGTGGATCGTCGGTCGGTCGTCCTACCGGGCGACGCGTTTTGGCTCGCCGATAGTTCATGAGTCGGCTGTGTGTGTGTGCATCGACTCCCGATTTGTCTTTGTGTGTGCTTTGTCACTGTTGAGTATCATCCAGATCTTCGTGCAAGCGTTTGTCCGGTTGTGTGTGTAGTTTGCGTTATTTCCACTGACGACTATTTTAGATGTTGTTGGCATTCTGCGTGCAGTCGGTCGATTGCTGCGGAGTAGAGAAGTTATCTCTGCGCCGTGCAGTCGGCTGGGTCCGCTGGCGTCCCTGCGCAGTTTCGGAGCGTGTGTGGAGCTGTCCGATCGCTACGAGCTTAGTGGTTCATCGACACAGGATGTCAAAGTTGAGTAGCGGTTCAACTACCCAAGCCACGTCCATTCATGTTGTGTGGTTCGTTTCGGTGGTTCGCTGTTGCAGAGGTTTCCCTGTGAGCAACACTGAGTGTTTCTATTGCTGAAATTTAGCCAGAATGCGGTGCAGTTAACTTCATTGGTTGACTAGAATGCAAGTGCACCAGCGGAATTTTCTGCCTTGTGGCCGTTAGTGTTCCGGTTATAATCTATCATAGCCAATGCTTTAAAAAATTCTTGTTTTTACTGTATTTTGTGTATTTTGAATTTTGGAAAATCAATTGTGGGCCTTCAGCCACTTAAATCCTTATTCTAAAAAATAAAAATGCGGCCTTCTACCCTTGAAATGTTATGGTAATTTATTTTCAAATCTTGTAAATTTTACTGTAGGCCTTCAGCCTTTTGTATTGCATCTTGATTATGTTTTTCTAATCTCATTTGCCTTGAGGCCTGAGGCTCTCAGCCTTGCTATATATATATACAGGGTGTTACAAAAAGATACGGCCAAACTTTCAGGAAACATTCCTCACACATTTAATTTCCATGTTAGAGCTCATTTTAGTTTCGTCAGTATGTACTGTACTTCCTCGATTCACCGCCAGTTGGCCCAATTGAAGGAAGGTAATGTTGACTTCGGTGCTTGTGTTGACATGCGACTCATCGCTCTACAGTACTAGCATCAAGCACACTAGTACGTAGCATCAACAGGTTAGTGTTCATCACGAACGTGGTTTTGCAGTCAGTGCAATGTTTACAACTGCGGAGTTGGCAGATGCCCATTTGATGTATGGATTAGCACGGGGCAATAGCCGTGGCGTGGTAGGTTTGTATCGATACAGATTTCCACGACGAAGGTGTCCCGACAGGAAGACGTTCGAAGCAATTGATCGGCGTCTTAGGGAGCACGGAACATTCCAGCCTATGAATCGCGACTGGGGAAGACCTAGACTGACGAGGACGCCTGCAATGGACGAGGCAATTCTTCGTGCAGTTGACGATAACCCTAATGTCAGCGTCAGAGAAGTTGCTGCTGTACAAGGTAACGTTGACCACGTCACTGTATGGAGAGTGCTACGGGAGAACCAGATGTTTCCGTACTATGTACAGCGTGTGCAGGCACTATCAGCAGCTGATTGGCCTCCACGGGTACACTTCTACTAATGGTTCATCCAACAATGTGTCAATCTTCATTTTAGTGCAAATGTTCTCTTTACGGATGAGGCTTCTTTCCAACGTCATCTTATTGTAAATTTTCACAATCAACATGTGTGGGCTGACGAGTATCCACACGCAATTGTGCAATCACGTCATCAACACAGATTTTCTGTGAACGTTTGGGCAGGCATTGTTGGTGATGTCTTGATTGGGCCCCATGTTCTTCCACCTACGCTCAATGGAGCACGTTATCATGATTTCATACGGGATACTCTACCTGTGCTGCTAGAACATGTGCCTTTACAAGTACGACACAACATGTGGTTCATGCACGATGGAGCTCCTGCACATTTCAGTCGAAGTGTTCATACGCTTCTCAACAACAGATTCGGTGACCGATGGATTGGTAGAGGCGGACCAATTCCATGGCCTCCACGCTCTCCTGACCTCAACCCTCTTGACTTTCATTTATGGGGGCATTTGAAAGCTCTTGTTTACGCAACCCCGGTACCAAATGTAGAGACTCTTCGTGCTCGTATTTTGGACGGCTGTGATACAATACGCCATTCTCCAGGGCTGCATCAGCGCATCAGGGATTCCATGCGACGGAGGGTGGATGCATGTATCCTCGCTAACGGAGGACATTTTGAACATTTCCTGTAACAAAGTGTTGGAAGTCACGCTGGTCCGTTCTGTTGCTGTGTGTTTCCATTCCACGATTAATGTGATTTGAAGAGAAGTATTAAAATGAGCTCTAACATGGAAAGTATGCGTTTCCGGACACATGACCACATGACATATTCTGACATATTCTCTTTCTTTGTGTGTGAGGAATGTTTCCTGAAAGTTTGGCAGTACCTTTTTGTAACACCATATATATATATATATATATATATATATATATATATATATATATATATATATATATATATATATATATATATATGAGGCCTGTTCAGAAAGTAAGCTCCGATTGATTGCCAAATTGAAACCACAGTGAACATCAGAAATGTTTTACTTGTAACAATTAGCTACACCTTTCAGCTACTTCTCTACGTAGTCGCCGTTCTGACTTAGACTTTTGTCATAGCGTTGTACCAACTTTTCAATAGCCTCATCATAGAAGGCAGCCGCCAGTGCTTTCCGCCAATTCTCCACGCTGGCCTACACCTCGTTGTCTGTGTCAAAATGTTGTCTTCAAAGACAGCGGTTCATGTGACCAGAGATGAAACTCAGGGGGAGACAATTGCGGACTGTATTGTGGGTAATCTCACATTTCCATTTGAAAACGATGCAGGAGCATCTTCATTGCCCCTGCAGAATGCGGCTGAGAATTGTCTTGAAGAAGAAACAGCACGACAGTTATGTAATGTTAGCTGCATAGCTTCAGGCGAAATTTCTCACCAGGACCTCGTACTTGGCGGCAGACACTATTTTCTAGACATCTTTACGCACTCACTGCGAGCTCAGAAATGAAAAGAGCGACGTGATGCTAACTTGGGTTATACTAGAGACACTACCCAACACGTCTGTGCAAAGCTTTATCGGATTTTCATAGTCGTTTCCATTTCGCGACCGATCGGAGCTTACTTTCTGAACGCCCCTCGTATATATATGATTTGCAATTTTAACTGCATGTTTTTACCAACTGAGATTTATCTTGTTGCTTTAATATTCCTTGTCTGGAGGGCTTCAGCCGTCAAATAATTGCCTTTGCCTTTTGAAACTCGTAGTTGTAAAGGTTCGGCTATGTGCCGTTTTGGTTTAAAGGTGTTATTAAATTACAATAAATTACAGTTTTGTGTGAACATGACCCACACCTTATTTGGCCCTTTCCACAACCGTAATCACCTGATATGCCCAGCGGGCTTAGGGGGCGTTTCATCCACCTTTGTCCAGTCGCCGATGACAGAATCTAGGCACGCATCCTGTAATATTTCTCAAACGATTTTACAGAAACTAGTCGCTAAAAAGTTAATTTTGGCTATACTTATACCTATATTCGTCATGTTCATGATGATGTGCCCATCATTTCGTTAATTGTCATAGGTACTGCTATATTTACGTGAAAGTAAGACACTGCATGAAATGCGGAAAAGTGTGCAATGAAGAATAGAGATTGCTACAATTTTGCGTTTGGTGCATATTACATAATATGTTGTTGCATATGAAGTTTAGCTAACATATTGAATTTTTCTTTAGACTTAGGTGGAGGTATCCATCTGTCACAAATCTCGAGAAAATTAATCGGATGTAGCACACTCATTTACGATTGCGCCGCGCCGCCTATGAAGCCAGAGTGAAATATGCACAAAGCTCATCATA